>NC_137216.1:1535169-2141419 GCF_949987685.1 Ammodytes marinus | reverse complement strand
TGGCCCACTAAGTGGAGGTGGTTGAGAGAACACAACACACGTTCTTCAGAGAAGCAGCGATGGAGGAGCCGCGGGATGTGAACAGCACGGATAGCAGTGAAGGAGAGAGCGTCTCACCGGCCCCCAGTCTGCCCTCGCCGCCCCTCCTGCCGCTTCAGGCCGCCCAACAGGCGCACAGAACCACCAACTTCTTCATCGACAACATCCTCCGGCCGGACTTCGGCTGTCGGAAGGAGCATGTTCAGCAGGCGGTGAGCAGGCCGA
Source organism: Ammodytes marinus (assembly GCF_949987685.1). Lineage (NCBI taxonomy): Eukaryota > Metazoa > Chordata > Actinopteri > Uranoscopiformes > Ammodytidae > Ammodytes > Ammodytes marinus. The sequence goes on along the minus strand of NC_137216.1, from coordinate 2,141,155 downwards.
GTCTTCCCGGCTCTCCAGACAGCAGCGCGTCCTCCGCCTCTCCGCCCCGCTCCGCGCCCTCACAGAGCGCCTCTGCCGCCACAGGCTGCACCGGGAGCGGCGGGGTGAAGGCGGAGGAGCGCAGCGGTGGCGCGGCCACTGGAGCGGCTACATCGGACAAACAGCCGCTCCTCTGGCCCGCATGGGTCTACTGCACGCGCTACTCGGACAGGCCCTCATCTGGTAAGGCAATAGTTTCACGAAGAAAAACAACCGCTCCGCCTTACACTCTACACACTTGTATTAACTTGTAAGATGTATTTATTACACACGTTTTTATCTTTTTTTGACAGAAAAACATCAAGACGCATTTGTGTGTAGAAATGTTAATTCAACAAATCCGGATTTTTTAAGAACGTAAAGCATAAGGAAAATAATGTTTTTAAGAGCGCAGTCTGATAGGTGAGGGTTATAGCTCATATATCGTTCTAACCTCGATTACAAATGTAGTCCACTTTAATTCTACCATCAGATAACGGCATGACATTTTAAAGAAAAGGTATAAAACAATATTCGATAATATTATCATGTCGACTCTTTCAAAATGCCGTTTCTGTCCAGCTCTGAGCTCTGGTGTTTTGCACTGTATTCGATCCATTGGTTAGGAGTTATTTCACAAGCCAACGAGGCTTTAAATAGGCCTAAACTAAACAAATAAATAAAAATGACTTTTATTATTTCAATTCAATTTAGTTTATTTAAGAAAGGGACAGGGCACATTAATAAAACACATGATCATACATGGGTTAAAAATGCCAGAATCAGCCAAAAGGCTATTTTTCATCTGTAGTCCCCCGGCATCGATGTTAAACAAAGGCTTTCTAAAGTACTAATAAAGGAGACTTTTTACTTTGATTTGACGATGATCTGATTGGACCAGACCGAGACATTGACGCGTTTCAACAAGGACCCAACCAAACATCTGTAACACATGGTTCTTAATGAAAGATTAAGAACGATACAATAGCATGTGTAGAACTGAGCTGAGTTAAAAACTCATTTTACCCACCCGCCTTTGCTGTGCATGCTATTCTTTTCTTACTGCGACCGTGTATTTGCGAGAATGATATAGACCATACGTTATTTGAGGTTATTATTATAAATATTATTAAAATATAATTGTAGTTTATTATTGATATTATGTGTTATATTTTTCAAAGAGACGAGAAATACATGTAATACATAGAGAGCCGTTTTTCACCAAACGCATGCAGGTGCGGGTTGAGTTTCCTTTAGGTGAATTAATTCACTCTTTAAGAAACAGGACGTCTTGTCCATTTGCATAAGCAGCGTTGATCCTGTATAGGATTAGGATAGTTCAGGCCTTTTGCAGGTGTAAGACACATGTTATTATTTTCTATAATGTCATTTCCGTCCTGTGCTCGCTGCGTCTGTCTGAGCCGCTGTCAGTAAAGCATGACCGAATCAAACACAATGAAATGCTTGAATAATAGCCTCCGATTCAGGAGACATTTTGAATGAATTAGCCGTCTGTTTGATTTGGCTCTGACTTAAGCCCAAATTACTTTTCAATTCACCAAAATATAATACTACATACATTCACACATTCATGTGTTTGGTATCATAGGCCTACTGTGTGTGTAGAATGTAGAATGTATTGATGTTACCTATAACGAGCTGCTTTTACTACATGATCTAATATGGGATTATGTTTGGACTAAGGGCCTACATCTGCTGTATTTTTTTTAGGAGGTTTGTTAATTTGTTCAATCAGTAACCCAAAATACATTTGATATCCTAAGAATAAATACTTATTATTATTATTATTATTATTATTATTATTATTATTATTATTATTATTATTATTATTATTATTATTATTATTATTATTATTATTATTATTATTATTGTTGTTATTATTATAAAAAGTTCTGAATGTGTGTGTGGGGTTTGCACCTGCGTGTTCAATATTATAAAACAGTGGGCTATTTGGATTTACGTGACTACACCAGCGCAGTGTGTGCGTGCGTGCGTGCGTGCGTGCGTGTGTGTGTGTGTGTGTGTGTGTGTGTGTGTGTGTGTGTGTGTGTGTGTGTGTGTGTGTGTGTGTGTGTCAGAGCAGGCTGTAGTCACAACGAGGCCGAGTTAACGAGTGAGTGTGTTACGGGCTGGCTGCATCATCACCGGAACACTGGATATGATCATTATACTTTGGGCCTTTGTTGACTTTAATTCATCTGTAATTCAAAAGACAACCAAACATTGTAATGTTATGACTATAAGAAATATTATGACAGTGTAACTGCATACGGCTGACCAGGATGTTAGAGTTTAGGTTTCAACTAGCCTACTATTATTATTGCAATAAATAAATGATCATCACAACGATTCTCACAATCCAAATGACTAATAATAATAATAATAATAATAATAATAATAATAATAATAATAATAATAATAATAATAATAATAATAATAATAATAATAATAATAATAATAATAATAATAATAATACTCTTTGTCGCGTCTACATGAAGAGTGTGTGGGAGAAAATTATACACAATAGGCTATACACACACACACACACACACCCACATAGACCTACTTGTTTGTGTGTTTTCGATCTATTCATTTATTATAAATGATTATATATGAATATTATTGTTGAGGCGCTGAATATTCATATTTCCGCTGTCCTGTCTTTTGCCCTTACTGCAGGCCCAAGGACACGGAAACTGAAAAAGTCGAAAAGTGGCAAAGAGGACAAGCGGCCGCGCACGGCCTTCACCGCGGAGCAGCTCCAGAGGCTGAAGACGGAGTTCCAGGTCAACCGGTACATCACGGAGCAGCGACGCCAGAGCCTGGCCACCGAGCTCGGCCTCAACGAGTCTCAGATCAAGATCTGGTTCCAGAACAAGCGCGCCAAGATCAAGAAGGCGAGCGGCTTCAAGAACGGCCTGGCGCTGCAGCTGATGGCGCAGGGACTGTATAACCATTCCACCACCACCATCCAGGAGGACAAGGAGGACAGCGACTAGCCGTACCGGACCGGACTGGACCGCGTTCACATTGTAAATATATCATATCTATTTAATAGAGCAGAGGGTCTCCACAGCAGGCACACTGCAGACTGGAGGACCGACCTGACACGCTAAACCAAAGATATCATGGGAAAACAGCCTGGACTAAGACAAAGACAAAGCGACATCCCATTCAGCTCAATGCTGCGTCCTGAGCTCAGCGACATGGACGACTCAGCTCCTGTTGCTGAGCCCCCAACACACACACACACACACACACACACACACACACACACACACACACACACACACACACACACACACACACACACACACACACACACACAGCCGCAAGTGGCTTCATAGGACTTATTTTATTGAATTGTTTTCTGGACCAACTTTCTAAGACCTGTAATAATCCAATAATATATTTTACACTTGTTAAAGTGCCAAAAGGAAAGAAATGAGCGATGATACAGAGGATAACCACGAGAAGAAATCCCTTCAGGAATATTATCACTAACTATAGTCAGCTCCAGTGTGTAGACCAAGGTCATGTCTGCTATGTCTTTTTTTAAATGTTAGAAACTTTAAATATTTGAACATGTTAAAAGACCTTATGTTCTACAATTACCAAATATGTAATGTCAGCTGTATAGCCTACAGTATATTCAAAGACAATTATTTCAATTATAATGTTTTGCCAATAATTAAGTAAATAAAACACTGTCCTCTCCTCCAGGAATCTCACTCCGGATAAAAATAAATAAATATTAATATTAATATTAATATTAATATTAGGATACATCTGTATTTTTGGGGTGCGATGGATAGAGGATTAACTTTGAATCATGACCTCAGTATTTCTCAGATACACTAAGTCGCCATAGTTAGCACTATGAATTTAAAGTGACTATGGTGTGAATGCCATCATTCTAAGTTAATATAATAAGACATGGGACATTAATACACACAGGTTGTGGACATCCATCAGAAGGCGATAGCAGCGTTTCAAGTCTTCACACTAATTGGAAATATTCGTCATATTCTTATTATTTCATATTGGAGTGGTGACGTGATAGACCTCGTGGCCTGCAGGGTTTGTACTGTTAAGAGACTATTTTATAATGTTCCTCCATTGACACTGTGCTGTTTGTATAGAGGCTCCAATTAAAGGATTCAACGCAGAAGGCCTGGACTGTATATACACCAAACCTCTGCTTTGGCCTTTACAAACACAGCGAACAATGATCGATGTCAGCTGTCCCCGGAAGAAGAGCGCAGAAATATACCATGTACATTAAACCATGTTTCCAAATAAACACTTTTATATTGGAAAAAGAAAAAAACACACTGACCTATTTTTTTCTGGTGAATGACGCCGAATATGTAATTAATAAACGGAGGCTTGTGTATGTTTGGAGGGGGGTCGCAGCTCATTGGTTCAAGTGAGTGGGACATCTGAATCCATATTCATAGCTGAATGGTAGGAGGCGAGACGCGCCGCCGCTATCAGCGCTGTTCAAAGCGTTGCAGAGCATGAAATTGCCTCTTCGTCTCTGCGTGCGCTCATTTCAGCAGACAGTCAGTCCACTGTGTGTGTTAGTCACACTTTCACAATCTCATCCCCACAATCATGTCAAATATTCAGCATACTAAACAGTGTATAGTAAAACCTTACAATCACATAGCCTACAAATATGTAGGCCTACACAAACATCGGTGATTCCTTTTGACTATAGCCTAAAAATAACAATCAAAATATATCATTCAACGAATGAAACAACAATGTCTTTAATGGCACTAAACAGTCCTGACAAATCATGATTCAAAAACAGTTTTTAAACGCATTCGGCTTATGAATGAGAAGATTATGAAAATGCCCACCGGACCTAGGCCTATTCATTCAGCATTTGTTTTGTTATTTGTTCTAAATGTACAAGAAAAACGTATTCTCCATTTTACCTAGGGGACAAAACCCCTTTGAAAAACAGACATGGAGCGTTGTAAAAGGTTGTTCACCAGAAATGATATCCAGGACCTTCCAGGATCCCTACCTGGGTGGACAACCTGGTCAACTAGCTGCTGGAAAGCTACAGCGGGCCGATAGAGCAAATCAGAACCACTGCTTAAGTGAATGGGGATGGGCTAATGGGGAATTTTTTGAACTTATAGATATCATTATGAAACTTTGCAAGTTGATTACTGACATTAAAACAACAACTTTTTGTATTACAGTATTTTCCAAAAAGTTTGAATAAATATGAAAAATTATCAATATCTTACTAATGATGCCACATTTGCATATCTGCAAAGCCCCAAAATCTAGATGTTGGACAAAAGCAAAGTCAATTTGTTTTTAAATTTTGAAAACAAAACAAGTGTCCAACTGCCTGAAGCCTTTCCTAATCACAGTTCAAATTTGATCAATAACCCATAGAAAATGAATTTTTGACACTGTTTTTTCCAAGGGAATGTCTAGCCGTTTCCTAAAATACCAGCTGGACACTTTTGGTCCATGGCACATGAAATGTAACTGTGTAAAAAATATATTTTCTATGGGTTATTGATCAAATTTGAACTGTGATTAGGAAAGGCTTCAGGCAGTTGGACACTTGTTTTGTTTTCAAAATTTAAAAACAAATTGACTTTGCTTTTGTCCAACATCTAGATTTTGGGGCTTTGCAGATATGCAAATGTACGCATCATTAGTAAGATATTGATGACTTTTCATATTTATTTAAACATTTTGGAAAATACTTTAATACAAAAAGTTTTTGTTTTAATGTCAGTAATCAACTGGCAAAGTTTCATAATGATATCTAAAAGTTCAATAAATTCCCCATTAGCCCATCCCCATTCACCCCCATTCACTTAAACAGTGGTTCTGATTTGCTATGTCGGCCCGCTGTAGCTTTCCAGCAGCTTGTTGACAAGGTTGTCCACACAGGTTGTGATCGTGGAAGGTCCTAGATGTCATTTTTGGTGAACAACCTTTTACAACGCTCCATGTCCATAAAATCACTTTGCCCCCTGGGTATTTAGAATAGTGAAGGATCTGATGTTTCATCCACATTGTGTAGGCTATTACACATTTAAATAGTTATTTAAAGATGATCTCGTTTGTTAGTCGTCTTCTTTCTATGCCTGTGCTGTGTGTGTGTGTGTGTGTGTGTGTGTGTGTGTGTGTGTGTGTGTGTGTGTGTGTGTGTGTGTGTGAATGTGTGTGTGTGTGTGTGTGTGTGTGTGTGTGAGTGTGTGTGTGAATGTGTGTGTGACTCTGTGTGTGACTCTGTGTGTGTGTGTGTGTGTGTGTGAATGTGTGTGTGACTGTGTGTGTGTGTTTACAAAATATCTCGAAATGAAACCAATGCAGCAGTTTTGTTCGGTTTTCTCCGCTGTTTCCATTGCTCTGTTCTTGACACGAGGCCTTTACTAGAGCGGATCATTATTTACTGAGAGAGGGAGAGAGAGAGAGAAAGAGAAAGAGAGAGAGGGGGAGGGGGAGAGTGAGAGAAAGAGAGAGAGGGAGAGAGAGAGCGAGCGAGGGGGGAGAGAGATATGAATGGATGTGATTTAAATAAGTAAAAGATAAGTGGAGCAGAGCTAATTTTCTATGAGAAGTGAATGAATCTTAAGTCCAAATACATGGAATTGTATTTACTTCCAAAGTGATGATGACGAGATTCTTGTATGAGCAAACCTTGTTTATTTTACACATTGAAACAAAATATAGATAGATAGATAGATAGATAGATAGATAGATAGATAGATAGATAGATAGATAGATAGATAGATAGATAGATAGATAGATAGATAGATAGATAGATAGATAGATAGATAGATAGATAGATAGATAGATAGATAGATAGATAGATAGGATATAGAACACATGAAGCTTCTAAGCAGCATAGTGTGTCTCTGAAGGTAATCTTGCGGCTGCTGACACAGTAATTATTGTGGGCCTTCAGCCCTGTGTGAGCCTCTCCCTGATGGAAGCAGCTAGTTCCTGCAGTCTGCAGCTCATCTGTCATACCTGAGCCTGCAGAGGAAGAGGAGGACTGGAGCCTGTCCAAACAAGGTGTCCTCCCTCTGAAGGAAAAGACAGAGAAGAGAGGGAAACAGTAGGCTCACATCAATTTGTCAAATTCAAAGGTAAATGTTGTGACAGGCGGACTGGATGTCTGCCTGTACCTGCTGCTGCTGGCCTCAGATCTGCAGGCAGACAAGGGGAGGAGCACGCTATAGGCCGGCCCTCTACAATTAGCCAATGCAAACACATGACTTACTTTATTCATTATGGCATGAGACAAGCGTAGTGTGGGCATGTGTCAAAACACTGAGTCTGATACATATCTCAAAACAATTAGACAAATTATGATTTACCTGACACTTTCCCAGGATATATATATATATATATATATATATATATGGAACTAACAGAAAATATGTTTGAAGTACAACTTCTCTATTTGTTTTTACTCACCAAATAACATAAAACCAAGCCCAGGTTTGGGATGAACAAGCATTATGATTTAATATTCATTGTCTATGGGGGATTTGTTGTTTGTTGGAAAGTCACGTCGGACTCAATGCAAGCTGACACTGGGGGCTCTAAAACACACTCACAGAGTTTCAAGCCTCTATCTATAACCCTTCTATTTTTAGGAACTTAAACATACCTGAATTCATTACAATGGGTGATGTTTCTTAATGTAAGGAGCCACAAACAAGCCAAGAGTCAATTGAAATCATTCTAATAATCCTGCTCTGGTCTCTAGTGTTGTTTAGTTTAAAATTTAATGGCACGATGTATTGTTATTCAGAAGTTAATCCTATATCCATTTGTAAGGTTGTGTTGTAAGTTTCACCTGATATCACATATTGAAACATACAATAATGAACCAAAAATATAGATTATTCAATGTTTTAAAGCACTATAGTTGGAGGTAGTCTTTGTACTTGCCTGAAAAAAGCAATAAAAAAAATATATATACAAACACACACACACAAACACACACACACACACACACACACACACACACACACACACATGGGCAGATGGGGAATATAAAATACACAAAAACACAAGCAAAGACTTTCCATGCATACAGGCCTACATGTGTTGACAACACACACACAGTAGTGGCTCACATGCTGTCCTCTGTCTAGCATCCTATCAACAGTAAGCTGTGAGGGCCAGTAGGGACGGTGTGCCGCAAATGGCCGCCGTTGTTTTATCATGGGTGAGTTACAAAAGTGTCATTGAAATGTAGAGGCCTCCCACACTGCTGTGTTTGAGTTGTGTGTGTGTGTGTGTGTGTGTGTGTGTGTGTGTGTGTGTGTGTGTGTGTGTGTGTGTGTGTGTGTGTGTGTGTGTGTGTGTGTGTGCATTATGCAGATGTTTGTGATCAAAGCAGCTGGTAAAGCTGAGATGTTGAGTTGTTTGCATATTGGACTGCTCCATTGTGTTGAATGAGTGTTAGTTAGGTTAGTCGTGCCCACTGTGTTAGGTGTGTGGTCATGCTGCCTTCTGTGTGCTGACAGGAGGGAGACATTAGTCGGTCTGGGCTTTAGTAGAGACTAGAGAGTGTAAGTGATAGTGTAAAAGCTTCTTCAGAGGCTTGACTAGTACATCTACAGAAACACCTGACCACAAGCAGCTTGATGATCCAGATGGGGCTCAGTCTATCAGTGTGCTGAGAGCCACACTGGGATAGTAAAGCTCACCTCCCCTCAGCCTCCATTTCCTCCAGACCAAGCCAACAGGATGAGCTCAGCATCCCCCGCTGAGCAGACGCCATTTTGATTGAAGCCAGCAGGTAGGTGAGCACCGTCTGCTGAGCGGCTTGTCATTGGCTGTGTGGATGCTGTCACATGTCTGCAGTGGGGCCCTATAGCAAATGATTGAACAGAAGGTAACACTTTACAAAAAGGTACAAAAAAAAGAGTAGTTACTGTACAAAAAAAGGTTGTTTTTTTTAACAGTAACTACTCTTTCTTTCTTTAACAGTAACTACTCTTTCTTTCTTTAAAAAGAAAGAGTAGTTTAAACTACTCTGTTTTGTGTACCTTATTGTAAAGTGTTACCAAACAGAAGCTGAGAGGATATGTTGATAGGCGTGGATGAATGTTAAAAGCAGAACTTCATTCAGTTACAAGCTTTCTTTCGCGTTTCTTAAAATGTTGAGAAAAATCTTGTATTGTTCATCGTTTATATAGGTTGCCATAAAACAAAAACCTATTGTATCTATAATTGTTAGTGTCCATGATAAAGAGATAAGTCTGTTTATAGTTACAGGGTTAGGGTTAGGGTTTCTACAATCTTTAATTACAGCGGACTCCATATTCAGTACATCACCACCTCTAAAGATCCCTCCCACTTCAATCTGCGTGACAGCCAGAATACCCAAACACAGCCGTATTTTATTTGTTTTTCCGAGCAGCGCAGTAAAACTGTCTCTCTGCTCCTCTGAGCGTCCAGCATTAAAGGTTAAAGAAGTGATAAAAGTGACAGCGCTGGCGTTTCCCCAAATCATCTGTTTGCAATCGCTTCAACCAAAGATTGTCAAACAAAATGGCAGCAGTACTTATGTGTGTCTGAAGCAAAATGTTTTTTGCACAGTACAATACACAGCTTTGACAGCGGGTATTCATTGGGCACTATATTTTCATAGGATAACAGAGATGAAAATGCTGGTAAAATTATATGAGAAAATCTGCTTCTTATTATATCAAAGCCCTGCTTTTAATAAAAACAACATATTTTCTTTGCTCCCTCTTGGGCCACATGCAAAGTCAACAATGTCAAAATCAATTCCTAAATACTTATAATCATTTATTATTGCAATTCTGGTTACAATAATATGCTCTAGAAATGAGACAAAAAGCTTAGAATTTACTCTTTAACAGAAAAATTATTATTTCAAACAATTATATTAATCAAAAGCAAATCTATATTTCTAAATGGACACAAGTAATGAATGCAATAAATGAAATGATTTAATATATAGGGGAGAACGGGGTAATGTGAGACACTTTTTACATTTGTTCCTCTCTAAGGAAGCTAAAATGATTTATCAGTCAAATGTACACATTTCCCATTAATTCAGGATGTTTCCTAGAAATGGGCATTAGCAGAATTTATTCATGACAAAGGGCAGTGAAAATACCCCAGCTGTGGGGTAAACTGAGACAGACCAGAGAAATCAAGGGGGTAAACTGATCCACTTACTTTTTCCACTCTGAAACTACCATAACAACACATGTTGTAAAAGTTAGAATCCTGACAGCTAGATTGAAAACCAAATATTCCAAAACTAATGTCGGACTAGTAACAGAATCATGGGGTTTGGTCAATTAAGCAAAACATTTTCTAAACACTTGAAAGTAACTCTGATCAAATACAACAAATAATTAATATTCAATAATAAACATTCAAATGACAGATAGAACCAGTTAGATTAATACACAGTCTGGGGGTCAGAACACAGGACCCTTAGAGCCAGCTAGTGTCAGGGCATCAGAGCAAAGAACAATCAGAACCAGCTAGAACAGCCTGGGACTCAGAACACAGGATTGGACCCAGCTATCATTTTCCATCTTTTGAGTCTTTGATTAATATTTTTCTGCATTTGTTTTATTGGGATCATTCATTGAATAAAGACATATATCTTAGAGTCTATTGATGTTAAAGGTCACTCTCCTGTCCCCCACATACGTAAGTGCCAAACCATGCCCTTGCTGACACCCCTTCAACCATCAACCCCCACCTCCAGCCCACATTGTCTTTTATCTTATTCAAGCTAGTCTCCTTGCTACCTCAAATATACTGGATTCATAAGAAGAAGAGGGCACAGACACTGTCTCACTTTACCCCACAGCATTTGTCTCACTTTACCCCACTATCACACTTTGAGAAAAAACTACCTCTCTCAGAAAATCAGGCTAATCTTTAGTTATCATCATCACATGGTTTCAAATGTTGGTAGTTCATCAACATGTATGATAGAGGTTTTTCTACCTGAATCAATTTGCTTTGGCACAACGATCGATTAAGTTGACAGCAAGAAAATTTAATTTTACATGCAAAAAATAAATGTTTCTGAAAAAAACATGCTTACAACATCACCATGAGGTCCTCTCTTACATGGCCAAGGGGAAATGGGAGGGGCTTGAAAACATATATCTCACATGACCAAAAATGTGTTCCATTGCCTAGATACAGGGGGTGTCTCACATTACCCAAATGGCTCACATTCCCCCGTTCTCCCCTAGTTACAATTCGATTCAATTACAATTGAATGTTGCATATGAATAAGTTCTGAAAGAAGAACCTTTAGTCATCCTGTTGAGTTGTTTTGGCTCTTGAAATTGCTTCTCCTAAGCCTTAGCTTAAAAAATGCAGTGGAAATGTTCCAAAACACAGTAGGGGAGTGCACAAAACATGACTAATATAAAATTTGGTCCAGACGCTTTTTGGTAGAAATGTTGTCTCTACTTTCAAAAAACATTAGGAAATTAGACTGAATGAAGACTTTGAACCACATATGATGATTCATGGGATGTATACTAATAAAAGAGGAAGCATCACAAAACATTTATCAAACAAACCATTAAGTAAATATAAAAACAATAATTACAAACTACTTTTACACTATGTATATATGCACTATTTACAAGCTAAGTGGTAGCTGGGGAGCTTCTGGGTCTTGCTTCTCACGTTGTTTTCTAAGCCTGTAAGGGACTGACAGTATCACAAGAACATTCCCTGGAAACAGGAGAGCCTCTAGTTTGAGATGATGTTTTCATTTTTTGTTTCAGTCATATCTTCAGGGAGGTATTAATAAAGATATGCACGCACATAAACAAAATGTCTCTGTACATGTTATAATCCACCTTTAATAATCATTACATGTGTCTGAGGTTGTCTCCTGGTTTTGTAATACAATGTTTAATAAAATACACAATGGTGAATAAAACCTTTTTTATTTGAATTGTGAATATTAATCACTGGTAAAATTAAAATTCACAACATATAGCTCTGGAAAAAATAAGACCAAAGAGACCACTCCAAATATTCAGTGTTTCTCGTTTGACTATTTATAGGCATATGTTTGAGTAAAATAAACGTTTTGGTTTTGCTCTTTAAACTACTGACAACATTTCTAACAAATTCCGAATGAAAAAATTTACATTAAGAACATTTCCATTAAGTAATGTAAAGATGAAAATTTAAGAAAAATCCAGACTGGTCTCTTAATTTTTTCCATAGCTGTATATCAAGAGTGGGATGGTAAACAAATCAATGTCAAGAACGTGGAGAGATGTACAGCAGTATTAGATGTATAAATGAATTACATTGAACTTGCTTGAAGAATCTAGCCTCGTGCCTCAAATCCAATACGATTCAATCCAACATGGACACAAATCCAACAACTTGTCATTTTGTTTAATTTTTTTTTGCAATCTGACTTTTTAAATTATATTTCCAAAGCTCAATGTTGATCATTCAAGAGCACCAAAACATCGTGATTAGTGATTTATAATTCTTACATATTTTCACATTAAAATGGATCAAATGACATGCACTCAAAGTGACATAACAGAGACAAATGGTCAACTGTGCAGTTCAGAGTTCTAACAGCGTTCAGCTCATTGTTTAAGAGCAGTAACTCTATTTAGGTTCACTCTCATCACTAGTGTCCGCCAACTGCTTCACTTCAATCTTATGCTAAGGTTTGGTGTTGATGTTTTTAATGAGCATGATAGTAACGTACTCACACACACACACACACACACACACACACACACACACACACACACACACACACACACACACACACACACACACACACACACACACACACAGTGCTTTGGAGAGGTGGAGTGGCTGTGCTCACCCCATGTGTTCCTCTGAGAGTTCGAGTTACAACTGGGAGGCATTTTGGGAATGGAGTTGAGCACAGACCGTGGCTAACAGCTTTAACACCAGCAATCGTCATGTGTGGTCCCTATGGAATTCTTTGTGTGTGTGTGTGTAAGAGAGAAATGCATGGGCTGTGTGCCTGAACCTGTACCTGTCTATTTCATTGAGGGAGTTTAGGTGAACAAGTATGTCGGTGCTGTACAGTGAGTACTGATAGCCACAAATAAGATTAACATCAACATTTGCATAAAGTAACTCCAATACAGCAACAGCAGCTGTACTGCTTGTGTTATCAGTTGAAATGCAGTGAAAAGCAGAGCTCCAAAGTCACTGAGGTTTATGTCTCATGGTCAGTGCTATTCAACAGGAACAGTGTAGATAGGTCAAAGGTTTCACTGCTGCTCATATGCATGACATGATGTCATTGGCAATATGTTTGGACTCCAATGCATACTGGCAGGCGTGAAGGAGTGTGTGTGTGTGTGTGTGTGTGTGTTTGTCTGTGTGTGTGTGTGTGTGTGTGTGTAGTAGAGTTAGCAAAGCAAATGGTCTAGGTCAAGGTTATTGTTCTTTTCATTAAAATTAGTAATGACAAGTTAAGCAATACAATGATCCATGTTTTATTGATTATAACATAGCATATTTAATCGTGATTAAACGCATTAATGTAATAGTTAACTCGCCATTAATAGCACTTTTATATCTATTCATGTCCCTTGATTTCTTTTTGTCCCATTATTTTTTTCACGTGCAAATAGCCCACAATGTAGATCCCCCCACCCCTAGAACAGCATAAACCAAACTATAAAACAACATAGGCTATATAAAACAAATTAGTATTAAGTATTAAGGCTAAATTAAACTGTTTGTTGTAGGCCTAAATGTTTTGGGAGTCTTTCATCCACGGCTTATTTCAGACTGTGTGGAGTGGACACACTATACGCCTGTGTGCCGGTGGTTAATGGCGCTGCTGCAGCCGAGCGACAGTCACTCTTTGTAGTGAAAATGAAAGTGAAAATGAATGACTGCCGGCTGCCACTAACACAGTTAGTTTGTACACAGTGTTCCAAGTCGTCCTATTGTAAATGAGAGGCTGTTTTTTGTTCTTTCACAGCGTAGTCCCAGAATCACACACGGAAGACCCAGTGAAGGAAGCGCTGCGGGGCCAGGAAATGCTAAGTTCCAGTTTCTACTTCAAATAAAAGTCAAAATTGACATGCCGTTTGCCGTTTTGCCAGTTAAATGGTTTTAATGTGAAGTTAAACTGTAGGAAGTGTTCAGTTTGAATGAACAGTAACTTACTGTAACTGCGAGCTACATGTATAGTGTGTGGTGTTGTAGTGTTTCTAACATTACTAGTTGTTGCAACAGCATGTGAACAAACTACAACGTTTTGCAATTTTTTGAAACACTTTAGCATATCAGGGGAAATGATTTGGGGTTGATACCTTGCAGTTGGAAATGGATGCCTTTAACCATATTCACCAGAGTAATATGAATCTGTCTATTTACATTGATGAATAAAACTGGTTCTGCTTGTAAATACCCACTTCTTATAAACACAACAGTATTCCCAAATTCCAAGACAGGCTTTTTGCTTTATATTTGTACTTTTAAACAACATGTTTTCTACAACTTGACAAAGGTCATCCAGAACCACTGAATACATTACACAACTTAAAAGTACAGTTTAACTCAATATGGAATATAGGAGTGAAACATAGTTTGTGAAATATTTTCTGATATGGCTACACTCCTCACAAACCCTGTGTGTGAAAAAGACAGGCACTGTCCTTAAAGAGAAGCTAGATTAGAACTTGCTGTAATATCTTTGAGGAAAGTTTGCCTTAATTAACTGGGCAGTGTGTGTAATCAACTGAGGCCGATGTCGGAAAATAAAAACTGCTAATTACTAATAATTAATTTATAGCTGCGTTGCAACGTGTCACAGAGGCACAAACTAGCTACAGGCCCTGTCACAATTAATGAGATGAATTAGATGGACCAACCATGATGTATGACTTGCAATTTGCTTTAACACTATATTTATGAGAGAAGATGCTTCAAAAATTCCAGTCCAGGCAAGCTTGGATTCAGGTCAGGTTCATTCAGAACTGAGCAGCATAGGCTTCTATATGGGCCATTCTGCTGTGGGCGGAGAGTGAGGAATACATAAAATTGTGGATACAAATTCTCACTCATCGCTCATCCACAAGCAATTGTGTCTATGCTTTTAGAGAGGCTGAATGGCCTTCTTTGTTGGATCCCAATTCATCATCTGCTCGGTTCCAGCATGAGGGGAAATGTGCTGCTTTTCCAGGGGACCCTCCAGAGCGCAGTGCACAGCTGCTGTATTAGCTGGCCCAGACACTGACTGATTCACTTACTGCAGGTGCATTCTCCAGCCTGCACACGCTCCCATAGAACAGCACTGTCTCTCCATCACTAGCATGCCTGAGAGCTTCTTCAAAGTCTGTAGCACTAGGTTAGTTTACATGTGCACATTGTCGCTAATAGATGTAGAATGGGATACATGGGAATCTCAAAGGCTTTGATGTGCAGTTGTATAATGATCATGTTTTTGTGGTTTGTGATACTGTATGCACCTCGTACTGTTTGTGAGGAAGCATGTGTACTCCCTGTGTGTGCTGTGTGGATGATATTATTTGTCCCAGCCTTTGCCTGCTAAGTCCTAGTCTTCCTAGTCTGGATATTACCAGCCCTTAAACGCTCTCTCATTGTCTCACCATCCATACTTCTTCCCAGAGCTGAACTTTGGAGACTGCGGCATGTGCACCTCAAAGGTTTCTAGTCCCTCTTAGTGGTTGACTTGGAGCAGATGGGAATCATTACACAGTTGCAAGAAACAGATTTGCTTTCAGCTCTCCTTTTGGTGTGGAGGCGAGAGAGAGTGGAGAGAGAGGTCAGTCATGCAAACAGAGAAAGGCGCTTGGCCAATCAGAGCACTGAGCTCTGTGGAGCCACCCTATTGGTGGAGGCATCATGATGGAGTGTGCACATGATAAGGTGTGTGTAGTGTTAGTGGAGCATTGACCCTGCAGCCTCTGTGTGGTCTCTTTACACCTTACATCTGGATTGGATAAGACACTTCTCACACACAAATACAAGCTAAAAATACCACCATGCTCCTTCTAGGAACACACACTTGGTCCTTCTTACAGACAACTATTACCAGTATTTAATATTAAAGGGAGAGTTCAGTATTTGAAGTGGGGTTGTATGAGGTACTTAGGCATAGTTAGTGTGTGACCTTATGGAGATGGCGTTTAGCAGAAGTCAGCATTGTACTGCTGCGGAGGGGGCCAGCCGAAAAACACTTTTTCCCCATATATATAAATTCTTACCTAAAAAATAATGTAGGATTATTTCATTGCTGGTTTGCTGACTGATACACTGCACTGGCGCGAGTTGCCGTAATAATACGTGGGCGAACTATGCTTGAAAAAGGAGCTTATATAAACGCATATCAGTCCGCAAATCAGCAGTGAAAAAATCCTCAATTTAGTTTACAGAACTGATGTTTATGTTTTAGATAGGTTTTTATATATGTGGCGGAAAAAAAACAGTTTTTCTTCTGGCGACCTCTGCAACAGTACAATGATGATTTTGCTTACTGCCATCTCTATTGGTAACAGGCTAACTATGCATAAGTAACTCATACAACCACTCTTCAAAATTATTGGACTATCTCTTTAAGGTCATGATCAGAAGATTTGCCATTTTGTCGAAGGTTAACTTTGCAGTTTTATATCACATTGGGATGTATGATGGTAGAAGTTCAGTCATATTTGTTGGTATTTAATATGCTACTTTATAGCACACTACAGTAAGCTACAGTAAGCTACTTGCTGTATCTATATCAGTTTCAGGTGGTTAGTAAGTGGTGAAGCAGCATTACCTGTATACATAAAGCTCTAGGATGAGGCCTTGACTGTGAGCTAACTAGATATGTAGTCCATCTCCTGGACTAAAGGCAGGCATATGTTTGAAAAGAACTGATACCTTCAACTTCTCAAGGCAAAAAGTTGTTTTCCCAAAGGCCACACTGGAAGGCTAGGGGAAATAATTTTTAATATAGAGATGGGGAAGACATGATTAAATGAATTAGCATTGTACATTTTCAGACAGTTACTCTACAAATAAGTTGTCACTGTTGCACTGTTTGGCTGTACGCAGGGTTTTAAAAATATCTCAATCCAAAAAGTGAGCTTGCATAGGAGAGTTCAGGGGGATGCTGCCCTGGGGAGAAACAGTATCTTCCTGACCTATGTGCATTTGAAGATGTTGGAAGAAGAAATACTGGATAACAATCATTTTCAAAGCTTGTCAGTCCGCCTCCTTTCTGTGTGTCATGTCCGCTGGTCTCTCTGTCCCCAATATCTCATTCTTTCAGTTGATGTCTGTCTCTGTCCTCTCTCTATTCACTGTCTGTCTCTCACTCCTCTCTTCTAACAAAGCGTAATACAAAATAATTGAGTTAAATAAATGTACAGATTCTTCATTTCATTGTTGTATGAGTTAGCATAGTTTTGGATTTGAACTATAGAAATGTATCTAAAAGAGAACAAAAACACAAGGAAAAAGTGTGTTGACAATAATGTATTTATACGATGATACTATATGATTACACAATAATAATGCTCTAGGTGTTTGAAAAACACAACAAAAACGACAAAAAAGGATCGCCTCTAGAGTGCAGGGTCGGAGGTTCGATTCCCCGCCTACCCGCCACATGTCGAAGTGTCCCTGGGCAAGACACTGAACCCCAAATTGCTCCTGATGGTTCAGAAAGCGCCTTGCATGGCAGCTTGGAAGCGCATTGTGAAGCGCTTTGTGACCCTAGTCTGTGAAGGGCGCTCTATAAATAAAGCTTACTTACTTACTACTTACTAAAGCTATCCCTCCCACTACTAGACATGTGACCAGTTTGCTGCTCGCTAACCATTAGCCACTTGTCTGTGCTGTAATAGGTCTAGGAGTTGAGAGCGTCTTAGGGCCTGTGTCCACCTGGGCACAACTGGAGCTACATGTGCAAAACTCCAACAACACTATGCACTGCATGTGGACCAAACACTAGCTTGTTTTTCATTGAAAACAATTTTCAAAACTCTACACACTTATCTCATGGCTTAACCACAACCTGCACAACACTGTGGATTTCCAGCACTTTGTTCAAATGCTAACACACTGCTGTCACAACTGTAAACCACACATTCAAAACAGAATGGATTTCAGCCTGGTGCATTTCAAACACTGTGGATTGCAATTTCAATCGAAACACTAAGAAGGTGTATTGTTTCAAACTTGATAGTGAACATATACTGTATAAAGTATATAGGGAAATGGACCAAGGAAGACAGGTTGTTGGAGGGAGAAGAGTGGCAGCTAGACTGTGGATGTGTGGAGGAAGATCTAGAAGACAAAGAGCTGTAATTTCTGATGAAATACAGTAAGGGCAACACTGTGGTCTCTCATTAGCCCCTTTTACACAGAGATTGTGGCATATTGACGGAACAACATCACTCCAAAATGCCGGCTTTGCTTCTGTGTTATTTACACAGAACCAAGCAACGCCGGCCTGCTGGCGCATCAGTAGCTCCTTTTACACAGCGTTACGGAATGAAAGAGGTGCTTGTAAACAGCGTAAGGTGTGACGTAAACATTTAGCGCCGCGCCGGTCAGCTGCTTTACAACAACAACACTGGCAGGTGAATTGAGAGCAGAAGTGCTGGAGCTTGCAGTAAGAGGGCCGTATTTTACTGTCCCCACGATGTGCCAGTTGATCTCGCTACGCGCTGAGTCCAACATCACTGGGACTGTTAACCAAACTGACAAAATCAATCCGCTTCACCTCTTCACGTCTTGAGTTGTGTTAGCAAAACAGTAGCTCTGTGGCTAACAGCTGAGCCGGAGCCTTCAGTCAGCTGAAGCAGACGGGGCGAGCAGACTATTCCCCCGTTACTAGGTCGTATCCTTGGCCGTTCCTATTTACTGGCGTACTACTGGCCGCAGCTTGACATAGTAACCGGTGCTACTGAGTGAGTTCCGACCGTGTAGCGACTGTGGCTCAGTTGGTAGAGCATGTTGGCCGATGATCAAAGGGTTGGAGGTTCGATTCCCGCCCTGCCACCTGTGTCATAGTTGTTGTGTCCTTGGGCAAGACACTTAACCCACCTTGCCTCGAGTGAATGTCGATAGTTAGCCTGCTGTCATTGTATGAATGTGTGTGAGATTGGTAACATGGGAACAGGTCTCCCTTGCAAAAGAGTCTTCGGTCTCAATGGGATATACCTGTATAAATAAAGGTTAAAAAAAAAAAACAAAAAAAAACAACAACAACATGTTGCTTCAATGAATTGCTTTATTTTTTGTAGTAGCCTAATAAGCAGGATAATGTATAGCGAACGGGTCACTTGCTAGATATAAAGACCGACAAGCTGAAGCAGGAGCCCGACGCGCAGCGGAGGGCTCTTGTTCAGCTTGACCCGTTCGCTATACCCGTTCGCTATACTTTATCCCTTACTTAGCCTAGCCTAGCTTTCCCATTGTACAACTTCTCCTGGGCAGAAATAGACTCATACACTCTGCAAAATGAAGCGCGGGGGTTTGGATTGAGCAACGGGCCTCATGATCAGATAGATTATACGCCGTTCCTTTTATTTGGTGATTTTTACGGGACATCAGGCCGCCGTGATTAATGTTAAACACACGTCCTTCAACTGCTAACATGGTCGCATGTTTTATGTTTAGAACGTAGGCTATGGAACGTCAAACGCCCCCCTGTTCCGCAACAACAAGCTGGAGCATTTAAACAGAGAGTCTTTTATTTTGGTTATTGTTATTTTACCTTCATTGTTTATCTACTGAATGCACTATGTACAGCACTTTGGACAGTGCAAACTGTCATAAATGTGCTTTTATAAATACATTTTACTTACTTACTTACTTATAACTCACCTAGGCCCTAGGGCACAAATCACCCCATCCCCAGAATTTTGGATAATAGGCATGATGCAGCAATTTAGGGCTGACATCGTGCTAACTATATAGACTCAAATTGTAGCATACCAAAGCACTAAAACATGTGTCAAATGTTTTCAAACGTGTCTATAATTGACACAATAATCAAAAAACCTTGATCATGGAAATTTTACTTTGAAAGGCAAAACACAGTTTTTTTTAGCTTAAATATGCTTATATCTTATTCCTTGTGTCTCCCTTCTTTACAGGATGAGTCAAATGGATGGCTCTTCTTAAATATGTGGTCACATTCCAATTTCTTCCACGGTTTTCTAGAAACAAGGGGTGGCACAACTTCCAAAATGCACAACTTAGGCCACTCTCCCCTACGGTAATTTACACCACTGGTGTGTTGTACAACTGTGGACATGAAAAGAACTAACCCTGCTAGCATTGCCTCTGATGCTTTTATAAAACCTCATACAAATGCAAAGTATAAAAGTTGACTTTCATAGGTGATGTTCTGTTAATTCTCTCAAGACAAATGTGTGTCACCCTGCCAGTTGCTGCCAGGTATATCAGCCGTATTATATCTGCCAGGAACATGTGGGCCATATGTGCTGCCATGCTGTTCACACCTGCTGAGAGCTCTCTATTCCCCCAGGGAAACCCAGGATATGTTGTGTCCTTGTGATTATTATTGGGCTTTTTCACATCACATCATTGTAATTTATTCTACATTTGCTATCCAACTGCACAGCCTGTGTTGGATTTACTGTGTGTCTCCACCAGAAAGACAGAAAGACCTCTACCTTAACAACCCAGCTCAACCTTCTGCTGCTTGTGGTCGTGGCAAAGGTCACAGAGATGGAATGAGTTTTAGACTTTAGAAGCAGGGCACGTCTGGCCCGGTCTAATGCGCCTTCAAGTCAGGGCTAATGGCCACCTACCTGTCTGCAGTGCACACACAATGCTCTCCTCTTCCTCACCTTCCACACACACACACACACACACACTACAGTATCTTCTTCTATCCTCTCACAAATGTATTATATCGACACACAGTGACTCGTACATGAATATGCACGCGCCAAAGCATAAGCAGTATAAATATATATATATACAGTAGTACAGAGTACAGATTCAAATGTAATACCCAAAATACAGACACACTTACATATGAACTGAAAATATTCACTCAGATACACATGCACGTACACAGTCCAACAAAAGCAGACAATGACAAAACACAAACTTATACACTCACCGGCCACTTTATAGGTATACCTTGCTAGTACCGGATTGGACCCTCTTCAGAACTGCCTTAATTCTCCGTGGCATACTTTCAACAAGGTGTTGGAAACATTCCTCAGAGGTTTTTATCCATATTGACATGACAGCATCACACAGTTGCTGCAGATCTGGCAGCTGCACATCCATGATATGAATCTCTGGTTCCACCACATCCCAAAGGGGCTCTATTCTACTGGGTTGAGATCTGCGGTACATGTGGTACTGATGCGAGGAAGTTTTGGACCACAATTAAGTCCATGGAAAACAAACTCTCTTCTCCAAGCTTACCTGCAGCCATGGTTTTTGATAAGGTTTTCATTACCGACAAGTGTTGCATGGTTTCTCTCTTTAATCAATACTTTGTAAACTCCACTCTAGCTTTCACTTCTGCTGACCCACCACTCACTTTGCCCTCCCCCTCCATCACCACTAGCTTTTCCTTTAAACCATTCTCATTTTCTGAGGTTCGGGATGAACTTTCCCGATTGGACCCAAATAAGTCTGCTGGCTTTGATGGGTTGGACCCAAAGTTTCTCAAAGCAGCCGCTCATCTTATTGCTGACCCAATCACAAGGTTATTCAACCTGTCCATTCATCTCTCCACATTCCCTTCTGATCAGCTTTGATATTTCCCCTCTTTAAGGGTGGCTTTAACTCCGACCCCAATTGCTACCGGCCTATTTCCATCTTGCCATGCTTGGCTAAAGTACTAAAAAAGCTGGTCCTCAAACAACTGGATTTTTTTCTTACCACCAATCACATTTTGTCTGATCTTCAATCTGGGTTTCGTTCTGGCCATGGATGCATCACAGCCACGCCTTGTCCTTGACGACATCATTACTGACTTGGACAACAAGCAGGTCTGTATTGCCAGCTTTATAGACCTAACCAAGGCATTTGATTCAGTTGATCACATGACCCTTTTGAGTAGGCTCTCTAGCATTGGTTTATCCCCCACCTGTTGCAACTGGTTTGCCAGCTACCTGACTAACCAAATCCAACAGGTCAAGACAGAGAATATCCTGTCAGAGCCACTAGCCATTACTAAAGGGGTGCCTCAGGGATCAATCTTGGGGCCTATGCTCTTTTCCATCTATATTAACGATGTGGCCAAGGCTGCAGGCAGCTCCCGGATCCACCTGTATGAATCTGGCCCTTCTCTCTGCTCCGCAGCCTCCACTCTTCAGGACAGTCTCACTTCTATTGAGCACTCTTTCCACAACCTCCACCTACGGCTCAATTCTAAAAAGACAAAATGCATACTTTTCGATCGGAAAAACAACACTTCCAGCCCCCCCAAGATCCTTTGCGCTGACAACTCCGAACTGGAGTTTGTCAAGTCCTATAAATACCTAGGGCTTTGGCTGGACTCTTCCCTTTCATCCTCCGTCCATATTAATAATATGCAGACTAAAGTGAAAGCCAGATTGGCCTTTCTCTTTGTAACAAAGCATCCTTCACACGCTCTGCTAAACTTGTAAAAATTACCATCCTGCCCATCCTTGCCTATGGTGATACAATCTATAAAATGGCTTCAAAAACAGCGCTACACAAACTGGACGTTCTTCACCATTCAGCTATCTGCTTTGCCACCAATGCTTCCTTTCATACACACCACTGTGAACTTTTCAAACTGGTGGAGTCGCCCTCCCTCCAAACCCGCCGACTCCGACATTGGCTCCAGTTTATTTATAAGACACTCCTGGGCAAGACCCCGTCTTACCTTTCCTCCCTTCTCCATCTCTCCAGAAGCACTTACCGCACAAGATCATCTGACCTTATCAAACTCACTAACCCACTCACCAGGACTACCTTCGGCCGAAACTCCTTTCATTTTGCAGCAGCTTTTGACTGGAACAACATTCAAGACACCCTCAAACTTACAGCGTTTACTTCACAGTCTGCCTTCAAGCAGAAACTTAACATCGTTTTAGTAGACCCCCCCTGCTCCTGTTGATTCCACTGTTTCTCACTTGCATACACCCTTCACACACAATATATCATTGACACATCTTAATTTTTGTTTATTTTCCATGCACATGCACATGCACATGCTCGCATGCATACATCCGTTTCATTTTTGTGTTGTTTCTTATTTATTACACCCTGTCAAGACCTCTACACCCGTCCCCTGACTAGTTTTTAGTGCATTTGTGTAGTCTAGTGGGGCCTCTTGGACCAGATCGATATTGTAAAGAAGAAACTGTTCTTAATGTTTTATCTGGAAAAAAAAATAAAAAATCTGGTGACTGTGCAGGCCATTGGAGTACAGTGAACTCATTGTCATGTTCAAGAAACCAGTTTGAGATGATTTGAGCTTTGTGACATGGTGCATTATCCTGCTGGAAGTAGCCATAAGAAGATGGGTACACTGTGGTCATAAAGGGATGGACATGGTCAGCAACAATACTCAGGTAGGCTGTGGCGTTTACACACTGCTCAATTGGTACTAAGGGGCCCAAAGTGTGCCAAGAAAATATCCCTCACACCATTACACCACCCCCACCAGCCTGAACTGTTGATACAAGGCAGGATGGATCCATGCTTTCATGTTGTTTACGCCAAATTCTGACCCTACCATCTGAATGTCGCAACTGAAATCGAGACTCATCAGACCAGGCAAGATTTTTCCAATCTTCAATTGTCCAATATTGGTGATCCTGTGAGAATTGTAGCCTCATTTTCCTGTTTTTAGCTGACAGGAGTGGCACCCGGTGGGGTCTTCTGTTGCTGTAGCCCATCTGATTCAAGGTCGGAGCTGTTTTGCATTCAGAGATGGTATTCTGCATACCCTGGTTGTAACGAGTGGTTATTTGAGTTACTGTTGCCTTTCTATCATCTCAAACCAGTCTGCCCATCCTCCACTGACCTCTGACTTCAACAAGGCATTTTAATCTACACAACTGCCGCTCACTGGATATTTTTTCTTTTTCGGACCATTCTCTGATGGTTGTACATGAAATCCCAGCAGTTCCTGAAATACTCAGACCGGCCCGTCTGGCACCATCAACCATGCCATGTTCAAAGTCACTTAAACCACGTTTCTTCCCCATTCTGTTGCTCAGTTTTAACTTCAATACGTTTTCCTGTCCAGGTCTACATGCCGAAATGCATTGAGTTGCTGCCATGTGATTGGCTGATTAGTTATATGTGTTAACAAGAAATTGAACCGATGTACCTAATAAAGTGGCCGGTGAGTGTACGAGAACTATAGGCTATCACCCTAGTTATTTTTCAAAGGATCATTTACAGTTTTTGCCTAATGCTTAAACCATAAAAGTGGTTGCTATGCAAAAAGCATCACAGACTCACACACATGAAAAATAAAAAATAAAGCTAATTGAATGCCAATCAGTGTGAGCCTTAGCCCTACAAATAGACTTCAGGTGAGCTCAGCTTCTTTGTGAGACAGTAAGAGTCAGGGGACGAGGACAAGAGAGAGCAGTAGGAGGACGAGGACAAAGAAGGCAACAGATGGAGACAGGGTCACTAGTGGACCATGTTATATATCATGTCCTAACAATATAGGAGGCTGGTCTGAGTCCAGCACAAATACACAATAGCTCCATAACAAGGACATTTAGATTGGATATCAGGAATATTTTCGCTGTTGCTTCTCTAAGGATGACATGATGATGATGTCATGCCACTTGATGTCGTTGAGGCGATGTGGCCAGACACAAACAAGAGGCGGTATCCATAATCCACCCAACCCCATTCCTTACTGTAATTGTTTCAGAGTTCATAGTGACACACTGAATTGCTTGTTGAACTGCAATCCTACCTATTTGTTGTGTTTTTATTTTTTTGGCCAAAACCATGAAATTGCAATATAAACTTTTTTTAAGAAGCTTTTCTATTTTTGTTTTCATGTGTCTAGATGAACTGTACTCGATAAATCTTTCAAAACATCTCTGCAAAAGATCCGAACCTTACAAATTCTATAAACAGGCGTGTTTTGCATATAGCTCATCCGTGTGCTGTTGCTGTTAGAAAGAGTAATTCGAATTCATTTTCCTTTATTTATCCTCGAAAGATCAATTGAGGGTTACCCTCTTTTACAATGACGTCGAGTCAATTACAGATACACAATATACAATGTAAATACACAACAAGCTTACAAAGAGACAACAATTAAAACATTTAGGTCAATTGAATGAAGCAGAACAATGGCCTAATTAAAACAGTTACAAGTGGAGTGGGGCTGATTCAAAATAATAAGTTTAAATTGGTTAACAGTTATAAAAGTATTTATTTTAATTTGATGTTGTAGGTTGTTCCAGGAGTCAGATGGCATTCCCAGACCTGCCACTAGGCGCTGGCAAATTAAATTAACTGCGCCTGTTGGTCTGGACACTCTCCATTGAAGCTTTATCAAAATGTCGAGAAATCCCGACTCACGTTTCAATTGGTTCTATCTAATATGGGCGCGCCAGAGCCCTTTATATGGTACTCTGGGGAGGACGTAACCCGATGACGACAGTGACGTGCATGCGACGTCTAAGCCGTGATAGTAAACATCAAAGATGGCTGCGGATGTGTTGTGTGAGTTTGAGACTGCTTTGGCCTCGACCCTTTATGATTTGGAAGACGGCACTCAAATCTTTCATAAGCAAGTAAGTGGAATGTTCTTTTTTGCCGACCGACCACGGCAAAAGTTTAATTTAGCAGTTTAACAGCTGTTCGCTAAACGAACGGGACTTAATATGCAGTGGCGCAAAAAGTGGGTATGCACTATATGCGGCGAATAGGGGTGCCGCACTAGAGGGGCGCCAAAGCGATCGGGGGAAAAATTATTTGGAGTCGGCATTTTTCTGTATTTAACAGCGTTTGTGTAAAGTATATGACCAATAACAGAGGCAATAGGCGCCCCCCGCTCCTTCGCCTCCTCCTCCCCACACTAAAGGCGCTCCAGTGCGCGGACCCTCGAGCACACGCTGGAGCGCGAGAACTTTCATTTGAATCGTGTTGTCATCTGGTGACAGGGACTTACAGATGGAGAGGCAGAAAAGAAAGCTCTCGGGGGCACAAAACAGAAAACGGGAAGATTGATAAGGAGAAAGATTACTGGATGAAAAAAAGATATTCAAAGTGGTTGAATTAATAAATACACCGTACACAGAGTTTGGCAACCTTTGTTTTATATAGCCGATTGTCTTGATTAATGCACACTGATTATCGGCCGCGACTCGCGGATTGTCACTACAGATCTACGTGTCAGTGTCACTGTCACCGTCACCTCAAGTTTTTGACTATTGCTGTTTTCACAGTTTTTGAATGGTAGTGTAGTGATTATAGCAGGTCAGCGCCCAAACAACACACACCTGTTTCCCACCATTATCATATTTTGCACCGTTCCAGCGCACAACTGAGTTGTGTGTGTGTGTGTGAGAGAGAGAGAGACAGAGAGAGAGGGAGAGAGAGAGACAGCGAGAGAGAGAGAGACAGCGAGAGGGAGAGAGAGACAGCTAGAGAGATATACACTCACCGGCCACTTTATTAGGTACAGCGGTTAATTTTCTTGTTAACACATATAACTAATCAGCGAATCACGTCAGCAACTCAATGCATTTAGGCATGTAGACCTGGACAGGACAACTTATCGAGGTTGAAACCGAGTAACAGAATGGGGAAGAAAGGGGTTTTAAGTGACTTTGAACATGGCAATGTTGAGGGTGCCAGGAGGGCTGATATGAGTATTTCAGAAACTGCTATAGAAACAGAAACTGCCTATCTACTGGGATTTTCACTCTAAACTATCTCTAGGGTTTACAGAGAATGGTCCGAAAAAGAAAAAATATCCAGTGAGCGGCATTTGTGTGGACGTAAAATGCCTTGTTGAAGTCAGAGGTCAGTGGAGGATGGGCATACTGGTTCGAGATGATAGAAAGGCAACAGTAACTCAAATAACCACTCGTTACAACCAGGGTATGCAGAATACCATCTCTGAACACAAAACACGACCAATCTTGAAGCAGATGGGCTACAGCAACAGAAGACCCCACCGGGTGCCACTCCTGTCAGCTAAAAACAGTCAAATGAGGCTACAATTCTCACAGGATCACCAATATTGGACAATGGAAGATTTAAAAATCATGCCTGGTCTGATGAGTCTCGATTTCAGTTGCGACATTCAGATGGCAGGTTCAGAATTTGGCGTAAACAACATGAAAGTATGGATCCATCCTGCCATGCACCATCAACCATGCCATGTTCAAAGTCACCAAAACCCCCTTTCTTCCCCATTCTGATGCTCGGTTTGACTTCAGTACATTGTCTTGACCACGACTACATGCCTAAATGCATTAAATTGCTGCCATGTGATTGGCTGATTAGCTTTTTGTTTTTATAAGCCATTGAACAGGTGTACCTAATAAAGTGGCCGGTGAGTGTATGTGTTTGATGGTTGTGTAGCAATGATAATGAAAATCTTATTTAATGCCTTTTCTCTCTCATTCACTTGAAAAAAGTGTTATCAACAAGCTGGTTTTTCCCATTTTACCGTTTTTCTAAGCTTTATTTAACGTTTTTCTTAGTAAATACTACACTTTGTATGGGAAGTGTCAAGAAGGTTGGCTGACTAACTTGTTTGGCTCAGTTTACTATTCATTTGAACTGAAATAAAAGTTTTCTTTGTCTTTAATTCTCTTCACCAGAGTACACCAAATTGCTTATTTTACATGTTAAAATAACAAAAAAATTGCGCCTGCTAAGTGTCTGCATACCCCCCAGAAAGTGGGTAGTTGCGCCCCTGTGTGTTCGTTTAGTCACCTTGTCACCTTTTTCATGGCTTATGAGTTTGCATGCCTGACACTAGTGAGGCAACAAACACCTAAATGCCCAATATAAAATGCCCAATGGTTTAATTTTTGCTAACCAACCTGTTCTTCACCATGTCCTTTACTTTTGGGAAAATCAGTGCAGGCAGACATGACATGGTTGAGAGCCGATCACCTGCTCTAATATGTAACTTAAAATGGAAGTCTGTAATCCGGGGGTGGGGGGGTGCCTGCTAAGTGTCTGCATACCCCCCAGAAAGTGGGTAGTTGCGCCCCTGTTAATACGTCACCCTGTGCATCGCTATGATTGGTTGTAGTGCTATCCAACTGCGTGCAGTGGCATTTGAAATGCACGAGTAGGAGCCGCCCCTTGAGTTGGAAATTACTATTGATCGTGGCCAGACCTTCTGTCGTTCAAGATATCAGGGTCTGGATTTCCAGGCTAGGAGTCAGGGGCACTGAGGCTAAAAGCAGTTTTACCAAGGTCAGACCGGGCGTATGGAACATATAACATGAGCAGCATGTCAGTTGAGCGGGTTTGATAAAGCCCATCTGAAATAAGCAGCATAAATGGTGGATTTCTTTAACATTTTGATGCTAAAAACTGTTTTGAAAATGGATTGTTAGGTTTTGATTCAAGAGTTTCATTTTGCCGGATATGTGAGACGTTTATCTCTAGACTATAGAGTTTAGCCATTTCTTTTTACTTTCTCTTCTTTCCTTGTGTTTTGCCTAGATAAGACAGTTGCTCATTTAAGTCAACTTAAATTGAAATTTTTCTCCTGAATTTTTTTAAATTAGTATTTTATGGTAAACTGTTTTGAACTTAATTGTGAACATACAGGAAAAATTGCCTTTCCTGCTCCTTTGAATGAATCTGGATATTTTCAGGCAAAAACATATAGACAAAATGTAATAAAACCTTACGCACTTATACACGGATACTACAGCACTCTTTACACTTTACCAATGCTCATTCACAACATGAATCAACATGCAAACAATACACACAAAGATGCACACTAAAACTGTGGGTTGAACCCACTCTCCCTTCCAACACACATACACACGCACGCACGCACGCACGCACGCACGCACACACACACACACACACACAGAGCAAGCAGTGACACGCGAGCTAGCAGTGCTGATGTACAGCTGGTGAAGAGTGCACCTGAAGGGATTGAACATTCCTGTGCCTTCCGTCAGAGACAGGCAGGACCTCAGTTACC
Organism: Ammodytes marinus; assembly: GCF_949987685.1. NCBI lineage: Eukaryota > Metazoa > Chordata > Actinopteri > Uranoscopiformes > Ammodytidae > Ammodytes > Ammodytes marinus. Next base: position 2,111,922 of record NC_137216.1, on the reverse strand, counting down.
TGTATGTCTCAATCCAGCCTCTCTGACTCCACAGCTCACACACCCACTAGATCAGCATTCGTTACACACTATTCAACCAGGCAGTAACAGGCTGACAACAACTGTTAAAATATCTCTCTTTGTGATTTTTAATTTTTTTTGTTTTCCAAACTTTTCTATGGGCCTCTGGTAAGGTTATGCCCTTGGTTCATGCCAAAGCTTCAGGATGCTTCAGCACATGAGCGTGTTAAAGGGGACATATTATGCTAAAACCCGGGTTTAAATTTCCAAGGTCTACTAGAAAAGGTTGTCATGGTTTATTGTTAAAAAAAACATTAGTTTTCTATCATTGCCCATTTCTTCATCGCCTTTTCCAGCCTTTTTTGCCCTCTCTCTCTCAAAAGCTTGGTTTTGACATCTGCCCCCCTTCGCAAAAAGCCTAGTCTGCTCTGACTGGTCAGATCTACATGGGCATGCATGCACCGCCCTGCTCATTTAATCTATACCTGGCTACATGGGCGTGGCACTGGCCGGCTGTTAGTTTCGATTACTTTTGGCCAATGCAGCATGGAGATCTATGTTATCAAGTTTAGCTTCATCTCTACACCAAATGTCAGCACACTTACCACTTCTAAACCAAAAGCTTTACAACTGAACCTGTTCAGGCAGGAGTCTGAGTTTAACACTGGGAAAATGGCATCAAGATTTCTGGTTTCCCTGACATTATCCTCAGGTAAATACAGTTTGTGGAAACAGTCCATGCTGGGGGTGGGTGGGGTCCTTGAGTATGGAGGCAGCTCTTATGTGGACTCTGTGGTGGTAGATGCTCTGCAGAGAGAGCAGTGAAGTTCAGATTGTCTTCTCTGCAGTCTTTACCCCTCTCTGTAGTCTTTACCCCTCTCTGTAGTCTTTACCCCTCTCTGTAGTCTTTACCCCTCTCTGTAGTCTTTACCCCTCTCTTTACCCCTCTCTGTAGTCTTTACCCCTCTCTTTACCCCTCTCTGTAGTCTTTACCCCTCTCTGTAAGACTACAGTCATCTGCGGTCCAGAGCAGAAGTGCAGCCGTACCAGACGGTGATACAGCCGGTCAAGATGCTCTCAACAATGCAGCTGTAGAAGTTTCTGAGGATCTCAGGCGACATGCCAAACTTCCTCAGCCTCCTCAGGAAGTACAGCCGCTGTTGTGCTTTCTTAACCAGCTGTGTGGTGTTGAAGGTCCAAGTGAGGACGCGCTGATGTGGATGTCAATGTACTTGAAGCTGCTCACCCTCTCTTCTTCAAGCTCCGAACAGTGGCCGATTAGGATTCCTCTTCTTCCTCATGTCCACTATCATCTTCTTGGTCTTGTACATGTTGAGGTTGAGGTTATTGTCCTCACACCATGACACCAGACAGGCCACCTCTCACCTGTAGGCCGCTTCGTCCCCAACCGTGATGCGTCCTATCACTGCGGTGTTGTCCGCAAACTTCAGGATGGTGTTGTCTATGTGGAGGAGACACAGTCATGAGTGAACAGGGTGTAGAGGATGGGGCTGAGCACAAAGCCCTGTGGTGTGCCAATGTTTGTGATGATGCTGGCTGAAGTCCTATTTCCATCCTGACAGACTGGGGCCTGCCAGTCAGAAAGTCCTGGAGCTAGTCACAGATGGTGGGGTGCAGACCTAGTGTAGACAGTTTGTCGGTGAGTTTGTGGGGGATGACTGAATTGAAGGCGGAGCTGTAATCCACAAAAAGCGTCCTGATGTAGGAGTCTTTATTTTCCAGGTGGGAGAGGGAATGGTGGAGAACAGCAGCGCCAGCACCAGAGGTGGACCTGTTGGGCCGGTAGGCGTATTGCAGGGGGTCCAGCTGTACAGGAACAGCCAGACACTGCTGATGGGGCTGAAGTTGAAGATCTTGAAGGAGGAGATGTGGAGATTTGGTGCTCAGCTCTGACTGATGGATGTAACCACCTGACTCTGACATGGAGCTTGGAAACTTTGATGGCTATGAGGTGATTGGCTCACAGATGTCATGGCTAAATCTGATTGGTTTAAATCAGGGGTCGGCAACCTTTTCTACTCAAAGAGCTATTTGGGACCGCCTCCCAATAAAAAGAAAGCACCCGGAGCCACAACCCATTATGACATCATGTATACGTGTATATATACATATAACCTGTATGCTATGTACAAAAAACTATACTATGTTGCATTCATGAAATCAACGAACTGCTGCAGATAACATCAGCAAACCACCAATTGATGACAGTGACAGCTGGTCCATATCGCTTTGAATGGAAGCAGATTGCATCCCACAAGTTACACTGAGATAGACTTCTGACCAAATGCACATTATGTACATGTTTGAGGTCCAAATTAATCTGAGAAGATTAGATAAGCATGATGGAACTTTATCTGGTGTGTATTTGTTTTAAAAAATGGTATGAACTCAGCATACTTTGACAATTTTGCAGGAATCAGCAATCTTTTTCAGATTTTGTAGGTGAGAAAAAGTTCAGAATTAAAACTTCTACTAAAAGTTAATGAGCATTGTCAGTTAAAGTTGAAAATAATGAAAGCCTGGTCTAGACTAACCTGATCATGGGACACAGTTTTACAATGATATGCAGTATATGATACCTTTTCCTTTTTAGACACTGCAGATGCCTGGCTGGTTTTCATAGAATCTGTTCAAAGATACTTGGCAACAATATGGCTTGTTCTGCACAGAGGCTCAGGCACCAACAGCAAGGCATTCTGTGACTAACACTGTGTGGAAGTAACAGCTCAGACATAATTGAAAATCTAATCCATCATTAATGTTCCCATGTCAGAGATGAATGAAAAAAGTTTGGAGATATTGGAAATATTTGTATTGAGACTGTGAGCCTCTTCCCAGGTTTTCAATAAGTCGATCTTTTGTAGATTCATAGCCTACCTCCTCTTATAAGTCGAAGTACAAATCAATGAATGGTTCACAATCACATCCCTAGTAAAATATTAATTTTACTCTTAGATTCAAAGGTTTTACTGATTATTTATTTTGTGTGGCTTTTTAGTTGTAGGCTATGTTTGAGGAGCACAATTGGGAGTTTTGTTTATGTAATGTCGAAAGAATTGGCTGAATTTTCATTTTGGTGCATCCCTACAATGAATAATCGTCTTTAATAACCGTGATTACAATATCAATCAAAATAATCGTGATTATAATTTTTGCCATAATCGAGCAGCCCTACAACAACCATGACACAGGTGGCAGAGCAGGGATCAAACCGCCAACCCTTGGATCATTGGCCAACCCGCTCTACCACCTGAGCCACGGTCGCCCATATATATATAATTTATATTGAGTTATGTTATGTGGGAAATCTACACTACAGGAAGTGGGTTGTGTACTTTGGAAAAAACATATTTGATGGAGCTCAGGTTTATTTGATAAGGGCTGCTTTAATAAAAACAATGTCACCAAGTGTAAAAGTGCATGCTGCTGCCTGAAACAGTCCCGTCTGGGACAAAGTGCATGCTGCTGCCTGAAACAGTCCTGCCTGGGAAGATACACCTTTTTTATAGTAATAGTAAGCAAAGCAGCGTATTTGTCTTTTTCTCTTTTAAGAGAAGTTTGTTTTTGTTTTTGTCTCTGAGTGTCCCTGTGCCACCTATCCCTCCTGGGCCCGGGACAACTGTACATGTGTTTCCCCCTTCACAGCAGGCCGCTCACATAAACGAGGGCAAACTGCGTCCAGCTGTCCAAATGTGTGGCCATGTTAGCGCCGGTATATACATAGTCCAAATTCCTTAGTGGATACTGTGCTAAAACGGGGCAGATTGCACATGCTATTTCGCCGCAATCCATGGAGCTATTAGTGCCCGCAATCCATTTTTAGTGGATGTGGCTCTAAATATGCACAAATACATAATGCAAACCCACTTCAAAAATACTGAACTATCCCTTTAATGGTACCAACTGGTCTGAGGCCAATGTTTATTATAAAACTGACTCAAAAATCCTACTAGAGCCAGTGGAGGATCTGGAAAATTTTACATGGGGTGGCGAAGGGGGGGCAAGAGGTCTTGGCAGCGGGGCATGGGAGGACGGTAGCGGGAATCCCCATATATATTATATTGATCATCATTTCTGTCCCCCCTAGGGGACAGACATTTTTTCGCGCCCCCCCCTAAATTGAAATACTATTGAGAACCTGCTAATATTTATTTATTTATCTGTACAAAACCACTGTATGAGTTTCTGGCACGAGCATTCTGCATACAATCACCTTATTATCAAATTAGATAACAAAAAATAGCTGAGATAACTTCTGCAGCAAAAAAATTCAAAGTTCAGTTTATTAGCTCAATTTGTAACATTTAAAAAAGACTGCTCAGTCTGTGTGAATCTCAGGACAAAGAAACAAGAGCAAAAGATTCACTGAGGTTTGCATTTCATTAAAAAAAATTTAAACTGTAAACATAGTTAAGGTGGTGTTTTTTTATTTATTATTATAGGCCAATAGGCCTTCTGTCATGCGATAACCAATAATTCATTAATGTTATTATTAGTCTACTTGCTTGATTTATTTTTAAATAGCCTACAGAGACACTTGGAAACACATGCGGACATTTATTTACTGCAAATCGCGGCCTTTCGCGCGGATATGACCATACATAAGCACACATGGCGCTTGCTAGCACTTTAAATTTATTTATTTAAGCACTGGCTTACCCTGTACAACACATTGCTACATGTTATTTTGAGTGACATGACATATCATTCTAGTCTAGTGGAATTTATATGGAAGGAGAATAACAATACAGTAGTTTAGGCTGGGACTGCAGTCAGACCTAGCCTGGAAATCCATACCCTGATATCTTGAACGATAGAGGGTCTGGCCACGATCAATAGTAATTTCCAACTCAAGGGGCGGCTCCTACTCGTGCATTTCAAATGCCACTGCACGCAGTTGGATAGCACTACAACCAATCAGAGCGATGCACAAGGTGACGTAAGCCCCGTTCGTTTAGCGAACAGCTGTTAAACTGTTAAATTAAACGTTTGCCGTTGTCGATCGGCAAAACAGAACATTCCACTTACATGATAATGAAAGATTTAAGTGCCATCTTCCAAATCGTTAAGGGTCGAAGCCAAAGCAGTCTCAAACTCACACAACATATCCGCAGCCATCTTTGATGTTTACTATCACGGCTTCGACGTCGCATGCACGTCACTGTCGTCATCCGGTTACGTCCTCCCCAGAGTACCATATAAAGGGCTCTGGCGCGCCCATATTAGAGAGAACCAATTGAAACGTGAGACCCAGATTTCTGGTCTTCTTGATAAAGCTTCAACGGAGCGTGGCCAGACCAGCAGGCGCAGCAAATTTATTTTGCCAGCGTCTAGTGGCAGGTCTGGGAATGCCAGGCTAAGTCAGACCCTCTGCCTACCTTTCATCTGCCTGCTGATCACTACCTGCCTCTGTCCCTCTGTCTGAATATAAAACCTCCTCTTCATCCCTCACATTTATTTCTTCTTTTCCCTCTTTTCCTTCACTTATTTATTCATGTCTTTAATATGATTATGTAACCTGGTTTAATTTGTGCAGCTCGTTTGCTGTGATATGTGAGAGTTTTTAGTAGGCTATGTTTGGCTATTCAAACAAAAATTATCGATCTCCTAGCTAGCACTGTCAGTGTCACTGTAGTAACTTAATGCCTCAGAAACGGCAACTCTCTCTCTCTCTCTCTCTCTCTCGAAACGGCGACCCACTGTAAAATTGTATGGATCCGAACATGCAAGTTTTTTTTTAAATATTTTCATCAAGCTCTTGCCTGTAGGCTACTACAATAGGCCTACAAATTAATAAAAGGGCAATATACAAGTCACAAGCGAGTGATTTCCCTTTTGGCCAACGATGAATGGTTGTGCTCTTATTGATGAATTAGCTACTTTTACATTGCATTACATTCATTACAAATTTAACTTTAAGTTAAATTGGTGTGTTTAAAATTCACAAGGGTAAACTGACTCCACCTTCAGATGCTCGGGGCAGGTCAGTTACTCTTCGCCGGGCTGCATGGCACAGCAGCGCGCTGACTCGCTGTGTGTGACAAACTGTGTGATTACCGATATGCGCATATGATGCAGGGCCGTGGCTAAGTATTTGAGGGGGAGGGCATAAGATTAGATTCAAAATTATTTACTTTTGTTCAATGTAATGTTTGTTTCAAGGATTTGAGTGGCTTGTTGACAGTGGTGCTTTGTTCTTACAAGTACATTTTTGAGAATGCAAAAGTTAGGGGGGCAGCTGGGGAGGCAAGGCTCTTCAGTGGGGGGGCCGCTGCCCCCCTTACCCCCCTGTTGAACCGGGGGCAACCCCTGACTAGAGCTAATAGATCTGTAATGTGGCACAAATCAATTGCTGACAAATACAAAGTGAGAGGAGAGATTCAGCTGAATGTGAAGTACATTTATATAAGATGGTAAGCCTTCACTGGCTGTGCATGTGATGACAAGGCTATGCTTTCAAAATGCCTTATATATCATAGTGTTATCAATCAATCTGTGGAGGGTCTGTCAGCAATTTCATTTTTGATTGACATTCTGTGAGTTATTCAGGAATGCTTTCAAAGTGTGCTTTTCAGGCCCCTTTGAATCAGCCCACAGGGGCAGAATTTCTCAATCACATCTACATTTCACATAATGAAAAACTGAAGTGCCTGTGTCGGTTCATATGTGCTCAGTGTTAAGAGAGGCAGGGGCTCTGGAGGACCGTGCTCTGGATCAATAAACGCTCTGGCATAGGATTCCCATGCCCCTGGCTCATGCAGAGAGAATATATATGAAAAACAAGAGGCTTACCAGCCAGCCTTTGGGGACTGTGTGAGTATTTAGTCTAGCTGTCCTTCTTTGGTTTGGCTTCAAAGCGTGTGAGTCTGAGCCAAAAGCAACGGTGAAAGCAGAAGCTTGATCACGGTGGCGTTGCCTTTGATTTAATTGAGTTTTCAGTGGTGGGTCAGGAGCCCAACAAGAACGCCGTGAGTTAGAAGACGCAGGTTGAACTTGTCATGTCAAATTCCATACTTTCACCAGGCTCAGTGAGAATGTAAGAAACGTTTGGTACTCACAACTAAAGCTGGCCCGAATACCATTTTACAGGCTTCGAATACTCGTTTGGATTTTCTGAGCGAGTATTCGAATACTCGTTCTAAAAAAACACAAACCAACATTAATAATCCCAATGTAGCTACTCACTGAAACAGAGTGTGTGACCCGAGACAGTAAGCTGCGTAGTTTGTTGATGCTTTAATAACTTTTGAACGGTAATAAAGTCGGAGTTTCTTACTTTTTCCCTGTGCAAACAGCTGTTGTTCGTTTCCAAATCAGCTGTCCTCTGTGCCGTGTAACTCCTTACAGGAGCTTATCAATTCATCGAGTAACATTCATCTTTTCTGGGATTTATAAATCCATACAAAGATCCAAAATTGATAGTCTTTTGTGTCCATATTATATCCATTATTTACCGCGTATTCATATGATGCAAGCCAGTCACTGTTTATGGGCGCAGCGCTGCATAGCGAACGTACACAAACAGCTAAGCTAAGCTACCATAAGCATTTCGCAGAGCATTGCTTTTCCTTACGAAATCACGCTAATGTTGTGTTATAAAAGTAAGGGAAACACATAAGCTATTTTCCACCATGTGTCTCCCTACTGAGCTTGGTACCGCCTTTAGTTTGCCTTGCTCTGACAACGTCACGTAGCCTAAAGCTGGTGTGTCACCGGTTGCGCTTTGAAAGGTCAGCGGCAAAATAGATCAAAGTTCAAATAATTTGATAATTTATTTTAAATGAGCGTTAAATTAGAATTTTAACAATTGTTGTATAATGTGTACACTCACCGGCCACTTTACTAGGCACAGCAGTTCAATTTCTTTTTAACACATGTAACTATTTAGCCAATCACATGGCAGAAACTCAATGCATTTAGGCATGTAGACCTGGACAGGACAACTTATTGAAGTTAAAATCGGAGCATCGGAATGGGGAAGAAAGCGGTTTGAAAATGGCAATGCTGAGGGTGCCAGGAGGGCTGGTCTGAGTATTTCAGAAACTGCTGATCTACTGGGATTTTCACACACAACCATCTCTAGGGTTTACAGAGAATGGTCCGAAAAAGAAAAAATATCCAGTGAGCGGCAGTTATGTGGACCAAAATGCCTTGTTGATGTCAGAGGTCAGTGGAGGATGGGCATACTGGTTCTAGATCAGGGTTTCTCAACGGGGGCGTTCGTACAACCTAGGGGGGCGCTGGGACCAGGCTGGGACACGAGAGCTTTTTTTTTTTTTTTTTTTTTATAAATATATTTTAAACTTTCTTAAAAATCTTATAAATCTTTTGACTGCAAAAATAGGTTACCTGAAATAAACAGCCTATTTTAACTTTTCATGTTTCTAACCCCTCGACCTCTTTTTAACTATTCTCTCCAATGTTCTGTGGTCTGCTGACTGTCACAGCCTTAGAAAAGAGAAGGCTCTGCAGACAGCCAATCAGAGGTCTTTGAGTCAGAACAACCAGCCAATTCCTCAGCCTTAGCGGCAGAGGAATCAGCCAATCACAGACTAGTATAATGACGTTTACTGATATTGCTAATGCTAATGCTAGCGCAGCGAGATTCAAACTTAAACTAACTATTGTCTCTGAGGTGGAGAAAACAGAGTAATCAGCCAAAGCATGGAGTTAACTAACACACAAGCAGAACCATGTTAAAGACACAACCCTCATATGTTGGAGAGGGACGATATACTAAACGCTGTGCACCGCGAGAGGCTCACTGAAGCCCTGTACAGCAGCCCTATGACAGCAGCAAAGCACAGCTACGTCATGAGCGCTAGTTCGCGGGATAACAGTTCAACAACCAATGAAAACGTACACAATTCATTGTAACATATTCAACTTTAATAACATAACATAAACAAACATGGCGGATAGCAAGAAAAAGTGCCGGCAGTACAATGCCAATTACATTAGTTATGGATTTATCCCGTCACCGATGAACACCACTTTACCAATGTGCCTGCTCTGCGATCAGGTGTTCTCTAATGAGGCCATGAAACCCTCGCGACTACAGGAACATTTAGTGAAAAAACATCCCGAAAAATCAGCTAAAGATCCATCCTACTTTAAGTCTCTGAGGGATCAACATTCAAGACGGCCCACCATCAACTCTCTGTTCGCCCGGAACGTCAATCAAAGCGAAAGCGGGTTGGTGTTAACGGTTATGAGGTTATTCACCTCATAATTAATACAATGTGCATGCTGTTCACGTGATGTGCACCTGTTTTTTTCCATTATAAAATGACACATGTTGTTACCTACGTTCAATGTTTCTATTGATTAAAAAGAAAAAATAGATTACAACCAATGCTGATAGTGTTTTTTCTTTTTATGCAACCAGCCACCTGACAGTGGGTTAAATCTGCCTATCATAGAACAGGCTCATATTGGGATTTTTTTTAAATAATTCTTATAAGAAACCAAAACAGCACAGAAAATATGTTTTATTGTTGATAGAGGATATAGCCAAAACATATTCTTAATTGTGTGTGTGTTTGTGTTTGTGTTTTTTTTTTTTTTTTTGGGGGGGGGGGGGGGGGGCGCTAGAGTATCTCGGTAAGGTTAGGGGGGCGTTTGCTCAAAAAAGGTTGAGAACCACTGTTCTAGATGATAGAAAGGCAACAGTAACTCAAATAACCACTCGTTACAATCATATATGCAGAATACCATCTCTGAACGCACAACACGTCCAACTTTGAAGCTACAGCAACAGGAGACCGCACCGGGTGCCACTCCTGTCAGCTAAGAACAGGAAACTGAGGCTATAATTCATGCAGGATCACCAAAACCCATTCAAAGTTACTTAAACCCCCTTTCTTCCCGATTCTGATGCTAAGTATAGGCTCGTTCGACCTAACTTTCAGCTCGTCTGGAAAGTAGACGAGAGTAGCCGAGTGCAGTCGGGGGAGTGACGAAAATGCCTGACTGAAGCCGGACAGCTCCGAGTCGGAAGTAGCGTCCTTGTTGCGGATGCAGTTCGTTTTCTAGTTTTATTTTGAAGGCCTATTAGAAACATTCGCAGGAGAGTCACACATGCTACAACCGATTAGAAGCAGAACACAACACAAAGACGAGTAAACACTTTAAAAGCGAGGGGCATTTTCAAAACAAGAAACGAGATATAAGCTAATATCCCCATTCCCCACACATCTTTATCTTTCTTGTTACTTTACTAGAACACCTACTTTTAAGTGATAAAGAATAATTTACAAGAATAATTTACAAATCCAAATAAAGGAGGTTTAGTATTTCTCCCTTCACATAACGAATATGATCGGCCTAAATAAAGTTAAAGAAGGTCTAAGAAAAGATCCCTTATTATTATTGTAGAGATGGATATGATGAACTGTATTATGATGTGTAACAAACAAACTACTTGTTGTAGTTTTGGTCTGGCTTTGCGACACTACATGTAAAATACAATTCCCAGACCATTTAGATCACTTGAAATAAGCCTATGATTTAATCTTAATGGTATAAATATCACTTCACCAAGATCTTATGTGACTCAAGTTTGTGTTCACTTTTAAATATATCTATACAGGAGAGTTACACATCCAAATTATTTCTATGTCAAGGGTTCAGAGGTTTAACTCTGATTAAGTACATTTCTGCTTAAATGCATATTGTGGCGGCCTAATGATTAAACATAAATTAAAATCAAAAAGAATGGATCGTAATTTAATTTTGAGCGGTGATGTCAGACTTTTGCCTAACCAATTGGGGAAACGCATCAAAGGCACGAGGTTTAAACTCCCAATTAGCGCTCAGCTCCGCCTGTCAGCAAGACGTTTCCCATCAGACATTTCGCTCCCGCAGCCCGTGGGGAGCAACTGCAGCGACTTGCTCCAGTGTCTGTGTCCGTCTTGATACCGCGGGACTTCAAAGTCTCAAGCAGCCGAGCCGCAGCCAGCCGCGGGTGCAAGTGGGACAAAAAGTCTAACCATAATGCAGTGCGCTCAGCAAGACGAGCGTCATAATTGCGCAGGTCTTAGCAAGACGGCGACAGGTCGAACGAGCCTTTTGACTTCAGCAAGTTGTCTTGACCACGTCAACATACCTAAATGCATTGATTTTCTGCCATGTGATTGGCTGATTAGCTATTTGTTTTTATAAGCCATTGAAAAGGTGTACCTAATAAAGTGGCCGGTGAGTGTATATCTGAATATTATTATTTGTTGACAGCATATATTGCAGTTTAAGCTACTTCTGCAAAAAAATATATATATAAAAAAACAAATATTCCGAATACTGAGTTGAGCTTCGAATACTAACTTAACAAACGAGTATTTGAATAATTGGGCCAGCCCTACTCACAACGAAGGGAAATGCAGAAACATAGAGCTACAATGAAGAACTGGAGGATAGAAACACAGACGTGGTGCTTTATTAAAGGGGAAAGTCACCCTGAAACACTTCAAAGTTAACCAACCACCATCGTCATTATTACCTTCAAATGACACACTCTGTTCACATTGGTCGAACATTAAAGATGTGACCATGCAGACTGATATTTTAATCAGGATGAAACAAAGAGCAAAGGGACCATGCTTTACACAAACTTTCTATACCAAACATATCACCTTAAAACGTTTCTTACAAACAGGTGTGGTGGTGAGAGTATGAATGAATGAATGAATGAACAACGTATCCTTGTGAGAAAGATGAACCAAACTCAACTGAGTTCAAATATTTAGTAAGAAGATAAAACAAACAGTCACAGAAACAACTGTTCAGCTGAGCAGAGTCAGACCTCCTTCACCAACAGATGGATAACATTCTGTTGCCAGCCAGAATATTTATACAGGCGTTTAATCAATGAGTTGACTCACTCAGGAAACAAGAATAAAGAGCCCTTACAAGGTGGGGACACTTAAGAGGAAACACATGAGAGATCAATATAAGGAAAACAGTCACCCTGGGCCTCCACTGTTTTCTCTTATTAGTTACTTAAAAAGACAGTGTGTCACAAGACAGTAAGACATGGGGTACATTCATAAAGTAGACCAGAACAACCTACAACAAATGATTATTTTCCCATCACAACAGGGAATCGGGAATTCTGATGATACCAACCTATACACACTGGGCCTCATTTATCAAACTTGCGTGGAAACTGGTGCAGATTCTGGCGCAAATATCACCCTACGCCAGGTATCGCGTGGGATTTGTCAAACGGTCGTACCTCGCCAATCTCAGCGTACGCCAGATCAGCATTGAAAAATGCGGCGGCTGAAAACAATCGTAATTTGAAAAAAAAAAGTGAAAGTAGAACAAATTTTAAAAAAGTTTCATTTCGGAGCATTAAAAGCGGCATCAAAGAACGTCAGAAGGCAGCAGTTAGGAAGGAAATAACTGCTGCAGTCGACAGCGTTGGTGTTGACAAACGATCTCCAGCTGATTGGTTTATCTTAGGTTTACATCAGTGTTATCGATCAAATTATATAAAATAGCATATACTTAGGGGGCAAAACCCCTTTAAAAAAAAAAAAAACAGACATGGAACGTTGTAAAAGGTTGTTCATCAGAAATGATATCCAGGACCTTCCAGGATCCCTACCTGGGTGGACAACCTGGTCAACTAGCTGCTGGAAAGCTACAGCGGGCCGATAGAGCAAATCAGAACCACTGTTTAAGTGAATGGGGATGGGCTAATAGGGATTTTTTTTTAACTTATAGATATCATTATGAAACTTTGCAAGTTGATTACTGACATTAAAACAACTACTTTTTGTATTACAGTATTTTCCAAAAAGTTTGAATAAATATGAAAAGTCATCAATATCTTACTAATGATGCGTACATTTGCATATCTGCAAAGCCCCAAAATCTAGATGTTGGACAAAAGCAGAGTCAATTTGTTTTTAAATTTTGAAAACAAAACAAGTGTCCAACTGCCTGAAGCTTTTCCTAATCACAGTTCAAATTTGATCAATAACCCATAGAAAATGAATTTTTTACACTGTTTTTTCCAAGGGAATGTCTAGCCGTTTCCTAAAATACCAGCTGGAGACTCCAAAAGGACACTTTTGGTCCATGGCACATGAAATGTATGTGTAAAAAATTAATTTCCGATGAATGCAGCCCCGTGCTGCAGAGTCCCCCCAGCTGCTCCAAGACAGAGCCAACTGCCCTTACGCAGTCCCATGCAGCGCTCCAAAGTGGCCCATGTGCGTACTATTAGCGCTCCTACTCAGTTGCACACCATAAACTGTACATTTTTAAGTGATTAATATGTTTATGTCGGTCTGAGCAAACACTGCATTAGTATTATCTACTAACAATTGTCCGACAAAGTCAACGGCTACCCGGCACAGCCGGCACTGCAAGTCCATGCTGTTTACAAACTTGCGTACACGAGCTGAGAGCTGGCGTGGGATTTGAGCGTACCCTACGCTCACGTCCAAATTGATAAATGCAGAGGTTTGCGTGGAAATGTGCGTACACCCACTTTTCTGGTCTAAGCACGGTTGATAAATGCGGCCCACTCTGTGGATATTTGGCCTTGGTCAGCAAGTGAATCAGACTATGTACTCCCGTATGCACCATTGAGGTCACCGAGGTCTGGACATCGGTATTTGTTTCCGAGGTGTATGAAATCAAAGTCATGACATTGTACTTATGACTGTTCCTCAAGCTCGGACAGAGATGGGTTCAAAAAAAAGGCCTCCAGGTTTTGCAGCTTCTTCCTCGAATAACCTGCAGAAGGAGCTCAAACTTCAAGACCTAGTGACTCAGTGAATTTAAAGCCGTTGTTTGAAGTCAGTCTGTGTTATGTTGTAACTGTAACTGTGTTCTGCTGTCTTTCTTGGCCAGGTCTCTCTTGAAAAATATATTTGAATCTCAATGAGACTAACTTTGGTTAAATAAAGGTTATTATGAATGTTAGTCTTGTTAAAGAAAATCACAATACTTTTTTGGAAGAAGTACATCTAAACATTTCATTATATAACATTTCCTTAAACTTACTGACGAACATAAGCAGTGATTGACATAAAGATGAGGTGGCACTGTACCAAAGCTCCTAGAGACAGACAGTCTCTCTCAGCTGACTAATGAGTCATTATGGAGAGGCAGCGTGGTGAGGAGGGAGGCCGGGTGATGGAGCATTCACACAGAGAGAGGAGGCAGACGGTGGGTGTCTGTCTCCTCCCTGGGCGTGGAGGAGGCTCCAGTGCCTGGCTGCTCTCTATGATTACACTGTCCCCCCCTGCCAGTCTGCATGTTGGACTGCATCACTTCCCCGATGCGTCCCTTACATCTAGTGCTGCTGAGTATCAAACACTTGCTGTGTGTGCCACTGATGCAAGGCTTGAGCTCACTGCCTTACAAGAGAAACAATGTATCACTAGTTGGATGGACGTACAAAATATGCAACAAAAATAACTTCAACTTGAATAATTAGTATTCATTACAGTTGGTTGTTTGGGTTGATTTATTTATTTATTATTATTCTTTCGGACAATTCTACACAATACACAATTTTCTCTTTAACATATTCATACATCTTACTTTGTGTTGTCCGAAGGGTGACGGAAGAAGCCAAAGGCTTATCAGGTCCCGCCCCCATTTAATATAGTAATAATAATAATAATAACTTGAAGCGTAATACTTCCTGAAAAGAAATCTTCATTTAAAGGGCTACTCCATTGTTTGTAATATTCTAAGCACTTTTCCAAAGGTTATTACAGAAGGATTTGTTCATATGTTGTAAATTGTCTGATTTATGAGACATTTTCTTCCTTAAAACATGATGAAATGCATTTTTTTTAGACCTGTACATAGTATTTTTTGATTAATAAAATAAAAAAGGTCTGTATCCCAAATCTGTTCTATTTGGACGCAAATATTTTGTAAAAATGCAATAAAGATTTTAACTCTGGCTTTATCCAACTATAGATTTTTGTTTTTAAAAGATATGCAAATGTTCACACAATAAGTGAAATATGCCAAATTTGCATATACATTCAAAAAATCATTGTTTTAATGTCAGTAATCAATTGGCAAAGTTTTATGATGATATCTTCAAGTTAAAAAATGTCAATTTTACCCCTGCATTAAATCGTGGTTCCGATTAGCTATTTCCGCTCCCTGTGGCTTTCCATCAGGTAGTTGACCAGGTTGTCCACTCAGGTTGTGATCCTTGAAGGTCCTAGATATCATACATGTTATAACAAACTACAAATATGTTAGGAGCTTACAAGGGGAAACTGCAAGCATAAAACAATAATAATATGGAAAACTGTCTGTGTTCCTCCACACCTCCCATGATGCACTGTTAATCTTTAACCTCACAGCTCTGATGGGATGGGGGCATATTTAGGCTTTGACTGTGTTTCCTAATACATCATAATCCTGTGGCTGCAACCCCCCTTTGAAGAATCTATAAAGTTAGCTACCTTAGCATCTTAGCCATCTGCAGATGTGTTCAAACTACACACCAAAGATAAACATCATGCACCCCTTAATGTTAAATACACAATACTAACAAATGGATAGAACAGACATACCTTTAACTGCTTCCTAAGGAAACCAAAGTATTGGTAACATACTGAGGAGAAGAATGCAGCAGGTCATTCTTCTTGCTGCTAGGCATCCAGGGACAGAGTGGTGATCCCTCACTCCTTATCTGAACAGAATCTGTGTAGGTCACAGAGGCAGGCTGAGGTCTTCCTGTTCCTTTCTAATGACAGGCCTTCCACTCCTCTTACTTAAAGGTCATGACTAATTCACATCATCAGCCACCCTGACACTGTGCAGACAGAGAAACGCTGCTTCACAGAGCAGTCGAATTAAAACTCTCAAACTCCATGAGGGCAGCAGCAAACTAGTTTAAAAGGTATTAGGCCATGACACGTCTCATTAAAGACAGAGCTTCCAGTGCTCTTCTCCAAAGGTCAGGTCTAGAACAGCTGGGTGCCACACAGATGGAGGCTCACATTTATTATTTAATATCTTGGCAGACACAAGTAGAGAGAGCTAAAGCCAGTATGCTGGCAAATATCTTCCTGCTAGTGTCTGCTGCTGAGGAGTAAGGCATTGCTTCCCACAATGACCTTTGTATGGGAGAAGGTTTTCTCCTCCCATGGGTCCATGTTGGAAGATGTTACTGGTACAGGAAGATTTTTTTATATTTCTTTATTTAAAAGGGACAGCGCACATTAATAAACATGAGCACCAAAGTTCAACATGTAAATGTGCCAGATTTAGCCATGCAGGCTAATTTTCACCTGTAGTCCCTGGCAGGTAGAAAAGAAAAAAAGAAACATTAAAAGGAGAAAGATACAAAAATACAACACATAAGCACAAAGATAAAATGACACAAGCACAGACAAGTAAAATGACACAATCACTTTTCCAGCACATAACAGGTTGGTGATGCGCGGAAAATATGAAGCATACAGACAAATGTGCATGAACATATAGCATGATTAAAACACACAAGCACCCAAAGAAAGACAAAAAGCACAGACAAGGAGCATACAAGCGGCATGAACGCAGACAAAAAACACACAAGCACAAACAAGGGCATACAGACAAGGAGCACAAACCCAGACACAAACACAATTAGTAAACACAAAGACAAACACACTATTCCAGATGATTATGGACGCATACCTGATCCGTCAGTAACCAGTTTTTTATAGATTTTGTATTAAGGAGTTACATCATGTAATACAATAATCAGTTTTAACTGGCTGACCTTCCCTTTCCTTCAAAATGAAAAACAGAATAAAGTAAACATTCCATTAAAACACTATTAAAAACATATAATCCTTCCCACACACACACACACACACACACTGTAGTTTATTTTGACTCAATCCCACATAACAAATTCAATATTTCCTCCTTATAGTCCGCTGTTTTTTAAATGCTACTAATGCAGCAAAGTGAGAAGGTATGAATGATACAATCTTATAAAATACAACACATTGTTATCAAGACAAAAAACGTTTTGACAGGTGACCTCTTTCAAAGACGTACAGCCTCACAGCTCTGGTAGCCTGGCTGTGGACTATTTATCTTGTATTAAAAGGTAAGCCCATCTGAATAACATCTAGCACACTGGCATTTAAATAATGTAAGTAGAAAAAGGTCAGCAGGCAAGCTACCCTTTGAACAAAGGGACAGTATGTTTCAAGCATAAATAGAGATTTCAAATGAGACACAATCAGTGACAGTAATACAGGTTAAGGGGCAGCTATAAATATGTCTGTCTTTCATAAAACACTTACTAACAAAAACCCTTAATAAATAATATATGAAAAGACACTCCCATCATCATACACCTGCCAGCAAACATTTAGCAGTGTTCTTAATGAGGAAGGTAAGCCTCCAGTATGTTGAGGTGTTTTGGTTGTGTCTGTTGTCAGACAGCTGTAGTGTCCAGACATGGACAGACGCCTGCTGCTGTCTGCATGCTGCCCATAAATCACAGCTCACACCGGACTGCTGCTACCAGAGGCTGACTGCTGTACAGGTGATGACGTGACACTAAGTATGCATGATGACCCCGCTTTATGACAGCGCTTCACAATTAGACACACCCATTCAACACTGGGACAGGGAGTGACGGAATAATAGCCCTGACTGTCATCATAATTTATTGCATTATAATGCCACTGCCAAAATAATATATGTACGCAGCAGACGGCTGTCCAGTGGGCTGCAGCAGTATCCTCCTGCTCTGATCTTGTCTTATCTGCACACTGTATTTATTTAAAGAGGCCTCTGATTCATGACAGCACTCTGTCTTCATGTAGCGCTACCACACTTATCTGATCAACTACAACCGGCTGATATACAATGACATGACTATGTCAATACAGGCAGGCTGCCACAATATCCTCAGGCTGCTGTTATTGTCTTCCCATTGAGTTTGACCAGACGTACCTACAGTTGCTTGTTGTCAGGCATCTGAAATAGAAAAACACAGAATATGGCTGTATGGAAAACGTTGCCTATTCTTTTGGTCATGTTTCAACACAGTCAATATCTAATTGACCATGAAAAAATGATAAATGTCAGACAATATTCCCATTAACACGCAAATACATCGAAATAAAAAATACCTGCTCAGCAGCACCAAACTGCAGACAGATATAGCTATAGAGACAGAAGTTTTTCACATAAGTTATAGAGACAACAAACAGAACTAATGTGAATATGGACAAGACTCCAAATGAATGTTGAAGTTGCTCTGAGTCTGCTGGATGTGTGATTAGGCTTCTGGGGCCTCATTTATAACGTTGTGCGTAGAAACCATCCTAAAACATTGCGTCCGCACAAAGCCAAAAATGTGCTGCGCAAAAAAAAATCTGATTTATAAAACTGTGCGGCGACCTGTTACACGCAATCTTCCCTTTATAAATACCCACCTGCGGTGAATTGTGCGCAGACGATCTCCGCCCCGTGTCATCCCACTTCACCTCCCAGTTTCATCCCACAATCTACCATACATGACGAATGCTAAATAGCTCCTGAATATGATGACGCTCTTAATAAGCACGGAATTTGGACTGACATGAGGAAAAAAGGGAGGCAACTGGCCGCAAAGAAAGCGACTGGGAAGGAAGAAAGCCTGTGACGTGCATGTGCTGCAGTAACTGGCACACAAACACACACACGCGCGCGCGCTGATCACATAGCACATTCGTTATAGTCTTTGTAAAGCAGTTTCGCCAAACTTTGTACTGTATGCAATATCACGTATTAGCGTACCTGTAGTACAATAGTAGGGGAGAACGGGGTAATCTGAGCCACTTTTTACATTTGCTCCTCTCTAAGCGAGTTAAAATGATTTATCACTCAAATTTACACATTTCCCATTAATTCAGGATGTTTCCTAGAAATGGGCATTAGCAGAATTTTTTCAAGACAAAGGGCAGTGAAAATATGATTGTTTTAAAAAATGTTTAAGCTGTGGGGTAAACTGAGACAGACCAGAAAAATCAAGGGGGTAAAGTGAACCAGCTGGGTTTAAACTGATCCACTTACTTTTTCCACTCTGAAACTACCATAACAACACATATTGTAACAGTTAGAATCCTGAAAGCTAGCCACACATTCCAGAACTAATGTCGGACTAGTAAAAGAATGATGGGGTTTGGTCAATTAAGCAAAGCACATTTTCTAAACACTTGAAAGTAACTCTGAACAAAATCAAATACAACATATTATAATTCAAAAGATTTTAATAAGATTCAAATGAAAGATATAACCAGTTAGATTAGAACATAGAACACAGGACCCTTAGAGCCAGCTTGTGTCTGGGGGTCAAAGCATAGGAAAATCAGAACCAGCGAGAATAGCCTGGGACTCAGAACACAGGAGAAGACCCAACTGGATTATAACATCAGCCTGTCATACTCTACAACCAGGTCTACTCTACATTCCAGCCCTGAAGGTTACAGGGAAAGATGAGAAGGTGCTCTTTCCATGTGGTTGCCCCAGGTCGTCTTCCTGGTGTATTTCCTTGGCATGGCTTTTCTACAATGTGTATGACATTAAAATAAAACATATGTTATGTAATATTACATTAAAATATGTTTAAGACTAAACTTAACTTGTGCCTCATGGTGGGGGAAAGTGAGACAGTGTCTCACTTTCCCCCACAGCATTTGGCTCACTTTCCCCCACCACCACAATTTGAGAAAAAACTACCTCTCTTAGCATTTCAAGCGAATCTTTAGCTAATATCACATGGTTTTTATATGTTGGTAGTTCATCAACACGTATGATATAAGTTTTTCTACGTGAATGCATTTGCTTTGGCACAACAGTTGATTAAGTTGACAGCAAGAACATTTACTTTTACATGCAAAATACCTATGTTGGTGAAAAAAACATGCTTACCACAGCACCATGAAGTCCTTTCTTTCAGGGCCAAGGGGAAATGAGAGGGGCTTGAAAACGTATATCTCACATGACCACAAATGTTTTCCGTTGCCTAGATACAGGGGGTGGCTCACATTACCCGATGCCTCAGATTCGCCCGTTCTCCCCTATATGTGCAGGCCTATATAAAATATGTTGTGACAAGTGAAATAATGCCTATAGTCTATTTGAGAGCATTGTTTATCTCCCGTGAGATCCACACATTTCCAACAACGTCAGATTATAGTTTAATCTTCCAGGGTGAATTGTTATGGGAAAGAGATGTGTGTAATGATTTGCTAAATTCATAACATGATTTTATCTAACGAAATATACAGTTTTAATTAATATCTGTTGGGCTTAACTTTGTACAAAACTACTTTTTACAGACCGCTTAAAATTTGCTCTCCCGCTGGCCACTCACGGATAGTACAGCAGATAAGCTCACATATTAATAACAATTGGGCACTTTTTGAGAAAAGCATGACATTTCTACTATGGTTAGGACATGCCATAAGGTTTATTTTCAGATGTGGAGGGAAGTCAGATTTTACCTTTGCGGACAGTGAGAGTCCAAATCCAAGATGGCCGCCATTCCGCTTGAAATAATGTTCAAATTCATAATTTAAGAACCATGCGATGTAATTAAAAATTTAAGGTGTCATTTTCAACTAAAGTGGATATGCCCAATCATTTAGTGACACCTTTGAGATCATCAATGTTCAAGGAAATGCATTTAGGTCACCTTCAAAGCCATGTTGAGTTTGCCACCACCAGGCAGGACTTTGCATTTCCGTACAGAATTTTCTAGATTTTGGACAATTCTTATCTTGACGTTCCAGCTCCTCCGCTTTCCACTCCAGACCCTCCCCTTTCCTCTCCAACTCCTCCAATTTCCTCTCAACTCCTCCCCTTTCCAACTCCTCCCCTTTCCCATCCAGTGCCTTCCCTCTCCCTATAGCTCATATCCAGACCCTCCCTTTTACCCTTTAGCTCATATACAGACCCTCCCCATTTCCCCTCCAGTACTCCCCTTTCACCACAGACCCTCCCCTTCCTGACATAACCCTTCCCCTTCCCCACCAAACTCCTCCCATTCGGTATGCAGCCCCTCCCCTTTCACATCCAACTCCTCCCCCTTCATCTACAGCTTCCTCTACAGTCCCTCCCATTTTCCAACCAGCCTTTTCTCATCCAGCTCCTCCCATTTCCTATCCAGCCGCTCCCCTTTCCTCTCTAGCTCATATCCAGCTCCTCCCCTTTTCCCATCCAACCCCTCTCCTTTCACCACCGGCCCCTCCTCTTTCACATCTAACTCCTCCCATTTAATCTACAGTCCCTCCCCTTTCACCACCGGCTGGTTGGAAAAGGGGAGGGGCTGGTTGGAAAGGGGGAGGGGCTGGAGGGGAAGCTGTAGATGAAGGGGGAGGAATTGGATGGGAAAGGGGAGGGGCTGGAGGGGAAAGGGGAGGAGCCATATAAGAAATGGGAGGAGCTGGATATGAGCTTGAGAGGAAAGGGGAGGGGGTTGAGAATAATTAGGAGGGATGTAGCGGGAAGGGGAGGGGTTGGAGCAGAATGGGGAGGGACTGTAGATGAAAGGGGAGGAGTTGGATGTGAAAGGGGGGGAGCTGCATAGGAAATGGGAGGTGTTTGATGGGAAAGGGGAGGGGCCGGTGGTGAAAGGGGAGGTACTGGATGGGAAAGGGGAGGAGCTGGATCTGAGCTAGAGAGGAAAGGGGAGCGGCTGGATAGGAAATGGGAGGAGCTGGAGGGGAAAGGCTGATTGGAAAATGGGAGGGACTGCAGAGGAAGCTGTAGATCAGGGTTTCTCAACGGGGGCGGTACCGCCCCCTGGGGGGCGTTCGTACAACCTAGGGGGGCGCTGGGACCAGGCTGGGACACGAGAGCTTTTTTTTTTTTTTTTTTTTTTTTTTTTTTTTTTTATAAATATATTTTAAACTTTCTTAAAAATCTTATAAATCTTTTGACTGCAAAAATAGGTTACCTGAAATAAACAGCCTATTTTAACTTTTCATGTTTCTAACCCCTCGACCTCTTTTTAACTATTCTCTCCAATGTTCTGCGGTCTGCTGACTGTCACAGCCTTAGAAAAGAGAAGGCTCTGCAGACAGCCAATCAGAGGTCTTTGAGTCAGAACAACCAGCCAATCAAAGCCTTAACGGCAGAGGAATCAGCCAATCACAGACTAGTATAATGACGTTTACTGATATTGCTAATGCTAGCGCAGCGAGATTCAAACTTAAACTAACTATTGTCTCTGAGGTGGAGAAAACACAGAGTAATCAGCCAAAGCATGGAGTTAACTAACACACAAGCAGAACCATGTTAAAGACACAACCCTCATATATTGGAGAGGGACGATATACTAAACGCTGTGCACCGCGAGAGGCTCACTGAAGCCCTGTACAGCAGCCCTATGACAGCAGCAAAGCACAGCTACGTCATGAGCGCTAGTTCGCGGGATAACAGTTCAACAACCAATGAAAACGTACACAATTCATTGTAACATATTCAACTTTAAAAACATAACATAAACAAACATGGCGGATAGCAAGAAAAAGTGCCGGCAGTACAATGCCAATTACATTAGTTATGGATTTATCCCGTCACCGATGAACACCACTTTACCAATGTGCCTGCTCTGCGATCAGGTGTTCTCTAATGAGGCCATGAAACCCTCGCGACTACAGGAACATTTAGTGAAAAAACATCCCGAAAAATCAGCTAAAGATCCATCCTACTTTAAGTCTCTGAGGGATCAACATTCAAGATGGCCCACCATCAACTCTCTGTTCGCCCGGAACGTCAATCAAAGCGAAAGCGGGTTGGTGGCCAAAACATATTCTTAATTGTGTGTGTGTGTGTGTGTGTGTGTGTGTTTGTGTTTTTTTTTTTTTTGTGGGGGGGGAGGGGGGCGCTAGAGTATCTCGGTAAGGTTAGGAGGGCGTTTGCTCAAAAAAGGTTGAGAACCACTGCTGTAGATGAAGGGGCAGGAGTTGGATGTGAAAGGGGGGGAGCTGGAGGGGTGAGGGGAGGAGCTGGATATGCGCTAGAGAGGAAAAGGGAGGGTCTTTGAGAAGAATGATGATACCATTTTCTATCCAGCTCCTCCCCTGCAGTCCTTCCCCTTTTCCCTCCAGCTCCTCCCCATTTCCAACCAGCCCCTCCCATTTCCTCTCCACATTTTTGTTAGAGCTTAAAACATTTTGCAAAGAAGAATGGGCAAAAATGTCAGTCTCTAGATGTGCAACGCTGGTGGAGACTTCCCAAAAAGACTTGCATCTGTAATTGCAGCGAAATATGGTTCCACAAAGTATTTACTCAGAAGTTCAAGGGGTATCAATACTTTTGCAAGCCAATGTAGATCATTTGACAACAGTCAGCCAGACCTGTGTGTGTAAACCAAAAGCAAACCTTTACTTATTTTCTGTCCCTGTGCTTTTGTCTTGCAGTTATCAAGAACTGGATGAGAAAGGATAAAGTGTTATTGTGGAAGTGTCCTGACTTCAAACTCTTTAAATAAAGCCTCACTTATTTTCATTTAACGTTGTGTGCATGTATAATTATGCATTTTAAAAACAATATTTTTATGTCTTTTTATGTAATTGAAGTGTAATGAATACTGAAGCATTTTCAAATAGTAGATACAGTATTATTGAAGAATGACGGATATTGAGTTATCTAGTTAGCTGCTGTCTCTCTCAAAGGCAGGGTTCCATAATGTGCCCTATATATACAGTACGTAGAGCAGCTTCTATGGCGTAAGGGTTGAGAAACATTGGTTCAAGGCCTTGATGAAGCGCCATGCACCTTGTAGTACAATATGTTGTTTGTTAATTGTTTATTGGACATTTATTGTACATTATAAGAGTAGCATATTAATTCATATATGTAGCAGAGGAAACTGGTGGATGTACCGGTACCGCGCTGATCTGCTAGTATCACTGGTTTCACTTGAGAGGTGTCGGCCAGAACACCACTTAAGGCCAAATACATCCGATAACAAAAGCATGAGACGATGACAGGAGTAAGGGTTTATCCGCTCTTTATTTTCCTTCACACAGCAGTATATACTAGATCGCGGGAAAGCAACAAGACCTTACATTCCACTCGTGAGGAGACAATGAACAGCTGCTGCGACCCACAAATCGCGGCCGTTAATAACGTGCATGAACTATAACTTATAATACAGCGGGTGATGCACACAAACTCAAATAAACACGTTTCAACTGTGAATAGAAGTTTACAGCGACAACTTGCAGGGGCCTTTTCTAAAAGATCTACCTGCTCTGCATCCAGAGTATGAAAATGAGAAATGTTTCAGTGTACACTCCGGGACAACACCTTTAAGATTTCCAGGTTGAAGGTCTGGTACAGTGGGCTGAGCTTCAAGATGTCTTTGAGTAAAACCTTGTTTCTGCTTTTAGAAGAAATGTAATATATTTACAATGATGACACTGAAGAAAACAGTCCTTATGAGAAGAATAAATGCAGTGTGCTTGTTCACATAATAAGCTAATGAACTAAAACATTCAAATAGAATATGCAGAGAGTTCTATGCAGTTTAGGATATATTTAACTACATTAGCACAAGTAGATTCTTCATCATACCTCTGTTCCTTTTCTTCTCCATGGTTCATTGACAGCTGTAGGTGTAGGTCACATCGATCTGTCTTCCAGTGTCCCGGCTAGAGATGAGAGGTTCAGGCTCAATGTCGCATTAGCCCTCAACACTAGCATTCACTCTGGCATAGGCTGTCTGTAATGCTGTAATAAAGAGATAATGTTAGGGTAAAATATCATTCTTAATTCAGTGGCCATATTTTGTGTGATTGTCATCAAGGTAGCTAGCATGACCAGCTAAACATAAACATTCAGTAGTACTAAGATGTACTATTGTGAATTCATGTTTTACAGTTTGTATATAAATGTATCAACATCCAAATATATTTTTGATGAAACTTCAAAATATTTCTTAATTTAATATATTTATAGATTTATATTACATTTATTTAAAGCAAGAACTATTTGTGTGTGACACGGGAATGTGTTTGTGAAACTTGTTTTTATTTGTGGATTTATTTTACATTTATCCATTTGTGTGTGCACTGAAATGTATTTGTGAGAAGAATTTATATATAAATAAAAAAATACATTTGTGAATCATTCTCTCTGCATTCACCATTATTAATGAGACTGAACTGACCCCATAGAATGGCGGTCATCTTGAATTTGGCCTCTCACTGTCCGCAAAGGTAAAATCTGACTTCACTTCACATCTGAAAGTAAACCTTATGGCATGTACTAACCATGGTAGAAATGTCATGCTTTTCTCAAAGAGTGCACAATTGTTGTACTAGAATAATTAGGGCAGTTCGGAAGGCAAAAGGAGGTCCAATCCGGTACTATCTATCTATCTATCTATCTATCTATCTATCTATCTGTCTATCTGTCTGTCTATCTGTCTGTCTGTCTGTCTGTCTGTATGTCTGTCTGTCTGTCTGTCTGTTTGTCTATAATAATGATAATACTACATTTTATTAAGAACACCATATCTATCTATCTATCTATCTATCTATCTATCTATCTATCTATCTATCTATCTATCTATCTATCTATCTATCTATCTATCTATCTATCTATCTATCCATATAGCATCAACATTGACTGTTATCAGTGCCTGTGCCATTAAATGACTCTCTTGAAGCAGGAGTTTGTTTGTGTTGGTTGTGTGCCATCAGAGGTAACTGTATGGAACCAACATGGTGTAAAACACCCTGCTGGACTAATTACAACATCAAATGTGTGGTCTAACCTTCATCATGGGGCTTTTAATTGGCTGACATGTTGTCTTGTCTCACCTCAACAACAACATGAGCACTCACAAACAGAAGACCCTCACATGAATGTGTGTGGACTGAAGAATACAGTCTGACGTTTCTGTTCATAGAAATACATGTTATATTAACACTCTGGATTGTAATATAAATACATGTTTACAGTGCAAACATAAATGTTGTCTTAATTTTGAGGGGGGCACGCAGTGTCAGATGATAAAACTCTCTGGAATGGTAAGGCAGCATGATATGAAGAAACAGAGAAGGGAAGGGTTTTACACTGTCTTTTTCAGGTTTATGGTATGGGAAATTTAAAATCAGGCGTCTGGAAATATACTTTGTGTGATTGTGGTTTTCTCAGCTGCGTGTAGGCAAACGGAGGTTAATCATCTACGTTTGCCTCTGTCTTTTGAATGTGTCCATTTCTTTCTATCTTTTCCAGTTCAGTGTGCCCTCTTAAAGGAATTTGATCAAATTTGATCAACCTATCAGCTTGCTTGAAACAGAAGTCTGCACAAGGTGTCCTGACATTTGCAATCCGTGGTTACACATAATGCCCTTCCCTGTGCAAGTTCGCCAAACATTTACCTGTATCTTTGAAAAAACACAATAGAATCTTAAAACTTTAACAGCTTAAGCATTCATATTCTAATACAACATGCACGCTTCAAAGCCAGCACGACTCACTAAGTTAAAGTCACTCATTTGATTATTACTAATATTATTAATATTATAATTAGTAGTTATAAGTAGTTGTAGTACTAAACTCAACAAAAATATAAACGCTATAGAACACTTTTGTTTTTGCTCCCATTTTTCATGAGATGGACTTAAAGATCTAAAATTCATTCCAGATACACAATATTACCATTTCTCTCAAACATTGTTCACAAATCTGTCTAAATGTGTGATAGTGAGCACTTCTGCTTTGCTGAGATAATCCATCCCACCTCACAGGTGTACCACATCAAGATGCTGATCTGACATCATGATTAGTGCACAGGTGTGCCTTAGACTGTCCACAATAAAAGGCCACCCTGAAATGTGCAGTTTTGTCTCACAGCAAAATGCCACAGATGCATTTTATTGATGGCATTTTGAATGCACAGAGATACCGTGATGAGATCCTGAGGCCCATTGTTGTGCCATACATCCATGAACATCACCTCACGTTTCAGCAAGATAATGCACGGCCCCATGTTGCAAGGATCTGTACACAATTCTTGGAAGCTGAAAATGTCCCAGTTCTTGCATGGCCAGCATACTCACCGGACATGTCACCCATTGAGCATGTTTGGGATGTGCTTGACCGGCGTATACGACAGCGTGCACCACTTCCCACTAATATCCAGCAACTTCGCACAGCCATTGAAGAGGAGTGGACCAACATTCCACAGGCCACAATTGACAATCTGATAAACTCTATGTGAAGAAGATGTGTTGCACTGCATGAGGCAAATGGTGGTCACACCAGATACTGACTGGTTCTGAGTCCCCAGACCCCCAATAAAGCAAAAAATGCACATTTCAGAGTGGCCTTTTATTGTGGACAGTCTAAGGCACACCTGTGCACTAATCATGATGACAGATCAGCATCTTGATGTGGCACACCTGTGAGGTGGGATGGATTATCTCAGCAAAGCAGAAGTGCTCACTATCACACATTTAGACAGATTTGTGAACAATGTTTGAGAGAAATGGTACAATTGTGTATCTGGAATGAATTTTAGATCTTTAAGTCCATCTCATGAAAAATGGGAGCAAAAACAAAAGTGTTCTGTTTATATTTTTGTTGAGTGTAGATATAATGGTATTAGTTTTATGCATTTTAAATGACATCAGCACCTGGATGAGACATTCCTTAGATGGTGCCAATCTCTGACAAGACAAATCATATCCTGAGCCCCAGATTCCTCAAATACCAACACAATGTGAGTAGTTTAGAATCCCATTCAGAATGTTTTGTCGGCATAAATAAGCTTTTGAGTTAGAAGGGTGCAATGACTACTTCACAAAGCAGACACAAAGCAACCCATCCTCTGTGTGAAAACGTTGTGGAATGGCGTATAGAGAGGAGGAGAACCTTTTTACGAGCGTCCTCCATGTTGTATTGAATAGAAACGGGCCGTCTCATCTGCTCCACTTTGCATGGCTGTTAGAGGGCTGTGTGTGACAGCAGCAGGTCCAGCTCCACGGACACCAAATAAGCTTATCAGACCCTTTGTATCAGCAGGCTAGCACTGCTAAGCTACCTGTGCTACATGATGGATGTTTAGCTAGCTCTAATGCCAACCTGCGGGTGCATGCAGACAGATCATCAGAAATGGACGTGAAGGCATATCTCATCTCATCATTACAATTATGATCCATACTGTCAAATGACTGCAGAGCCCCTCTGCTACTGGCTCTGATGACGTTCATAATCATTGATCATGCATGGAACCCAGTGCTGATAATAAATGAGTTAGGGCTGAGAGACTGATGGGTGGAGCTTGACTGGATACAGTTAGATGAGGATATATGGGTTAAGGTCACTCACGTTGTTGTGGGAGAACAGTCTTCACTGTGAGCCAACAGACACACACAGCACACCTCAGGGCTGCTGTGTTAGGGGAAAACCTGGCTCCGACATGCACGAGAGATGCAACGGAAAACCTTAAACACAGATTTACAGTAACTCTTCTGATGGTTTCTATAGACAAATAGCTCTCTAAAATAAATCAACTGAGCATAACTATTACAGAGAGAGAGAGAGAGAGAGAGAGAGAGAGAGAGAGAGAGAGAGAGAGACAGAGAGAGACAGAGACAGAGAGAGAGAGAGAGAATGTACAAAAGTTCAGGTCTTTAGTCCCAGATTTCAAAGTTCTGAATGACCTCTCCAAATTAAAAATACTATTAAATAGAAGGAGCCCGGGCACATCTTGCTGCCCTGTATGTATTACAGTTTTTTTCGATTGCTAAACCACAGTGGGCACAACTGGAGCGACATGTGCAAAACTCTAACAACACTATGCACAGCAGCGGTTCATGTGGACCAAACACTATCTCGTTTTTCATTGCTTAAACACAATTTTCAAAACTCTACATACTTATCTCATGGCTTAACCACAGCCTGCACAACACTGTGGGTTTCCAAGACAAGACACTGCTGTCACAACTGTAAATCACACATTCAAAACGGAATGGATTTCAGCCTTGTGCATTTCAAACACTGCAGATTGCAATTTCAACTGAAACACTTAGAAGGTGTATTGTTTTAGACTTGTTAGTGAACATATACAGTATATACAGTATATAGGGAAAGCTCAAAGATACCTTTTTTTGGAAATAGAGCAATGAAGACAGGTTGGTGGAGGGAGAAGAGTGGCAGTGAGAGTATGAATGTGTAGAGAAAGACCTAGTAGATATAGAGCTGTAATTTCTGATGAAATACAGTAAGGGCAACACTGATAGACCCTGTTGTGAATCATGGTCTCTCATTGAGAGAGGCAGGGTTGAGGGTGCAACGCAATCTGCAAAGATCTAAAGTTGCATCTGTAATACGAATTTTCCAGCAAACAAACAGGTGAGAGATGCATCCTTATAGTAAATGACAACAGGAATTGATTTCTGTATTAGAATTATAGAATATTTACACAGATAAATATAAAATTTGGAAATGTTTAAAAAAATATATAAAATACGTGTCTATCGAAGCAAACTTCTGATTTATTTTTGTTTATACGTAAACATAACTGCTATGTTATAAAATAAACAATTTCATGTGAAATAATTTCAGTCTTTCCTCAAAGAAAATGTTATGTCATGTGTGTGAAGTAACTCAAATTATTCAAACTGTAAATATTAAAAGTTTGTAATTTGTGTATTGGGGTTTGATGCCAGTGTTTATACTCTGAGCAGGTTCTGAGTGACAGTGTGTGTTATCTCAATGAGGCTGGTTCATAGTGTTTGCTGCACTGAACCTATTTTGCAGGTGAAGTGAACTGTTCAGCTCCAATGACTGTTGGTAGTGCAGACTGTAGTTAGAGTTTTGCACATTGAGCTACAGTTGTGCCCACTGTGGGTTAGCAATCGAAAAAAAATTTAACATGCCACAACCAGGGACAGTGAGTGATCGAGACACACACACACACACACACACACACACACACACACACACACACACACACACACACAGTAAGTAATATAATGTATTTATCGTTCATATTGTGTATTGTCTGAATATTTTGAATTAGTGTATTGTATGTGATACTTTGCTTTGGCAATATTGTTTTTTATTAAACTTTCATGCCAATAAAGCCCATTTCAAATTTGAATTTGAATAGAGAGAGAGAGAGAGAGAGATAGAGTTAGAAGAAGGGAAGGAGGGAGGGTGAGCAAGCCAAACAAGCTCTTCCTGAGGCTAAGCCATAGTGCCACTTTTCTAATTTCCGCCTCCTCGTCAGGTCACGTTGATTCCAGGAGACTCTCTCTCTCTCTCTCTCTCTGTGTCTCTGTGTCTCTCTCTCAGTGAGGATCTCTCTGTGAGCTGATGGTACAGGGGTTGGGAGCATAATCCTTGGCCTTTTCATTGGCCTGTAATGACGGTGGAGCAGTGGGGCTAATAGGGCATTATCAGGCCCGCGCCTGGCCAGACAGCTGATTAATGTGTGAGGAGCAGACACGTGGAGCCTGATAACAGGAAGCAGCAGGATGATGAACGAGCCACAGAGCCCACGCCCGTGTCTCATTAGCGCGCCCCTGCTCTTTGGCGTTGAGCTAATGTAGCGTAGCGTCGCCGCTGCTGGGCCAGCTCAGGGGACAAACAGCCTCAGTGAGTCCCATGGGTGAGAGAGAGAGAGAGAGAGAGAGAGAGAGAGAGAGAGAGAGAGGGGGGGGGGGGGTGAGAAGGGCCTGTCTAACAGAGGACCATGCCAATCACAAAAGCACACTTCAATGATGACAGTTTCTCATGTAACATTGTATAATTCAGACGTATATAAAAACATTTGTTTTGGTGTTTCATTGATGTTGTTATTTCCCTCAGTATGCCTTCCAAGGTGTAACCTCAAAGGTGGATGTGGTTCTTCAATGGGAAATACTCTACAACAATTGGGAAGACAGGTGGCAATCACTACAGAACAGACTATACCAATATTACCATCAGCCAATCAATCTAAGAACCAACAACACATGAATAAACAACCTGTATGCAATGAAAACCTAATCATTGACCACTGCAGAGATCCCAATGGGGTTAATAAATGATTTATGGCAAAGGAAAACTCGCCAGTCACCATGACCCACTGATGGCCACATTAAAAGGAAATACTTATTGAATACACATTGAAATATGCTGGAATTTTCATAAATAATGCATGATTGACCGTTTCATAGATCTGGCAGTGTAGTCTTGATAGAATGTCAGATGGTACCCCTGTACTATAGTCCATGGGTATATGTTTTTGAATGTCAGATGGATAGCATAACAATTTGACAACAAATCTCATTGCTGGAATATAAACTGTCTAAAATCTAAAATGATTTGAAGGGTTTCGCTGTGTCCTGGGTTTTAATAGAAGCCTTCTTAGGTTTCATTCCAGAGTCCCAACACCATCAATCCTAATGTGAAATCAAACGGTCATTGTATGTGCTATCTTTCAAAATCCGGCTGCAGCATCTTTAGCCTCTTTAATGTTGTGTTTTTCCAAGTGAAATGCTGCTGTGGATGGAATTGGCTTTTTAATGGGAGCAGGCCACCCTAATATAAACCCCATTTGAGTAGATCAATCCACACTACCAAAAAATGATGAGTCATCAAAAATATCTCTGACTGTAAAAACTCAGAAATATTTGGTTGCAGCTGACGGTGAAGCCAGCTTGCCAGTGACTTCTCTGTCAAATCCTTCCGCAATGTAAGGAATATTTGATATGATGTGATGTCATTTTATACATTGTGATATTTAAGTCCAAAACTGGGAATGTATGAGAGTCAATATTTGGTCAAAATACACATTAGACAGGTTAGACCCTTGGAACTATTGATTGGACTGCATGCAAAATTGCTGTGTGTTTGCGGGTGTTCGCCAGTGTATATGCATGTTGTGGGGTGTGTCTGTGGCTCATGCTAAACATTTGGCACATGGTAAAGAATGAGGATGTATTCTGTCTCATTTATTGCCACCAGCTGTACACCCAACGCCCTCCACCTCCCTTTTGCAACCGCCCATAAAAAGCCAATTCCATACAGGGCTACGGAGCTCATTGAAACCTAATTAGATCATTGTTAAGGCTGCTGTTGCCCTTGTTACTGAGGGACAATGTGACTGCATCTGAGTGACACATACGTGATAGGCAATGTTGTCCAGGCTGAACCCTGACCCCAGCCTGTATCTGAGGGCTCAGAGAGCCACCAGGAAGGTTACTAAACACACTGTGTCAAGGGAGATGGACTACCTCAGGACATAAAAGGACTTGTCCACACATGGATCTCTGTGTTTCTGGCTTCCTGTCCACACAACAATAGATTTTAGATAATTTACGACTGAGCTTTTGGAAAACATCTTGCAGGGTGGAGATCTTTCATAACTGCCTGTATTCGTATTGACAGGTGAAATGGAGCTTTTTAGGAAATAATGAAATCTTGACCTCAACTAGCTCAAGGCCATTGGGCAGTGAGTCAGGCAGTTAGTAATCTCTTTTAAATCTCCTCTTAAGAATCACTTTATCGTATGGCTTTTTATTGATGTTGGCTTGTTGTACTATTTTACCATGTTCTACTACAGGTGAAACTCGAAAAATTTAGAATATCGTGGAAAAGTTAATTTATTTCAGTAATTCAACTTAAAAGGTGAAACTAATATATTATATAGACTCCTTACATGCAAAGTGAGATATTCCAAGCCTTTATTTGTTATAATTTTGATGATTATGTGGGACCTTGATTCCCAAATGAAATGCAACATTTAATTTGGATCAGTGATGATTTGAGGTATCATGTCATCTGCTGCTGTTAGTCCACTGTATTATCAAGTCCAAAGTCACCACAGCCATCTAGCAGAAGATTTTAGAGCAGTTCATGCTTCTGTCTGTTGACAAGCTTTATGGAGTTGACAATTTCCTTTTCCAGCAATACTTGGCACTGTTCTTTTACTCGTTCGGATGGGAACAATAACCTTTTGTACAAACATTACAATGGATACTAACATGATTTGGGGATTTGAGATTATAAATCATCTTTGCATTGGTTATAAAGCATATCACATGTGAATCATTCAGGTTTGTGATGGCCACCCCACTCTAGGTCTGTGTCCAACCTTGGCCACGCCAGTCAAAAGTCCCTTTTAAACTGCATTGGACAGTAGGCTATTAGACCCAGCCATACAATGAACCTTCAGATAGGGTGTGTTCAGTATGGTCAAAAAGATAATGATAAAGATACAAATGAGGATGGACAACTCTACCCTTTGCTCACTCCTTTCCTGCAGATTGAATTTCACAGGACAGGCTCACACGTATACGTTCCCTCAAGAACGGTGCTACAGGCTGCAAGGCATCGCACTTTCAACTACAATTAGCATAATTAAACAACGAAATAAAAGTATTAGACATAACATTGTCAACATTGAGGGAGAGAGAGAGAGAGAGAGAGAGAGAGAGAGAGAGAGAGAGAGAGAGAGAGAGAGAGAGAGAGCAGTGGCGTTTCCAGGACATTTTGACTGGGGGGCCAAGGTGGTACACAGACCTAGAGTGGGATGACATCGCAAAGCAAACCTGAATGAATGGCATGAGTAATGCATTAAAACCAATGCAAAACCGTATTTGCCTACCTTGAGACTTCAATAAAATAGAGGGATTTGAACATTGTTTGTGTCATGACTCACGGCACGACAGCCTCTCCTTCTCCTCTGTGTGTTGTTTGTTTTCCCTGTCTGTCTGTTCCTCTTGTTCTCCATTTGCGTGTCTCTGTGTTGGCATCTGGGCGTGGCGGCACTCCTGGGCAGACTACTCCAGATGAGGATCGTTGGATAATCAGACCCTCTCTACTTAAGCCTCTGGACTCCAGTCATTCGGCGCCAGATTTTACAACCTACCAGTTTCCCAATAACGTCCTCTCTTACCCTAAAATTCCTCCATTCTGAAATATCTGCTGGCACAGCAGCTGCAATGTTTGCTTTGAATTTTGCGGGGGTTACGATGTTAACGAGCGTAGCCAACGTAATGACGTAAACTGTGTAAATTTCCAGTATATCTCGATTTGAATTTTAAGCAGACAGGGGCAGAGCCATGTCACATGGTGTTCAAAAGTAGATGAAAGATACATAAATAAATCACATATACAAAACATTCAAAAAAAATCATGGTAGTGGTAATACTATGAAAAATAAATATATACTGTGAAATAAAAGAAATAAAGAAAGTTATTACCATTAACTGTAGTTAAGCCAGCGCCACAAAATCAAGATGGCGAACTTCCTGTTTGTTAATGTCTGTTTGGTAGTGTTAGGAATAACTTGCACGTTTACAAGACAATTTAGCTTCATCACTAAAAAATATATATAGTTGACCCAATGATTCCAATTCTCAAGCAGTAGGCTACACTGCAACCATCTAATCTGGTCGGGCTCCACCCCACAGAGATTGGAGAAAGAACAATCTGCAGGAGATAAACAAATGTGAAGCTTGCATGAACAGGCTGCTCTCACAAGCTAATGTACCACTATGAGTGGAAATACATTTAGCTAATCAACATAACATTCAATACATAGAAACACTCACACTGAAGTAATTGTATACAGATTAATATTGACCCAAAGATTGATCACTGTGGGCTACCACAATGGATTGCATGTTCTAAAAACATGAATCATTTGATGAGTCAGTGAATAAAGGATAAGTTTGAAAGCATAGTATTAGAAAAGGACAGCATGCTACTCCCAGATCCCCAGTCTGGATGTGGTTTGTTTGAGGGGGATAATGTACAGTGCACTGTGTGTTTGGGTGGCAGGGCGGCACAGTTGTTTAGGGATATATGAGCCAATGGGGAGGTCAAAGGTTTATTAAAGAACCACTAACTACTTGTTCAAAATAGAGCCCTGACCCATTACCCTCTCTCCCCACCCCCCACCTGCTCTGCACACACACACACACACACACACACACACACACACACACACACACATGCATAGCACAAGCACCAACACACACTCACATGCTCCCGTTGCACCTGTTAAATAAATGGTAGTACAACACTGCAGCTTTGAAGCTAATGATCTAAATGAGGTCATCACAAAACAAATCACAGTCATACAGATACACAGTATGATGACAATATCTAAAGGGAATTACAGTATATTGCAGCAAACTTCATATAAATATGACATTGTTTTTTTTTGTTTCTTTACTAGCGCTGTTGGCACAGTCAGTTATATACAATGAGTTCAACAAAAAAAAGCAGGAAGTGCAAACACAGCAGGCAATGAGCAGTAACAGCAACAGTGGCAGTGCATAAGTTCATGGTAAAGCCCTGAATTCTGGTTACATTTTAAAACATCCTCTTTAGGTCATTGCTGAAACTATTCTGAAGGAAAACTTTGAGTGTCCACCCAAAATGTGAACAATTACAACGAATTAACAACAAACTGTGTGATCAAGAATTGAATAGCAGTGAGTGGGCACTGGAACAACAGCCTGTTGACATCAGATCTCATATATGTAGTTGTATCATCAAGGTCAAGCTCCAGTTGTGTCTTGGATCATGGAATCTCACCTCCCTGGCACACACACACACACACACACACACACACACACACACACACACACACACCAGCCTTCCTTTCCCCTCCTAAAGGGGGGAACCAGAGTTATATTAAAAGAAGTTCAATCTCTCCGCTGAAGCATTGCTGTCTAGACAGTGAAAGGTTGAGAGGCCTGGTCCCCTAAACTCATCCTCTCCTCCCTTTGTCTGCTCCCTGTGTCCCTCCATCTTCCCCGCTGGCTCAGGACAATCAGCAGCCAGCCCTGCTTCCTAAACATGTCACTGGGGGTTGAGGCCTTCCCTGTTGGGCCCCTGCAGCCCGTCTCATCCACCATACACAGATACTAGCACCACACCACGGCTGGCTGCTCTCCAAGGCCGGGCGGATGCAGGTGTCAATCATTGAAGAAGAGGAGGACAGTGGGAAACGATTGACCCTGATCATGACAGAGGCTGAATATTTTTCTGGCTCTGCCATGGACAGCAGCCATGATATTACTAACATTATATGTTCAGGCAGTAGAGTAGAAATTTAAATATGTATTCATGTAATACAAATGTATAAGCTATGGTTTCACAGCTGACATTGTCTGCTCCACGTCTTTCCCTCCCAAATTGAACCCTGTGTTCTCTCTCTCAGCCCCGCCCCCCTGGGCTGATCACTAGCTAATGACTACATGGGCACACCAACCAGGGGGAGGTCCAACACTGTGTCTAGGTCTTTTCATGCCAGAGGGGCCTCTGCCACAAAAGGCCGTGCACAAAAGACCCCTCTTATTCTCTATTTATTGACACTCTTAATTGTTTGTGCCGTCTGATAATGGCCCTCAAAGCCTCAGCGTATCAGTAATAACCTTCTGTCTGGGTTGGATGGGGTGGATTGGGGGTGTTGGGAGGATACTGTAGCCTCTCTCTGATGTTGAACCATGTCCCACTGTTTGGGGACTGAAATATTTGTTGAACTATCAACAAGGGTTTTGAGCTGCCACTTTCACAATGTTGCAGCATTACATATTCATAAGCACGGCCCAAGAATATGTGTGGACTCTCAAACCTTCCAGAGGTCATCAGGGAATCCTATTTCCATATTGTTTATTAGCAGCTTTGCCAGCGGTGCAACCACAGGCGTTGTGCCATATTGTTGTCTTATTAATTACGTGCGGGGGTGTAAGTACAAATCTCTAGATACGCCGCTCACACTCTTCAAACGCCCTGCTTTATTATGAGTGGAAGCGTTAGCCTTAATTAAACTACACACTTTTATTAGCGCGGCGTGTGATAGCGCCTTCCCTTGCTGTCAGTGGTGGAAGCCTGATGCTGCTGGTTACGCCAGTCTATCGCCTTTAAGAAATGAGAAGTGTCTAATCCCATTTCAACAGGAGTAATTAGAGGGGAAGCTCTTGTTATTAGTCAGACACAAATTGTCCATTTAGCTTGGTTTATAAATATTTGAGAGACACTTCCTTTAGATTGTTAGGGTATTGAAAGGAATTTGCCTGAAAGCAAATTAATAAGTTATTTATGAGGAAGGGAAATCAGTTATCATTTTGCCTTCAACAGTTGACAACAACAGGCATCTCTTGTCAATTTAGTTATGCTAAAACTTTTAGCCACATAAAGTAATTGGTCAAACAAAACCTTAACACACACACTCACAGTACTCATGCTAATAGTGCACACTCACACACTCCTTATATGAGCATGTGACTATAACAGCCCTGAAGAGACAATATTTATTCAGGTCCACTACTTTCTTTTAACAGTGTTAAGCTTATTGCTCTTCTCACAAAGTGATGTTTGACCCTGGAGCCCTTGATCCTTTTCTGAGTGAACCTGCTGGATATATTTCTCAAGCTGTAACTAAAACATCTACTCAGAATGTTTTTGAAGATAAAACTATAGCCATAAAGGTGTGAGTGTTACAGGTTATTTTGCATGAACCAATCCATATTAACAACTGATGTACCAGTCCAGTCAATATCACATCAGGGGTGTGGTTGCTAGGAGCAGGTTGAATTATCAATTGATGACATATGGCAATTTATTAGTTTGTTAAGGTCTGTCACACTTATCACTATTTGTGTGGAGCTATATTTTGGCTTTGGTCATATTAAATGACACCTTAAAGCCACTACGAGTAACATGGCACGTTGGCGTCCCCTTTGGACAAAAGCGGTAGTATTTTTACGACGCCCGCTGTCGCAAAGCTGTTTTCTAGCTCGTGCCAGGCGCGTGAGTGTGAACTGAGAAGGGAGCAATATAGTGCATGTCCGTGTGTTGAAAGTGTGAGGACTATTTTCGGTTCTGTGAGAGTGGTTTTGACACTGCATGAAATAATGCCAGTCACTGCCACACGCACCTGATTGCAATGAGTTGATGCAGCAGTGTCACCTAACTACTCTCTCTCACGGAGCTGAAAGATTACGTGTCCGACTCCTCACAGAAAGCGAATTAACGATAGACGGCAGTTAGTATTGATCACGATGAGGTAATGTGTTTATGTTGTTGTAAATAATTACTATTTCAGATAATGGTTAACTGATGATGGTGAAGCAAAGCAAACTTTGTGTTAGTACCAACCGCTCATTCATTTAGGAGTAAACACTGCAGTCTAGTTTCGCTCTCGTGAAATTGTATACACGTTGCTTGGCAACGCCCTCGTCCCCCCCTAGCCTATATCACTCTCCCTTTTAGCTTTTCTTCATTGCATTTTCTTTTTTTTCTTTGATGGTTCAGCCCCGTTATCAGTCATTATGACGACAAATAACTGTATCAAACAAGGCTCCCGCTCCCCTTCCCTCACCTGGAGGGATAGGCTTCTCAATTCACGTTGCTGCGCCACACTGAAATCTGCGACCAATGCGGATATGTGCCATAGAGCTTGCACGAGCGAACCTGAAAATCGGACTGGGTGTGCGACCAGGCCAAAAGCAGTAATAAAAACTATTTAAAAACGTCTTTCTTTGCACTGATGGTCTCGTTTGCTGTTAAAGGTAATTTATGATTATCAGAGGAAACATGAGGCTGTTTAAAATATATTTAGATGTTACTCGTAGCCGCTTTAATACCTAATGCTGCCTGTCAGAGCTGTGATCGGCTCAACTGTTCTCCTCAATGAGACAGTCAGCCTGGGACTGGTTAAATACAAACACATGTTCCTCTGACATCATGTGAATTAGGAGGAGTATTACGTGTTGCAAGAACGAGTTCATCAAAGTATATCAGTAAATGTACTATGTTAATTTCTCCCACGATCTGAGCCTTTAAGGCTGCTATATATAAACTCCTTGGTTGCGTTCCGAATCGCATATTCTTTTTTTTTTTCTATTCTACATACTACATCCAACGATAAAAAGAATCTAGTTAGGATGCAGTAGGCATACTATTGGGACATACAGTCATATGAAAAAGTTTGGGAACCCCTCTCAGCCGGCATTATAATTGACTCTGCTTTCACAAAAAAAAAGATAAAAGTGGTATGTCTTTAATTTACCAGGAACAGCTAAGTACTGGGATGTTTTCCAAACAAAGATTTTTTGAAAAGCAGTATTTGGTTGTATGAAATAAAATAAAATGTGAAAAACTGGCTGTGCAAAAATATGGGTACCCTTGTGGTTTTGTTGATTATAATGCCTGTAACAGCATGTAAAACTGATGACTTTAAACACACAGTTGGTTGGATTATGTTGTTAAGCCTTGAACCTCATATAATTGTCTGTTTAATCATGAGAAAATGTATTTTAGGTGCCTAAATGCAAGTTGCACTTCTCTTTGACTCTCTGCTGAAGTGAAACAGAATGGGATCATCAAAACAGCTCCCAAAAGATCTGAAAAACAAAGATTATTCATTGTCATGGTTTAGGGGAAGGCTACAAGAAGCTTTCCCAAAGGTTTCAATTGTCAATTTCTACTGTAGGGAACGTTGTCAGGAAATGGAAGGACACAGGCATAGTGGCAGTTAAACCCAGGCATGGCAGACCAAGAAAAAAACAGGAGCGGCATAGGTGGAGGATTGTGAGAATGGTTGCACACAACCCACAGATCACCTCCAAAGACCTGCAAGAACATCTGGCTGCAGATTGTGTATCTGTACATCGTTCAACAATTCAGCGCAATTTGCACCAAAACATCTGCTTTTTATAAAGACCAAATAACTTAATTTTTGTCTCATCAGTCCAAAGCATTTTCTTCCAATATGAAGCTAGCTTGTCTAAATGAGCTTTTGCATACTCCATGCAACTGTATCTGTGGCGTGGGCGCAGAAAGGGCTTCCTTCTCATCACCCGGCCATACAGATGTTTTGGTGCAAATTGCACTGAATTGTAGAACCATGTACAGATACACAATCTGCAGCCAGATGTTCTTGCAGGTCTTTGGAGGTGATCTGTGGGTTGTCTGCAACCATTCTCACAATCCGCCGCATATGCCGCTCTTGTACTTTTCTTGGTCTGCTAGACCTGGGTTTAACTGCAACTGTGCCTGTGTCCTTCCATTCCCTGACAACGTTCCTTACAGTAGAAATTGACAATTGAAACCTTTGGGAAAGCTTCTTGTAGCCTTCCCCTAAACCATGACAATGAATAATCTTTGTTTTTAAGATCTTTTGGGAGCTGTTTTAATGATCCCATTCTGTCTCACTTCAGCAGAGAGTCAAAGAGAAGTGCAACTTGCATTTAGGCACCTAAAATACATTTTCTCATGATTAAACAGACAATTATATGAGATTCAAGGCGTAACAACATAATCCAACCAACTTTGCGTTTAAAGTCATCAGTTTTACATGCTGTTACAGGCATTAAAATCAACAAAACCACAAGGGTACCCATATTTTTGCACAGCCAGTTTTTCACATTTTATTTTATTTCATACAACCAAATACTGCTTTTCAAAAAATCTTTGTTCGGAAAACATCCCAGTACTTAGCTGTTCCTGGTAAATTAAAGACATACCACTTTTATCTTTTTTTTGTGAAAGCAGAGTCAATTATAATGCCGGCTGAGAGGGGTTCCCAAACTTTTTCATATGATTGTACTTTACTCTCTTATTTCATCATAACATTGCGCCTTGATCTTGCCTCTTGCTTTTATATCCGTCGCATCCCCGTTTGTTTTCATATGGAGGCTTCGTCTATGTGACGTCACTTCACGTGCGC
This sequence comes from Ammodytes marinus, assembly GCF_949987685.1. Lineage (NCBI taxonomy): Eukaryota > Metazoa > Chordata > Actinopteri > Uranoscopiformes > Ammodytidae > Ammodytes > Ammodytes marinus. The sequence continues at coordinate 2,071,226 of NC_137216.1, read as the reverse complement.
ACTGGATTGTGGGTCAGAATCGCCCAAATAGGATGCAGTTTTCAACACTAACAATCTTGGCCGCATGAAGTAGAACATCCGGGTACTTTTAACCATCCTAAATCTGGCCACAAGAATCGGGACATCCTAAATCTTTTTTCTACATACTATATAGTAGAAAGTATGCGATTCGGAACGCAACCCTTATTTACACACAGCTGATTATGACAGCAGACTTTGTGAGTAGCAGTCCTGTGGTACAACTGTAGAGCTACTATTGGGCCAAAGTGATAAGAGAACTGTTCCACTGAGCGGCACGGCTCGGCTCAGTGTGGTTCAGCTAGACCTGGTTTGTGTTTCCACTGCCGACATGACCCTTTAGGTAGCTGGGGTTAATGAAGGAAAGCAGAAGTAAGTGATATATGTTGTAAAGCTGGGGTGGAGGATTTGGGAAGAAAATGGCAGTTGGGATAGAGATTCTAATCCAAATACCTCAACCACTCCACTTGTTCTCTTTGGTCCCTCCCCTATGGTCCCTCCCTGACATGCTCTATACTAACAAAGTCGTGCCAAAGTGAATGGACAGTCCCAACAGCCAATAAGAACAGAGAATCGGAGCCTCACTCTGATTGGTCAAAGTGTACTGCTCATGTTAACTTTGACCAATCAGAAATCACATACCCTAGCTTTAATATACATGTGACATCGCTCTATATTCATACAGCAAATACTTATACAATGTGTTTGGTTCATAAAACAGGTCTCTCAGTCACTCCACTCTGCCGTAATCAGTGGAGAAACTTTTATTGTATCCCAGATCCAACAACCCTTTATCCAATCAGAAAAGAGAACTCAAAAAGGCGGGTCTCTCTGCCTGTGAACGGAGAGCGAGCTGAACGTTTACCCGGCTACAATGGTGAAGCAGGTAAAAACTTGCGTCTAAGACTGCTGCGCGTAAATGTGGTGACGTAGGGACTAGGGAGGGGACTGCTAACTGCAGTCACTGAAAGGAAGTTAGCTAAAACGATTCAACCACTTACTTCTGCTTTAATTAACTGCAGAGCGCAGCTTTATACAATGGCAGTAGTATAGTGTGCAGGTACACTGTATAATGTCTATCCCAGGGTAGGAGAGGAGTCCTCACTATGCAGCCCACCCACATCTACAGAATGTTAGAGCTCCGGCCAAGTCCCTGACCCTCTCTGCATTCTCCACTCTCTCTGTTACCATCATACACACTCACACGTCCAGGGTTCATCGCCCCTGGCTTTGCTTTTAGATGTGTGGATGTGTTTAGTGAGCACTAACATGTGAGCAGCAATGTCTTTCAATCTAGGGATGCCTCATAGTGGTCGTGAAGTAGTTTCTAATTTGCATGTTTCAATCTCTGACAGCTGTGTAACCATATACAACACACTTAAGCCTGGAACACACATCCTGCGTCTACCTCTCTCTCGCTGTTTTTTTTTGGCCACACATGGAACATCTCAACTGCTGCTGCTGCAGCACTGATTCTAAAAGCCCTGTCTTTCTTCACATAGTTTTCATAGATAATTCACATTAATATGAAGTTCTTTCATGTAATTTTATGATGCATATGATTAATATTGAGTGCCTCGTTGCCTTTTCTTTTTTTCACATTTTCACTTGTGTGAAGTTTTATTTTGAAAGAGACAAACCGGGAAATCATGAAACTAGAGTGAATGCTGCTGGTATGACTGTCAACAAAGTATTTCTCTATCAGTTAAAGCAGAGAGACCCGAGAGAGACGCGCGTCTCCCCCAAAAAATAGGCTCCACCTCCTGAGGTGAAGTGGAGCGTCGCTGCAGACGCGCCTCCAGCGGGCGACAGCAGGGCGTCTGAGGTTGGATGTGTGGAGCTGTAGTGTGTTAAACAGTCAGACGAGCAGTAGATGCTGGATGTGTGTTCCAGGGTTCACACTCCTTTATATTTAGATACCTTCACAAGTGTCAGCAGCAGCCTGCCAAGCTGTCACTGCTCTCTGAGTAAAGCACGTAAAGCAGCGGCTGTCTTTATACACATGAAGTACAAGTGTTCCCTGTGCATCTGGCAGCACTTCAAACACTGTGTTGGATCCTCTTACTCATCCTGTTGGAGTGTAACTCATTCAAGGTGTTGACGCTGATGAAACCAGCTCCTTTTTCCTGACCTGCACCCTGCTGACATTTCTGCAGCCAAGACACTTCCACCTCTCCATATGCCCAACACTCAGACAAACTGCTGTATGGACACTTTCTTATTATGACGCGGTCATGGACAACTTCAAATGATAGAGTGCATTATAGAGTCCTGACCTCAGGCCCTGGGTAGCCACTGTCCCACTGGCATCTGTAGCTGAAGAGAATCTCCGGGACTTCTTTAATCTGTTATCCTGGAAGAGTGAAACATCTGGTATTTAGAATTAATATTCTAATATGAATACGTATCTACATGGTACACCATTAATGATTATAACAAATCAATTCAAATGTATTTATTTAGCCCACTATCAAAAGTAACTATTTGCCTCAGGGTGATAACAATAGAGAGGAAAATGACTCATTTTATTTGCTGATTCCAGTTGTTTGATGTAGTTCTAGTCAAGGACTTCTCGATGACAGTTTAGTTCATTCATCATGAGTCAGTGCTTTGACCTTCAATGTTCACTTCAGTTTCAGTTGTTTCAAACTGTTCAAATGAGAGAGAAAGATAGCTTCTAATTCACACAGCGCACACACAAAGTGGGAAGTGCAAACTGCAACGCCATGCAGACAGCACCCTGGCTGGGCCTGTCCCATTTGCATGTATAGTTAATCAGGGAATATAATATGATATATCAGTGATTCTTGAGAACCGGGACAAAAGGCCGTCTTCCATATGTAACTGCTGTTATCTTTAAAAATAATAATATTTATAATTGAAGATGTTATTAGGGATTAAGAATAGAATGTCTGGAGCACAAATATCCCCTTAAATTAAATTGTATCATTATAATGTCAAATTTATGACACTTGTTATGTTCTCACGACGTCCAAAACAGTGTGTCCACAGAGAAGGTTTCAATCTTTCATATGCAATAAAACCTATTAAAAATGTACTTTAATGATTAAAAAGTGCTTTTTTCATCAAAAGCAAAACTAAATAACCTCTCATGTCAATAAAAACAGTTTTTTCTTCAACAAATTCATGTTTTATATGGTTTCAAAGTGGTGGGACACTTTTTGTCACCACCATCAGACAATCCATTAAAATTTAAGAAAATCAGCCAAAATAAGGGGCAGCTGTCACTATGAAGGACCTCTTGTCACATTCTACCTCTGTAGAATACATTAGAGTCAGACAGGCTCTGATAAGTGTTGTAGTTTTAGAATATTTTACATTCCAAATCTTGAAAGTCCTGCGTCACAACCATGATACGTCAACACCGACTTTCTGAAGAAGTTATTTGAAATGTTTTGATCATTTTGTTTCCCTGAAGTAGTTCATACTAGCACCTATCATCAACAGAAAAACCAAACTGCTACTAGAAAAACTCTATTTGTTCTATTTAAGAAACGTTAAATATGTCAACACCGTCAGATGTAAGAAAAAAATGTATATTCATGTACATTTTATAAATATTTTTTGGGCCTTCTTGGTGAATATTTGTGATCACTAAACATCTCATGGGTCTAGCATTTTTGAGGGAAAGTTTTTGGTGTCTGACGGTGTTGACACAAAATAAGGAATGACGAGCTAAAAAGCCCATTTTGATAAGGAATAGCATAGTAAAAAGCCCATTTTGATAAGGAATAGCATAGTAAAAAGCCCATTTTGATAAGGAATAGCATAGTAAAAAGCCCATTTTGATAAAAAGGAGGTGGGAGGTTGTGTCAAAGCTTAGCTCAGCAGCTTAGTATAGTATGTTGGATACATACATGTAATTTAATTTTCCTAAACATAGGGTTTGTATTTTTTCAACATTGTACCCTGTTTTGTCCCACTTCTCAAGAATCACTGATATATATAATAAAGCCTTGTCAAAAATAGCACCAAATTTACCAAGACCAGCAATAATGGCCACAGGAATTAACATTGGTGCTTTCTTTATGCAACACATACCCTTGGCAACATTTCTCTCTCTCTCTCTCTCTCTCTCTCTCTCTCTCTCTCTCTCTCTCTCTCTCTCTCTCTCTCTCTCTCTCTCTCTCTCTCTCTCTCTCTCTCTCTCTCTCTCTCTCTCTCTCTCTATTCAAAGCTTGTGAGCTTTGGGGAAAAGCAGATTATAGAACTTTCATCACCATCCAATCCTGATGCACAGTGCGTAAAAGCACACAGTGCCTTCTGAAACAGTGCCGCCTTGGAAGAGCTTCACTTTATTACTTAAAAGCAAAACAAGGGCAAACTGCACTTAACTTCCAAATTCTTTTGTGGATACGGTGTTAAAACGTGGCAGATTGTGGGAGCTATTTCAATACAATTCATGGAGCTATTAGTACGCGCAATCCTTTCTTTGTGGATCTGGCTCATAGAGTGATGATAGTACTCCCTGTACACGCATGACTGCACACCCATCCACCCCTCCAACACAATCATTAAATTTGCAGATGACACTACGGTCATCGGCCTCATCACCGGAGGGGATGAGACTGCGTACAGGGACGAGGTCAACAGGCAGCAGGTTGGTGCTCAGAACACAACCTGCTGCTCAACACCAGTAAAACCAAGGAGATGGTAATAGACTTCAGGAAACAAAAGGGGGAACCAGCCCCACTGAGCATAAACGGGGACTGTGTTCAGCGGGTTTCCTCCTTCAAATTCCTCGGAACACACCTAGCCGAGGACCTGTCCTGGACTACCAACGCATCCGCAGTGGTGAAAAAGGCCCGACAGCGACTTCACTTTCTAAGGATACTTAGACGCAACCATCTGGAGGAGAAACTGTTAGTGGCTTTTTACCGCAGCACCATCGAGAGCGTCCTGATGTACTGCATTACGGCTTGGTTCTCCAATTGCACTGTGGCGGACAGAAAGAACCTGCAGAGGGTCATTAACACAGCGCAACGCATCACTGGCAGTCCCCTACCCTCGCTTGAAGACATCGCCAGCAATCGGTGTCTCAGGAGAGCTAGGGCAATCACTGCAGACCTCTCACACCCAGGACAGCACTTGTTCAATCTACTGCCCCTCGGGCAGGAGGTACAGGTGCCTCAACAGCAGGACAAATAGACTAAAAAACAGTTTATTTCCCTGGGCCATCAGGTCCCTGGACTCTTGACGTGTGTGTGTGTGTGTGTGTGTGCTATGCTGGATAAACAAAGTATATATTGCTATGTTTCTCCTTTTATTCTTTGCTATTTAATTAATTAACTTATTACTGTTTTCCTTTTTTATATATATATTTATTATGCACAGGTCGAAGAAGCACTGCAATTTCATTGTATACCTGTTGTGCAATGACAATAAAGATTCTATTCTATTCTATTCTATTCTATTCTATTCTATTCTATTCTATTCTAGTTGTCCTTTCCAGTTGTTGGTTTCCATTACCAATGATGAATAATCCATAGTATTGCCATTTTTCCAATTATTTTGCTGTTATCTCTGAAATTAGATTGTTTTGTTGTTGTCGTTGTTTTTAAATGACCCACCATATCACATATAATACTGCTGAGCACCAATATAGTTATTTTATATAACACAGTAGTTTTTTTTTCGAACTTTAAAAATTCATGCAATTGGGCCTGTCAAGGACCAAATGCCAGGGCAGAATGTTGGTCTACGCCCCCCCTGGCTGTCACTGTCATATTGGACTATAAGGGCGCAATCACACTAGGGCCGTTTGCCTGTTCCGTGCTGCAGGAAGATTCAGCACAATTCCCCCCCCCCCTCCCCACTCCCCCCGCTGGCCCGTGGTCACACTGCTCGTGGCCTGGGCACGATTGCACCTTGCCTACGTCACCGTGCGCGTTTAGGATTTGGAGCGTAGTCTACTTGTAGGCTATACGACTGTTTGTGAATATTTTCATCCGGCCAAATTTGCATCATATATTCCACATCCACATTAGAGCAACGAGAATCCTTAAGCTATTGTTTTTTTTAAATGTAGCCTTGACGTAATAGGTCGCGGTGGACAGTCTCATATTTGTGCAGCACGCTGTTTATTATTAATATAACAGCCCGTCATCAGACCATACGTACCGGATGGTTTTATACACATCGATCGCTCCATCAAATCCAAGTCAGAACTTTTTGTATGGGCAGAGATTGTTTTTTTAAGTGTCTTTATAAAGTTTCTTGTTAAACCTTAGTGTAGGCTACTGTTTCCTTATCACCGCGGTGTGTTGTTTTGGGTGCGTCTCCACCGCCATGCGTAAAGGCAGTATTATGACAGCTGACGGGAGGAAAAAGAAAAAAATCATCTGACGAACGTGAGTAAACACGAAAACCTTTTTGCTTTGCTTTCTGCGCTCACCTATTTAGCTCTCTCCCTCTTTTATTAGCCCACACCTAGGCCTACACACACGTTAATTCTCACACATTTTATGTAGCTACAAGTCCAAGTGGTGGGCAATTCTGGTGCCGACTAGTAAGGCAGCAGACGTTAACGGACTATGCATCCTTAATAAATTCACGTCAGGAACGCCGCCTGTGCGCTTGCTTGTGCGCTTGCTTGTGCGCGTGTCATCTCATTAGCATCTGTACTTTGGCCACGGCACACCTCTCCCAGGTGTGCCGTGGCCAAGGGGCTGTTCCGTGCTGGAATACGGATGGCGTGGTCACACTAGCCAAACGTTCTATACTTTAGTATGCTAATGAGCTTTGGCACGGGGCCGCGGCCCTTGTGTGAGTGGCCCCTTACACAGCCTGGCCAAAAAAAAGTCAACACCTGGATTTCACTAAGCAATAGGCAAGAGCCCTCCAACGGTCAAAAACTGCAGTGATTAATATGTTTCAGTTGGCAACAAGTTATGTAACCCTAACTGATGCAGTGAATAGCTTCTTATTTCTTAAACAACCATGTCAAAAGACACATGCTGTGGTTTAGGAAAAGATGTAACTCTGTTTCAGAGGGGGGAAATGATTGGCCAGCATAAAACAAAGAAAACTACTCGGAAGAAGATGAAGCAATGGAAAAAGGTTGTGTGGTCTGATGAGACCAGATTGACCCTGTTCCAGAGTGATGGGTGCATCAGGGTAAGAAGAGAGGTGGATGAAGTGATGCTCCCATCATGCCTAGTACCTACTGTACAAGCCTGTGTGGCAGTGTACAGTAGGATCTGGGGTTGCTTCAGTTGGTCAGGTCTAGGTTCTAAGAGCTTATCAAAATGTACTACGGTGAATATGTGCCGTAATCAAAGCTACATATGGTCCAACAAGATATTTGAGTGTGTGACTTTTTTTTTGCAGTGTATTACCGGTGCAAATCTTCAGTCATTTGTATCTATCTTCTATCTATAAAGCAAGAAACGTCTGTCTGTCTGTGTGTCTGTCTGTGTGTCTGTGGCCCGCATATCTCTCGGACTGTTAGTCAGATCGGCCTGAGCTTCCGGATATGGCTTGCGCACGGCACGAAGGTGTGCATCCTTGATTGATTGTGAGGTTTAGGTTTTTTGGACCAAATATGTAGAAGTTATCATATTTATATCATACTGGTGGCGAATACATGCGCGCACTGAAGGCCACAGTAACGACGGGCATGAAGTAGTCGCCGGCTGAACCCCACCTCCCTCTGATTTGATTGGCCGCTGTGACCAAAGCATGAATTTACGAACGGGACACACACAGCAGACCGACACAGCCTGGTGTTACTTCCTCATTCAATGCACCCAACTTTCCAAACGTTCTTAAACCTTTCCACAGACATCACCAACTCCTCAAACCTGTCTGCTTTAGTGTTAAAGATCGCACGTTACGCTATTTTCACTGTATAGTATAGTTAAACACTTCCACGACAGTGACGCTAATTTCAGTTAGCGTTTCAATAGCGGTTTCCATTTAAACTAGCACGGTCTCGGATAGCTCTGCTACCGGTGAATGTAAACATGATCGCTTCCACAGAATGTTTTAAATTCGTTAGAAACTAACAGCTAAACGAGCTAAAGACTATGTAAGATGCAAAAATGCCCTTCATGTTGTTTGCAAAGATAAATGCTGCTGCCTTCAAGCTGCAATCACCAATAAAAAAAAATTTCACCTGCTTTGCCCATAAAGAATAGAGGATAATATGGCGCAACAAATATTAAAGAAACCATATAAGTCACATTGACGAGCGATGTGACAGCCATTTCAATGACTGTGTGACACTGCCTACGTGTAGGCCACATCTGTTTATGTGTCCCACTTTGATAGACGGGTTACATTTAAGCATGCATAAGCTACTGCTTCCTACGGGCACTGCTCTTGTTCATTTAATTTCAATAACACATGCAGCCGATCTTATAACAAATTCAGCACAAACTGAACCCTCATTCCTAAGCTCTCTGACATTATTCACTTTCATTCCTTTGTTTATATAATATAATATAATATAATATAGTATACTATAATATAATATAATATAATATAATATAATATAATATAATATAATATAATATAATATAATATAATATAATATAATATAATATAATATAATATAATTAATATAATATAATATAATAAAATGATTCATTACTTTATAATTGCTACTATTTGTAAGCATGCCTTGCCAACAGTTAACACAAAGTGTTGATGGGATTTTCTATATTGAAAGAATCCAGTTTAATAATGACTGGACCACGCTCACTTGTCAGATTGCCACATTTGAATGAATAAGAAACAGTCTACAATGCAGGAAATTGGTTGACAGGTGTGCAGGAGAATGAAGGCAGGACAACAAAAAGATGGAAACAATTTCAAGTGTGGATAAATGGAGGAGTTTCATGTGCCAACCAATTTGTTCATGGCCACTGTCTAAAACCTTTTAGTTCAAATCCAAAGAATCCACACACACTAGAAGAAAACACAACACCAATGTGTAGTAACTGAAACAAAGATAACATTAAGTATAATTTCAAACTGAAACTCATTGGCCTTGGCTCATTTACTGTGATGAACAATGTCAATGAACACACACTGTACAAAACGAAGACACAGGAGCAGCCTTCAGCAGCCAGCCTTAGGACCAGCCCATTAGCTTTGTAGTGTAAACTGACCTGAATGGGATACATTTCCAATGAAGTTCAAATGAATTCAAATCAATAGTGATGAAAAACCATTTGTAAATTTGTTGAATTTATTCTCCTCATATCTTTATCATAATAGTTTTTCTTGTTTTAACAAATTTTATTTAAAAAATGAAAAAATTCATAAACGTGATCTAACAAAGTAGTAAGTAAGAAGTAAACATCTGTTGAGTATTTTAACATAAAATGTTTGATTGTGTTGAATTAAAAAACCCTAAAATGCTGCGGGTCCACCAGACCCATGAACACTGGCTGTGTAACAATAATATGAACAACACACAAGGGTTAAATGTAATGAGAAAGGGACAGGAAAAAAGAAACGAAAGAAAATGTACATTATGTAATGGAGGGAGGGGAGAGGGTGAGGGGAGTTCACAGAGAAGGCTGCCTAATTTAAGACAGGCCAGAGGCCAGGTGTCCATCTGCTGTTGTGACGGTGTAGCCTGGCAGTGAGTAAACACACATTCCTACCATAGCAATGCATGAGTCCATATATATATAATGTGTGTGTGTGTGTGTGTGTGTGTGTGTGCGCGTGCGCGTGTGTGCGCGTGCATGCGCAGACTGGCTTTCTTAAACACACATGCAAACCACCAACATGTTGCATTGCGGCCATGGATGGATGGTGGGCCCCTGGGCACATGTGATCTAAATAGGAGCCAGATCCCAAGACGGATAGACAAAGAAAATGACTTAAATCTCTCTGTGGACAGTATGTGTTTCTCTGGTGTCATTTCCATCTCTTGATAGTCTTCACTGTATTGAAGACGCCATTTGACTTCTCTGTGTTGCTGTTGTTTAATCATTTGAAGTCATTTTGAGTCTCTTTGCAGTCATTGGACTGACTGTCCGGTAAGAAGGCACTCAGTGGTCCTGATTGTAGGCTATATCCACAATGAATGGACAGACAGATGCGGTCAGCAGCAATATGGTAAGGTGCTGCCTCTGCCCTTCCTTCTTTAATATACACAACATGTACACACAAACACACACACACACACACACACACACACACACACACACACACACACACACAAAGTCACATGCTCATGCAGTTTGGACATTCCACACATAGCCTCCTGCCAGCCTGTAAAGTGGCCAGAGAGCTGTTGACCCCAGCCCTCTGGGGGGACAGGTGGCATGGGAGTGGGGCATTTAAAAGAGACTATGTGACCCCTGTGGGCCTCTGCTTCACACCCCTGACCCTCTCTGAGGCACCTGCTCCACAAGATGTGGACAACCTGCTGCTGCTATGCACCGTTCAACCTGATGTTTCCAGGGGAAATGTGTATACTCAACATGCACTGCACATTCAAGTTTAGCTTTAAATGAAAGAGTTTGGTCTAGACCTGCTCTATGAAAAGTGTCAGAAGATAACTGTTGAAATGTGGTGCTTCTTGAATAACATTGACTAGACTTCTCCAGCCCCACTATGGACACAGGAAGTGCATCTAACTTCTTCATGCATTGTACAATATTCATTGAAATGTGTTTCATGACAGACGACCATACTTAACCATGTGTATAGACATTCTGCTGAATGTGATTCTGATAAGAATTCCATAACTGGTGTTCTTTGGTAGATGTTGGCCAAGGTAGTTGTATAGTGTTTGTATACTATAGAACCTCATCATACCATTTAGAAAAAGGTACTACAGCCTGAAATGAAAATATATAATATCCATATTTTTCAGCTGTTCCTTGTGGATTCCACTCCTAGTATTGCATGGTAATGCAAATAATTCCCCATGGTTGGAAAGATGCTTTCAAAAGCCCTTCCGGGGGGGGGGGGGGGTAGGCACAAGTAAGATGGAAGACATAAAACATGTGAAAGGCTTTAACTATCAATCTGAGTACCGTTCAGATAATTGTTAAGAAGTGAAAGACTTAAGGCACCAAGCTCACAGCACATTATTGTACGTGTGAACCAGCAGCTCCTCATTAACCCATGTAGTCAGCTGGTTCTAGCATGGAATCGTTCAGGGCACACTCACACTAGGCCCGTTGCCCCGTACTGTGCCTCAGCACGATTGGCAGAGGAAGTGTACCGAGTACAGCATGAGTAGCATGCTTTTGAATGTCACGTTGGAGCCCACCTATTCCCTCCAACACATCTTCAAATGTCTTTATGAAGTCGCTCTTCATGGAGGCTATGGCGCTGAGAACTCTCGGTTCATCCTCTCTCATTGCCCCCACGATGGCGTCTTGGTCTTGAGTTGGTGCCAAACTAGCTTGCGGGGTCGCTGCTTTAGCTGGACTTTTCTGGGCTGTTTTTCCCCATATTGTATTAGTCTACTGTTCAAATTATTTGTGAAGTTTGAAGTGTTTTGGTTCTTAAATGAGTGAATCAAACAGTTAGTCCTGGAGCTTTACAATGGTGTGTCTTACTGGAACCAGGCCATAACCAGAGGTCTCTCTTCATCCATTGTTGATATGAATTGTCTATAGATTAGTGCAGCTTACTGTGCATGTTAATGGGTTGAGTTTCTCCATGGTTAATCCAACCAGACAGACAATATGCAAATATGTCACAGTGACACCACTGTGTATATAATTAAATAATTCCTGTTAAAAATGTCAGGGTCCAGCATTTATTCTCTTACAGGCCAGTTTGGGAAATGTGTGAAGCCGAGATGCAGACTCATTCATATGTGATGAGACTGTAGCGTGGCACATCTAAAAATGACCCTGTGGGCTCTTCCCTTTGTTTTGACTCAACTTATTTATCTAGAATGCATAAATTCATTGCACAGTCAACTGCGAGGGAGACGATTCCATGCAGAGAAATGGCGCCTTGGATTTGGGGAGGCCATCAGGCCCCATGCTGACTTTTTCATCCAAACTCATTTGGATGTGTGACTGGGAACGAATCAAGCAGATTACTTTTAGTCAGCCGAAAAGCTATTACACACACACACACACACACACACACACACACACACACACACACACACACACACACACACACACACACACACACACACACACACACACACACACACACACACACACACACACACACACACACACATATGCACAGTATAAACACCCACACATGTCCACAAACAGAAGCACACTGCGTGCTACAAGAGTGATTTTTATCATCCTCTTTCATGGATCTTCTTTGGGGTAAACACTGCATTAGAACTATTTTGCTTTCATTTCATTTCATTTTTCTTGCTCAATCCATTTTTGACTATTCCAACTGTTGTTAAGATAATATAACCCAAACTGTGTGTGGGAGGAGGGGGGTCATTAGCTTCCATCTTGGCCATGACTTTCAGAATAATTACCTCATGTAGGATGGTTTGAAATTTAGCATCAGAGGGTCCGAATGATTTAATATAGCTAGAAGCTTCTATTGGATTGAACTATAAGTGAAATGGACCACAGAGGAGCATGTTTGGTGAGGAGGAGCTGTGAAAAGGATTGGTTGATGCCCCAACAAAAGGCCTTGAACTTTAGTGACCTTAGATCTATGGAGTCTGGCCTCCAAATAATCTTCATCCTGTGGAAGTCGACCAAGAGAGTTGTTTTACCATATGTTCTACATTTTCACAAAGTGTCCGTTTTACAGTTTTTTTCGATTGCGCACAATTTTGAAAACAGGGCCCGATTTCTCAAAACACTACACACAATTAGCACACCAAACACCCAATTAGCAAAACACCTCAGACCCTTTGCAAAATGAAACACTCTTTTCAAAACTATACACTATTTTATAAAAAACATATTTTGTCACCATATGAAACACACACTTTTCATATAACTTAATTCTGTCTGAACCAGTTACACACTGCTGTTGCTAACCTTAAACACTTTTACAGTTTTTCACAATTGCTTAAACACATTTCCTGATAGACTACCTCACTTTTTCAAAATCCTTAACACAAATCTCAAAACTAAAACACAAAATGCAATATCCTTCACTTGTCTTGCAAAAGCACACTTTACCCTCAAAACAATGTTAACTCTTCACTAAATGGTGTTTTCTTTTCAAATGACAAACACACACATCATATGACTAGACATTTCTAGCACTCATTGAACACTGGTGTGCAGAATGGAAAACACTATAGTATAAATGCAAACCACTATATGAATGCTTTATCAGTAGAATTATGCCTTTGCATGTTCATACACTTTCACCTACAGTAACAACAAATACTTTACGGTTTTTGCCGAATGGTTACACACATGTTGCAGAATAGTTTATTTTGCCATTTCAAACAAACACAATGAATAGGTGACTGCAGTTCAAGCAATTCAGTGTGTCAGGATGAACTAAGAAACAATTACAGTAAAATTAGGGAACAATGGTAAAAAAAAAACAGCGTTGTAAGGAATTGGGTGGTTGGATTATGAATCCTTTTATGGATACCGCCTCCTGTTTGTGTCTGGCCACATCGCCTCATCAACATCACACTCAATGTCATCTTTTGAGAAGCAACAGGGAAATGATCACCTGATATCCAGTCTAAATCTCCTAATTATGGAGCGACTCAGGTTGGGCTGCACTCTCTGTCCAGGCTCCCTCATTGATGGGCCATGATCTATAACATGGTCCACTATAGTGTCTCTGTTGTATGTGTCTCCGTATGTTGCCTTCTTTGTCCTCCTCCTCCTGTCGCTCTCTCTCCTCCTCTTCCCCTGACTCTTACTGTCTCACAAAGGAGCTGAGCTCACCTGGGGTCTATTTCTAGTGCTAAGGTTTAGACTGATTGGTATTCAATTAGTTAAATTTTTTTTCAAGAAGTGTGTTGGAGAATTTCAAACACAGTGCAAAGCATGTATCGTGTTTGTAGGGTTGGTGCTTTGGTTTAGGGCATAGTTACAAAAGTTAGAGGTTGTGATGCTGTGGTCATAGCAGTCACTTTTAGTGTTTACAGTATTCGGCAAAAACTGTATTTGTACCAAAATGTGCAGTCTACTGTAAATCACAGCAAACAGGAGCTCATCTCTGACCCTTCTATAGACCCCTTATCTGTTTATCAACACGGCGGATGCGCGCGCTGCATAGCTGCAGAAAGAAAAATTGTTTGGCTGGTTGCCATGGTTACCCGTTTGGTTATATTGCAGTTGCGGTGTTTCTTTATATGTCCATGGTGCTAAATAGCGATGTTGTCAGCTTACTAAAAACAGTTTATCAGCGAGTGATAACATTGGTTATGCGGACACATTAACACTATTGAACGAGATACGTCTTAATGACCCATACGCGTTGCCGGCAGTTGAGTGGATAAATGATGAGAAGAAATGGCCCCGACGACTTCAGTGGCCGGACTGCTGTTGGAGAGTGACAGTAAAGACCGACAGACAGATAGACAGAGAGAGGCAGAGATGCCTTTATTTCATAATGTTGCTTTTTGATTTAAAAGTGATCATAACTAGCCGTGATCATCTGTTTTTAGACTGACTCCTGCTTTCAGGGCCGTTGGGCTCACGAGCCGACCAGCTTATCAGACCAGCTGTTTGAGACGGAGATGAAAAGGAAAGTGAAACTTATGGTGGAGCATTTAAATGAATAAATATTATAACCAAACACAATAATGTGTTGTGTTATCTGCTTTAGTAGCCTACACGTGCAAACCCCTACTGCCTAGTCAAACCATAGAGTCAAACACAAGGGAAGAGGACGGAGATGTATAACGTCTGGGTCATTGTAAATAAGCCTCCATTGCTTTCCATTGCTATAGCCTCGTCTCCGGTCACTGTCCTTATTGTAAACATTTCACAACTCATTTATGTAATTATACAGCGGTGCATTTGGCCATTTACTAGCTTTATCACCATTCAAACTAAAAATACACGGTTTGTGCATCCAACAGCACAACAAGACATGATTGTGGCTCGTGTCGCTCGTCTCTTTCTGCGGCTGACATGCGCAGTTGAGCGGGGAGTGACGCTGTGTGACGTAGACTGATAAGGGGTCTATAGCTAACTGCACAAAAGCCTTTTGAGTTTAGAAATGTGATTGGCAGTGTGTTCTGTGTGAATACCATGAGAGAGAATTCAGGAAGAGTGTGCAATATATAGAGAATTGTGTGTAGTGTTGTGAAAAATGTGTGTTTTGGAATGAGAATATGAGTCTAAGGCAGGAAATGTGTTTGGAGTTCAGCAGAATTGGTTAAGCAGATGGTAAATTAGTTTCAGATTGTGCACGTCTGATGTTACAAAACATTTGTTTAAACAATTGTGAAAAACTGTAGTAATTCTACTTCTCAGTGATTTGAGTACAATAAGTTCACCAAACACTTGACAGGACCGATGCTGCAGACTGAGGAAAATATAATTTATTTCTCTCTATACACCCAAATCAGTCAACATGGAAAATAACAACAAAACATGTATGCAGTAGTCTGCATAACATTGTTATCCCAGCAAACAACAACACACATACAATACTGTATCCAGTACAGGTTACAAATTACAGATAATACTGTAAATACATTTAAAAAATCTGATAAAGGAAACAGAAAATACAATATAGAAAATGCTAGACATTATCTCTTCGCCTAGCTGGATCTGTCCAGAGAATTTCATCCACATCCTTCCACCGCCACGCAGAGAAAAACTGGATAAGGAGAGTATGGTGGAAGGTATAGAACTGTGAACTGTGGATGGTGTTGAAACCAGTTCTGGACCAGAGCAGCATGGTGGAATGACACATTGTCCCAGATGACAATGTATTGCGTCTGGTGCATTTGGTTTCCTGCTGTGACTATGTTTTGCAATCAGTCTAAAAATGTGAGTATGTGAGGTGTGTTGTAAGGGCTAATATTGGCATGACAGAGGAGGACCCCATCTCCTCTGTGGATTCAACCCCCTCACTCTCACTGTTATTCTGACTCCTTCCATTTTGGTTAAAGGCAGGTGAACTTACCTGCTGCATTTGTATAGTGCTTGAACCTGATTGGAGTGTCTACAATAAAGCAATCATGTGTTTGTGCATTTGGGGGTTGTGTTTACTGACTAGCTCATGTGTTTGGTAGTTTGACAGTCAGTGCTTTGGAATTGCAATGAGGTGACATCATGATTTACTTCTGTGTCTAATGTATTCAAGTGTGTTTAGTGTTTTGCAAATCACTGTGTGTATTGTTTTGCAAAAAGTGTGAGGCTGACTAACTTTGTGCTTATAGTGGTGCACATAGGGCCAATGGTTTGCTTCTTGAGTTTAAGGTTTTGATAATTGTGTCATACTTTTGATTTTAGTGTTGGCGCGATCGTAAAAAAAACTGCAACTAAATCCTCACACTATTCCATTACAGTAATGATAGGTGGACTTTTATATGATAACAAGGCACTGCATTTGTGAAATTATACATTTACGTCATATGTTTTTGTATTTGCATGTAATTCATATTACGTTTCATACATTTATAGATATTTATTTCACAGGTCTCTGTAACTGTATCTTGGTTCATGGGCATTCATTCTGGTATGTGAATCAAGTTCCAAATTCTTTCTAGAATTGCTGCTATGATGGTGGCTCCCTGCTTACTGTAAATCTGAATCTCTATTTAATTTCTTTTATTTAAACATACTAAAAGGAACTTTTAAATGTTAATGAAACAGTCACATTTTCCCCCTGAATACAGCAAACCAGTCCATCAGTGAAAACAACACTTTTTCTTTATACAGTTGTTTTTGTAAGTAATTTAAAGTTTAAAATAAAAATATTGGACTGATGGCATGCAGATCTGAAAATCAATTAAACAACTGAATGAATAAATGAATGGCTACTAGTGCAGCAGTATCCTGCAGGCTCATAGATATTTTAGCTTTGAATATCACCAGACAGTTCGCGGCTTTCACACACATTCAAGGTGAAGTGTGCTTGTGTGTGTGTGCGTGATTGTGTGTGTGCGTGTGTGTATGTGCGTGTGTGTATGTGTGTGTGTGTGTGTGTGTGTGTGTGTGTGTGTGTGTGTGTGTGTGTGTGCGCGTGTGTGTGTGTGTGTGTGTGGTTGAGGCTCATGCTGGGCTGGGAGCTGTGTGTCTGCTGTAGTGGTAGGTTGTCTTGACTTCAGGAACTCCCTGCAGTCGGGCAGCTCTTTGATGTCAGCCTGCGTGTCATATGCAGTGCACTGTGTTAGGTTAAACAGAAGGACCACCAGCACTGTCCTCTCAGCTCTCAGCTGGCTCTCACTCTCTACACAGCAGAGAGGAATATGGATTTCAAAGCGTCTGGTGCTATTTTAGCCAGATATGTGACGGACTAATCTTGTCCAATTTCACAAGGTCTGATGGCCAAAATAACACATTTGAGAGCAATATTATATTATAACATAATATTAAAAAGGGGCTGGTTATCACAACGATGGTCTTTTCTTACCTTTGGCCATCACTCATTAGCCTGGCTTTGCCCGCCTACCTACTTCCGCTCAAATTTCATTTTCCCTTCAGTAGTCAGTCTGGGTCTGCGGTATATTCATGCGTTCCTGCTCGAACAGATTTCTGCCGGTCCAATCAGCGAACAGAGGGAGTGGCTGAGAACAATGACGTCGAGGTTGTGCGCCAGTTTCAGTTGTAGTCAAAGACAATGGATAAGGATACGAGAGAAGCTATTCAGTCTGTTGTGGCAACACTGCCGAATATCTATAAATTAAAGCCGGAGCAAGAACAAGCTTTGCTTTGTTGGTTTCCGGCCGGGCCCGGCGCAAGACATACGTCACGACCAAACGCTATGCGATTGGTTGGCAGATCCAGAGTGGTACTGGGCAGATCCAATCATTTTAAACCTCAACAGATACCAGCCTCCAAGTGAGTGAACGTTTGTCAATTGAGCACTCCCAGACCTTCTGTACAAATGAAATGGTCTGGTAAAACCAGGCTAATCACTCATAAGGGAAATGTTGGAATTTTACTCACTCAGTAAATGCTGACGTGACGTCTCAACATCACTTACTGGAGAAAATAAGTATGAACTGTTCAGTTATAAACCATAAGTGCCTGGTGTACTCACTGTTATCCTTTGCAATGAGAAGTTAGGAGTGGGGTTTACTTACTTTCTGTTTAACCTGTGCTGGAGACTAATTCCAACCGTAAAATTCAGTTTTTAGTAATTGCGATGAAATAATTTTTGCTCAGCTTCAAAACAAGGGTTAGATCGTCAAAAAGTTAATTAAAACTTTTTTTAAATGTGAGTTTCTGTTATGAAAAGTCATGTGAAACTGTAATACTGGTAAAGAACCTTGACTAGACTAAAGCAATGATGGAAAGAAGCTGTTTAAAATGGTGGTTTCAGAGAGAATGGAGTTAAACTTTAATATAAACCAGACACAGCTAGAAGATCAGCAATGAAAAGGTTAGCCCAGTCCCTGGTGATACACCCCTGTCCCCAGATAGGTGTTCTACTGCTCATTCCTTTACCAATGACTGACAAAGTGCAGTCAGCCGTAGAAACTATGCAAGAAGGGCCTCTAGGTTGAGAAGGCGTGAATTCCCAACTTTTTTTCCTTAACAAAAATGAGGGTTTTGGATCCTCAGTGAAGTGTTGCTGGCAGCTTTGCCGCAGGCTTGACTCAGGGATGTGTGAATTCTTCATCCAGATCCAGGTGTCACGGCTTGGGCCACAAGAGTTGGAGCAGGAGGACACGCCCTTCAAAGACAAGGTGTCAGGCTCACATGTTATTGTCTGGCCACGTCAGTTACTAAGGGGCCACTCACACTAGGGCCGCGGCCCCGTGCCAAAGCTCATTTGCATACTAAAGTCTAGAACGTTTGGCTAGTGTGACCACGCCAACTTGTATTCCAGCACGGAACAGCCCCTTGGCACACCTGGGAGAGGTGTGCCGTGGCCAAAGTACAGATGCTAATGAGATGACACGCGCACAAGCAAGCGCACAGGCGGCGTTCCTGACGTGAATTTATTAAGGATGCATAGTCCGTTAACGTCCGCTGCCTTACTAGTCGGCACCAGAATTGCCCACCACTTGGACTTGTAGCTACATAAAATGTGTGAGAATTAACGTATGTGTAGGCCTAGGTGTGGGCTAATAAAAGAGGGAGAGAGCTAAATAGGTGAGCGCAGAAAGCAAAGCAAAAAGGTTTTCATGTTTACTCACGTTCGTCAGATGATTTTTTTTCCTCCCGTCAGCTGTCATAATACTGTCTTTACGCATGGCGGTGGAGACGCACCCAAAACAACACACCGCGGCCCGGTGATAAGGAAACAGTAGCCTACACTAAGGTTTAACAATAAACTTTATAAAGACACTTAAAAAAACAATCTCTGCCCATACAAAAAGTTCTGACTTGGATTTGATGGAGCGATGTGTGTGTGTATAAAACCATCCGGTACGTATGGTCTGATGACGGGCCGTTATATTAATAATAAACAGCGTGCTGCACAAATATGAGACTGTCCACCGCGACCTATTACGTCAAGGCTACATTTAAAAAAAAAACAATAGCTTAAGGATTCTCGTTGCTCTAATGTGGAAGTGGAATATATGATGCAACTTTGGCCGGACGAAAATATTCACAAACAGTCGTATAGCCTACAAGACTACGCTCCAAATCCTAAACGCGCACGGTGACGTAGGCAAGGTGCAAACGTGCCCAGGCCACGAGCAGTGTGAGCACGGGCCAGCGGGGGGAGTGGGGAGGGGGGGAATCGTGCTGAATCTTCCTGCAGCACGGAACAGGCAAACGGCCCTAGTGTGAGTGGGCCCTCAGTCTGCTCTGAGCTGAGAGGCTAGCCCCCTGTACAGACAGGCTAAAGGCTAGCCCCCTGTAGACAGGCTAGAGGCTAGCCCCCTGTACAGACCAGACTAAAGGCTAGCCCCCTGTACAGACCAGACTAAAGGCTAGCTCCCTGTACAGACCAGACTAAAGGCTAGCCCCCTGTACAGACCAGACTAAAGGCTAGCCCCCTGTACAGACCAGGCTAAAGGCTAGCTCCCTGTATAGACCAGACTAAAGGCTAGCCCCCTGTATAGAATAGGCTAGATGCTAAAGGCCAGAGGTGTGGACTCGAGTCACATGACTTGGACTCGAGTCATGAATTTGATGACTTGAGACTTGACTTGACAAAATGTAAAGAGACTTGCGACTTGACTTGGACTTTAACATCAATGACTCGTGACTTGACTTGGACTTGAGCCTTTTGACTTGACAAGACTTGCTACTTTCCCCCAAAAATATTAAAAAGTAGGCTATATTTTTTAAGTAGGCTACCGTATCTTTCATCATGTAGCCTAGTGTAGCGGAGGAAACTGGTGGCTGTGCCGGTACCGCGCTGTCCATCCACATCCCACAAAATGTCCTACGGGACATGAACAATAAAACAGTCCAGGCTGTCAGGAAATGGCTAGGGCTGAATTCTCATTCTACCAGAGACATCATCTTCCTCTCACATAAAGAGGGGGGGTTGGGTGTCCCAAACGTGGAATGGGTATACACTGCCACCAGGCTGTCACACCTCATCCGAATGCTCAACAATGACGATGCCACAGTCAGAGAGCTAGCCAGAGCCTCCCTGCTGCTGGACCTCGGGAAGAGGAAGGTGCCCCTGGCCCCAGCAGGCCAGGACAGCTTCCTGGGCTTCAGGAGGAAGAGGAGCGGGAAACTGGACA
Organism: Ammodytes marinus; assembly: GCF_949987685.1. Lineage (NCBI taxonomy): Eukaryota > Metazoa > Chordata > Actinopteri > Uranoscopiformes > Ammodytidae > Ammodytes > Ammodytes marinus. The sequence goes on along the minus strand of NC_137216.1, from coordinate 2,050,465 downwards.
CACAGGCTGCAGGCTTTGGAGTCCGGTCGGACTGGCCGGACCTAAATGATCTGTGCAACAGAATGACAGTTAAACTGGAATGGACACAACATAACTCACACACAGCACCACAGCCATCTGATGCAGTTGTCACAGACTCATCTGTAACAGTCAAGGCTACTGTCAATTACAATGAGGAAAAACACACACTACAGAACACAACAGCTAGGAGACTCCTCCTCCACGTAAAGCAAGCAGAGACCAAACAACACTGGACTGGACTCAGAATGCAGGGGAAGCTAGCATGCCTGGACTTTGCCAACCACTCTGCTTCACACTCCATGTACACAAATGCTGCTGTCGGTGAGGACATCCTCTGTTTCACAGCTAAAGCCAGACTGCAGGTGCTACCTACTAAATACAACCTGGCACTATGGTACCCTGCACACAACCATCCATACTGTATAATGCACTCAGACCATCAACTTGAATCTGTTGCTCATATTGTAAATGGCTGTACTATGTACAAAGGACTTTATATTGCACGCCATGACCGAATTGTCGATCTGATAGCTAGCGCTGTAAAGAAAGTATTGGCAGAAAATGTGACCATGTACAAACATTCTCGTATTATGCCGGAGTGGTTCAACAGCTCTACTGATGTGTTCTGTAACATCCCTAACACCCCGGATGTTGTGTTTCTGGACAGAGCCAGTAGGCAGGTGCTGCTGCTTGAAGTAGGCTGTGTGTACGATCTGTACATGGACATTGCCTTTAGTGATAAAATCATGAAGTACCAGCTCATTCTGTCCAAACTAAGTGAACTGGGCTATCAAAGCAAACTGGTGGTGTTGATCTTTGGCAGCTTGGGGCATGTCCACCATCTTGTTTTCACTGGGTTAAGGCTGGCAGGGCTCTCCAGCAGGACATCCAAACAGCTGTCAAAGTTCTGCTCCATATCAGCGGTGACAGGCAGCCTGGCAGTGTGGCGCAGGAGGTGTTTTTTATACCCTTGAACACTGTCCTATCTCATTTCTGGAAATATTTGAATCCTGTCTGTTGTAATGTGATTGGTGGACTCAAATAAAGAATTAAAATGTGTGTGTGTGTGTGTGTGTCTTGTAAATCAACCCCACAGTTCTGGGGGTCTGTGTTCATTTGTGCCACAAAGCCAACATTATGCTGATGTCACAAAAAAAAGGAAGATTGTGTCCTCCCTTGTTGCTACGTGCTGTTTAGTGTAGTTCCACAGAGCAACACTGACCTGACTTTCACACGTTCTACCACAAACAAGCCTGGGGCTTCAGAAAGATGATGATCCAAACCTACCTACAGAAGGTGCACTTTTCATTAGTTTCGCCCCTGCGTCCGCCGCTGGCTTTGACGTATTTTTATGAAGTGAAATCTGAGAGGCAGGCCCACTTCTCACAGTGAACGGTTAGGTATGACAGTGAGATAGTAAGCAGGATTTGAATTTCTTCCATATAAACGTTTCATTTCTCACTCTTCTACTACTACTTCACCACTTTTTGGCTAAACAACTGCATCCACAATAACAATACCTTCAATGGTAGACTGTGTGAAAGGGTGTGGCATAATAACCATCCAAATCATTAGCGTCTGTCTACTGTAGACAGTAAAGCCTGTCAGCTGAATCAGCTGTAGAAACAGAATGCCTGTAGATATGGTAGAACACTTAAGTGAACTGCTCTGTTTCTGGAACAGATTCAGAGACATAGGACTCATTCCAGCTTGTCTTCATAACACTGTATTCTGCATGAGGGAGACGCACACAGCTTCAGCTCAGCAATATGCTGATTTGCATAAATGGTTATCCACGGTGCCAACCTTCAGATTCACCTAACACAACCACAATGATGAGAACACACTGCTGCATGGGCAACAATACAAACACCAATGTAAGTCTCAACGAGAAACAACATCTTGACCCTGGACTTATTCTCCATTCCCCAGCTCATTAATGCTGCGGTTGAGTGCAGTTGGCTAATTGAGTGAATTGTCTATCAGTGGACAGTGTTTGTATGTGTTGGAGAGGTTACGTGTGTGTGTGTGTGTGCGTGTCTGTGTGTGTGTGTGTGTGTGTGTGTGTGTGTGTGTGTGTGTGTGTGTGTGTGTGTGTTGACTGTGGTGCTCCAACATGTTCTCCTGGATTGTTGTTAAGGCTCAGCTCCTGACATAACCAGCCTGGGCCCTCAGTGCCTAGATAACGAGCTGCATGCCTGACAGGTGTGTCGAGATTAGGGGTGGGCTGTTCCATAACAGCCCCCTGCCCACACAAACACACACGCACACACAAACACACACACACACACACACACACACACACACACAGCCATCACCATCATCCCATCCTTTTACAGTAAACATCCCCATCACCCTGCCTGCCCACTCTGGGGAGCAAAAGGAGAGAGCATGTTTGACATATTTAATTGGCTCTTTCTATAAAGTGAGTCAAAAGAGATGAAAAGGGTTATCGGGCTGAAATAATTAATTTGGAACTAAACTCGCTGACAGTCGGGTTCTCTCAACAATTCACCTTTCTTCCTCTCCTCAGTGTCTCTTGAATGGCACAGGGCCTGATACTGGCTGGCCTGAAACCACAGCATTTTAATGAAATATGGCTAAAAAGAAATGTAATTAATTTGAACCTGCAGACGAAGGTCTTGCTCTTATACATTTTCTGTAGATTATTGCCTTCCATTATGAGGCTAATGTAGCAGGCATTTTATTCCAATTAATTTGAAATGAGGGAGGAAATGATGTGGATTAATAATGGTGGGGGTGGTTACACACATCTCTTCAATTACCATGTGTATAGTGCCCTATTCATATCTTACCATCACAGTAATTAACGGGTTTCAGGAGGACTATTATGCCAGTCAATGAAAAGAGTTTGCTATCGACAGAGAAGCATCGCTTGGATCATTCACAGGCTGAATGAAAGGCCATGACTGGGACTGGTAGGTTGCTGATTCTAATCCTAGTGGTTCATTTAGACAAGCTGAAAGCATTGCCCAAATATTGGCCTGCTCACTGTTGAAATTACCCTTTTGTCCCTTCTTGATGCTGTATGCTGAACTGCAGAACAGGCGTATGTATTGCAGGTGAATGAATGTATGTTTGTGAGTGTCTGAGTGTGTGTGTGTGTGCGTGCGTGCGTGCGTGCGTGTGTGTGTGTGTGTGTGTGCGTGCGTGCGAGCGTGTGTGCGTGCGTGCGTGCGTGTGCGTGTGTGTGTGTGCGTGCGTGCGTGCGTGCGTGTGACAGAGAATAGCTTCTGCTATCACCATTAGTACTAATTATGTTCTTTGTTGACTGGACAAAGGAGCAGTAATTGAATCCATCACTACTGTCCTCTAGCACCACTCCTGTCATATGTATCCTCTTATTAACTGCTCTCAGATATTTAAACTTTTAAAACTTAGAAAATACTAGGAACCTGCAGGAACTGAAGTATTAAATGTTCATTCACAAATGAATGGTTTTCGAGTGTTGCTTGTAACAGAAAAGTAAGCTGTGGCATACTTCATTTTCAGCAAACCCTGTTTACTACTGCCACAAAATCACAAAGTCAGAAGAACATTCCAAGACCACAACATTAACATAATGTTCATTGTGTGTCAAAATGAAGAAATCAAAGTGTCCAATTTCTAAAGTTCTTTATGTGTGATTTGAAACCTGCTGAATAAACATTATAGTCGGTGTTGTCACGGTAACATTCTAGTATTACTGTTTCAATCAGCCAGGCAGACAAAATGGTTTCACATTTCAGAAAGAATCCGCATGATGAGTTCACACATGTAACACAAACGTCCTCAGTGTTCACACTAGCAACAGCCAGATGAACTATTTATCATGTGAATGAGCTACAATGTAGCACTGGTCTCCCTGGAGAGCAGATCCAGCCATCCTTTGTGCTCCTCTCCCCCCAGCCTGCTGCTCCTCTTTGAGGGGGAGCCCCAATGGTCTCAGGGGGCCCACGGAGGATCCTGGCCCAGTGAAGCAGCACACCACCAGGGATCCACCCTAACACCCTGCACCTCTCCCTCTGGAGGATCCAATTAATCAGAATGGAGTGGCCCTTACAGGTCAGCAGACAGGGCAGCCTAAAACAGTTGGCCTTTAGTTGATGTCCTATGTGGCTGTAAATGAAGACCCGCTGTACCATGACTCCATAATGTCCCCTTGATGTGCTATTAACATTTATTACTCTAGAGAAGACATAAGGACCTGCATGGATTCATATGTTTAGCTTTTTATACCAGACTGTTATGGTTCAGTGTGTGTGTGCGTGCGTGCGAGCGAGTGAGAGAGAGAGAGACATTGACTGACAGATTGTGAACATGTGATTGTTTTTGTAATACTTGCATTGTATATTATATTGTATTGTTACTATAGTTATTTCATGTATGCAGACCTTCATCTTGTAGTATGGCAAAGTATTTGTGAAGGAATCTCATTTGTAGTTTGGACCTTCTTAAATCTTACTACTGATAGGGTAATGCATTCGCTTGAGAAAACATGTTCGTTTTTTTTCTTCTGAAATGCGATTATGAAGTCAGAATTCTGAGATAGTATTATCGTTCATATGTTTCTGTAGCATGTGTGAATGTACACATTCACTCATATTTCTAATTGCAGTGGGAGGAGTGGAGAAGTGGTAGAATAAGGCACTTTTTGAAAAGAAGGTCAAATGAAATGTTAGGACAAACAGCAGACACACAGCTTATCCAAACCATTCAAACATATTAAGAGGCAAACAGAGGCACACAAACACACATTTTCAGCACAGCTAAAAGACAGCAGTGTACAACATTTCCAACCGCCATCTGCTTGCAAACACAGCCACAGTAAAAAGTTAAAAGGACATATCTAAACATACCAGTGACACAGTCATCACATGTACTACAACGTCTCCTAACATCCACTCAGAAAAGCAAAGCACATAGAACAACAACAGAGATATGTAGCATACACATGCAATACAAAGAAAGGCAATTATAACGGGAGCTCATTATTATAGCTGTTATTATTTGAATGGGAACTGCTAGCAAAATCAAAAGTAATTTGTTTTAAATGTATGAAGCCACTGACAGTACCTTTCAACAGAGGAACCCTTTAACCACGTATCATTATGCTTCCCAGACTTTGTCTGGGACAATAGACAAGAGTGAGCAGTTCAAGGTGTTTGGCCAAGAGAAGTCTTCTGTCTCCAGTCAGTGATTTAGGCTGGCTCTTTGATATCTGCTACTGCAAAGCAGATGCTTGAGAGGAATCACTGCTTACTGCTTTTCTTGTTGTTCCGAGATTATCACATTATTAATTCAAGCGTGTTCCCCTTTTAATTATCAGTTTAGATTTAAACTTCTTAGATTCATTATTGCAGTGGTGAGTGATCTCATTTATAGCTGCTTGTACCTGCTTAAAGCTGGGGTGGAGGATTTGGGGAGAAAATGGCAGTTGGGATAGAGATTCGAATCCAAATACCTCAACCGCTCCACTTGTTCTCTTTGGTCCCTCCCCTGTATTCCCTCCCTGACACGCTCTATACCAACAAAGTCGTGCCAAAGTGAATGGACAGTCCCCAACAGCCAATAAGAACAGAGAATCGGAGCCTTGTTCTGATTGGTCAAAGTGTCAGCTCATGTTAACTTTGACCAATCATAAATCATATACCCCAGCTTTAACATCTAATCCGGACACATCCTGACCTCCAGAGCTGCTGTGGAACTCCTGGAATGACCCGATACAAGTGGAAGAAACATCTTGTAGTGTGAGGCTGGTCTCCCAGTGGACACATTATCTGTCTTCCTGTATGGAGGCCCAGCACTCAGAGCCTCTGGGGAGCATGTGCAGTGCTGGTGGTACAGACTTCTTCACACCCACAAATCCCATTCTCTCTGCCTCCTCCTCAGAACAATGAGAAGCAGAAGTTTGTCTGAAGAGTGTGGAGGAGAAGTGGAGAGAGAGACAGATGGGGCTGTGAGATGATCAGCTGCTGAAGAGCACAACATAGTGGCTCAACATAGAACTAGCATGTTGGATCAGGCTCAACACCTCAGCTAAAGCTCTCCACACAGTACAGGCATGTAACGCACCTGAAGGTTATTACACTAGATGATTTTGACCTGAGAAAAGACCTAAAACAAATCTTCAAGCGTCTTCACACAAGAAAGCTTACGGTTCCATTCTTCAAACTGTGTTTTCAAGAAGCCAGTGCAAGTATAAGTCACTTAATATGGAGTTTCCAAGTTAGGGGAATTAGAATGTATGTCTAAGGGTGTATTCACACTGGGAAAGTCCGCTAGTTCACTTGCTTTGGTCCAGACCAAATAGAGTTTAGATTTTTTTTGTTTGGTGTGGTCCACTTTCACATTGCCCCTTTTGCTAGTGAACCAGCATTACGAAGCAAAACCACACGTGAGCTGAGGTCATTCATTCATTGGACAGACATTCTGGGGTGGAGAGAAGCAGGAAGCACGGAGTTAAAACTGCGAAATATACCATTGATATAATATGGGGTTAAAAATAATAAAAAGGCCTGCATCTAACCTATAAATAAAGAGGAAAAACATCAAATTATTGTTGTTTCATATGGTTATAATATGTAGCCCTATGTCAATGCCACGTTATGTGGCTTGTAGCCTACGATATGAAACATCATTTTTACTGTATTTTTGGTGCTGGACGCGCGGCTCGCGAGAAGAATAGGCTCAAGCTGACACTCAGCTGATTTAGCTGTGTATCAGCTGGGTCGACGCAGTTCAGCTCCAAACTGACACGGGGATAGTATTGACGGTCCCGTACATGGGAAGCAAAATAAACACACACTTCTTGCGCAGCGTGAACCTGTTGGCACTGTGCGGGAGACACTCCCCTCTCCTTCATCTGATCGCTGAACACATTCAGCATATTTACGCGTCCTCTCGATCAAATGTAATATATTGTTCTGGGCTCCCCAAACCACAACTTATCGTCCTAACAATGGCGACAACAACACTTTCCCATAATGTGAAGCTGACTGCAATTTATTAAAAAAGAAAAGAAAGAAAAGGCACAGTGCGTCCTGCATTTGGGTCGGATCGAGTTCGGACAAATTCACACCACAAACGAACTGCAGCAGAGTGCGTTTGGAAACGGACCGAGACTACCTCTTCAGCTGGGTCTCGGAGCGTTTGTTTGGTCCGCCCCCGAGTGCGATTGCTGTATTCACACCTGCCTGAAAGATGCGCACCGAAGGCAGAAGTGCATCTGAGTTCGTTTCAACCGAACTAAACACGGCATGTGTGAATACACCCTAAATGTCATTAAAACAAGGGCCGCTCCAGTGGCGTAGTGGATGGGGCGCATACAACATAGGCCCAGTCCGTTTGTAGCGTTCTCTCTTCTGATTGGATATCAGGTTGTTTATTTGCCGATAACATGCAGAGTGGGTGACTGAGAGACCTGTGTTATGAAGCCCACACATTATGTAAGTGATCACTGTATGAATATGGAGCGATTTAACACTTATATTGACATAAATATATCGCTCACTTCACCTTTAATGGTACATGAATCATCATGAATTCATGTCTGAATAAATGCATGAAAAGCATGAAATCATCCATGTAGTACTTCATGAACTATCAGTAATTCACTAGGATTAATGCTATCTAATGCATGGAACAATACATACGTTAATGCACCAGGTAAGGTATGTGATTCATCATGATGTTTGAGTTATTACTGATGATCATGTCTGTCCAGTCACACCATGTGTTTAGTTAAATATCAAGTGTTAAAATCATGATGAACTAAGCATTACTATTTCATGACTTCATCATGTTTGTGGCCCTTTAAATGAAGTGTGGACCTAGTACTCAAGAATTGGCTGTGGGTTGTAGTCTACTTCCTGGGCATGCAACTGCCATGGCTTCTGAAACACACTCTCTGATTGGTCAAGAAGACCTAGGGAGGGATTTTTTTTTTTTTTTTTTTTTAAGATATTTTTTGGGCATTTTTATGCTTTATTGATAGTGTAGAGACAGAGTTGAAATGGGGCAGAGAGGGGAGTGACATGCAGAGAACGACCGTGGGCTGGAATCGAACCCGGGTCTGCTGCTGGCCGAGGCCCATGGGGGGGACGCCTTACCAACTGAGCTAAAGGCGCCCCGGGAGGGACTTTCTGATTGGTTATCTGTCTTCCTCCCACCCTTACGTGATTGAGGAGATATACCCGTTCTAATTCATCCTTTCATCTGTCGAGTCGCTTCAGGGACATGGAATAAAGTTAGAAAATTCTCATTTAGATGATTGGAATCCACTCTGATGTGTTTGGAGCTTGTAAAAGGCCTCTATCTATGTATAAGGGAAGGAACTTATGGACTTGTTTTCACTTTCACTATTAAACATAGCCAGGAGTTCTACTGTCGATATTTGAAATTTTGATTTCACCAAATGTTTTAAGTGATCTCCCATCATGATCATTAAGGATTTTTGGTAACACTTTAGTTCGATAGTCCACAGTTGACACTCAACAAGCCATCAGTTGATACGCAGTTGCATGTCAACAGTGAATGAGTTTACATATCTCAACAGATAAGTAACATGAATTCAACTAACTGTAAGTTAACTATAAGTTGCACTATTAGTAGATGATTAGTTGATATTCAACAAAGCTTGTTCAACAGATAAAAAAACAAGGATTCAACTAACTGTCTGTTAACTATAGGTTGCACTATTAGTAGATGTTTAGTTGATATTCAACAGTGAGTAAGTTGATACATATTTAGAATGCATTCAACTGTCAGTTAACTATAAGTTGCATGTTTAGTAGATGTTGTTTTGTACACGTAGCATGCATTCAACTGTCAGTTAACTATTAGTTGCATTATTAGTAGATGGTTAGTTGATATTTAACAGTGAGTTAGTTGATACTTAACAAAGCTTGTCATCAAATATGTAACATGCATTCAACTAAGTGTTAGTTAACTATACGATCATTTTATTTTGTTAATTTATTTTTACAAATACAGTCTGCAACAGACATTGTACTTTTTATTACATGTTCTTTACAAATATTCAACTATCAGTTGAGTGTCAACTTCTAGTAAGTTGACTATCAACTGCTGTTATCAACCAATTCTCAACTTACGTTTCATATGGATCAACTTTCCCCCACTCACAAGGAACACATCTAATGAATGAACATTCAACCCTCTGTTGATCATATATGTTCATTGTAAAATAAAGATGAGAATGTTTTATCAATCAATAGGCACCCTGTGTAGGTGACTACCTGTTGATTGTCATATGACTGTCGACAAACTATCAGTCAATATTCAACTTAGCATAAGTAGACAGGTCTTGGGACTGTCAAATTAAAGTGAAAACAGTTTAGTGTCTACACACTATTAACAGAGCAAAACAGAGAAAATAGTTGATTCTCAACAAACTATCAGTCGACGTTCAACTAAGCATTAGTAGAGAGGTCTTAGGACTGTCAAATTAAAGTGAAAACAGTTTAGTGTCTGTAGACACTCTACAAACTAGTAACAGTAGAAAATAGAGACAAGTTTTGCTCAACTGATGAGTAACACTGGATGACCCCAAAGTAAAGTTAAAAAATATATAGGCAGCATATCTGAACAGGAAAGAACATTTATTTGAAGTAAATTTAACTTTTTTCAGTAGTTACACAACATGTAGGTACACAGCAAGTACCATCAATACCTCTAAAAAAGACAATAAAACTAATGCATGTATTTATTTAGGTGTCACTTAGGCAATTGTTTAACGACAGATTGTCCAAAAATTGACATTCAAAAAGCTCAGTAAAGTGTACCATAACACCCAGTACCACTAGTTATGATACTGAGCAAACATATGTAATATATAACATCAGTTCTCATGAAACGCTTTGTTATGGTAAGAAAAAGATATATAATTTTGTTATGGACCAGAATATCTGAAGCTCCTAGTAGCTCGGGAGAAAATGGATTAACAGCAATGGTGAAACAAGACACACTGATTCAGCAGTTAGGTTTGACAAGTAAATGTAAAATACTTATTTTCTACTCTCTCTTCCTTGAAGTGTATGTCATTGTTGATTCTCAGTAAAACATAAAAAAAACACAACAGTGCAATTTTTTTCATTATGGACTCAAGATAAAACAACTTAATTATCACTCTCCTGTGACCAACCACTAGTTTAACCTGGTCCTGCCACTGTTATTTGAATGAGCACATTTGAATAATTTTTCGCTCTCTTTAGATCCAGTTGTTGGGTTACTAGCCACTCCAGGCCTGCTGTACTCCTCTTCAATTGAAGCAGTCGGGCTGAAGAATCCAGGAATCTTGTCCTATCACCCAGTTGATGAACATAGAAAGAAATGATCTGAGAATTACCACAAAATAGTTCAAATGCATTTTGATTTCCTTTATCTAAATCATTATAGCATTGTGGTTCCACATTAAAACACATAATGCTTTATATTGCTTTAATAAAATATATTTGGTACCCTAATCAAATAAAATTCTCACTGAACCTTGTACAGATTGAAATTATTTTTTAATTAAAGAAACATGTAATCTCTATGACCATTCTACACAACACCACATGCATAGACTCAGTTTTTGCTCACTTTAGACTGAAATAGCAATGTGCACTTTGAATGTGGAACATGCAAACATTTATTCAAATACAGTTTAGTGTCTATAAACACACTTTATTTAGACAGATACTTGTGAAGCTAGGCAGCGCTAGGCTCATGCTAACGTTGCTAATATAGCTAGCGCGCTAGGCGCGGCGCTAATGCTAACGTGGCTATGCTAGCGGGAGGCCGCGTCGCTAATATATATGACATTATTCTTACATACACAAAAAGATATCTCACAAATACCTCAGTTAACTCACCAATTATTCCCCTTGGCTAATGGCAGCATACTTGTGACCACCACGGGTCTTCAGTGTGAGATGGATTGGTTGGTCAAGCGGTCTTTAGCATATAGCTGCTGCTTTTACTGACCAGACACACAACATTCTCTTTAGCTGCCAGTAAAGAACGAGACCTCTCGCTTAAACAGCCCTTACCAACCAAGCTGGGGGAGTTCAAGTGCTTGAAAAAAGTGGGAAATCGTAATGTCGATACAGTTAAAAATTAAATATGTTTCCTAAATAAAGTCTCTCCAAACATATTTTCACCTTCCCAAAGTTTAAAATACACATTGATAGATCAATATATATTTTTTTCATATAATTTCTGCTCACAATATTATCAATAATGTCCTACAGGTTATAGTTGTTATTTATCAGTAACCACTATACGTTCTCATTGTATTGCACACCACTCTATGTAGGCCTATTTAGGTCCTCTAATCTTGAGAGGTTTATAAAGCCATTGCTGATATTAACAATTATATAAAAAAACATAGATACATCTATAAATATGTATTTAAACTTTGGGAAGGTGATAATATGTTTGGAGTCTGGATTTTCGAATATGATTGACATTACGATTACCCACCTTTTTCAAGCACTTGAACTGCCCCAGCGTGGTTAGGGCTTTTTCGAGACAGAGAGGGCTCGTTTTACTGACCTGGGCAGCTAAAAAATGGATGTGTGCCTGGACAGTAAAGCTATGTGCTAAAAGCCAGCTTGACCAACCCATCCATTTCACACTAAAGACCCGTGGTGGTCACAAGTATGCTGCCATTGGCCAAAGGGAATAATTGGTGAGTTAACTGAGGTATTTGTGAGATATCTTTTTGTGTATGTAAGAATAATGTCATATATATTAGCGACGCGGCCTCCCGCTAGCATAGCCACGTTAGCATTAGCGCCGCGCCTAGCGCACTAGCTATATTAGCAACGTTAGCATGAGCCTAGCGCTGCCTAGCTTCACAAGTATCTGTCTAAATAAAGTGTGTTTATAGACACTAAACTGTATTTGAATAAATGTGTGCATGTTCCACATTCAAAGTGCACATTGCTATTTCAGTCTAAAGTGAGCAAAAACTGAGTCTATGCATGTGGTGTTGTGTAGAATGGTCATAGAGATTACATGTTTCTTTAATTAAAAAATAATTTCAATCTGTACAAGGTTCAGTGAGAATTTTATTTGATTAGGGTACCAAATATATTTTATTAAAGCAATATAAAGCATTATGTGTTTTAATGTGGAACCACAATGCTATAATGATTTAGATAAAGGAAATCAAAATGCATTTGAACTATTTTGTGGTAATTCTCAGATCATTTCTTTCTATCTTCATCAACTGGGTGATAGGACAAGATTCCTGGATTCTTCAGCCCGACTGCTTCAATTGAAGAGGAGTACAGCAGGCCTGGAGTGGCTAGTAACCCAACAACTGGATCTAAAGAGAGCGAAAAATTATTCAAATGTGCTCATTCAAATAACAGTGGCAGGACCAGGTTAAACTAGTGGTTGGTCACAGGAGAGTGATAATTAAGTTGTTTTATCTTGAGTCCATAATGAAAAAAATTGCACTGTTGTGTTTTTTTTATGTTTTACTGAGAATCAACAATGACATACACTTCAAGGAAGAGAGAGTAGAAAATAAGTATTTTACATTTACTTGTCAAACCTAACTGCTGAATCAGTGTGTCTTGTTTCACCATTGCTGTTAATCCATTTTCTCCCGAGCTACTAGGAGCTTCAGATATTCTGGTCCATAACAAAATTATATATCTTTTTCTTACCATAACAAAGCGTTTCATGAGAACTGATGTTATATATTACATATGTTTGCTCAGTATCATAACTAGTGGTACTGGGTGTTATGGTACACTTTACTGAGCTTTTTGAATGTCAATTTTTGGACAATCTGTCGTTAAACAATTGCCTAAGTGACACCTAAATAAATACATGCATTAGTTTTATTGTCTTTTTTAGAGGTATTGATGGTACTTGCTGTGTACCTACATGTTGTGTAACTACTGAAAAAAGTTAAATTTACTTCAAATAAATGTTCTTTCCTGTTCAGATATGCTGCCTATATATTTTTTAACTTTACTTTGGGGTCATCCAGTGTTACTCATCAGTTGAGCAAAACTTGTCTCTATTTTCTACTGTTACTAGTTTGTAGAGTGTCTACAGACACTAAACTGTTTTCACTTTAATTTGACAGTCCTAAGACCTCTCTACTAATGCTTAGTTGAACGTCGACTGATAGTTTGTTGAGAATCAACTATTTTCTCTGTTTTGCTCTGTTAATAGTGTGTAGACACTAAACTGTTTTCACTTTAATTTGACAGTCCCAAGACCTGTCTACTTATGCTAAGTTGAATATTGACTGATAGTTTGTCGACAGTCATATGACAATCAACAGGTAGTCACCTACACAGGGTGCCTATTGATTGATAAAACATTCTCATCTTTATTTTACAATGAACATATATGATCAACAGAGGGTTGAATGTTCATTCATTAGATGTGTTCCTTGTGAGTGGGGGAAAGTTGATCCATATGAAACGTAAGTTGAGAATTGGTTGATAACAGCAGTTGATAGTCAACTTACTAGAAGTTGACACTCAACTGATAGTTGAATATTTGTAAAGAACATGTAATAAAAAGTACAATGTCTGTTGCAGACTGTATTTGTAAAAATAAATTAACAAAATAAAATGATCGTATAGTTAACTAACACTTAGTTGAATGCATGTTACATATTTGATGACAAGCTTTGTTAAGTATCAACTAACTCACTGTTAAATATCAACTAACCATCTACTAATAATGCAACTAATAGTTAACTGACAGTTAGTTGAATGCATGCTACGTGTACAAAACAACATCTACTAAACATGCAACTTATAGTTAACTGACAGTTGAATGCATTCTAAATATGTATCAACTTACTCACTGTTGAATATCAACTAAACATCTACTAATAGTGCAACCTATAGTTAACAGACAGTTAGTTGAATCCTTGTTTTTTTATCTGTTGAACAAGCTTTGTTGAATATCAACTAATCATCTACTAATAGTGCAACTTATAGTTAACTTACAGTTAGTTGAATTCATGTTACTTATCTGTTGAGATATGTAAACTCATTCACTGTTGACATGCAACTGCGTATCAACTGATGGCTTGTTGAGTGTCAACTGTGGACTATCGAACTAAAGTGTTACCGGATTTTTTTCCGACTACATTTCTTCCTCAAAGATGACGGTTCACCTCTATCTATCAGGTTTTAATAATGCGTATTTAAAGGTTCAGTAAGCGAAATGGTCAGTTTAGCTAACTTCCTGTCACTGACTGCATTTAGCAGTCCCCTCCCTCGTCCCTACGTCACCACATGGGGACGAGGCTGCGTCTTCAAGCAGCGAGTTATCTAGCATCATCTCAGATGAGTAAGTGTGATAAAACATGATAAAAACCATCAAAACAGACATTGGGAAGGATTTTTACCTGCTCCGCCATTGTAGGCGCACAAACATTCACCCATCTGTCGCTCTGCGCGTGCACCGGCAGTGAGACGGCTGCCGGTTTGTAGCGTTCTCTCTTCTGATTGGATATCAGTTTCGGGATCCCCGAAAAGTTTATTTGCCGATTACATGCAGTGCGGGTGACTGAGAGATCGGCTTTATGAAACGTGCACACTATGTAAGTGATCACTGTATGAATAAAGAGTGATTTAATACTTATATTAACATAAACAAATCACTTACTTCACCTTTAATAATGAGTAGTTTTCTTTGTTTTATGCTGGCCAATCATTTCCCCCTTTGAAACAGAGTTACATCTTTTCCTAAACCACAGCATGTCTTCTGACATGGTTGTTTAAGAAATAAGAAGCTATTCACTGCATCAGTTAGGGTTAAATAACTTGTTGCCAGTTGGAAACATATTAATCACTGCAGTTTTTGACCGATGGAGGGCTCTTACCTATTTGCTTAGTGAAATCCAGGTGGCAACGTTTTTTGTTTGGCCGGGCAGTGTAAAGGTGCGAACACACCGCACTCCACCGCGAATGGGCGGCCGGCGGCGGGCATTGAGCGGTTCACGCGGCACGGCGCCGCAGGAGTTGAACATATTGATCTTTTTGCCGCCGGCCGCGCCGCGATGGCCAATCAGCGTTGAGCTCCTCCCGACGTCACTTGCTTCAGGACGATGCACAGAGGAAATTAAGATGGATGAAAACATAATAGTCACAGTTTGCGGGATCCCGGTGCTCTATGACATCAACTGCGTCCTCTACAAGGACCGGAAAAAGGAGCAGGCGTGGCTTAGGGTCTTCTTTATATGTCCATGCCTTTTATATACTATCTATGGTCCATGCCCAGGGTGAGCGAGGAGGTCGGGCTCCCATAAGTTCTTTGAATATTTGTCTGTTGCCTGAGTACAGCTATCGGTTTTGCTTTATATGAAACAAGTTAGCACCGGTTAGCTTGGGTAAAGCACCATCAGCACAGCAGACTGTCTCCCTCAGCACCGGTTAGCACCAGCATATCCCCAGAGTACAGAAGGCTACTCTGGTCGGGCGGCGGACACAATATGACCCAATATGATCATGCGGCGCGGAACCTGCGATTTGCGCGGCCAACTGCCGAGTGTGATGTGTTCACGCCTTAAGTTATAACATTTATTTTTTAATTTTCTAACTCCAAACACACAGGAGGGGTGTTTTTGGCCTTGGAAATGCATGTGTATTATTTATTTGGGTGTCATATCAACAAATATCTATCTTTGTTTTGGTCTTCATGGTCCCGTAACTATTTTGACATCACTGCAGCATGTATATTCTTATAGCCCAGGTCAGGCCCGCTGCATGTCTTCACCGTGCCCGGGACAAGATTACGTTCATAGGGACAGCGTTCCCTCTCCGAGTGCTCAAACGTTTTTTCCAAGTGCATCGCAAGTTTTTTCCGCATGAAAAAGCGCTAGGTAGACACGGGCCCTAAGGCTTACTCAGATTAAATAGTTACAAAAAATCACATTGGGGCCCACTGGTATAGGCTATATAGGCTTTGCAGGTGCCTGTCTGTGTGCTGCCTAACAGCCATCACCGTCTGCAATTAATGCCACAGTGCATCAAGTTAATGGGGCAGACCCGTGACCCCTTTGCCTGCAGCTCCGTGTGGAAAGAAAGACCCACAATGTTGTAGGCTACAGAAGTGGGATGAGGATCTTGTATTTGTGGTCAGGTTTTTGTTAAGAAATAGTAAGCAAAGCAGGCAAATTAAGCTACTCTCTTCTTCCTCTTTTTATTTTTCTTGTAAACATATTTTTTTTCTCAGACTTCTTTTTCTAACTGTGTCCCCTCCCCTCCAAGACCCGGGACAACTGTATGGGTTGTCCCCCCTTGAGGGCAGGCCTGGCCCAGGTTGTCCTGAAGAAAACGATGTTCATAACTTGATTGTGCATCACAGGACACTTTATCAGATAATATATCCAGACGGAGCAGACATGGCTTACAGCACGGGTGGGATAAGTTTGGCCAACACTCCCCATACGGTCATTTACTGTTCATTTATTATTTAGCTTATTATGAGTCAGTCTGCAGGTTGTATAGATGTGTCATGTCTAGGACTGTTGATGTCAATAATACACTCAGTAATAAATGAGTTTGAGTGTTTCATGTCTCTCTATTTTACTGTCAGTACTGAAATTGCTACACATAAACGGTTTTACCCCTTTTAACCATTTTCAAAGGATAATGGTGAACTGTATGTACCCTATAAATCTTTTTTTATTTTTAAAGCATGCCAAACCACAATGAGAAGTATAATAAAGATCCTTCCGAGTTCCCAGAAATGACTAATTCAAGAAGGCTGTCTGCTGTAGATTTAGCATTTGGAATAAAACAGCTTGTAATTCAGAGAGAACAATTGAAAGGACTTTTGACAAACAGTACACATGAACTTTGTGCCATGACTCACGGCTCGGCAGTCTCTCCTTCTCCTATGTGTGTTTTCCCTCGTCTGTCTCTCCTTTGTTTTGTTGTTCTATGTATCTCCTCCCTGTTGGCATGTGGGCGTGGTGGCACTCCAGGGCAGGCTGTTCCAGGTGTGGATTGTTGGGCTAATCAGGGCTCCCTATTGAAACCTGTGGACTCCAGTCATTCAGCGCCAGAGTCTACTACGTACCAGAGCGGTAACTAACCCGAGATCAAGGATATCCCTGTTTGTTGTTTTCTTCGTGTCTCCAGTTGGAGTGAGTTCTAACTCTGCTCCTTTTTCCTTCCGTGCCAGTTGCCTCCGCTGTTCACCTTACCTGCTCGCCTGCCTGCGGGTTTCCGGATATCCACTTGCCTCTGCTCGCCACGCCATTCAGCCGTCCAGTGTCCTGCCTGCCTGCCTAAATAAACATTGTTCTAAACTGACTACCTGGTGTCCGTTCTGCTTTTGGGTCCAACCTCGAGCTATCACAACACTTTGTTCCCATAGGACGCACGTTCCACTGAGTGACTCAAAGCTTTTGGCTCAACATATCTTCACTTCTCAGCGGCATGGACACTAAGCCCGGACTGTCAAATGTGTTGGTTACACATTCTACTAGAGCAGCTCATTAATAACTTGGCCGTGACAAATAACCTTCTACCACAAGCGACAAATCAATTAGCGCAGATCAGT
Source organism: Ammodytes marinus (assembly GCF_949987685.1). Lineage (NCBI taxonomy): Eukaryota > Metazoa > Chordata > Actinopteri > Uranoscopiformes > Ammodytidae > Ammodytes > Ammodytes marinus. The sequence goes on along the minus strand of NC_137216.1, from coordinate 2,032,888 downwards.
GTGGCATCACTGTCAAACAGACAACAGTCATTCTAAGAAGAAAACAGGAAATAGTTTTGTATAAGAAATCTGAAGTCATGTATTTCGTCATTGTATTTTAAAAAAAATTCCTGTATCATTAGAGGAGTTTTTCCTGAGAAGTGAGAATAATAAAATAAAATAATAGTTATATTTTTTAGAAAGAAAGTCTTTAAGAAATGGTTCATGTGTTTTTGAAGAGGTGTTGGGATACTTAGGCATAGTTAATGTGTTACCTTATGGAGATGGTGATAAGTGCAATCATTATAAAGGTACGAACACACTGCACACGATGCCCGCGTCGCCAGTGACGCGCCGCTTGATCATATTTGCCTGACGCCGTGTCTGAGATCAGACCCGGCACAACTGTGCACTGTGAGCCTGACAGTACAACAACCACATGGTCTAGCTGTGCCAAAAGACAGATGTAGCTGGCAAACACACACACAAATAAACAGCAACTGAACGTACTAAACAGACAGCCCACTCGCAAATACACACAAATTAACTGCACCGTAATACTAAACACATTAACAACAGCAGTCTGTTCTCAGCGGCAAAAAATAAAGGCAGACATCAGCCTACCTGAAAGGGAAAGTGGGCTGGGTCTGGTGGAGGAGAACACCAGTGCTTCGCTGTATTATATTGGAATTCCACACGGACACTGCCGTCAACTTTTGGTTCATATTATCCTCCGGAACAGCACACAGCTGGGTGAGTTTCACTATGCTAACTGGCGCTACCTTGGCTAAAGTACAACTGACAGCTAAACAGATGCAAAAGACACATATCCACAGAATGTATCAGGAAGCCCAATGTCCTCACTCGTCGTAACAGTGACACTCGCCCAGGCATGCTGCATTCGATTGTACGTGGAAAATCGTGAACTTCAGAAACGGCAGCATAAACAGGGGTTGATCTACTAAACGTTTGCGTGTATAGAAATGTTTGCAAACGGGATTTCACCCTCATCTCTGCTGTTTGCAGATGATGTGGTTCTGATGGCATCATCGGCCTGTGACCTTCAGCTCTCATTGGATCGGTTCGCAGCCGAATGTGAAGCGGTTGGGATGAGGATCAGCACCTCTAAATCGGAGGCCATGGTGCTCAGCAGGAAACCGATGGATTGTCTACTACAGGTAGGGAATGAGTCCTTACCCCAAGTGAAGGAGTTCAAGTACCTCGGGGTCTTGTTTGCAAGTGAGGGAACAATGAAGAGGGAGCTTGTCCGGAGAATCGGAGCATCGGTTTGGCACTCGCTTTAACGCACTGTTGTGATGAAAAGAGAGCTGAGTCGGAAGGCAAAGCTTTTGATTTACCTACCCTCAGCTATGGTCATGAAGGCTGGGTAATGACCGAAAGAACGAGATTGTGGGTACAAGCGGCCAAAATGTGCTTTCTGAGGAGGGTGGCTGGCGTCTCCCTTAGAGATAGGGTGAGAAGCTCAGTCATTCATGAGGAACTCGGGGCAGAGCCGCTACTCCTTTGCGTCGAAAGGAGCCAGTTGAGGTGGTTCGGGCATCTGGTAAGGATGCCCCCAGGGTCCCTTAGGGAGGTGTTCCAGGAGCGTCCAGCTGGAAGGAGGCCTCAGGGAAGACCCAGGACTAGGTGGAGAGATTATATCTCCACACTGGCCTGGGAACGCCTCGGGATCCCCCAGTCAGAGCTGGTTGGCCCGGGAAAGAGAAGTTTGGGGCTCCCTGCTCAAGCTGCTGCCCCCGCGACCCGACTCTGGAAAAGCGGTTGAAGATGATGATGATGATGATGATGATGATTTCACCCGCAAATCAAAATTCAAGCTCATCTACTAACATTTGCGCAATCTGGACGCACAGCATGAAGCCAAATGGGCTTTTACGCGTTGCTGTTTCCAACAGGAGCAACTGTACTCATATGCAACCTGTTTCATTTGCTGAGGCTTTTTTAGAAGATATACTGTATGATCTTTTGTTATTCTTCTAATGTCCTGCCATATTCTCTTCATTTCATCAGTCCTTGTTGTTTTACCCACATAATTTATTTTCTCACAGATACTCTCCCATATTACGTTACTTTGAGTAACATTAATAGTAATTCACTGTAGCTCAACAGTGCGTCTGTTTTCCTCTTTCTATAACACCTCTCAGGGCTGTACGCTTATTTTTTTAGGTGGTAGCACTGGTGCTAGCAAGCAAAAAAATTCAGTAGCACAAAAATAAATTTGGTAGCACACAAAGTATGATCGAAAACTTGCATAACCTTAACCCTTACATTTCGCTCTAATTACCTTTGAGCATGTTATCTTGGTCTCATTTGAGATTCTCAATTAATATTATATCCTAGTGTGTGCAGTAATAATTATGGAAAAATTAATAGGGGTGCACTGATTGCAATTTCGACAAAAGAATCAAACCTGTCAATTGCAATTTTATGCTGATTCAGAATTATTATTATTATAATGTCCTTCTGTTAATTAAAACCAAACTTTAAAACATTAAAAATAGCCTATTAAATAAATAAGTATACATATTGGTACAATTTAGGATAAATTAAATAGGTTGTTGTGAATGTGTTGGGAGTAGCTTTTCAGTGGCTTATTTAAAACTGTGTTTAAATAGACTAGGCTACTGTTGACTGCTCGCTGCAGCTGAATGAGTTGCCTTTCAAGCTAGAAAAAAGCGGCTTACCGGCTTCAAAATAAAAGTCAACTCACGTTTGGCTAGTAACAGGCTTTTAATGTGAAGGCGCACAGGACATGTTCTGTTTGTACACACGCTAACTTAACTGCGTTAATGTGCCGTCTCCTTCTGGTAATTACCGTTGGTGACGTTTTTATACCTAGAATCGCTGCACGAGCACAGATCCCGAGAACTTATATCTTTCACCAGCCAAAGTGGAGGGTGGACTCAATAACTTACTTGCCTAAGTCTACACTTACCCCCATTTGGAGTGTTAATGTAGAGCCCTCTAAGCAGTGTTGTGCATCTCTCCTCTGTGTTTCATAGACAGCCTCTCCTCATTAGCAGCCTGTCGCACGAGTGCGAATGGATTTGTATTCATCATCGCACGTGATCAATTTCAGTAGCAAATGCGATCAAAACTGTCGCACTGTACAGCCCTGCCTCTTATTCCATGGCATTACATTTCTCTTAGCGCTTGCTGTCACTCTGCTCTCCGTCCAAACACAGAAACCAGTAACACACGCTAAAACCTACTCTAGATCTACTTCCTCTAACATGTTTGCACCCGTTGTCATTTGCACATTAACTCTTAGTTGATCACACGCAGAACACTCACAAACCAAAAGTGCAATTTTTAGAATGCTCACGCAGTTTAGCACTTTTCATTAATTGTGAAAATGTGAGACCAAGGACCATGTTTTATACACTGCCAGGCCCCAAAACAAGTCACCACATGGATTTTACTAAGCAAATAGGTAAGAGCCCTCCATCGGTCAAAAACTGCAGTGATTAATATGTTTCAGTTGGCAACAAGTTATTTAACCCTAACTGATGCAGTGAATAGCTTCTTATTTCTTAAACAACCATGTCAGAAGACACATGCTGTGGTTTAGGAAAAGATGTAACTCTGTTTCAGAGGGGGGAAATGATTGGCCAGCATAAAACAAAGAAAACTAATCAGAAGAAGATGAAACTAAAACCATGTTAAGAACTGTCCAACACATTATTAAAACCTGATAGATAGAGGTGAACCGTCATCTTTGAGGAAGAAATGTGGTCGGAAAAAAATCCTTAATGATCATGTGGGAGATCACTTCAAATAAATACAATTATTTGGTGGAATCAAAATGTAAAATATCGACAGTAGAACTCCCGGCTATGTTTAATAGTGAAAGTAAGAGCATGTCCACATGCACAATGCAAAGAGAACATAAGGGATATGGACTATGTAGATGTGAAGCCTTAAGAAAACCACTCATCAGTGGGGCACATCAGGAGAAAATGCTTATATTTGCCAGGGAGCATACAAATTGGACTTTGGAACAATGGAAAAAGGTTGTGTGGTCTGATGAGACCAGATTGACCCTGTTCCAGAGTGATGGGTGCATCAGGGTAAGAAGAGAGGTGGATGAAGTGATGCTCCCATCATGCCTAGTGCCTACTGTACAAGCCTGTGTGGCAGTGTACAGTAGGATCTGGGGTTGCTTCAGTTGGTCAGGTCTAGGTTCTAAGAGCTTATCAAAATGTACTACGGTGAATATGTGCCGTAATCAAAGCTAAATATGGTCCAACAAGATATTTGAGTGTGTGACTTTTTTTGGGCCTGGCAGTGTACAACCCATAGACTGTATATAAACAAAATTAAAAAACTAACAGATGTACTGGAATGCACACAGGTCTGAACTGAGTACTACTGAGTCTGAAGCTCCCCTGTCCTGAGTAAGAGAACACACCGCTGCAGTGTGGGTAATACGGCATAGCCCCTCTGATAGTAAAGCAGCAAATACAGGCGCTTTCATCAGTTGGTCATATGCTCAATCACCATTGTTTTAACTCACTATTTGACATAGGAACTTAGGAGACGATACATTTGATGTTTATCCTAAAAGATAACATCTTTAAGTTCTTAAAGACGTCAACAGTAATTTTCACATAAAATTCTCTCTTTTCGCTTAAAATATACAATTATTTTCGATAAATACGTATCAAGTCAGATGTGAAGGATTTGAACTCACCCTTTCATTCAGTTGTAAGACAAATGAGGGATGCTGTGAGGCTTCAGTCCAAAGTGTGGCAACCAGTGCACCATCCTATCCCTCCATACATTTATACATACAGTTATTTATACATAACTGTACTATGTCTTCTTGTTTCCATAGACTGAAATCATGATATGACATGTGGAGTCTGAAGCCACAGTATCTGAGAGAGTAGATGTCAGGACCATCACCTCACCTAATCTCAAAGCTCTCACTTTGAAAGGCATATTTTTACTTTTTTACAACCCATCATTTCAAAATTAGAATTCACTATTCTCTTTCATGTAAGCTCTAAATGAAAAGCTGGCTCCCCCTGTCAAACAGAGAATGAATGCTCCTGCTGTGGTGCTTGCAGGTAGAGTACAGGGCATGGATGAATGTGGCTGAGTTGTGGGCCTTGCTGTGAGGCTGTTTCTCCTCATGTAAACATGCTCTGCTGCCGGCCCGGTAACAAGAGAGCTGCCTTTCCAGCTGACAGCCCCACAGGCTGCTGCTCTTCCCTTCTAATCGGGGGTGTCAGAAACAGAAGAGGGAGAGAGCGGGAGCATTTCACAGGAGACGCCCGCATTCACGCCTTTAAACTCTACATATGAGCAGCCGAGTGTCGCGCACACCAGTTTACTGTCAATCATGAGGCAGCCGCCTGTGCAGGGCTCACTGCTAGGCTTAGGCAAAGGAGACACATCATTTACACAGCCGACTGGGGCTGAGTGTACCGCTGCAACTGGAACAGATTGTTATATGTGTGTTTTGAAGGGTGGGAATTACTCGCTGTACGAATACATGTCTGTTATTTACACAGCCGTGCGCACTGTGCTGCGGCATGGCCCCTTTCACACATCCTTCTGCTGGATGACTGCAGCGGGGCAATGGTGCTAGTGACCCTTTAAAGCCGGGCATGAACTGCACTGCACTTCAGTCATAATAATCCCACAACGGAAGGAAGGATGGAGAAGTGAGAGATTAGAAAAGTTATGGCTTGTGTTTCACCACACACTGCTCAATGTGTAACACATGTGGAACACTTGCTTTCTCATGAAGTTTACAAATGCTCTAAAAGCCGTTTCTAATGGGGCATCCCCAGGGTCAAGGGTTAAGACACCCACAATGCATACTCCTCTCACCATCTCTCTCTACTGTCTTATATATAGGATAAATACTTCAAATGCCCCAACAAAAATAAAAGTTTAATAATCCTGTATCACGCAGTAGGAATCAAAGCCATATTGGATGTTACAGCACCACACCATTTTAGTGCCAATGCAGGAAGTGGTGTGCCCTTCACGGAACAAAGTGAAGGGTTGTATTGAGGAAGATGATCTGAATTACATACAAAGTTGCTCAGGCCAGATCTAGTATTGACCATAACCACAATCCTTCAATTGAAGGGCTATATTAAATATGAGTGTAATAACAACGGCTGAATTTACTATATGTAATGTGCAAGGGGCCAATCATAGTGATGAAGTAATGAGACACCTGCATGGTGTTTCTTTATCTTGCTTGTCCTTCAGCTAGATTTCTTGGGTGTTTTTAGCCTGAACTCTCAATCACTTTCATCCACAGAAGGCAGCGGCTTTCAGCAAAAACACACCTTGGTCTGTGTCTGAATGTGGAGAGAGCTAGAACTGTGTGCTACAAGTTTGACATTCTAGATTGAAAAATGATGATTTGCAGGTTTAACCAACTATTTTCCTAAGCATATTTTGAATAAGTAATAATCATAGCCTTTCCATAACATTAAGAAAGCAATAAGTATTGAGGGGAGTTGAGATGATCTGGATAGCTTGTGGATTGTGCTAAAAATGCATTGTATCCACATTAAACTGGTCTTTGACAGCAGGTGCGGAGGGGCAACCCTTGGAACTGATGAAATGTATGTACATTTGGTCTACATACTACTATCTACATACTACTATCTACATACATACGCTCTCATCAGGTTTAGCTGTTAATGTCATTCCACTTGGTAGTTGAAAGCTGCTCACTGATTGGAGGAGACTCCTGACTACATTATGCTACAGATCATTCTCTCTTAGATGTGCTGCAGGGCTCCATATCCACATGTATCTGTGTCAGATGATTGACAGGTGGGCTTTATTTCCCATGGGACCGCCTCCTAACGCCTTGCTCTCCTCTCATTGGTCCAGTCCCCTCCTCCCTCTCATTACTCTCTTATCTCTGTGCCCAGCTCACAAGGTTTATCTTTTTAATTATGCCGCCACTAACCTGCTGAAGAGGCTTCACCTTTCAGTGGCCAGGGTCTCATGTGTTCCAGGCCTTTTTGCTGTCTGCTCTCACACACACACACACACACACACACACACACACACACACACACACACACACACACACACACACACACACACACACACACACACATACAGACACACATCCCTCTTGGTCCCACATGGGCCAGCCTCCCTCTGTTTCGTCACACACAAAGCCGAGGCTTTGTGTAGAGTGTGTATTGACTGGGAGATAACCCGCTCATGCACAGGCTCAGTTCTACATGTTGTTTCCTCCTGATGCCTGCCTCTGTCCTCCTTACCTGCTTACCTTTGTGTTGGTGCCCAGAAAAAGATGACTGAAAAACAAGTGATGACTGAATGTCAAAAGGTAAGATTCATTAGCTGATACATTAGCAGTGTTTTAGAGCTTGGCCTAGTTCAGAGTTCAAGGTCAACAGTCTCTGCTGTGACATAACAACAGTGTTCCAGTCAGTGTGGAATGTAGATGTGATGCGCCATGATGTACTCCAGGCTCTGTAGAGGATTGGTGTCAGACATCAGGGCGCTCCCAAAGCCCACAGCCCACACACAGCTAGCAGGCTGGCTATTCTGGCCCAGTGCAAATCATTTTCACAGGATGTGTGAGCGCTGAAGGTTTACAGTTGGATTCAACCTAGGCTCAGCATATGACTGCTTCCCTAAAAGCCTCTGGAAATACTTGAGCCAGTGAAGAGTAGATGACATCAGCTGTGAAGGAGGGTGTCAAGGGGGCAGCCAGGGTCAAGTGCCATGTTAGCAGGGGAGCATTTAAAGCCCTGGCCCCTTTGGTGTGCGCCCAGGGTTTAACATCCAGTGTGTGAGCACACAGCCACAGCAGGGGGGCCCTTCACAACACAAATCATTGTCTCATAAACGGGATGGAACTGCAAGGTCACAGGTCAAATCACTTCACACTCAGGAAGTCCATTTTAAAGTCATGTGCAGTCTGCACTAGAGGATAATGTACAGCAGCGGTAACACAATGTATCACATGTAGAAGATCTTCAACTCAGTCTGTAGATGTTCTGACATTGTCTTTGTTTCACTTCTTTTCTTTTTTTTCTACATGGTCCAGAAAAATCACAGATATATTATTTAACTTCAGGTGTGCACAGAGAACAGAGAGGAAATGTTCTATCTCCACAGATGGAATGAGCCAACGTATTATATTTACACTGGCAATCCCAATCACTGCCTCTTCACAAATATTCCCCTGCCTTTGCCATATGCTGGTTGACAATGAATCGGCAGTGTTTCTGGCATGATATCGGAGGTGTGTGTGTGTGTGTGTGTGTGTGTGTGTGTGTGTGTGTGTGTGTGTGTGTGTGTGTGTGTGTGTGTGTGTGTGTGTGTGTGTGTGTGTGTGTGCGTAATTGATTTGACTTTGGAGGCGATTAATCCCTGTGAGGTTTGAGGGTGAACAGAGGAGGAGCAGTGTGTGTGTAATGACTGGCTCTTAATAAGCCTAATCTCCATCATTGGCTATAGAGGAAGAGAGCTGAGGACGTGCCCTTTTATTGCAGATAAATTGCTTTTGCTGGGGACTTGTAGCAGGGATTAAACCCAGTGTTAAAGCCTTTAAGATCCCCTGAATACCTTGATATTGACGGAGGCTGGCCATAGAGATGGTGGAAACATGCACACAATATGCTCACACTCTGTGGGTGACTGGATGGTTGTGACTGTGTTGAGGAACAAACCATGTTAAGGATTATTGCTTTTTATTTCTTTGATTTGTGACTGTTTAATCAATGTGTACTATGTGAAACTATCGTTTTATGAATGGAGAGCAGCCGTTAGAAAACCATATTCCAAATGACATGAAGATTTTGTGTGAAAATTATTATATTTACAATTAATATTGTTGTACAAATGAATGAATCTCTATTTAAACAGATTTTTAAATCATTAAGAAAATAATAAATAAATACGTTTAAAAAAGCCAATTTAACATTACACACACTAGACCCGTTGGAAAAGGAATAGGAAGACACCTAGGCTTACCAAGTTACAACCCCCTCTCTATCTGTCAACAGTCTTTGTATTATTCAAGGCAGCAGTTTATTCATTGCTTTATAAATGATTTGTGCAGTCTTGAATTCAACCAGATCCCTAAACAATAAGGTGAGTCACAAAACAAAATACAGTGTATTGATGTGTGTATGATATCCTACATTGTTAACTATATGAATGCTTCTTTTTTCTTTGTAGTGTGTAAAGTTGACATCACGGTAAGGCGCTTTTGTATAGGCGTTGGCCCAGACTTCTAAGTCATTTAAATGTGGTAACACACGTGAACTATACAGAATATACTGTATACTCAGATGTTTTCACATGATAGATTATTAATACAAAGCTGGTCAAACTGGTCTAGTCAGTCAATCTTATTGTTAAAGCACCAATTCACAAGAGAGGTTTAACTCTAGGGCAGGGGTGTCCAAACTACGGCCTGCGGCCGATTTTAAAAATATAATGTAATATGGCCCTTTGAATTTTTTATTTTTTTTGCATTTCTTAGTTAACCCACTAGTGCAGGGGTGTCAAAACTGATTGATTGGCCCGTGGCACATTTTAAAAATATAATGTAATATGGCCCTTTTAATTTTTAAATAATTTAAATGCACTCATTATATTACAGAAAAATATGTCCCATTAAAGAAAAAGAGCACCAAGCCCATCCCAGAGCACCCTGCATAATATTTTATTTTAAATTAATATTATTATGGAAAATCCATGTGTCCTTCTCCAATAGCTTCTAATGCCTCGTTTCCACCGAGTAGAGCGGGTCGGGTCGGAGCGGCTCAGAGTGGGACAGCTCAGCTCACTTTTAAGAATCTCGTGGTGTTTCCACCGCCGACCTTACCCTTACTGGTAGGGCGGGGTTTAGGCTGGACTGCGATAGCCGCTGCCAGAATGTGGGTCAAACTATCGGGCTGTGGAACAACTGTGGTCAAGCCAGTGGTCTCTTGTTTTTGCTTGGTCAAACCAGCCGCTTCTTTATTTATTCCCCCGTGTTGTTGAGAGCACAGAGACGGCTCGGTGCAACTGATAGAGACAGTGAGAGAACAGTGCTGGCTGCGGCAGCTACGTGACATCGTAGCAGTGGGACACAGTGTAGCCAACTGATTCATTTAATGACGAGGAAAAACACCACACAATAAACAGTGCCGCGCTCACATTTTCGCCAAAACTCTCTTCACTCTATCCGAGGTGACTACACACGGCGTAAATGATTCAAACCAGCCGCTTCTTTATTTATTCCCCCCGTGTTGTTGTGAGCGTGTATTTACTACTATCTATGGCGTAAACACACAGAGACGGCTCGGCGCAACTCATAGAGACAGTGAGCGAACAGTGCTGGCTGCGGCAGCTACGTGACTAGCAGTGGGACACAGTGTAACCAACTGATTAATTTATTGACGAGGAAAAACACCACACAATAAACAGTGCTGTGCTCACATTTTCGTCAAAAAACAAGACTATCTTCACTCTTGCCGAGATGACTACACATGGCGGAAATGATTCTTTCGACCAATCAAATGATGGCAGTGTGTAGCTCCGCCTTTTCGGCACCCTTTCGGGCGGCTAGTACCCCTACGGAGGAGTACTGAGATTAGGAGCGGCTCAGAGCGGTTAGGTGCGCTTAAACCGTACACTACCCAACTTTTGGCAAATGAAAAGCCAAACTACCCGGACCGAACCGCTCCGATCCGACCCGCTCTACTCGGTGGAAACGAGGCATAATTCATCTGACATGTGTCTCCATTTTTTTTCATACAAAATTCTTCAGCTTTAGCCTCTTAATTTCCCTCACACAGTGCACCAGATTCATGCATTTCACTTAAAAACTTAAAAAAATCTCCCGGAGGGGCATACCCCCGGACCCCCCTTCGAGGGGCGGGATCTCGGCTGGCTACTATTTTCACCCAGCTGGACATTGGACGCAAAAGCAGAAAACACTGGGTGTATCAATGGCATTTAACAAGAGGGGGGATGTATCTGTTTAATGTGCAAGTAAAGTGTTGCCGTGAAGAAGGATTACAATTTACGAAGACACTATGAAACTAAACATCAGAGCAGCTACATGTCCTGATAAATGTGTTATTTTGTAGTGTGGCCCGGCCCTTCGTAGATTTTTCTGTATGTGGCCCTTAGTGAAAAAAGTTAGGACACCCCTGCTCTAGGGAGACAAACAGTTTGCCCTTTCAGCAAGTACTTGGTGGCTACACCAAGGAACAAGTCCGTTTAGGTTGTATATGAGTAAGTGTTTGGATCCATGGGAATTGTCCTTTCTTGTATTCTAACAAATGATGTGTCATTGAACATGTTACTACTATTTCACTGTCACCCATCTAGGGCTTGGCGCAAAAGGGGCGTAAGTGACATTTTCTGAATTTTACAGGAGAGCAAAACAAATTATTGAACGTTATTATTTAATAAAAAAACAGCATATGGGAGCAATCTCTACATTAATAGAGATTAGGATTCAAGGAATTATTTATTCTTTAAACTCAAATAAAAATTTAAAATATTTATAAAAGAAAAACTAAAATAAAGTGTTTATTTTAGTGTCCATATTTTCTCCACCATTTGTGGGTATATAAAATTCTCCAAACATATCCCATAACACTTCTTCCGTAGTATAAATGTTGGTCTTTTCTGCATTCCCTCTATATTGTCAGCTCTTTTAGCCTATTCATGATGCACCAAGGCATTTTGTGCACAAAGCTCAGTGCACTTACGCCTATTTTGCTCCAAACTCGATTGATGCTTTTCACTTACGCCTTTATGTTTTCAGCCTTTATTTCAAAAAGTTAAATATAGTGACGTTATTCTTTTACCATTTGATAGAACTAATCAAGACCTTTAAAATGATACATAAGTAATATGTAAAAAAAAAAAAATTGCCAAATATGTCACTTACGCCCCTTTTGCTCGTAGCCCTCGCAATGAAAACAACCAAAGTGAAACTACGACTTTAACACTGCAGGCAGAATGCCATTCCAGTTATAAAAAGGTCAAACATTTTTATTGAGCCATTCAGCATTTTCATATTTTCAAATGTTGTCTTCAATGGTTTAATGATGAGGCTGCTACAGATGGCAAGGCAAGGCAAGTTTATTTATATAGCGCAATTCAGACACAAGGCCATTCAAAGTGCTTTACAGGGGCAAAATTAAAATACATCAAGTATAGAATACACATAAATAAAACATTTAATTAAAATAAAATTACAGGTTAAAAGGGAAACAGAAAAGTCTCCAGATTTGATTTAAAGGAACTGAGGGTTGCAGCAGACCTCAAGTTCTCTGGGAGTTTGTTCCAGAGATTTGGTGCATAAAAACTAAAAGCTGCCTCTCCCTGTCTAGTTCTAACTCTGGGGACTGTAAGTAGACCTGTCCCAGATGACCTAAGGGCTCTGGACGGTTCATAACGTATCAGCAGATCAGAAATGTATTTCGGCCCTAAACCATTTAGCGCTTTATAAACCAACATCAATATTTTGGAATCAATTCTTTGAGTGACAGGTAAAAGCCAGTGTAAAGACCTCAGAACTGGGGTGATGTGATCCACTTTTTTGGTCCTAGTGAGGACTCGAGCAGCAGCGTTCTGATTTAGCTGAAGCTGTCTGATAGATTTTTTTGGAAGGCCTGCAAAGACACTGTTACAGTAGTTAAGTCTACTAAAGTTAAATGCATGGACAAGTTTTTCTAAATCTTGCTGAGACATAAGTCCTTTAATTCTTGATATGTTTTTATAAATGTGATAAGTTGAAAAAGGTTAGAGAATGGGACCAGACAGAAGCTTTAGTAAGTGTATCCTCCCTGCTCCGCTATGTACAGTTTAAAAGCTGCTGTGTAACAGTTTGTTTTGCTATTTTGGACCACACACATACGCTATCTTTTTCTCTCTCTCACACACACACACACACACACACACACACACACACACACACACACACACACACACACACACACACACACACACACACACTCACACACACACACACACACACACACACACAGCTAAGTGGATTACACACTGTTGATTTGTGTTTGACCAAAAGCATTTAGTCACGGAGTGCACAGCAATTCAAACCGAGGATTAGGACCCTAGCATGTCATCCGTTTGGTCAGCTAGCATGTCTAATGTTGTCAGTGATTTAGCATGTCATATGTGTCCGACACATACAAGCTTACACACAGGATGGAGAGTTTGCAGGCTGTACAAGAGCAAAGCAACTGAAACAGCAGTGAGCGGGGGGGAAATGTCTACTGAAGCTATTTCAAATGCTAAGTGCTGTCATGTTTTGGAGATTTTAGAGTCAAAAGATGAAAATACATTGAGATTCAATTCAATTCAGTTTATTTAAGAAGGGGACAGGGCGCATTACTGTAATAAAACACATGATCATACATGGGTTAAAAATGCCAGAATCAGCCAAAAGACTATTTTTCATCTGTAGTCCCCCGGCATCGATGTTAAACAAAGGCTTTAACAAGATAAAAAACAACAACATAAACAGGACAGAACAAAACAGAACTGACTTTAAGAACTAGAACCAGTGAAACAAATAAAAACATAGTGTGTTGACCACATTCACAACAACATGTTAGTGCTGACATGTATATGTATTGATCATCCATTGTCTTAATGCTTAGTAAACTATTTCTTATGTGTTTAGTTCTATGATATATTGTGGGATTGAATTCCATTTCTTTGCACTTTTGACGGACCAGGCTGACTGACTAAAAGTGCTTTTTCGCAACGGAATAACACAATCACCCCTCGACGAACCCCTTGTGACACGATCAGTACCTGTTCTTCTACTGATGTACTCAGCAAGTGATGGTGGAGCTAGATTGTGAGTGACCTTAAAAACCAAGCACACATTAAGGTGTATGCCTATATCTGGCCTAACTGCAGGAAGCATTGAGGCTGTGCAGTGCATCATGGGTAGGTTTGGGAGCTTTGTCATTTCTTTAGTTTCTACTAAATGCTGCGAGATGAATCCGATCAGTGCATCAAATCCAAAGCATGTCATAAATGATGAGCAAGGCCCCGGCCCACACTCAGAGCTGTCCCTCTATTGCCACACTGCAGAGCGGTGCGGGAGATTCCTGATACCTCCTCAATCACAGTAGTTCCCCTGACCATCACAACCACTGGTCGGCTTCTAAATAACGCTTTGTGAACAGGAACCAGACTCAAGGCAAAATGCAACATTGTAACATGCTCCCTGATTTGGACCAGAGTCAATACAGGCCCCCATGAATAGCGCCTGCTTATCAGTCCAGCAGTGCTCGGTGGCCAGGCCTGGTATTGCAGTTTGGCAGGTCCTGGGCCCAGAAGCAGATATCCCCTTTCACTCCAATACAAGTGGGGAAGAGGAATATCTATCAGAAAAAATTTCTGGATATCAATCAAAGGCTCATAATTATCTTTAGACCATGTACTTATGAAATGAAAATTATGTCTTTTTTAAACGCCACCTCAAGCGTTTTATGAGCAGGAGAAGCAGGGTGGGCAGCTGACAAGAGACGTAGTCAAACAGATGGCAGGAGGAAACTTTGTTTTGAATGTGTTAATAACTATTACTTTACAACAACAGAGTGTATTTAGAGATCACATATAGAGAATCCTCAGGGGGTAAGTTACATACAGCTCCAGAACATAGGCTGTTCCCAGAACAAGAATATTTCTACATCCGGTATTGTATTGTAGATTTTATTTGACATGGACATGAGAATTTCATTGGGCGAACCAGATGCATTGTTTTGAGTGTAATAGCATAAATGCTTTTCAACACCTGTCCACAGGAGGCTTTAAAAAATATATATATCAAAGACAGAAACAAGATTAAATATTAAAGAGGGAACAACTGATAATAAAAAAATTAAAATGCAATAAACAGGTACAGTACAAGCGTGCACGTGAGTCCGCTTGTGTGCAGACTCACGTGCACTCGCTGCCACTGCGCATGTCCAGTAGGGCCCCTTGACGAAGAAGAAAAAATTCAGAACTCTATCGGTGATGTTGCCCTGTGCCAATGAGCAGCTTTCATAGGAATGAATGGGCGCCATGCATGTTTTAATCGGCCGTCCTTCTTATAATACTTCAATGAGCCAAGGAGCTGTAGAAAGGCCCAAAGCAGTCATTTAAAATCTTCTCCACCATGATTAGACTATGGACTATAGATTTCAGAATGATTTATTTACTATTTTGTATACATAATAAAAATGAAAGATATTAAAGCCTAAACATACTGGGATGGGCCACTACGTCATGTGAATCATTAGTGAAGAATGTAACTTTGCTCTTAAATTCTAGTGAAAGTACAAATGAAATGACCTGTGCACTCAGTAATAACATAAGCCCTGAACATTTTTCTGAATTTAGTTTGAAAATGAAAGTTGCACTGAAAGAAAGCTTCACATTAGGGTGACAATGTTTCAGTTCTAGGTGGAATGTCTTCAGATTTGCCCTGGAAACAAAAGTTTGAAATATACTGCTCATGAGAAAAGCACATCTTTTGAAGAACATTGTGTTATTTGGATAAGATGTATTTAGCATTAAAGGAAAGAACATATCATCAATGTTACGCTAACATCAACTAAACAGAATCATTGTCAAAAGCCGTCTTAGTTAAATGTTTGTTTAAAAAACACCTCTGGAAGATTCTACGAGACGTCAACAAGGGAAGATGTGAGTGACTATTTTAAAAATCCCAGGAAAACCAAGAGTGTGCAATCCCCCAAAAAATTTTTTTCCTTCTGTCCCGCAGACCACTTCTTAAACTGCTGCTCCACACATACACCAACAGTGACAAACTCCATCTTAGCTTGAAGTTAGCTTTGTACCTTTCAGCAGAATTGGGGGGAGGGGGAGGGGTTAAATCGCCATGGGGACCGTGACAGTGCCTTTGTATCTTCAGAAGCTCTCTGAGAAAATGTGCTCTGACCTCCATGACCGAGTGACTGTGGAGTTTGTGTCAGGGCAGGAAATCACTGTATGATGACAACGCCGGGTGTGATTAGACACAAGTCACTCTACTGCAGGGGGACAGGGGGAGCAGCCACTGTTAAGAAAGGATTTAGCTCTGTCTTCTGTCTCTCTTATACTACTATTGTAGAATATTCTGACTTTTCTTATGTTAATAATAATAATAATAATAATAATAATAATAATAATAATAATAATAATAATAATAAATGTTATTTATATAACGCTTTTCTCTCACTCAGAGCGCTTAATGAGCATGGTCGTGTGTTGTAGCAGTGTGTGGACATTAGGCCTGGTGGAGCCCTACTGACTGCAGCCATATGGAGATTGAGGGACTTGAAGGTTTGCCAGAGAAGCTAGTCACTGATGTGTGACCACACCATTGTTCCCCATCACACAGAGTCCTACCTTTGATGTGGGGGATTCTTGCTGTCTGTGCTCATGGCCAACCTACAAATAGAAGCTGCAAATTTGAGCAAAAGAAAGGTTTTCCTTTAAGTTCTAGACACAACACTACAGCATTGAAAGCATCTCCGGTCTCAGTTGGATTTACCTGTATAAATAAAGGTTAACACAAAGCGTCAGGTTAAAATTCATGTTCATTACTATTATGTTGCCCTGCACTGTCCTCATGATTGTTTAATCTTCATAGTTTAAAGGAAGAGAATTTTCAGGGCCCCCTGCTGTATTTGGGTTTCAGGAGTGTTTGGGTCGGGTCCATGTGTGTGTGTGTGTGTGTGTGTGTGTGTGTGTGTGTGTGTGCATGTGTGTGAACATCCCATCGGTCACATTTTAAAGCACAAATCACATTAAACATCCACTATTTTAAAATGTATTGTTTTTTATTTCACATGTAGGCTCGTTAAAAATTGGATATGTTTTTGAAAGTAGACTCATATTACATGATAATACTCATTTAATAATATAATAATATTTATATTTACAAGAGCATTTCCTCCTAACTATGAAAGCAACTCCCTAGTAACAAACAAAAACAAACAAACAATATACGGGTTGTGTCAGCTTGTATTTATTTGCCCTGGTCAAAATCACTTCATCCATCCGATTCAGGTTGTTAGAGGCGTTGACACATCAGTGAGAAGCAGACATGTAGTATTGTGCCCCCTTCTGGTCACACACTATATTTCTATATCAATATATTTTAACAATCCATGGATCAGAGCTGATCAGCAGAAAATTATTAACACATAAGACTAACATTAACTAAGACCACAGCATGTTTTGATTCATTATTGAAGGTCCTCAACTTTTGCAATAACATTGTCAACCTTCTAACTGCATATCTCTGAAAAAACTTTCAATTCAACAATCTGACAATTTTTCTATGAAAATCTACTATAGCTTGCCAGGGAAACTGGTTTAAACTGACATCATTCACATATGCCTAGTTAAAGGATAAAGCTGCAGGTTTATTTTTTTCCTGTTAATAAAAGTTCCTATATATATGTATATATATATATATATATATATATATATATATAGGGGAGAACGGGGTAATCTGAGACACTTTTTACATTTGCTCCCCTCTAAGCGAGCTAAAATTATTTATCACTCAAATTTACACATTTCCCATTAATTCATGTTCATGTTAATTCATGTTTCCTAGAAATGGGCATTAGCAGATTTTTTCAAGACAAAGGGCAGTGAAAACATGATTGTTTTAAAAAAAAGTTGTCATGTGTCTCACTTTACCCCAGCTGTGGGGTAAACTGAGACAGACCAGAAAAATCAAGGGGGTAAACTGAACCACTTACTTTTTACACTCTGAAACTACCATAACAACACAAATTGTAACAGTTAGAATCCTGACAGCTAGCTTGAAAACCAAATATTACAAAACTAATGTCGGACTAGTAACAGAATCATGGGGTTTGGTCAATTAGGCAAAAAAAAATTATAAACACTTGAAAGTAACTCTGATCAAATACAACATATAATTCATATTCAATAATTAACATTCAAATGACAGATAGAACCAGTTAGATTGAAACACAGTCTGGGGGTCAGAACACAGGACCCTTAGAGCCAGCTAGTGTCTGGGGGTCAGAGCAAAGGACAATCAGAACCAGAACAGTCTGGGACTCAGAACAGGACTAGACCCAGCTGTCATTTTCCATCTTTTGAGTCTTTTTTTCTGCATTTGTTTTATTGGGATCATTCATTGAATAAAGACATATTACTTAGAGTCTATTGATGTTAAAGGTCACTCTCCTGTCCCCCACATACATACGTGCCTAACCATGCCCTTGCTGACACCCCTTCAACCATCAACCCCCACCTCCAGCCCACATTGTCTTTTGTCTTTTCAAACTCCTTGCTACCTCAAATATAATGGATTGATTAAAAGGGAGCACAGACACTGTCTCACTTTACCCCACATCATTTGTCTCACTTAACCCCACTGCCACAATTTGAGAAAAAACTACCTCTCTCAGCAATTCAGGCTAATCTTCAGTTATCATCATCACATGGTTTCATATGTTGGTAGTTCATCAACATGTATGATAGAAGTTTTTCTACCTGAATCAATTTGATTAGGTACAACAATCGATTAAGTTGACAGCAAGAAAATTTACTTTTACATACATACATTTTTGAGCCTGTACGATAAACCAATCCAGCAGATACTTAGATCGCAGCTTACCTTTTCTTGAAATCTTGTCAAAATCCACTGAGGAGACAAATCCATTGTCTAAATCCCTAAAGAGTTATCAGTAGGCCATTCGCTGGCTTGTATATTTTCCGGTGCGGTGCAATAAAGTGATCAGCTACCATAAAGCTATTTCAGTCTCACGGAACTTGCATTACAACACCACTTATAAACATCTCTATGTAGTCTAAAAGTATGTCTTCATACAAGAATGCAAATTTGCTCGTGCTTTCCTGGATGTCCAGGTTTTTTCTTAATTATAAAGAGTATTATAAAGAATAGTTGTGGGAAGAATTAAGTCCCTGATATCCGGACTCTCTCTCTCTCTAATAAAAATATACATACATTTTCTATTCCATCAAAAATGCAATGTTTTTTCACAGACTCTAGAAAACTTGCACATAATGTCATCAAACACAACCATATTCCTATAAGTTTATCAGAAAATTATAAATGGCATATAAGAGAATACATTTTACTGACATCCAACCTTTCAAATGTAAGAAATATAGGTGGAAGGTTACTTTAAAGTGTTATTTTATCTCAAATAAGTAGGGGAGAGTGGCCTAAGTTGTGCCACTTTTTACTCAAAGTGACTTTAAAGTGAGGCCTTGACAGTAAAGTCTCCAACTCAAATATATACATATATTTCAGGGTGTTGTGCATCCCTGGCAATACAAACTTTGGATCTGGAATAAACTGTTGAAGAAATATAGCTTTCGGAAAAAAAGTTGTCTTGTGGCACAACTTGCCCTGGTGTGGTGTAAGTTGTGCCATTGGAGAAAATACCATGGGGTAAATTGTGCCATTGATATATATTTCATAAACTGTAATGCAAGACAAATCCATTAGTCAATCACTTATTTAAGGTTTATTTAAAGCAGCTCCGAGTAACATTTAAATATATTTTAAACAGCCTGTTTCCTCTGATAATCATAAATTACCTTTAACAGCAAACGAGACCATCAGTGCAAATAAATAAGTTTTTAAATAGTTTTTATTACTGCGTTTGGTCTGGTCGCACACCCAGTCCGATTTTCGGTTCGCTCGTGCAGGCTCTATGGCCACATATCCGTATTGGTCGCAGATTTCAGTGTGGCACAGCAACCTGATTTGAGAAGCCTATCCCTCCAGATGAGGGAAGGGGAGCGGGAGCCTTATTTGAGACAGTTATTTGTCGTCATAATGACTGATAACGGGGCTGAACCATCAAAGAAAAAAAAGAGAATGCAATGAAGAAAAGCTAAAAGGGAGAGTGACAGCTACGGGCGGGACGAGGGCGTTGCCAAGCAACGTGTATACAATTTCATGAGAGCAAACTAGACTGCAGTGTTTACTCCTCAATGAATGAGCGGTTGGTACTAACACAAAGTTTGCTTTGCTTCACCATCATCAGATAACCATTATCTGAAATAGTCATTATTTACATCAACAACACAAACACATTACCCTATCGTGATCCATACTAACTGCCCTCTCTCGTTCATTCGCTTTCTGTGAGGACACGTAATCTTTCAGCTCCGTGAGAGAGAGTAGTTAGGTGACACTGCTGCATCAACTCATTGCAATCAGGTGTGTGTAGCACTGACTGGCATTAGTTAATGCAGTGTCAAAACCACTCTCACGGAGCCGAAAAGAGTCCTCACACTTTCAACACACGGACATGCACTATATTGCGCCCTTCTCAGTTCACACTCGCACGCCTGGCACGAGCTAGAAAACAGCTTTGCGACAGCGGGCGTCGTGAAAATACTACCGCTTTTGTCCAAAGGGGCCGCCAACGTGCAATGTTACTCGTACTGGCTATAAAGTAAATATTTTACAAAGATTGAAGGTCAATTTTCTTAAACAAGGCCTAGCAGATCTAAGTGGTTTTGCCTGCAAAGCTCACAATGACAAAGTCACCATCATCATCTTTCTGGCCATCTGAACTCTTGTCAGTGGTGTCGTTAAGTGGAATGGAGATGTCAGTCTCTTCTGAGCTACTGTAGACAATCACTTTCTTTTGGTGACCAGCGTATACAGCCATGCTAATGGCACAACTCTCAGAAATGTACTTTGCACTAGCCGCCCTTGTAGAACCAACTGCCACCTGGCATATGCGATTCCCTCTCCATTTCTGCCTTTAAATCATGGCTCAAAACCCATCTGTACACCCTGGTTTTTCCTCCCAATTAACTATCTTACCTCTGCACTACTATCTTTGTTCATATGTGGATGTCTGGGCTTTATGTCTTTTATTTTGAATATTGTTATTTTACCTTAATTTTTACCTACTGAATGCACTATGTACATTTGGACAGTGCAAACTGTTATAAATGTGCTTTTATAAATACATTTTACTTACTTACTTACTTATAACTCACCTAGGCCCTTTGGCACAAATCACCCCATCCCAGAATTTTGGATGATACGCATGATGCAGCAGTTTAGGGCTGACGTCGTGCTAACTATATAGACACAAAGCACTAAAACATGTGTCAAATGTTTTCAAACGTGTTTATAATTGTTCAGACACAGTAATCAAAAAACCTTGATCATGGAAATTTTACTTTGAAAGGCAAAAAACTGTTTTTTTAGCTTAAATGTGCTTATATCTTATTCCATGTTTCTCCCTTCTTTACAGGATGAGTCAAATGGATGGCTCTTCTTAAATATGTGGTCACATTTCCAATTTCTTCTATGGTTTTCTAGAAACAAGGGGTGGCACAACTTGCCCACCGGCACAACTTAGGCCACTCTCCCCTACAACCATACTTTTTTTTCAATTTTTCAAAAATGAACAATTTAAAGCTGCAGTTGAGAGTTTCAGCCGTTGGGATCCCAACGGCTGTTTTCCCAACGCTCTACCTGCTGTAGCTCCTCCCTCCGAACGACAACTATGCGCGTTCATGTTGCTCCTAATCTGGCGCTTCATAATTTTGTGTCAAAAATGGTTCAAAGCGCCCAACGCAGCTACGCAGCTAGTGTCTGTCTGTCTGTCTGTCTGTCTGTCTGTCTGTCTGTATGTCTCTATCTATATACAGTACATATACACATACATACACAGTATATATACACTCACCGGCCACTTTATTAGGTACAGCGGTTCATTTTCTTGTTAACACATATAACTAATCAGCCAATCACATGTCAGCAACTCAATGCATTTAGGCATGTAGACCTGGACAGAACAACTTATTGAGGTTGAAACCGAGTAACAGAATGGGGAAGAAAGGGGTTTTACAGTCATATGAAAAAGTTTGGGAACCCCTCTCAGCCGGCATTATAATTGACTCTGCTTTCACACAAAAAAGATAAAAGTGGTATGTCTTTAATTTACCAGGAACAGCTAAGTACTGGGATGTTTTCCAAACAAAGATTTTTTGAAAAGCAGTATTTAGTTTTATGAAATTAAATAAAATGTGAAAAACTGGCTGTGCAAAAATATGGGAACCCTTGTGGTCTTGCTGATTTAAATGCATGTAACAGTATGTAAAACTGAGGACTTTAAACACAAAATTGGTTGGATTATGTTGTTAAGCCTTGAACCTCATATAAAGGTCTGTTTAATCATGATAAAAGGTATTGTAGGTGCCTAAATGCAAGTTCCACTTCTCTTTGACTCTCTGCAGAAGTGAGACAGAATGTGATCATCAAAACAGCTCCCAAAAGATCTTAAAAACAAAGATTATTCATTTTCATGATTTAGGGGAAGGCTACAAGAAGCTTTCCCAAAGGTTTCAATTGTCAATTTCTACTGTAAGGAACGTTGTCAGGGAATGGAAGGACACAGGCACAGTTGCAGTTAAACCCAGGTCTAGCAGACCAAGAAAAGTACAAGAGCGGCATATGCGGCGGATTGTGAGAATGGTTGCACACAACCCAAAGATCACCTCCAAAGACCTGCAAGAACATCTGGCTGCAGATGGTGTATCTGTACATGGTTCTACAATTCAGTGCAATTTGCACCAAAACATCTGTATGGCCGGGTGATGAGAAGGAAGCCCTTTCTGCGCCCACGCCACAGATACAGTTGCATGGAGTATGCAAAAGCTCATTTAGTCAAGCCAGCTTCATATTGGAAGAAAATGCTTTGGACTGATGAGACAAAAATTAAGTTATTTGGTCTTTATAAAAAGCAGATGTTTTGGTGCAAATTGCGCTGAATTGTTGAACGATGTACAGATACACAATCTGCAGCCAGATGTTCTTGCAGGTCTTTGGAGGTGATCTGTGGGTTGTGTGCAACCATTCTCACAATCCTCCACCTATGCCGCTCCTGTTTTTTTCTTGGTATGCCATGCCTGGGTTTAACTGCCACTGTGCCTGTGTCCTTCCATTTCCTGACAACGTTCCCTACAGTCAAAATTGATAATTGAAACCTTTGGAAAAGCTTCTTAGCCTTCCCCTAAACCATGACAATGAACAATCTTTGTTTTTCAGATCTTTTGGGAGCTGTTTTGATGATCCCATTCTGTCTCACTTCAGCAGATAGTCAAAGAGAAGTGCAACTTGCATTTAGGATTAAACAGACATTTCTATGAGGTTCAAGGCTTAACAACATAATCCAACCAACTTTGTGTTTAAAGTCATCAGTTTTACATGCTGTTATAGGCATTAAAATCAACAAAACCACAAGGGTTCCTATATTTTTGCACAGCCAGTTTTTCACATTTTATTTTATTTCATACAACCAAATGCTGCTTTTCAAAAAATCTTTGTTTGGAAAACATCCCAGTACTTAGCTGTTCCTGGTAAATTAAAGACATACCACTTTTATCTTTTTTGTGTGAAAGCAGAGTCAATTATAATGCCGGCTGAGAGGGGTTCCCAAACTTTTTCATATGACTGTAAGTGACTTTGAACATGGCAATGTTGAGGGTGCCAGGAGGGCTGGTATGAGTATTTCAGATTTTCACTCCAAACCATCTCTAGGGTTTACAGAGAATGGTCCGAAAAAGAAAAAATATCCAGTGAGCGGCATTTGTGTGGATATAAAATGCCTTGTTGAAGTCAGAGGTCAGTGGAGGATGGGTATACTGGTTTGAGATGATAGAAAGGCAACAGTGACTCAAATAACCACTCGTTACAACCAGGGTATGCAGAATACCATCTCTGAACGCAAAACACAACCAACCTTGAAGCAGATGGGCTACAGCAACAGAAGACCCCACCGGGTGCCACTCCTGTCAGCTAAAAACAGGAAAATGAGGCTACAATTCTCACAGGATCACCAATATTGGACAATAGAAGATTGAAAATGCATGCCTGGTCTGATGTGTCTCGATTTCAGTTGCAACATTCAGATGGCAGGTTCAGAATTTGGCGTTAACAACATGAAAGTATGGATCCATCCTACCGTGCAACATCAACCATACCATGTTCAAAGTCACCTAAACCCCCTTTCTTCCCCATTCTGATGCTCGGTTTGACTTCAGTACATTGTCTTGACCACGTCTAAATGCATTAAATTGCTGCCTTGTGATTGGCTGATTAGCTTTTTGTTTTTATAAGCCATTGAACAGGTGAGTGTATATCGATGCTACTAAGAAACCTCCTGATGAAATGACATTCAAATGTCCAGATACAGGAGAAATACTGTAGGTTGGGCTACACTCTTGCTTCTTCATGTATTGGTTCATTCATGTGTCTTTGTCTGCAGCCTGTGCTCTGTGGCTGGAACAGTACACTGAACAGAGTGGAATGAAAAACCAATTAGCTGCTTTTGGCACCGCACGCCCAACACACCCACCCCACCTGAGACTCATAGTGCTTTCCCCCTAGCCTGCCTAGGCCTGGCCGGGACTGGCCCTGCTGCTCAGAGCCTTATCTTATTAAAGGACATGCTGACATGGCAGAGCATGTATTGCTTTGGCTGGAGATATGAGTCCAGGCCTTGCTGCTAGAAGCCGCAGCTCTGCATGGTTCCCTGTATGGTCCCTGTCTGAGCAGAGCAGAGGAAGAGAGGCTGATTGTGACTGATGGCTTCCCATTAGCCAGTGTGTTATCAGCCGGCTGGGGGGAACGAGCACTGAGTTGTAACACAACACATTACCTGAGTCTCTCTCCCCGGCCCCAGCACACAGAAACGCTTAAATCAAATATAGACCCTCTCTCCGAGATCCTCATTCCCTGCTCAAGGCACTCACACTGTTATCGCGTCAGCTGTGATTTGCTGAGCATTTCCACTCAATAAACACATCATTAGTATTCATATTAACTGCAGTCATTGTGAGATATGTCTGTTCTCTCTCTCTCTCTCTCTGGGTATGTAACTCCTGATTGTAGCTTCACCAGCTCTGATTTCTCTTCCCTCCTCTTCCTTCCCTGTTTCTCTGGTGCTCCTCTCTGTCAAAATGATTGATTGGGACCAGGGCACAGAGTGTCCTGCATTACCCCAACAAATGATCTGGCCCTGGCTGGCAGACCTTGGCCACAGAGAAATCAATATTTCACCATTAAAATCTATCAGAGGAGAGTTAGGGCAGCGGCTGTCAGAGGCGACGCTATCAAGCTACTGCAACATTAAAGTTGACACCTGCAGCACATGAGTAATCAATATCTAGTGGCTCACAGATCATTTGTGGTCACCTCTTAAGCAGTGATGGATGTCTCCCGGGGCAGTGATTCATGTTGTGACACCGTTTAACAGGCTTTTATTCCAGTTTAGATGGTCATCCCTCAGAGACAGGCTAGAGACAGAGCGCTGTGGTGCCTGGCGTAAACCTATTTCATTGGATTTGGCCTGTCCTCAGCGATTACTGTGTGCCTTTTATAGGTTTTGCGGCCTGTTATATGTGAAAAAACCTAAGTGGGTGCAAGGTCAAACGTTATGAGTTCCAGCACCAGTGGCAGAGCTAGCAAGTTAACATGGGTCGTCAAAAGTGGCACAAGGTTTTGGCTTGGAGACAGAAGCTAGTGGTGTGGTTATACAAGAAATGAACTATAGAAATGTAAAAATGTATTAAAATGAATGTGGATTGATTGATTGAACACGGAGCTGCAGACAGAAGCAGTGGGGATGTTGCATCAGACAGAAGCAGTGGGGATGTTGCATCTGAAAATGCTTATGGAAGGCATTCTGGATTGAGCCACAATATTTATTCTCCTGGATTGTTCAAAATGTTCTGCAAATTCAAAACATATTACATGTTTTTGGATTATATATATATATATATATATATATATATATATATATATATATATATATATATATATATATATATATAAAAATGTATTACCTAAATTGATATGCGGGCCGGATCAAAGATTGAAACGGGACGGATGTGAGTTTGACACATGTGGCCTAGGTCATTAGCAGGGTCAATCCATTGGTGATGAACTGTTAAGGGCTGTTGCAATAGTCAACTTGACTTAGGAACACAGGACTTCATGCTGTGAGGTCATGTCTCTCTTTATCATGAAATCCCATCAGGCATTTGCTCATTGCTATTTGTGTTAGCTTGAACTTTACACAGAAAGGGAGAAGACACCTTCAGCTGTGCTCCAGAGACAGTTCATACTGGAATCTCTACAGGGCAAAACACACCGGCCGCTTTCCTTTGACAAACAAATGGTTATTTTGTCATTTTTGGATACTTAAGGAGTAACTGGGTGCTTGAACTAAACACTAAACTAAACAGTGTTGTGTTAAAATACAAGGGGGTGGCATTGATAGGGGCTGCTTGTTTCAGGTTCAGTATCGCTAATTAAATGTGATCCAGGAAGATAGATGCATCATTAGGAGGTGTTCACACCAAAACACTGCACAGAGGTTTAGTATCCTAAGAGGCAGGGATATGCAACTACAATTTGACAAGAAAGTCATCACGGTGGTATTTTTTATCCTCAGTTATGTACAAATGCCAGGTGTGAATGGTGAAGGTATCAGCTGGATGACAGTCCATTGCATTACAGTGCATATTAGACTATATTGTACTTTATGCCTTTTAATTGCTGCCACTCTTCCCCACTCTGTAAATGTTTCAATCGTTTTGTTTTCTCTTCTCTTCACTTGTTGTGTATTTGATGTATTTGCATTGAATATTTTGTTTGTATTGTTGTTTTGAATTTGTTTTGACTCGACGTCATTGAAAATGAGGGTCACCCCTCAATTGGTCTCTCGAGGATAAATTAAAGTTAAATGAAATTAAATGAAATATTGAGCCAGGCTCAAATCTTTGACTGGATAACCCAACATTTATACTAGGCACCTCCTCAAATCAGCTGGATGTGTTTTTACTTTACACTTCAGCAAAAGGTGGGAACTGGTATGAACAATGTGGGCGGTGTCCTGTCCTTATATGTCCATGGTCCTGTCCAAGACAAAGTGTGTCAACTAATTACAATGACTCAAGTCTATGTTTAGATGAAGGTTAAGTTAAAAGCCAGTAAATTAATCCTCATATGCAGGAGTATTCAAGAGTGTTGGCCAGAGACAGAGCAGAAGGAGCAGGTGTATGAGAGCAGCATATATGTGACCCTCAGTGTGTGAGCACAGATAATTGCTTGTCAGGATTAAATAGAGAGATTAATGAATTCATTAGTGTTGGGGAGTTTAGCTGTGCGGAGCAGCACTTACTGCTATGACACATCACGCCTATTGTTTCACTAGCTAGTTAGCCTTAAACAATAACATTCACACAGCAAATTGCCTCATACACTCATGTAAAGCACAGCAAAATGCTGTCCTTATCCTAGAATTTAGCAATGATGCAAACAAAGGCTCCCTGCATCCTGATTATTCATCTTAATTACTTTTGTCTATAAGAGCCTGTGTCTGTGGGAGCTACGAGACAGGACACATTAATCCACATTAGCAATGCACACTGTACCAGTTGGTGCAATTTTGCAGTGGCTCCGCAGTTTGTGTTCCAGCATTTGTGTCAGATATGAACAGTATCTCCCCCTAATTAGCTGGAGCTTAGCTACTATATTACTACTATTATATACAATAACTACTACAAAGATGACAACAATGTTCTTGAGGAAGCTTCTCCAAATTCTGGAGTGGGCTAGAATCATTCTTCAGGTCCCAAGATGGATAGGCCTTTCATGGGTGTAAAACCTCTAGCGCACAGCCTGGTTGTATGCTGCCCCATCTGCTAGGAAGCTTCTACAGTGTGATCTTGTTGATGTATATCCAATCAATTCAATCTGAATTTACCATTAGCAGTCCATTTGTCCTGCCATCAGGCTGCCCCCTACCTGCTCACTTTAGCATGTTTCAGCTAAGCAAACCAATCAGAAGCAGTTACCAAACAGTACTCGTCTTTATTAAACCAAATTCATATTTGAAATACATGTATTAATCTGTGTGTAACCACTAGTCAATTCATCCTACAGGAAGTAGAACGATGGGTTTGATTGACAAAACCTTCCACAGTCCTGATATAAAAGCTGCTAGCATTAAAACACATTCTTAAGGTCTTCAGTATCATCTCCCGGTAACTTCAATGCTGGATTATTACAAAAACACTGTGTAGTCAGTTGTAAAGGCCGTGGTTCTAATTATACCAATCATTTTTTATCACAGATAAAAAAATATCCCTTAAATGAACCAGTCAAACGTCTTATGGGTGAACATGTACTCCATTCATAGTATGCCTTCTCTTTTTTTTTATCATTTATTTCTAGGAGGAGAGTTCTCAATCCATCCACCAAAACACACCTTCTGCATACAGAGGTTTACATACTGTAACACTGCTGAACACTGTATATGTGGGTTGTATTCGTGGGACAGTCAAATGTAATGTAGAAAAGCTCCTACAGTCAATGATACAACCAAACTCTCACAAAGCAATATTTGCATTACTGATCCAATGTACTTGTCCATAGACATGAAGGTTCTTCTACCTGACCATTTCTCACACTCATAACATGATGTGTGTGTATCTAGATCTACAGTACAGACCAAAAGTTTGGACACACCTTCTCATTCAAAGAGTTTTCTTTATTTTCATGATTATGAAAATTGTAGATTCACACTGAAGGCATCAAAACTATGAATTAACACATGTGGAATTATATACTTAACAAAAAAGTGTAAAACAACTGAAAATATGTCTTATATTCTAGGTTCTTCAAAGTAGCCACCTTTTGCTCTGATTACTGCTTTGCACACACTCTGCATTCTCTTGATGAGCTTCAAGAGTTAGAGCTAGAATATAAGGCGTATTTTCAGTGGTTTTACACTTTTTTGTTAAGTACATATTTCCACATGTGTTAATTCATAGTTTTGATGCCTTCAGTGTGAATCTACAATGTCAATAGTCATGAAAAGAAAGGAAACTCATTGAATGAGAAGGTGTGTCCAAACTTTTGGTCTGTACTGTATATATAGATCTAGATATATTTGCAAAAATGTTGCTCCCTGAAATGAAAAGTATTTAACATAAATTTATTTTAGAAAATGTCTAATTATGTCTGAAACTTGCAGCGTGTTTCTGTGTGGATGAAACAGTCAAATCTACATGTAGCTTTCATTTCCAACTCACAACCTTAGAGCTTCAATTCTTCTTTCATGTATCCTCTTCGTTTTCCTCTCTTCTGCTAGAAATACCAAGTAGAGGTCAACACTGTGTACTCAGCAGCATACATGACACACTGTGAAGCTGACTCCAGAGGAAAGCTTTCTGGTATACACGTCTTCCTAGACAGTAGTCAACCAGGCTGTGTGTTCTCCATGAAGGAATGGAGAGAAGCAGGACATTAAAGCAGACTTTCAAACTGGGACTGGGTTTGGCACAATGGAGTCAACGCTTTGGAAGATTGGAGCAGATGTGAAGAATGATAGATGCTCTGCTGCTAAGCCCTGCCCAGGTGAGTAAAGATAAAGTGGCTATGCTCTCATAGTGAGCATGTAGCACAGCCAGGCAGGAACACTGTCTGCTCCAGCAGTGTGCAGCTAGCTCCTGGCTGTTCTTTGGTGGAGCCCACCCCTCAGTCCTGGTGGCTCTTATCCTGGATGAACTTGTATTCATACTGAGAAGAAATACAACAGCAAGAATGAACATTAGGCACAGCGCAGCTCTTTGGCTTTATAGTCAAGTACACCTTGAAGGTGGGGCAAGCAATTGTGGAGATTGTTGTAGACAAATCACTTAGTCAAAATCAATGAATAACTCCTCTTGATCTGCTACCTGTCTGTATTGTGTGTTAATAAACAGCCTAGGCTCTGTAAACTGGTATGATAACAAAGGAATACATCTGGTGTTAATAAACAGCCTGGGCTCTGTAAACTGGTATGATAACAAAGGGAATGTAAACAGCGTGCGCACACACACAGTACAGCAGACCCCTGCAACGGGTCGGGAAAAAGCTGTGCAACATGTACATTATTTGTTTTATAAATTCATGGCTATGGGCACTGGTAGAAAGGAACTAAACGCAGGCGGGCCATCTGCAACAATAGATCATTTGAGACTGTGTGTGCTTGGAGATGGATCTGGCACAGTGATTTATTGAAATGGCTGCATGAGCCCTGTGAAGATCCAGCCACCCCCTCCGGCTCACACTATATGCCCAGGTTGTGTTACACCTTTCCAGTTGGCGTGGTTGGGAAGCACGGGGGACATGTTCCCTCCAGGGCTAAACTTTTCACAGGGTCAACACTCTTCACTTCACCGGCAGATTGGACCCGAGACCAATCCATCATAACTTGAGAAGCTATGTCGTTAGTTTTCTCTTCATATACACAGACACACTCAATGTCACTCCACTTGCTCTCGCCCTGATCTTATATTAACGGTCCGGGTGGGTTCAGGATTTGACTTTGAAATAATGAGGGGTTACGGGTTGGTCCTGTACTGAGCTCTGCAGGACTCTGCAGTACAGACAGGGAGCAGATCATCAGGAGATATTCACTGATTTTGACTGAACATGATTTGTCAACAAACATTCTCCAGAATGGCTGAGCCCACCTTAAGAAGCCAGCATGAGTATAATACTAACTAAACAGAGTTGTGCCAAGCATATTGACTGAAAAGGTTCTTAAAGTCTTACCAAAGCTAGCTGCCGTCCTATGTTTCCCATAGTTATCACTCCAGCAAAGAAGATGCAAGGTAACCAGGAGCGAATGTACAGGAAATCTGGAGAGGTATACCTGCAACAGCAATTTATCATTCTTTAAAACAAGATACAGTGCTGTTTGAAAGTTTGTGAACCCCTTGAGCCTTTAGGAATTTTATTTATTTCAACCATTATTAATTAATTTTTTATCAATACCAGTATTATTTATATGAAATAACAGATGTTTGTTTATCAATTCAACATTTTTATTTTCCAGAAATCAATTGTTAAAACATAAAACTAATTATTTGACAACTGTTGTATCTGCAAAAGTTTGTGAACCCTGAGCTGCATTGCTTAAATCGAGCAGGTTAACACAATCAGATGGGCCAAACTGATTGATGAAATAGACCAATGTAATGAGAGATCTTTAGGGAAGAAATTAGGCGGAACTAGATAAAACAGAGATCAAACCAGGTCAGTTTAGGCCCACCAAACTGAACCCATACAGGTCAGACATGCTCAAACGGAAAAAAATCTCAGAGGATTTCAGGAATAGAGTTGTAATGCTGCACATTTGTCTGGGGACAGCTATACATTAATTTAAAAAAAAGTTTGAGCTCCATCGGTCCACCTTGAGGCAAATCATCTACAAATGGAGAGCTTTAAAGCTGCAGTTGAGAGTTTCAGCCGTTGGCATCCCAACGGCTGTTTTCCCAACGCTCTACCTGCTGTAGTTCCTCCCTCTGAACGACAGCTATGCACGTTCATGTGAATTCAGTTACATTGACAGGAGACAAACACCATGTCCGATTCAGAGGTGATTAAACATTAGTAATGATAACTACATACGTACATATTGAGCATCTTCATTTTAATCACAGACAGACCATGTATGTTAGCTTAAAATCATTGTAAGTGTGCTGGTAGGCCTAACAAAAGTAGCTGTAACAGCCAGGCAAGACAGCAAACTAATTGTAACAGAGCGGAGAGGTGTGTGTGTATCTCCTACTATCTATGCTCCTGCTCTGACCGCAGCTGGGAGGGGCTGCTCGGGGCTGCTGCGCGAGGAGCGGGCTGCGTGTCAGTGCTCCCGCTGCTCGTTGAGAAGAGGTGATACTTGCTTTGGCGAAAAAAGTCACCAATAACACCAGAAAAAAAAGCTAGATTTGTCGCTGTTTTGAAAAAAAAAGTTGCCAGGGGGGCTGAAAAGTCACTAAATATAGCGACAAAATCGCTTTGAGTTGGCAACACTGAGCACAGGACGAGGGCTATATAGGGCCAGCGGACGTCCTGCTGCTAGCGGCAGGCAGCCTAGGGGCAGAGGAAGGGGACGAGGTCGCGGTCGGAGAGGTCTTGATGTGATAGGGCAAGAAGACATGGCCGGTGTACTTTTTTTCGAGCTCTCTCCGTCTCCCTTTCAGCAGTTAACTTTTCAACATTCGTCTTTCCTCGTTTTTTTGCTGTCTTAGCGGTGTTAGTTGTTAGTATCCTGGGAATGGTAAATTGAGGGTTCGTTTGTGAAGACATTGCTACTCGCTGTCCGCCGTAGTAGCCTTGTACCAAACAGTAGGCTAGTGTCAAACTGCTATGGTCGTGAACGCTCATGCAACTGACGCATCAACGTCGTTGCCAAGGTCCCACAGCCAATAAGAACGGAGAATCTGACCTCGCTCTGATTGGTCAAAATTAACATGAGCGGTGGCAATTTTGGGGGGCAGCACACAGAGGCAGGGGGAGCAAAGTGATAAAAAAATATTTTCAGACCACTTCACCTACATATAGCTGAATGGCTATTATGACAGTTTTGCCAAATATTACAGTAAAAAAACTCTCAACTGCAGCTTTAAGAGTGACTGAACATCTGCCTAGAAGTGGACTTCCTTCAAAAATATCCACAAGCGCTACAAGAAAAGTGATTTTTCAGTTAAAAGCCAACCCAAACATTACATCTAGTGATTTGAAGACCTCTCTTGTAGCATCTGGGACAGATGTGCATGGTTCCGCAATACAAAGAAAACTCAGTCAACATGGCTGTCATGGGAGGGTTGCTGAAGAAGCCTCTGCTCTCAAAAAAGAACAAAAGTGCTTGTCACAACCTTTCCAGAGAGCACCTGGAGATACTTGAAGTCTTTTCTGTGGACAGATTAGTCTAAAATTGAACTGTTTGGTCATAAGAAGAACGATGGTGGCAAATGGTCTGCAAATCTCCAGGTGTAATGTTTGGGTTGGCTTTTACCTGAAAAATCCCTTTTCTTGTGGCACTTGAGGATATTTTTGGAGGAAGTCCACTTCTATGCAGATGTTAAGTCACTCTTAAAGCTCTCCATTTGTAGATGATTTGCCTCAAGGTGGACCGATGGAGCTCAAACTTTTTTATATGAATTTATAGCTGTCCCCAGACAAATGTGCAACATCAAAACTCTATTCCTGAGATCCTCTGAGATTTTTTTCCGTTTGAGCATGTCTGACCTGTATGGGTTCAGTTTGGTGAGCCTAAACTGACCTGGTTTTATCTCAGTTTTATCTAGTGCCGCCCAATTTCTTCCCTAAAGATCTCTCACTACATTGGTCTATTTCATCAATCAGTTTGGCCCACCTGATTGTGTTTACCTTGCTCGATTTAAGCAATGCAGCTCAGGGTTCACAAACTTTTGCACATACAATAATTGTCAAATAATTTGTCTTTATCTGTTTTAACAATTGATTTCTGAAAAATTTAAAATTTGAATTGATAAACAAACATCTGTTATTTCATGTAAAAATACTGGTATTGAAAAATGTATTAATAATGGTTAAAATAAATAAAATTCCAAAAGGCTCAAGGGGTTCACAAACTTTCAAACAGCACTGTATATAGAACTTCAACTAAACTATCTGAGTTCAACTTTAACTGTTTGATTAAGAGTCCAATCTTATGCTGGGTTTACACTAGAGGACTTTTAAAAGACTTTGAAAAGACTGAAGACTGAAACCCTCTTACATCTAAAGACAATCAACTCACACCTGAAGACAACTAGTCATTAGTTTTCAGTCACAGAGTGGGATTTTGAAAAGACAGGGGGTCTCATATTGCAAGACTACAACTAGATTCCTTTTTAGATTAATATTATATTAATCTAATATTAATCTATATATTATAGTGAACCATGGGCTGTGATCAGAGAGTGAGCCACAGAGTGGTTGTTAATTAGGTAATTAGGATGATGCGATGCAGCTGAAGGGAGTGGGTTTGGGAAGAAGGAGGTTAGAAAAAGGGCAGACAGATGACAATCAGGGTTGTTGGGGGGCGGACTGAATGTTACAGGGCTTGTGCCCAACCAAGACCAATTCTAAGCCGAATGCACTCGGGCCTGGGGGGTGGTGCCGTTCGCATGCCGCTAGGGTTGCCGGCGGTGAAGATAGCAATAGAGTAAGGGAGAGGTTCCAGTATTGAGGGCGAGTTACTGATAGGGTGGGGATCATTTAGGAGTGCTCAAGCTGCTCTCCAATCTGTGAAGAGGCTCTCCTGCAGTTTGTGGAGCTGCCTCGCTGCGTTGGACCGGAGCCGTGCACGTCAGCCAATCCGGGCCAGCGCCAAAGCCCAGACCCCGAGGGGGGGGTCTCAACTCCTGGGAGAGTTAAGTAGCTTTTAGATATAGATATATATTTTTGTATTGTGTGTTTATAGCTTTGTTAATTAATTGTATTTTAATTAGACGCGGCAGTACAGGGGACCTAGTGGGGGAAATAGTAGGGGTAACAACTCGTCCAGTGCGCACAGGGGGGCTCTGACGCCACGGGTTGCCGTGTAGTGGGTTGCAGTGCAGGTTTGATGTGCAGTGCCCTAAGGGGTTTGGTGTGGCTGCATAGCAGCATTTGTGTGCCGTGCCCTGTTGCTGGGGGTTTGTGTGGGTGGCTAATGCCCTTAATGCCTGAGAAGTGTCACCAGAAAAGAGGGTCTAACCTAAAGGCTCTTCCACATGTGTTCCCGTCCCGTGTCTCCTACATGATGTTCAATAAAGATAATTGATTGGTATTCTTCAGTGTCCTCCTCGTTTTTGTTTCCTTTCATAACTGTTAAGGTGCTCTCTATCTCCTCTAACCCAGAGGCAAGGTTTATTACAATATTATTTCCGCAAACGCGATTGTGATTATATAATTAAAAGCAAGTTAATTCAATATTCCGAGCGGGGGACTTCCTTTAGTTATTTGACCAGCTTTATTTGCTGATCTCATACCACAATAACTTTAACTCCTAACCCTGTATTTGACGGTAGTGTTCAGGTTACGCGGCTGTCAGCCTGGTTCTCCACCGAGGCTTCTATGAAAAAGTATCCGAAATAAGTGCCTCACCAGGCGGACACAGGTCGCGACTAATGCCGCTCCTCCTGCGTCGTGCTTGGTGCATGCGAGAGTGTGACAGTGTTTACGTCATTTCGCTTGAGCCAACCCCCCAAGACTAGCGATAATATCAAACATGTTTGATAATCAAGACGGGAAGAAGACTGGCTGAAATCGGGTCAGAAGACCACCATACACCAAACGACTGAGATTACGTGCGCGCGCCACAACTCCAGCACGACTCCCGTGATTTCAGTCCGACATTGGAAGATTGTCTGCGACTGTCAAATTGCGTGAAAAGTTGTGTAGTGTAAGCCCAGCATAAGACAAAGTCCAACTACAAATTAAATTCAGAAGAAATTACAGTAGAACATTTTTTATCATTCAATGATGTCATCAGAAACAAACTACAGAACTTTTTTTTGTAAATTTTTCCTGTTTTCATCTATTTGCATCCACATTGTATCATTATGTAGAGTGAACTAGGTGTGAGGGAACTTACTGAAATACTCCATTGTAAACCAGGAGCTGTGTGGCCAGTGTAGCCAGCAGGGCGATGCTGACGCCCAGGCCAAAGCCGCTGCGGGAGCGGTCGAATGTCCACCACAGACCCATGGACAGCGCCGCTAGAGTCAGAGACAGCTGAACATTGTTGGCAAAGTCCACTTTCTGACAGGGGGAGGGTCAAGGAGCAGGCACCGGAACACTGGATTCACATGGCAGCCATAATGAATGTACCTTTAGTCATCAGATCAAGAGCTTAAAGCAGTGAACGTGCTCTATTTGGTGTACAACAGACACACAATCCACTGCCTACCTTCACAAGGGACAAATATTGTAACTTATGCAGTGTTTCCCCCACCTTGTCTTAGCCAAGGTGGTCACTGCCCAGTCCTATAGGAGGCGCAGCGTCATGTGCCGCGGCAAACATTTGGGGGGGGTGGGGGGGGGGTTTGCTCAAAGATGCCAATGCTCACTAAAGAAATAGACAACTGTTTATTTAAATACAACAGACACTGACCTTACAGTTGTGCAATTATGTTTGCTATGTGCAGGTATACATTTTGTGCAAACATGCAGACAGTACAAAATACAATTAAAAAAACTTCTACTGTTTTGGTGCAATACTATGCAGACACACAAAATACAAATAATGGACCAGACGTGTAACATGTGTATATGCACATCAAAGACCAAATTAAACTTTTTACACCGTGTTCCAAATTATTATGCAAATTTGATTGAAGTGTCATACACTTTACATTTTTTGTTTTTCAATTAAACTCATGTATGATATTGTGTCTCAGGACGCCTTGGATCATTGGAATCAATCTCATACACCTGTGA
This sequence comes from Ammodytes marinus, assembly GCF_949987685.1. NCBI lineage: Eukaryota > Metazoa > Chordata > Actinopteri > Uranoscopiformes > Ammodytidae > Ammodytes > Ammodytes marinus. Next base: position 1,996,566 of record NC_137216.1, on the reverse strand, counting down.
TAATTAGTTTGCCATGTGATCCCAATCAAAGAAAAACTACTTAAGAAGGACGTTCCCCATTATTAAGCAGGCCACAGGTTTCAAGCAATATGGGAACGAAAAAGGATCTCTCTGCTGCCGAAAAGCGTCAAATAGTGCAATACCTTGGACAAGGTATGAAAACATTAGATATTTCACGGAAGCGTGCATGATCATCGTACTGTGAAGAGATTTGTGGCTGATTCAGAGCACAGACGGGTTGGTGCAGATAAAGGCATAAAGCTGGGAACACACCGCACTGGCCGCCTGCGGCGGTTGGCCGCGTGAACGCAGGAGGCTCGCCGCTTGGTCATATTGGGCCATATTCACCCGTAGATGGACCCGTCACACATACGGTGCAACAACAACAATAACATGGTCCAGCTGTGCCAAAAAATACAGATGTAGGTAGGCTACACTGTGTACAGCGGCAGTCATGTCACAAATATCATTAAAACAGCATGAAGACGCACCCCGATCACACACACATTACACATTAACAGCAATTCAGCAACATACTAAACACAATAACAACAGCAGTGTGTGCTCAGCTGCAAAAATAAAGGCAGACATCAGCCTACCTGAAAGTGTGCCAGGTCTGGCGGAGGACAACACCGGTGCTTCGCTGTACTATATTGGAATTCCACACGGACACTGCCGTCAACTTTGGGTTCATATTATCCTCAGGAGCAGCACACAGCTGGGTGAGTTTCACTATGCTAACCGGCGCTACCTTGGCTAAAGTACAACCAACAGCTAAACAGATGCAAAATACACATATTTTCAGAATGTATTGGAAGCCCAATGTCCTCACTCCACACGCCCACCTCGTCTTGCAGACCACCGGGCAATCTCAACGCTGATTGGCTATCGCGGCGACGCCAAAAAGATAAATAATTTCATCTTCTGCGTTCGCCGCACATGTTGGCCGCGCCGCAAATGGCAGCGTCTTCGATTCACGCGCTTCGATGAGGCGCGGCTGCGCAAGCGCCCGCCGCCGATTCTTGGGTGAACGCGCGGCCACGCGCTAGTACATTGACTTTGTATGTAATCTCGCCGCGCGGCCAGTGCGGTGTGTTCCCGGCTTAATGAGGAAGGTTTCTGCCAGACAAATTCATCGGAATAGGAGAGCAGCTGCTAAAATGCCATTACAGAGCAGCAGACAGGTATTTGAAGCCGCTGGTGCCTCTGGAGTCCCGCAAACCTCAAGGTGTAGGATCCAGAAGTTTGCAGTTGTGCATAACCTATTATTCAGCCACCCTTAAACAATGATCACAAGCTGAAACAGTTGCAGTGGGCTCACGGCCTCTGCACACATCCTGCGTCTACCTCTGGAGCGCGTTGCCTTACCTTACTGCTGCGTCTCTCGGACTTTTCTCGGACACACATGGAACGTCTCAGCAGCTGCTGCTGCTGCAGCGCTGCTTCTAAAAGCCCTATCTTTCTACATAGAGTTTTCATAGATAATTCCCATTAAAAATGAAGTTCTTTCGAGTCATTTATGATGCATATGATTTATATTGAGTCTAATATTGAGTCTGGACAGTAATCCGTGCGCCCTATTGCCTTTCTTTTTTCTTTTTTTTTTTTTTAATTTTCGCTTGTTGGAAGTCTTATTTTGAAAGGGACACACCAGGAAATGGTGAAACTACAGCGAAAGCTGCCGGTATGAAGTCAATATGACTCTCAGCAGAGTATTTCTCTATCAGTTAAAGCAGAGAGACCCGAGAGAAACGCGCGGCTCTCAGAAAAAAATAGGCGAGCCTCCTGAGGTTAAAGGGGAGTGTCGCTGCAGACGTGCCTCCGACGCGCATCAGCAGTGCGTCTGAGGTTGGATGTGTGCCCGCTCTAGGTTGATTACATGGTCAGTGACAAAAAGTCAGACGCAGACGCGAGGTAGACGCTCAGTAGAGGTAGGATGTGTGTGGAGGCCGTCAGGAATACATGAAGACTCATCTTCTAACAGTCTTGTTTACTGATGAGTGCCGTGCAACCCTGAATGGTCCAGATGGATGGAGTAGTGGATGGTTGGTGAATGGCCACCATGTCCCAACAAGGCTGCGACGGCAGACAGGAGGTGGCGGAGTCATGTTTTGGGTCGGAATCATGGGGAGAGAGCTGGTTGGCACCTTCAGGGTCCCTGACGGTGTGAAAATGACCTCGGCAAAGTATGTAGAGTTTCTGACTCACCACTTTCTTCTGTCGTACAAAAAGGACAGTGCCTGACAATGCACCATCTCATGCTGCAAAGAATACCTCTGTGTCACTGGCTGCTTGGGCATAAAAGGAGAGAAACTCATGGTGTGGCCCCAATCTTCCCCTGACCTCAACCCTATTGAGAACCTTTGGGGCATCCTCAGGCAAAACATATATGAGGTTGGGAGGCAGTTCACATCAAAACAGCAGCTATGGGAGGCTAGTCTGGCATCCTGCAAAGATATTCAAGCAGAAACTCTCCAAAAACTCACAAGCTCAATGGATGCAAGAATTGTGAAGGTGATATCAAAGAGGGGGTCCTATGTTAACATGTAACTTGGCCTATTAAGATGTTTTTGATTGAAATAGCTTTTGATTTCACTAAATATGACCTCCACATCCTGCAAATTCAACAAATGACCATTTGTATTTCTTTACAACCTATAAAATGTTTTGAAACTCTGTTGTGCATAATAATTTGGAATGGTGCATTTTGAGTTTTTTTATTTTTGAAAAAAATACCGTTATCATTTGGAGGTTTGTCCAATAAGATTTGAATCATACTTTAACGGTTGATGACTTAAATTATACTGACTGTCATTTATTTAGGAAAATCTGAGAAAAATATAATTTGCATAATAATTTGGAACGCACTGTAAAGTACCTTTTTGGGTGGGGGCTGTTGTTAGCCTGGAAATCCAGACCCTGATATCTTGAACGATAGAGGGTCTGGCCACGATCAATAGTAATTTCCAACTCAAGGGGCGGCTCCTACTCGTGCATTTCAAATGCCACTGCACGCAGTTGGATAGCACTACAACCAATCAGAGCGATGCACAAGGTGACGTAAGCCCCGTTCGTTTAGCGAACAGCTGTTAAATTAAACGTTTGCCGTGGTCAGTCGGCAAAACAGAACATTCCACTTACTTGCTAATGAAATATTTGAGTGCCGTCTTCCAAATCGTAAAAGGGTCGAGGCCAAAGCAGTCTCAAACTCACACAACATATCCGCAGCCATCTTTGATGTTTACTATCATGGCTTCGACGTCGCATGCACGTCACTGTCGTCATCCGGTTACGACGTCCGCCCCAGAGTACCATATAAAGGGCTCTGGCCCGCCCATATTAGATAGAACCAATTGAAACGTGAGACCCAGATTTCTGGTCTTTTTTAAAAAGCTTCAGTGGAGAGTTTCCAGACCAACAGGCGCAGCAAATTTAATTTACCAGCGCCTAGTGGCAGGTCTGGGAATGCCAGGCTAGGCTGTTGTGCAATTACTGTGGACAATTAGGCCTACTGTGATGCGATAGCATATAATTCATTAATGGTTATTATTAGCCTACTTGCTTGATTTATTTTTAAATGCAGAGGTTATTGGTCATTTTGGAACATATATTTCCCAATTTAAAACAAAAATAAAGCAGCATTGAAAAATCTGAAAATAAATCTTCTTGGCCTACACTAGCATGCTGTTTTAAAAATAACTCAATAGTTGAAATAATAAACACAATGTGTTTTCCCCTTAAAATGACTAAATGCATTTCAAAGACAGTAACAGTGTGGCACTTCTGTAAACTGGCCCAGGCAGCTCTCATGCATTCATCAGACTGCCACGGTGATGTGGAGTCTTAAACTGTTCTAGCTTTGCACAGCACTTACACTCAACAAAAATACAAACGCAACACTTTTGTTTTTGCTCCCATTTTTCATGAGATGGACTTAAAGATCTAAAATTCATTCCAGATACACAATTGTACCATTTCTCTCAAACATTGTTCACAAATCTGTCTAAATGTGTGATAGTGAGCACTTCTGCTTTGCTGAGATAATCCATCCCACCTCACAGGTGTGCCACATCAAGATGCTGATCTGACATCATGATTAGTGCACAGGTGTGCCTTACGCGCCCCACACACATCCTGCGTCTACCTCTGGAGCGCGTCGCGTTACCTTACTGCTGCCTCTCTCGGACTTTTCTCGGACACACATGCAACGTCTCAGCAGCTGCTGCTGCAGCGCTGCTTCTAAAAGCCCTATCTTTCTACATAGAGTTTTCATAGATAATTCCCATTAAAAATGAAGTTCTTTCATGTCATCTATGATGCATATGATTTATATTGAGTCTGGACAGTAATCCGTGCGCCCCATTGCCATTTTTTTTTCTTTTTTTTTGCCATATTTTCGCTTGTTGGAAGTTTTATTTTGAAGGGGACACACCAGGAAATGGTGAAACTACAGCGAAAGCTGCCAGTATGAAGTCAGTATGACTCTCAGCAGAGTATTTCAAAAATCACTTTACTGATTTATACGGGAGAGAGAGAGGGGGGTGTGGTCGGGGAAGAAGAAGGCCGTAGACACAGATAGAGCAACGGAAAACTGTTGCGCTCATCATGATCTTTTTTATTTCTTCACTATAATGGATCTCTATATGTGTCATTTATCCAAAAATGAAATGCCAGAACTAATTGAAAATTAGGTTTTAAATCCCTCGGATTTTGATTGCACAATTAAATCGTGAAATAAAGGGATTATTCGCGTATACGACTGAGGGATGTTTTATTTTGAAATAAACACACCGGGTAAACGTGTAACTAGAGTGAATGCTGCTGGTATGACTGTCAGCAGAGTATTTCTCTATCAGTTAAAGCACAGAGACGCGAGAGAGACGCGCTGCTCTCAGAAAAAAAATAGGCGAGCCTCCTGAGGTGAAGGGGAGCGTCGCTGCAGACGTGCCTCCGACGCGCCTCAGCAGTGCGTCTGAGGTTGGATGTGTGCTCGCTCTACGTTGATTTCACAGTCTGTGACAAAAAGTCAGACGCAGACGCGAGGTAGACGCGCAGTAGAGGTAGGATGTGTGTGGGGGCCGTTAGACTGTCCACAATAAAAGGCCACCCTGAAATGTGCAGTTTTGTCTCACAGCAAAATGCCACAGATGCCACAAGCATTGAGGGAGCGTGCAATTGGCATGCTGACAGCAGGAATGTCAGCCAGATCTGTTGCTCGTGCATTGAATGTTCATGTCTCCACCATAAGCCGTCTCCAGCAACTTCGCACAGCCATTGAAGAGGAGTGGACCAACATTCCACAGGCCACAATTGACAATCTGATAAACTCTATGCGAAGAAGATGTGTTTCACTGCATGAGGCAAATGGTGGTCACACCAGATACTGACTGGTTCTGAGTCCCCAGACCCCCAATAAAGCAAAATGCACATTTCAGAGTGGCCTTTTATTGTGGACAGTCTAAGGCACACCTGTGCACTAATCATGATGTCAGATCAGCATCTTGATGTGGCACACCTGTGAGGTGGGATGGATTATCTCAGCAAAGCAGAAGTGCTCACTATCACACATTTAGACAGATTTGTGAACAATGTTTGAGAGAAATGGTACAATTGTGTATCTGGAATGAATTTTAGATCTTTAAGTCCATCTCATGAAAAATGGGAGCAAAAACAAAAGTGTTGCGTTTATATTTTTGTTGAGTGTATTTTTGTTGAGTGTATTTCTGTTCAGCTAAATATCCCCATAGAACAGCACTGCTTTTATTTTCGCCACCAGTTCAATGTGGGCCTGCTTCTGCTCGTTGACTCTCCCACGTATATGCCGTAGTCGCGCACAGAGCTGCTAATAGTCTGATCAGAGAGAAACGCTTGGAGACAAGCACATTTATTTCCCGCAAATCGCGGCCTTTCGCACAGTTATGACCATGCACAAGCACACATCGTGCTTGCTAGTACATTTACTGTGCAGCACTAAAAATAAATTTAATAATTTAAATATTTTTTTTGGTCGGTCGTTGGTTGTTAGTCAAGGCGTTGCTAAGGCGGCCGCCCTAGCCATATAGCGCTGGGGGAAACACTGCCATGCAAGTCTAAGGTTGTGTTCACACCCAATAGTCCGCTTCTTTGGTGTGCACCAGTTGAGAGCGGTTACATTGTTTGTTTTTTTTTGTTTTTTGTTTTTTAAATGGTTCAGTTCCTGTTCACCAAGGCAAAACACAAACCGACTTTACATTGTTAATTAAAGTCACGTGTATGGTAACACTGTCAGACAGGTCTGATGCAGAATGATCATCCGAGTCGCTCACTTAGGGGCTGTTTATACGACAACACGAAAATATTTTCGCGGTTGCACTATATCATTTACATGAAAACAGCAAACGCAGGCATGAAACCGCAAGTTTTTGAGATCAACTCCCAGGGAGAATTTTTTGGAAAACAACGGTTTTGGTTTCTTGTAAACACTGAAACCATTTTCCCTGGTAACGTTGACGCCACGGCTCCACTTCACACATGCGTAGTCTATAACATTTGCTGTCAAAATACCCACACGCGAGTTATTAAGTTAGAAGACAACATAACATGCAAGGTGTCTCCGCGGCACCATCACTGATCAGCAGAGAGTGTCGTGCAGGGCTCAAATATAACACTCGCCAATTTAGTCTAAGCGATTAGTAAGTTATTGAGAGACCACCCGCCACTTTGTCTGGGGAAAGATTTGTGCTCTGCCGGTTTTTCTAGCAAAATAAACGTGTGTAGCTTCTATATGCCAGGGACACGGCTCTCTCTACATTAAAAAACACTATCCATAGTTCAGCGCGCAGCGGTTAAGTTACTGTTCAACAAAAGGAGCATTATGGCTACGGCTTCACAGTAAAAGCATTTCACTGGCTAAACATTAATAGCATTTCACTGGACAAACGAGTTGACTTTTATTTTGAAACACGCCTAACAGGAAAGTAGCCGCTCACAAAGCCCCTTCACTATCAGCATGTCTTCTGTTTTCACGAGTTCAATGCGGTGAAATAAGAGGACAGAAAGCTTGTCATTTACAATACTTGTAACCCCAAGCTTACACCAGCCGCTTTATGAACGTTAGTGGCATTAATTTTCGGTTACAGTAAGGTTTTATGCATCAAATTGTACCGAAAGAGCTATCTACTAGGCTAAGTGTCACCGCTGACTATTGGCTTGGTATGCCTACTACAGCGATTTCGGCCCGTTTCCTCTGAAAACATGTGTACGAGTGAATATTTAAAATAAATTGTGTCTGAATAATTTGCATGTTTTCACCATGTAAAGTGCCCCTCAGAGTCTGGTTGTTTAGTTCACACCAGAGTCTGGGACTGTGTTCAAATCAACCCAAATGAACCACACCAAGGGCTTAAACGCTCCAGGGTTCCTCTCAACCGCACTAAACAAAGCTGGTGTGAACCATGCCTTATGCCTCGTTTCCACCGAGTAGAGCGGGTCGGAGCTGCTTAGAGCGGGACAGCTCACTTTTAAGAATCTCGGTGGTGTTACCACCGCCGACCCTACCCTTACTGGTAGGTAGGGCTGTCGCGATGATAGGGAATACCCCGTGCGGTGAGTCAGGGTGGCTAAACCGTGCGGTATGCGATATAATTGCTCCACCCCTTTTTTAGGCCTAATTATAGGTCTATATTTATTAAGCCAACTTGTTTGTACCGTATTGGTCCGAATATAAGACGGGGTTTTTTCCCCATTCAGCTTAATAATAATAATAGGCTATATTTAATATACAGAGCATTTCTCGCACTCAAAGCGCTTTACATAGCTTCAGTTGTGTTTATTTTATTTTTTTTATCGGTTGGAACCAACACTGTCTGTGCTCTCAGAAGCGGCCGGGGCATGTGTGTGTGCAATGGGAGAGAGAACGCTTTGTGTGGAGAGAAAACATGAGGCACGGCACATCGCAAAAGCCAATGCAAAGCCTCAAATCATTATGTTGCGAGTCAACGTGTCAGAGGCAGGAATCGGCTGTGCGATCGACTTTTACTGTGGCAGTAAGGAGAGATGAGATTGCCAACTGCGCTTTTCCTTGTACCCACACCACAGCCGCCGTAATGTTTAGATTTCATAATTTTCATCAAAGCCCTAATGATAATAAGAATAAGAGGCTTTATTTAAAAGCTGTCCATGCGGTCGTTGTGATTGTAACTTTATCGGCTGTAAACTGAAACCAACGGATATCGCGGAAGCCTTCCAAACGACAACTGTAACGTGCCCCGGTTATCATTTCAGCCTTAAACCACGGCGTTGATAGCTTTCGTTTCAGCACTAGGCTATGTGATTAACTATGAGCATTAAATAAATGTTGCGTCTCAGATGCCGAGGACAGCAGCGAGGATGACCGAACCAGAGCATAGAGAGATGACAGCGAGAGCGATCACAGCGGAGCAGAGGAATAAAGTCTGTAGTAAACACTTCAGAGTTCGGTCTATTTGTACTACTGTTCATTTGCAATGAAGGAAAGTGTTTTATTAAATGTTCGTATATGATTTTAATAAATAAAATTAATTTCCTTTTAAAAACAAGATCTGGTCTTCAAATCTTTTTTCTAAATATGAGTTTTGAAAAACGGGGGTGCGTCACCTTTTATAACAGGTCCATGGACGTCGCGTGCGGTTGTTGCGGTGACCGCCCATGCTCTGCGAATGGCTTGAAAATATTGCAGTATTTCATCTGTGCGGTTATCGCGACAGCCCTACTGGTAGGACGGGGTTTAGGCTGGACTGCGATAGCCACCGCCAGAATATGGGTTAAACTATCGGGCTGTGGAACAACTGTGGTCAAACCAGCGGTCTCTCGTTTTTGCTTGGTCAAACCAGCCGCTTCTTTATTTAATCCCCCCGTGTTGTTGTGAGTGTAAACGCACAGAGACGGCTCGGTGCAACTGATAGAGACAGTGAGCGAACAGTGCTGGCTGCGGCAGCTACGTGACATCGTAGCAGTGGGACACAGGAAAGACACCACACAATAAACAGTGCTGAGCTCACATTTTCGCCAAAACACAAGACTCTCTTCACTCCGGCCGAGGTGACTACACACGGCGGAAATTATTATTTCGACCAATAAACGGACGGCATGTGTAGCTCCGCCTTTTCGGCACCCTTTCAGGCGGCTAGTACCCCTACGGAGGAGTACTGAGATTAGGAGCGGCTCAGAGCGGTTAGGTGCGCTTAAACCGTACCCTACCCAACTTTTGGCAAATGAAAAGCCAAACTATCCGGACCGAACCGCTCCGATCCGACCCGCTCTACTCGGTGGAAACAAGGCATTAGACTCACTGTTTATCACAGTAACATACAAGTGGAAAGCAGCAGAAGCATGAAGTGTGAAGGATACAGCACTAGCGTGGTTGATGCCCACAAACACAGCCACGCAACGCATCACACTGGACCATTCCCTCTTGAACTTGTGTGGCTCCCCCAGACGGCTGTCTATACAGGGGTACAGCAGGCCGATCACAGCTGAGGAAGGAGAGGGACACAGTCAGAACACAAACCAGTAGCTTTCACTGCTCAACATGTCTGCTGCTGAAGATAGCACACACCCTTTTCTGATGGCCCACTCTCGCATGGAGATAAAAGTGAACCATACAGGCACAGGAGGACCCTGCTCTCTGCTGCTGGCCAGCAGAACACACTTTTAACAGTGACCCAGTCCCAAAAGAGAAACTGGGACTGTTTGGCAAAAAACGATGCTGACTGGATGACTGTTAAAGTCATTACATTTGGTTTAACTGATTTCAAATCACTTTTCCCCACACTTCATGGTAAGTTTCAACTGCTTTGAGTGAGTGAGTGAGTGAGTGAGTGAGTGAGTGAGTGAGTGAGTGAGTGAGTGAGTGAGTGAGTGAGTGAGTATGGATATTAGGGGTGTACCGGTACACTAAAGTCACGGTTCGGTACGTACCTCGGTTTTGAAGTCACGGTACGGTATGGTTCATAGTAGGGCTGCACGATATGGACAAAACTTCATATCCCGATATTTTTAGGCTGACTGGCGATATACGATATATATCTCGATATAAAGCTATTGAGGAAAAACATATAGATTTTCAATAGATATTTTCATATAAAATAGCTTAAGCATTAATATAACATTTCAAGAGGTGTGTCCTGTATTTTCTGGTCTTGTGATGTGTGAAGCTATTTATTAATTTGTTAAATAATGAATTAGGCCTACACATTTTACATTAAAATGATTCTGATACATGAGCCATGACATTTAGCCTATAATATTACAAATGCAATGATAAAAAGTCTGCATGGAGGTATTGAAAAACATCAGTTCTGTTTTATTGACATCAGGACAGCAGAAAGTCTACACATCTTCCACTACAGGCTAAAACACATTCACTTCCAACTGCACCTTGGCTAAGAAGAATATGATGGTCTAAAATTTTTTTATAAAATAGCTTGAAGCTAATAAGCTACATGCTTCTTGCTGTTCTGGGTTTGCTCCCTCATGGTTGAATTAACTAATTGGAAGTCGCTTTGGACACAGTGTCAGCTTTTTCAATGTAAAGTTATGTGTTGACAGTCCTGAAACGCTGCCGATGAATGTCAGAACGCCGATTGTCCAACCTAAAACTAGTTACCCGCGCTACTTCATGCTGCTGTTGTAAATGCTAGAAGAGATTGGCAGTGCTTTGCAACGTTTGCAACGTGTTTCTGTCATTCTCTACAAACGCCCCGCTTCTGCAACTCGTCTGTTCTTTTAAATCAGAGCCGATTCCAAGTAAACGAGCCGTTGTTATATTGCCGTTTGGTTTAATTCTACCGGCGCTGTGTCACTATGCCTAGCTAGCTTCCCTCCATGCTTGTTGTGTTGTGAACGGAGCGGAGTGAGGAGAATGTGCGGACTGCGCATGTGCAGAAAATCAGAGAGGGGAGGGGGAGGGCTCACTCCTCTGGAAGTCTCACACACACAGACACTTCATGCGATGCGAGGAAAACACAGACGTTCGAGGCAGAAACTAATTATTTTAGCGCAGAATGACGTGTATCGATGTAAACGATAGTGTCCAATTTTGTATCCCCTTTGGATTTATATCGATATATCTTACAAACTCGATATATCCTGCAGCCCTAGTTCATAGTTAAGGGAGAATGAACAGTTTTAGCTGTCAGTAACTAGCTGACAGTGTGTAACATACAAATAAAATGCATAGGCCTAACAAATCTAAAAAGAATACTGCTGCAATTCTCCAATAAATAAAATACTTATTAAATACTAGTGAAGGTGCAGCATAAACTAAAATTGCAGTGAAAAATAAAGCCAGTGTTAATGCTCAGCAGGCTCTGTAAGCTGGTATGTAAAAAAAGGGTATGTCTTCTTTAAAGGTATTTTTGACTTTAAAAAAATAAAATATGACTGCAGCTCTCTGAAGCGCTTTTATAAATATAACAATTATCAAATAAAAGTGCAACTGCAGCATCAATTAAATGACAGCTTATGTATTTTCAGTATAAAAAAGAAAATACTGTGTGTTTGCACAGCTCGATTTTTCTTCACAGTAACAGTGATAGTATGACCTGGATGGTGCCTTTTCAAATGCGTATGCATGTTCGACGTGTTGGCTCCCTTTTATATGTCCATGGTTGGCTCCTACATAGGCGATCGCGGTGAAACAATAACCTGTGTGCCGACATTCAGGGTTTTTCCTGCATTCAAAAAATTTTGGCGCCCGCCAAAGGAATTTTAGCGCCCGCCAAAGGAAAATCCTCAGCGCCAAAGTGTTTTTTTTTATATATATATAGATAAATAAATAAAAATCTACTTAAAACGGCTCCAAATGTGTTTCCATTTCCGCGCCATTCCAGTCATATTACTTGCAATCTCAGTTGTAAAAAAAAAAATCAGGTCGGGGATAATCGTTATTAAACTATCATTGTTCCGCTCGCCGGGGCATGCAGGCTTATAAATGCAGCGCACCCTTTCAGCCGTGAGCTCCGCTCGGCCCCTCCCTTACCTGAGTTTAGCTATCGGCTCGTCCAGAGTAGGAGGGAGATGTTGCGCATTGCCGGGTGTTTTGAAAAACTTCTAGATGACGAGAATAAAGGTAAAACTAATTGTGTTGTCTGAAAACACTTCAGACTCACAACAGACTAAAATAATGTGCAAGATTTGTCACACGCGAGTAACGTGACATACGCGACCGAGAGAGAGAGAAAGAAAAGTGATATACGACCTGATCTGCACCTCTAAACATCCCGACCAATTTGTTTATTCACTTTAAGTCGAGTCATAGTGGTCTATGACCAAGCAATCAATGAATAAAAACACAGGAAGTTTAAAGCTCCTTGACTCCTGCCACCACAACTGTCAACACTACAATGCAACTGCCTATCCAGCCAGCTCCTTGACATAAATAAATCATGCCCTTACATTCAATGCTAGCAAAAGACGTGCCCTATCAACACCATTTACAACTGGTTATTTTTATTTTGACATATTTTTTTTAAATTATTAAAAATATGTTTCACTTATTTAGCCTATTTCTATTCTCCCTGTTTTCAGTTCAATTAGGCCTTTGTTTAAAGTCCAAAGTCATGGTGTTATTAGAAAAAAACCTTGTTAAAAGTAAAATAAATGCATAATGTTCTTAAATCAATGATTAACTGTCTTTAATAATCGTGATAACACAATGTGATTACTCAAAATAATCATGATTATGATTTTTTCATAATCGAGCAGCCCTACCTTCTTCCATGGTTTAGATCAATTAGAAACAATTAAAGTATTAGGCCTAAATAGGTAGGCCTAGTCATTATTAGTATTTTGACTTCATATATAGGTTGTTTATTGTGATTTCATAAGCGTCAGTGAGCTCCATGGTAACACAGTGATTGACAGGCTGACTGAAATGCTCTTGAGCTGGACAGAAACTCCCCTCTCCCAACCCAACACCCCTCTTAAAATACACAAACCGTTTGCCTTTACTGTCGCGACCCCAAAAAAAGTCGGTCGCGTACTGACCCCCCAAAGGCCCATTCTGAGCCAGGAAAAACCCTGACATTGTTCCACACGTTTATCACTGTTTTCATAATTCTACTGGAATCCGAAGTTATCCCTCAAGCGGGATTTGAATAACAGGGGGGCGCCTGCAAGCTCCGGTTTCCTGTTGTCTTTCGCCATGCAGTTCGCTCTCTGTTCGATAGCACTGTATAACATTTTGATTTGCACTACTCACAGGCTGTGTCTTGATTCAGGGGTTGCAGCCTACGTAGGCTGCATTTGAAGACCGATTGCGTCATAGCGGCGCGCAAAGGCTGTCCCATTTGCAAGGCTCCTTGCAAGGCTCCTCATATGCGGCCGAGAAATGCAGCCTTCGTTTCACGGTTTTGAAGGCTGCATCAGATGGATCCTTTGTGGCCCAACATATCCCAAGATTCATTGCGTTTTTTTCAGAGATTGCATAAAATAAAATAAAAAATAACAAAACAGCAACGTGTTGCTCCATCTTCTTAACTTTTATCTTCCTTTCTTTTTTTCTTGTACTTTTTTTTCTTTTCGTCTGGTAGGCAACTTCTTTTTCTTTTTTCCTCCATTGACAGGGCTGTCTCCGTTGGCAGCAATCAGGGTTGCTAGGCAGCACAGGAGCGGCGAGTCGTCACGCAAGGTAACGGCTTGTTACGTAAACCGGAAATGCTCGTAAACGGAGACCTGCGGAGACCGTCTCATTTAACAAAGCTCGTTGGCCTTGGAATCGGCCTTAAAATCGGCCTTCATAGGCTATAGCCTTCATAGACCGCGAGACTGCGTCCTACCAAGTGCGTGGTCTCTGTAATGGGACATAGCTACAGACTGTCAGGGTTTTTCCTGGCTCAGAATGGGCCTTTGGGGGGTCAGTATGCGACCAACTTTTTTTTGGAGTCGCGACTGTGCAACAGTAAAGGCAAACGGTTTATGTATTTTAAACCTGTAGTGTGTAGAATTTTGGGTTTTATTTCCAAGTAGATTTTGTAGAGAGTAATTATAAGTACATTTAATTTACTTGCATAATAGCTGAACATTTTTTTTTTTATTATTATTTTTTTCCTTAGAAAGGGTCTCATATATGTCCATATTTCTGCATATTTTGGACCAAGGCCTAGTGCCGCCATCTTGCAAGTGTCATAGTTGGAATGTCATCAGGTGCATTGTTAAAAATTTAGAATTGTTCTTGAAGGCCACTGTAGTTTCTGTTATTATTCAAAGGGGTTGGGGTTACCCAGGGAGTGTTGCATTCTAGAACTTTGTAGAACTTTCTTGATGATGTCATATTACACACTGCACCTTTAAGAGGGTGTGGGGTTGGGAGAGGGGAGTTTCTGTCTAGCTCAAGAGCATTTCAGTCAACCATGGAGCTCACTGACGCTTATGAAATCACAATAAACAACCTGTAGATATGAAGTCAAAATACAAATAATGACTAGGCCTACCTATTTAATACTGTAATTGTTTCTAATTGAAATTGCAAGAAGAAAAAATCATAATCATGATTATTTTGAGTAATCACATTGTGTTATCACGATTATTAAAGACAGTTAATCATTGATTTAAGAACATTATGCATTTATTTGACTTTTAACAAGTTTTTTTTCTAATAACACCATGACTTTGGACTTTAAACAAAGGCCTAATTGAACTGAAAACAGGGAGAATAGAAATAGGCTAAATAAGTGAAACATATTTTTAATAATTGAATAAAATAAATATGTCAAAATAAAAATAACCAGTTGTAAATGGTGTTGATAGGGCACGTCTATTGATAGCATTAAATGTAAGGGCATGATTTATTTATGTCATGGAGCTGGCTGGATAGGCAGTTGCATTGTGGTGTTGACAGTTGTGGTGGCAGGAGTCAAGGAGCTTTAAACTTCCTGTGTTTTTATTCATTGATTGCTTGGTCATAGACCACTATGATTCGACTTAAAGTGAATAAACAAATTGGTCGGGATGTTTAGAGGTGCAGATCAGGTCGTATATGCCTTTTTCTCTCTCTCTCTCTCTATCTCTCTATCTCTCTCTCACTCTCTCTGTCTCTCTCTGTCTCGCGGTCGCGTATGTTATGTGACTCGCGTGTCCGCGCCTGACAAATCTTGCACATTATTTTAGTTTGTTGTGAGTCTGAAGTGTTTTCAGACAACACAATTAGTTTTACCTTTATTCTCGTCATCTAGAAGTTTTTCAAAACACCCAGCAATACGCAACATCTCCCTCCTACTCTCTGGAACAGCCGATAGCTAAATTATCAGGTGAGGGAGGGGCCGAGCGAGCGCACCGCTCGGCTGAAAGGGTGCGCTGCATTTAACAGCCTGCATGCCCCGGCGTGCGGAACAATGATAGCTTAATAACGATTATTTTGTTTTCATGATTGAGGGAAGCCGTAATAGTAATCAAAAATGAAATTCAATTTATTGCCCAGCCCCTCGAGAAGGATGACTTAAATTGGGCTGAATTTGGAGAGGTTTTAAATAGCTATATTTATTCTCAATCTTTATCATTTTGGCGCTCCTGATTTTCCTTTGGCGCTGGATAAATCCGCTTTGGCGGGCGCCAAAATTTTCTCTATGCAGGAAAAACCCTGACTGTAGAAGAGGGGGGGAACGCTGCTACAACTGCTAATAGTGATGCAAACGGAATACTTGAGCGGAGAGGTGTGTATCTACTGCTCTGACCGCAGCTGGGAGGGACTGCTGCGTGAGGACTCGGCCGCCTGTCAGTGCTCTGGGATGGGGCAGGAGCCTCGGGAGGCAGCCGCTGCTCGTTTAGAAGTAAAGAGCGATACATGCCTTAGCAACAGAGTCTCCAAAAGTCACCAATAACACCAGAAAAAGTAGCTAGATTTGTCGCTAGTCGCTTTTTTGAAAAAGTCGCCAGAGGGGTCTGAAAAGTTGCTAAGTTAGCAACACTGCACCCTCATGCTGTGCTCACCATGGAGATAACAGACTCTAAATCGCTGGCTGCTACTGCACATGTGCGAGCGAGCCGGAGGCTAAATGGTCCGGGGGGAACTCCGACGACAAGTTTTAAGTTCCACACCGCAAAACAAGCCTGTACATTCGCCATATTAACGCTATGTAGGCTACGCCACAAACGGACCGCGGTCCACCTCTGTAACACCAAATACGTGCCTGTACCGTCACGGTACGGTACAAATACGTGTATCGTTACACCCCTAATGGATATGTTCTGGATGTAAATGTTTGGCTATGTTGTGCAGTCTGAATAGAGCATCTATGCAGTACTCTGTGTTTGTGCTGTATGTTAACCAGAACTCTACAACACAACTCCCTTCTCTTCTTTCCTCTAAGGTAACATAGAGATCCAGTGTTTGGCTGTGACATACCTGAGGCTGTGCCACAGCAGGGAGGCACCCACCAGGCTGAGGAGAAGATACTGCTGATGACATCGGGGGGGAAGAGGGTGACGTTTCTCTGGACCTGCAGCAGGTTTAGCACCAGAGATAGGAACACACCCACACAGAACAGCAGGGCCCCTCGGATCAACAGGTTGGTCAACCTGCAATGCACAGCACAATAAGTCAGGAAAGGTATCTATTCCAACACAGTTGGAATGTAGGGTCTGAAAGTACATTTACAGAGTCTACGTCATCCTATGGCCAGCAGATACCTACATATCCTTCAACTGCTATAGTGAAGACAAGAAATAAATGACATGATGGAAGTTGAGGGTTCAAATTCATGTCCCTCGCTTTGGTCATGTGGATGTACTTCTTAAGGTGGGCCTATGGAGCATAAGCAGAGCTAACCTGTTGGTAATGACTAGATATAAGGGCCCCTGTGAGGAGCAGACGGAAGGCTAACCTGTTGGTAATGAATGAGATATAAGGGCCCCTGGCAGGCCCTGGAGTCAACCTCTGCTGCTGGCCCCCAGTCACTGTGCTGTCGCTCATGGCTGTTAGTGTTACAGACATGTGCTAGGTGTGTGAGATCTAGCAGTCAGCTCAACGTCCTCTCCTGACATCACACACCACGCTGAAATACAAAAACATGGAGGTCATCAACACAGACTGGGAACACCCACCATAACACATGGTATTTCTGTGATTCGGTTGACAGACAGACAGACAGACACACACACACACACACACACACACACAAGGCTTGGACAAGAGATTTTAGACATATAGCTATTACATTTCGACACGTGGGTAGGTTGTTAGCCTACATAATTTCTATATGTCTATGTGAAGTTCCAATATTGTGTGTAATGACAACCGTAGTTAACTTCTTTGAATGCTTAAACGTAAAATACTCGCAATCGCACTAGAATGCAGATACCATGCAATGTCTTTGCTTGCCTTGTGCTGTATGTGGTGCACATTGGAACTGTAACATTGATTTAAAGTGCTTATTATTGTGGCACCAACGCATGTTGCAGGTGCTACCAGGCTGAACCACTTTTCCATTACAAATACACAGTTTGAGCTCTCTGTATAGTCGCATTTACTTTGATTTTGTAATAATAACTTAGCTAGCAACAGGGATGCTACAGCAGTAAACTGCATAACCGCTAATCATTTGAGCATGTGTCCATTACTGCCTATGAATTAGTTTTTGAAAAAAGCAAAGTAACATCTACATTCAAATATGAACAAGTAGCGATGGCAGCGAATATGCCAAGTAAGCTTGACGTCAGTAGTCTAGCCTGATTAGTTATATATATAGGTTAGTTAGCTTGGTAAATAGCTAGCTAAACTGCATAAGCCGCCGTGTCAGAGTAGTTGAGGTCAATTAGAAGTATTCCCTTATGTTGACAGAGACGTTTGACTGATTCAAGAATACATGACACATAGCATGGAGCTCCCAGAGCAATGGTTTGGACTGAAAACAGGAAAATCTTACTTAGCCTTCTGCTTGTCTCCTGATAGTCTCATGGACCTGTGGTCTCTACTCTAACTACTTCCGCTCTTCTGAGCTGAATAAACACCAACACCCAATCAGCGTGAAAAGCCTTAACGTAACCACGTTACGCAAAACGGACGTATCACGTGATACAAAACAAATAATTAGGCTCGTTTGAGTAGGAGCCTATGCCAAGCATGATGCCAAGCCGATTTAACATTAAATTCGCTTGACTGGATATGTGTTGCAGATATCTGTAATTCAGTTTCGCCTAGTCAAAAAGAACATTTCGGATATCCGCAACTACATTCTTCCTAACCATTATAGTCCAGGCATTATATAACCTGACCTGAAAAAAATTGCAACAGAAACCATTCTAACCGTTTTTGATCATGAATATGTAGCTTAATTAATAACATACTAAAAGTCTTAAGGAATCCAAGTGGTGGCAAGTTATTTTCTAAGGGTTTTCTTAACCATACCTTTATACCAATTTTCGGCTTCCTAAAGTAGGCTAGGCCTACTGTTTTATGGGAGAGGTGATATGTGCCAAATTGTTAACCTTCTCAGAAAAGCATGAAACTTGTGTGTTGTTGTTTGCTGGGATAACAGTGTTATGCAGACTACTGCACACATGTTTTGTTGTGATTTTCCATGTTGACTGATTTGGGTGTATGGAGAGAAATAAATTATATTTTCCTCAGTCTGCAGCATTGGTCTTGTCAAGTGTTTGGTGAACTTATTGTATATTTGCACTTTCTCTGTGTACTTTTTATACATTACTCAAATCACTGAGAAGTAGAATTACTAAAAGTGTTTAAGGTTAGCAACAGCAGTGTGTAACTGGTTCAGACAGAATTAAGTAGGGGAGAGTGGCCTAAGTTGTGCCGGTGGGGAAGTTGTGCCACCCCTTGTTTCTAGAAAACCGTGGAAGAAATTGAAAATGTGACCACATAAGAAGAGCCATCCATTTGACTCATCCTGTTAAGAAGGGAGACACAAGGAATAAGATTAAAGCACATTTAAGCTAAAAAAAAAAATTGTCCCTTTCAAAGTAAAATTTCCTTGATCAAGGTTTTTTGATTATTGTGTCCGAACAATTAGACAAGTTTGAAAACATTTGACACATGTTTTAGTGCTTTAGTATGCTACACTGTGTGTCTATATAGTTAGCACAATGTCAGCCCTAAACTGCTGCATCATGCCTATTATCCAAAATTCTGGGGTTGGGGTGATTTGTGCCAAAGGGCCTAGGTGAGTTATAAGTAAGTAAGTAAGTAAAATGTATTTATAAAAGCACATTTATGACAGTTTGCACTGTCCAAAGTGCAGTACATAGTGCATTCAGTAGATAAACAATGAAGGTAAAATAACAATAACAAAAATAAAAGACATAAAGCCCATACATCCACAAATATAAACAAAGATAGTAGTGCAGAAGATAGTTAATGGGGAGGAAAAACCAGGGTGTACAGATGGGTTTTGAGCCTTGATTTAAAGGCAGAAATGGAGGGGGAATCACATTTGTCAGGTGGCAGTCACAAGCACGGAGCAACTAGTGCAAAGTACATTTCTGAGAGTTGTGCCAGTGGCATGGCTGTATACGCTGGTCACCAAAAAGAAAGTGATTGTCTACATTAGCTCAGAAGAGACTGACATCTCCATATCACTTAAAGCTACAACGAGTAAGTCGGCACGTTGGCGACACCTTTGAACAAAAGCGGTAGTATTTTTACGACGCCAGCTGTCGTGAAGCTCGTGCAGGGGGTGCAAGATTCAAATAATCAGGAAGCAATATAGTGCGTGTCCGTGTGTTGAAAGTGTGAGGGCACCGGACTCTTTTCGGCTCGGTGAGAGTGGTTAGTGACACAGCATCAACTACACCTGATTGCAATGAGTTGATCCATTGTCACCTCTCACAGAGCTGAACGAGTATGTGTCCCCACACAAAGTGAATGAACGAGAGACGGCAGTTAGTTATGGATCACGATGAGGTAATGTGTTTATGTTGTTGTAAATAATGACTATTTCAGATGAATAATGGTCATCTGATGATGCTGGTGAGGCAAAGTAAACTTTGTTTTAGTAGGCTACCGCTCATTCATTTAGGAGTAAACACTGCAGTCTAGGTTCACTCCGTGAAATTGTGTATACGTTGCTTGGCAACGCCCTCCCGCCCGCCTATCACTCTCCCTTTTAGCTTTTCTTCATTGCATTTTCTTTTTTTTCTTTGATGGTTCAGCCCCGTTATCAGTCATTATGACGACAAATAACTGTCTCAAACAAGGCTCCCGCGGGACAACGTCTCAATTTGCGGGACGTGTGAAAAGTAATGGAAATGCGATCTGGTCACCCTAGCAGTTAGAAGCATTGTTATTGAAAGTGAGCCCCCCTTTTTAAATGCGTGTTTTATAATCTGGCATTTATCCGATAGCTGTGAGGAGACAGCAGTCTCCGTTTGTCTGTGTGTGTGTTTGTCTGTGTGTGTGTATCGGGCTGCTGGGCTCAGTGGCTCTGTGAAGGTGCTGCCTGCAGTGCTTCAGCGTTTGTCTTCCTGTTACTTCAAAATAAAAGCCAACTCACGTTTGTCAAGTGAAATGCTAATGTGAAGCCAGTGAAATGCTTTTAATGTGAAGCCGCAGCCTTAATGCTCTATTTGTTTAACAGTAGCTAACTTAACTGCTGCGCGCTGATCTAAAGATAGTGTTTTTTTAATATAGAAAGCCGTGTCTCTGGCATTACCGGTGGTGACACGAGTTTATTTTGAAAAAAAAAACGGCACTTTGTCCCGCATTGTCCCGCACAAACGTAGTCTTTGTCCCACATCTGGTGAATTGGGATCTGGTCTCCCTATCCCCTTCCCACACCTGGAGTGATAGGCTTCTCAAATCACGTTCCTGCGCCACACTGAAATCTGCGACCAATACGGATATGTGACCATAGAGCATGCACGCGTGAACCGAAAATCGGACTGGGTGTACGACCAGATCAAATGCAGTAATAAAAACTATATAAAAACGTCTTTCTTTGCACTGATGGTCTCGTTTGCTGTTAAAGGTAATTTATGATTATGAGAGGAAACATGAGGCTGTTTAAAAGATATTTAAATGTTACTCGTTGCCGCTTTAACGACACCACTCAGAGCCGGCTCGAGGCATAAGCGAACTAAGCGGCCGCTTAGGGCCCCCGACTGCCCTGGGGGGCCCCCTCCAAAAAAAAAAAAAAAAAAATATATATTTTTTTTTTTTAAGTTTGTGAGTTTGATATTAACATCATATTATGCAAATGTCAGTTATCATACAAAAAAAGGAATAAAATGTTTTGGTCTAGATAATTAATAGCCTAAAAATGTAATCAGTTCATCTGGGAGGAAATCCGAAATTATCTGATCATGTCACGTTCACATCCATGCACAGTGTGTATTGAGTTTATTTAAAAACAATTGGAAATGGGGCTGCCCTCAGTTGCCCATGCACTGTGTATAGTCTATAGCAGGGGTGTCCAAACTACGGCCCGCGGGCCAACTGCGGCCCGCTTTTTATTGGCCCGCGGCCGATTTTAGAAATATAATATAATTTGGCCCTTTGAAAAATTTTTTTTTTTTTTTTTTTCATTTCTTAGTTAACCCACTAGTGCAGGGGTGTCAAAACTGATTGATTGGCCCGTGGCACATTTGAAAAATATAATGTAATTTGGCCCTTTTAATTTTTAAATAATTTAAATGCACTCATTATATTACAGAGAAATATGTCCCATAAAAGAAAAAGAGCACCAAGCCCATCCCAGAGGACCCTGCATAGTATTTTATTTTAAATTAATATTTTTATGGAAAATCCATGTGTCCTTCTCCAATAGCTTCTGATTCATCTGACACAGTGTCTCCATTTTTTTTCATAGAAAATTCTTTAGATTTAGCCTCTTAATTTCCCTCTCAAAGTGCACCAGATTCATGCATTTCACTTTAAAAACTTAAAAAAACCTATTTCAGCCTTGTCTGTGGAAAAAAAGATACAGTAGCTGGACAACAGAGTTCTTCTGCTTAGTTCCTCACACTGCATTTAAATGCATTCACTATATTAGAGAAATATGTCCCGTAAAAGAAAAAAGAGCTCCAAGCCCAACCCAGAGGACCCTCCATAATGTTTTATTTTATAGTAATATTTTTATGGAAAATCCATGTGACCTTCTTCAATAGCTTCTAATTCATCTGACCCAGTGTCTCCAAATTATTTGTTCACACAAAATTTCTCAGATTTAGCCTCTTAATTTTCCTCTCAAAGTGCACCAGATTCATGCATTTCACTTTAAAAAGGTTAAAAAAATCTCCCGGGGGGGCATACCCCCGGACCCCCCTAGGAGGGTCTGAATCTCGGCTGTCTAATACTTTCGCACAGCCTCACAGTGGAGGCACTAGCGGAAAACACTGGGTGTGTGAATGATATTTAACAAACATCTATAGTTTCAGCAGCACCAACATTGGAGGGGGGCCCCCTAATCATATTTCGGCCCCCTGAAGGCTTGGGCCGGCTCTGACACCACTGATGAGAGTTCAGATGGCCAGAAAGATGATAATGGTGACTTTGTCATTGTGAGCTTTGCAGGCAAAACCACCTAGATCTGCTAGGCCTTGTTTAAGAAAATTGACCTTCAATCTTTGTAAAATATTTACTTTATTTACTTTAAATAAACCTTAAATAAGTAATTGTCAAATGGATTTGTCTTGCATTGCAGTTTATGAGATATATATCAATGGCACAATTTACCCCATGGTATTCTCTCTTGTGGCACAAGAAAGCTATATTTCTTAAACAGTTTATTCCAGATCCAAAGTTTTTATTGCAAGGGATGCACAACATCCTGAAATATATGTACATATTTGAGTTGGAGACATAACTGTCAAGGCCTCACTTTAAAATCACTTTGAGTAAAAAGTGGCACAACTTAGGCCACTCTCCCCTAATATGAAGCGTGTGTGTTTCATATGGTGACAAAATATGTTTTTTTATAAAATAGTGTATAGTTTTGAAAAGAGTGTTTAATTTTGCAAAAGGTCTGAGGTGTTTTGCTAATTGGGTGTTTGGTGTGCTAATTGTGTGTAGTGTTTTGAGAAATCGGGCCCTGTTTTCAAAATTGTGTTTAAGCAATCGAAAAAAAACTATATAAAAGACATTTAGATGGTTAGGCTATGTAACATGTATGGCACATGAAGGGAGAAAGAAATGTATAAAAAATATAAAATGTCTTGTGATCTCGAGTATGTCTTGTATCACTTTGTGGTTCCTTGTATTCTATCACATTTTTTATTCATAGTTTCACAATCTATTGCAATATTATATATATTATATATATATATTGTATATATATATAGTATATACTATATATATATATTGTATATATATACAATATATATATATATATATATATATATATATATATATATATACAATATATATATATAATATATATAATATTGCAATAGATTGCGGTATATATACATATATATATTATGTGTATATGTATATACAGTATATATATATATATACAATATATATATATATATAATATTGTCATAGATTGCGAAAGTAAATGTGATAGAATACACATATATATAGTGTATTCAGTATATGAATAATTATAATGTAAGATGTAAGTGTTTTTGTGTTCAACAATTTCACAGTTTGGTTAACTCAGCTGGTATGCATATTTACCGTAGGCCTACTTGGTTAAAAAAACAATAAAAGTAAGATATAAAAATACTATATTTAACAGATTGATAAACCAAACAGAATGAAATACAAAGGATACAAATAAGAAGGATCGTAATTAAGATTGAAAAGATAAAGTTATTATTGTATTTATTTTACTTTTTACTTACTTTTAGAAACAAATGTTAAATGAAAACATCGCTATTGAGCACTATTTTTAATGGCACATTAATCCACATTTGATGCTCTTGTGAGTATTTGGGGCTTACATGGGATTTCCTCACAACAATGCAAATATAAAGTACAACAAACGGTATTTCCCATTGCCTAAAAAAAGATTTGAACATGGCTACAACTCACTATCCTCATATTCTAGCAGCTACAGTGATTCATGTATGCTCTTGCCATCTAGCACGCTGACTCTGCAGGTTGTACACACACCGTAGTCCTTACAGTCCCATGGGAGACTCACTTAACCCTAATAATTAGAGTGATAAAGGCAGTGTGCTAGGGAAGAGGAGGGTATGGGGGCTTTCAATTAGTTGTCAAGGGCTACTTGGAGGCCTCCTGACGCGGCCAGGGATTCCATTCATCATCCTGCCTCTTCCAGGCGCTAAGGGCCTTTTCATTATCAGACCAGTGTGGGCTGCTCCAGTAGCACTGTGAGTGATGGCGTGGCTGGATGGGTTGTGGGTGTGTCCGGGCCTTCATCCCCATTGGAGCGTTGCAGGTCTGGGCTCCAGAGTAATAGGCCCTCTGACCTCTCTGTTGTCTATCATTAACCCCTAACCCCCTCCCTCTCCATGCCCAGCAGCCAATACCAAGCCTCTCTCTTCCACCAATTCCCTTCGTACAGGCACAGGCATATTTTTGTGGAAAGCAACAAAAGAAAATGGCTGCTGCTCTTGTGTTCCAGTCAATGTGTACCATGTTTGGTATGATCTAAGCACCCTGCATTATGAGGCCTGCATGTTATCCATAACACAATATAATGTAAATATCCTGTAAATGATATAATCTATCTACAGTGTCTCATGATGGGCTTCAGGAGAATGTGACCGCTATGTTTCCACCAACATCTCACACATTAGAGTCAGGGTCATTGATACACATAGAAATGTTCTGAATTTTGTCTGGGGAAATATGTTAAAAATCCAAAAAAAGACATACATTCCTTAAAAGAGCAGAGCTTTTTTTTCCCACTTCATGTTACAACAAGGGTGCAGCAGAAACATGGAGATGCTCTCCCTGCTTGTGTGCATTAGCTGTGGCTATGCATTGTCTAGGGGAATAGTCAGCTTTGAGAAGACAGCACCAGAACACAGGTACCTTCAGTCACACTGACCTTTACCTCAACAATCCAACATACTTGTTGTATGTTGGCGCATTGTGCTCACGGTAGGTGTCAGCTAAATAATCACTATAAAAAGTCCAGTGTCTGGAGCTGACACCTGTACATAATGACATTTTGAGGACACACATGGATCATTTAAGACTTTACAGGGAGGGAATGAGAGAGAGCTTTTCTCTCATCTTCAGCAGGCACAGACACCATGTGTGGGGCTCGTTGTCTGTGTAAATTCTTGGGAAATGCAAATGGCCTGTTGGTTGCAGCAGCATGCCAGCATGTGTGTGGCATATTGAATGATAATGACAAAGCGGGCTATATCCCCTGTGAGCAAGCCTGCGGAACAATGATTACAGATTGGCCGGTGTGTCCCTGAGCATCACAAGGGACTCTGATTCTAATGTTAATCAGAGCGGCTGCCCATTGAAATATATCTGTACTTGCAAGGCAGCAGGAAATAAGATGGAATATCCCTGTTAGGCTGTCATTGTATAATGAAGCCCTGTTTATTTTGATATTTCAGCCCTTAGGAATAGATACAGTATAGCATTTGGCAGGCTTAACCTATTGCACCACCTGCTGGCCTCAGGCAGGTACCTGGGTGAGACACACTTGTTTTTGTTCTATGGCATTATAAAGCAATGATCTGCCCTCTGCTGTAAAATGTTGACGTATGAGCTAGCCTGTTTCCTCTGTTATTCAATGTGTTCTTTGAGCCTAGGAGCCTACATGAGCTGGATCAAACAGACATGGGCTTAGTCAGTGTCAGTACACAGGGGACTGGTCCCTGCATCAGCCTCTGCATCAGTCACACTACCTCCTCCCACCTTCCTCCACACATCTACTTTATTTTCATTCCAAGGAGAGAAAGAAGAAGGAGATCCCAGTCAAAGTGATGCTCAGCTGCACACTCAATGTAGGTTAATGGAAGGGAGGAGATTGTGAGCAGGGCCCGCTCCTATTGGCTGGCTGGCAGCATGCAGCTTCTCCGCAG
The DNA here is from genome assembly GCF_949987685.1 of Ammodytes marinus. Taxonomy (NCBI): domain Eukaryota; kingdom Metazoa; phylum Chordata; class Actinopteri; order Uranoscopiformes; family Ammodytidae; genus Ammodytes; species Ammodytes marinus. Next base: position 1,970,640 of record NC_137216.1, on the reverse strand, counting down.
CAAAACCTGTCACTGTTAATCAAGAGGCATCTCTTAACAGCCAGCCAGGGTTATCGGAGAGTTGAGCCCATTGCTATTCAGGACCAAACACATGATAAATCATTTGTACATAATTAGTGCTCAGCAAGGTTACAACTGACACGCATTTTCATCTTAATTAGGAGGGAAATTTGTTCCATTAATTTAATTTGGTGCGCATGAGCGGCTCTGCACCTAACTAAGTTAATCTTACAGCTGTCAGGGTGGGAATGGAGGTGGGCCGTGGATTACAGGGGGAAATGGAAAAAGAGTCCTCTATCAGTTTCATGCACAGAGGTAATTGGACTGAAGCAGCAGTGGAAAATAACACTGCAGCTTTGAACACCTTACTGTAGGAGAAAGACACTGATTTGACTTGGTACAGAAAGTCAGAGTACATTTCATAGTAATAACACACTGCTAAAACTGAAAATAAGACAGTGTTTGATCTTCAATGCTTTACAGACAACCAACATAACCTGGAACAAATATTTAAGCCGTTTTCACAAATGGGCATTATGGAGGAAAACATGTTCCATCATAGGGGGTGTAGGCCGTTCATGCCCCCAGCTCTCTGATTTAAAGCCACATAGCCTTCATATATTGAAGTGAGAATCACTGTCTGCTCCGGTTGCAGTCCAGTGGGCACAAGTCCAAGGACTAGGCCTCTCTTCATTGTTGAGAGCTGTATGAAGCTGTAGTAATTGCCTCAAAGAGGTGGTTCAATAGAGAATGAGTGATTTAGTAACTGTAAGCTTTCTAATGGAATTCTCTTCTGCCTCTGGGGCACTCAGCCTGACAAGCATTACCTGAAGTGATGCATAGTCTATTACAGGATCTCCCGCTTTAATAGAGTGTCTATCATGGGAAGTACAGAGACGTCAGGTGCCAAAGCATGCACTCTCACCCATGTGTGAAGGTTTAACCACACTCATATGGCTTCTCTTTTACACACTGCTGCATGGCCTTACAGATGTATTGAGAATCAACAGTGAGGTGAAGATAGTACTAACTTGTATAATGCTGATGTTGGATGCTGACTCCTAACTGTGAGCCTCTGGCATGCAGGACAGTATGTCACCGTGGCTCAATCCAGTGTGTCTGCAGACCTGCTGCTTACATCATGATAATAGGACTCAATGGAACATGGATATCCAGAATGCTGTGGAAATGCCCTGAAAACCCTGACATAAGAGCTCATTTTTGGTTATGATTGACAGCAGAAAAATAATACATTTAAAGTGACAGAAATGTCTATAAAACCCTGTGCCGATGCAAAAGCATTTCACAGTTGAATTCAATTATGGCAACAGAATAGAATATGATGCAGATATTTACCCATAGAAAGGAAATATTAGAAGCTAATCTATGAATGATTATTTTCAATAACATAACATTCTAGTTGTTTAGAAAATGACAGAAAAAGTGGAACATTTTCCGAACACAATTATCTAAAGCACAACATGCTCTTATTTTGTCCAGTCAACAATCCAGAATCCAAAGATTTGTTTTAGTTTTTGCTGTCACATAATAAAAAAGCTGAAAATGTCACTTGAACTATTACATGAGTCAAGCTATCAATGACATTATATTTGCTGCTTTATATTCTTTTGTGACCGATTGTTTTTATGTAACAAATTCAAAAGCTTAGTTTTGGTTCCACTACTAAATAGTGCAATACTCCTCTATACCTTTATGAAGCTTTCTGTTAATACTTTATTTCTTTAATTGAAGGAACAAATGAATGGACTTTAACTTGTTTGACATGATTCACTGGGAACTACAGCAGCATGTGTGGGGCTGAAAAGGTCAGAACAGATTTACAACAGAAATTTCCACTTTAAATTTGATATTTGTATTGCCCTGGAGCTGAGTTACTCCGACTGTTTTAGTTGTACATGTCTTTATAAAACAGTATATGACTGCAGCAGGCGGGCTGAATGTGTTCTGTCAACATAACCATGAACAAAGCAACACAGTAGGAGTAAAGAAGGAACAGGTATTAATAATCAAACTCACAAGTGTGTCACCATATCTTTAACTTCAAAGGAGGAATTTATTTCAATAAGCATAACTACTTTGATGGCTATATTTGATTCAACGGATCTGAATATCAAATGTACAATATAAAGAAAGTCCAGCAAAAACAACCGATGTTTCAACAAAGGAATCACTCCATCCAGAGAGTAACTAACACCCGCTGACTAGTTTTTCTTTTGCTGTCCTTTTCTTTTGAAGGCGTTGTGTGCATCAGAGGGCTTGAGGAGCTGCTCGCGGGCCATGGGCTGGATGTATGCCCCCAGCTGGGTGACTACTCTGGGCTGGCTCAGCTTCCTCACTGTGCGCTCTGTGTTCCAGGTGCGGCCCAGTGGAGCACGCATGCTGCTCTCAAACTGAGCCTGGTTCTCAAAGGGGAAGGGCAGCGAGCTGGGCTGGTGTGGGGCCAGGGAGCGATTCCTCTGCTCACAGATGATGACAGTGGGCAGGTGTTGGTCTCTCCTGGGTGGAGGGGGGGCCGTCTGGAGCCTGTACTTCCTGCGTTTGTTGCGTGAGGGCTTGAGGCCTGTGCCCCCCCACTCCCCCCACCCAGGCAGAGTCAAGTCCACCTGGGCCGGCTTCCCCAGGTCCTCCTGCCTCTTCTTGTCCTTCAGGAAGTCTGCCACCACGTCGTCTCCAGCAAAGGCTTCCTGGATGAGGCCGCGCTGCTCCAGCTTCTCCTCCTCAGTGTCCTCCAGGGTTGGAGCCAGGGGCACGTGGATGTGCAACGTGTCTTTGCTGAGAACTTCTTTGAGCTGGATCCCTCTCTTCTTCTTCCTCTTCCTGTCAGCCTGTGGAGGGGCAGCAGGGTTAGGCTGTGTGTGTGTGGGCTCAACAGGAGCTTCATCAGCAGCAGGCTCCTCCTGACTGAGCAGCTCCATGTCCTCCAGAGTCCTGACCCTCAGCAGGCCTTCCTCTAGTGGGGCACACGTGTCACTGTGTCTGGGCTCTGCTGCTGCTGCTGGGGCCTCCTCTGGAAGCTCCTGTTCTAGCTCTGTCAACATGCTGTCAGCCTGTGAAAGCCCCTCTTCCTCTGGGTCTGCTAAAGCTTTCTCCTCATCCTCCTCTACACATGTGACAGTGTCAGACACCTGCTCCTGCCTCTGTTTCCTCCTGCTGTCAAAGTGTCTGAGGAGCACCTCCTCTTCTGTTTCCTTCTCTTCCTCCTCTTCCTCCTCCTCCTCCTCCTCCTGGGGCCCGGGGGCTGGCTGCTCTGGCACTGTGGGCTCTTCAGACAGCTTGCCTCTCATCCAGGGGTTGGAACAATCCACTGCTTGCTCTGCATCATTAACACAGTCAGGCAGCAACTCCTCCTGGCCTGCTTCCTCCTCTTCCTCTTCCTGGTTCTTGAGTGAGGTCACCACCTTGCTGGTCAGCTCCTTGTTGACCTCCAGCTGCTGCTGCATGGCTTTGCGTGCTCCCTCGTCGTACTTAGCCATGATAACCTTGGACTTGGCCCACTTGCCACTGTTCTGGTGCTTGAGGGACATCCTCTCCTGCATGCGGGCCAGCTCTATCTTCTCCAGCTCCTGTAAGGCGGCGGCCGGGTCCGTCTGCACCATCTGCTCAAAGGTCTTGAGCATGTCCTTCCTCTTGGCCTTGTTGTTGACTCTGTGGTATTTCTTACTCTTGATCTTGCCCTCCCTGCGGGCCCTGGCCTCGTAGTAGGACTGCAGTGCGCGGGCTTTCTGCAGCTCTGCCCGGCGCACCTTGGCGTCGTCCAGGCTCATGGCCCTGATGGAAGCCTCCTCAGTGGGGGTCAGCACAGGGTCAGTGAGGGGCTGCTTGTTGGCTCGCAGCAGGGCAAATATCTCCTGCTCCAGCGGGGTGTGAGCCTTCCAGCCAGTCACTACTCGCTCCATGGGTCTAGGCCCAGACGGCTCCTGGTTGAGGGGGAACACCAGCTGCTCGGCGCGCTGGTTGTGTGTGATGACAGCTTTCCAGCGGCTCACCTCTGCAGCAGCCTTATGGAAAGCCACGTCTCTCTGGATCCTGCCGCTCTCCTGCTGGCTCAGCGGGCACGCGATGGTCCTGTTGCCCTGCTGCAGGTTCTTGAGCTGCTTGCGGGTCTTAGTTGGCACAGCGGGGGTCTGCTCCATGCTCCCGATCAGGTCAGACAGCTGGATCTTGTCGCCCTCTCCCTCCGCAGTGACTGTGTACTCGGACATGTTGACGGCCGCCTCAGACCTCTCTCCCAGCTTTCTCTTCCTCTGGCCTCCCAGCGCGCTGATGGCCTCCAGCAGCTTGTGGTGCCTCCGCTCATCGTCTCCCTCGTCCCCGCGATCCTCTTCGTCTGAACGCTCTAAATCCTCTTCTTCATCCGTCTGCAGCGCCGCGCACTCCTCCATCACTTCCCCGCTGTCCTTCACACTCTTTTTAGTCATTTTCTTTTTCGAAACTGTAGCCATGCTGGAGCAAACACCACCGCACTGAGTGGAGACGACTGGACTGTAAACACGTGTGCCGTCAATAGAGCCGTTGTCGTAAAGCAGCCGCCGCAATGTGAGCGGCACTGTCGCAAACATTTCTCCACCCTTTTTTTCTCCACTCTTTATTTAAACATTTAAAAAAAACATGGATCTTTTATTTTATTTTATACAGATTATGATTAAAACAAATAAAAAGGCTAATAATGATACATAGTTATAAAAATGGGCAGTAAGATAGACTACGGCTAATACAGAAGAATACACATAGGCCTAGTAGGCATTTGCATAGCCTCATTTTATCCCGAATTTGGAATATTATAGATGTCTTTCTATTAGAACACATTTTAGTAAAAACAGATAAAGTGTTACTAGTTTGCTTTATGGATCAGAGGTAGGCCTATACTGCATACTCTAGCCTACTTCAACCCAAACACAAGGCAGATTCTAGACTGGATGTCAGCGAGAATATAAAGCCTGTCAACATGGTCACAGTACAATACGATACAGTGTTGCGAGGAGAATATCTGTGTACAAGGTTTAGATTTATGTCTTTCACTTTATTTTCTTATAAATGTTTCTTCTTCCTGGTTTTGTATCACCTCTGGAATGTATGGCCAACATGTGAATGCTCCTCGTCACATTGGCATGCGCTTAAGAGCAGCCCGTTGATTGACATAGATAGGCCTACAGGATGTTTTCATCATATGATGACCGTCCAGTCCAGATGTCAAAAATCCAAGCCTTGCTTTAGAGTTTTATTATTTTATTATAATTGCTTAATGAGTCTCTGAAATGCTGTAACAATGAAACATGTCCTGAGATGAGATCTATATTTATGTCTGCATTTGTTTAGATTTTTCTTGAATAAAGTGTTATGGTAAGAAAAAAAACTTCCTAGACGTCACGTGATTACCAACATGTAACGGTCATGTGACTCTTCGTCACTGGAGCCCACCATCATGGCTGCGTCTGTGTTTCAGAGAGTGAGAGCTGGCTCTAAAATAGGAGCGCAGTATGACCAAGACGGCAACCTCATTCAGGTAAAAGGCATTGTAAATACGTGTTCAACGTGGCACCGAGGCTCTTATTGTCAAAACCGCACACACACACACACACACACACACACACACACACACACACACACACACACACACACACACACACACACACACACTTACGGTATATAGCTAAGCCTACATGTCAACAAATAACACGCTAGTTAGCCAACGATGAACATGACGGCTGAGCAGGCTGATAACGGTGAATTAAAACATGAATGCAATGTAAGGGTTCAAACGCATCGACGGTACATTGAAGAACAGTTTAAGGAAATGAGTTCTATGGGGATGTCAACATTCCTCCGGTAGATGGTGTCTGGCGGACGAGCTAACTGAGGTCTAACCCTTTTATATACTAGCTATGGGCAGAGGTGGGTCGTAACGCGCTACATTTACTCCGTTACAAATACTTGAGTAACTTTTTGAATAAATTGTAATTTTAGGAGTAGTTTTATTGCAACATACTTTTACTTTTACTTGAGTAAATATTTGAAGAAAGAACGGTACTTTTACGCCGTTCCATTTGGCTACGTGACGGTCGTTACCTTGTTTTTTTATATATTTTATTTATTACATGCGAGAGCTATTTCTATCATGATTTCTCTCCCCGGGGACGTCTTCAGCCAACATCTCTATCACGTGACTATTTCAACCAATAAAAACCACATTACAAAAGCTTGCCAATCAAATGCAGCCACTTCAGTCACATGACAAGTGTTGTCATGTTGTCATAGGGCTCAACAATGTCCGCGGACTTTTTTAAAGGCTGCGGTTCTGCACCGATGTTGTGTCCGTGGCCGTGCGATGTAGGTTAAACGCATATTTTACCGACTATCTGGGTGAGTCGAGAAAATGGAAGAAACCGCTGATCTCCCTGTAGCACTCACTTCGCATGCCCCAGTCTGGCTGTGTGAGAGTCTGTGAGTGGTCTCTTTGTTCAGCCACTCTGTAGTTTCATAGGCTACGTTAAGTGAGTGTGCCAGCAGGTTTTGATGTGTAACGAAGTTTAATTTTGTGTTTTATATTTTTGGGGCTAAACACAACCTAGATAATTTTCTCAGGGCCAGTGACATATTGTAGGAATTTGTTTTAAAATGTGTATGTGCAAAACAATTGCAACAGTGTTATAAGTGTATTGGTTTTAATTAATATAATTTTGGACAAGCCTAATTTATTATCATTTTATTTGAAGGGTGATGTATTTAATTTGGCAGATAATGAATGTATTATTGTTTGAGTTCAAGGGTTATTAATTTGATTTTTAAAAACCTTATTTATTGTTTTATTTAAAATTATGTTATTTAACATATCTTTATTTGAACATTGTTGTTTTATATTATGTTCGTGTCTATTCTGTACCGTTTGTGTTACTCTGTATATTTCAAAAATAAATCTGGAGTAATTCAGTAGGCCTACTTGTACTCTTGAGTACTTGAGTAGTCTTTTCACTGCATACTTTTTTACTCTTACTCGAGTAATAATTTTTATAACTACTTTTACTTCTACTTGAGTAGTTATAATCTTAAAGTAACTTACTTTTACTTGAGTAAATTTTTTGGCTACTCTGCCCACCTCTGGCTATGGGTCTACTCTAGCCAGACTGGGCAACACAGCAGGCTGCATGAGGATGATGATGTGGTTTGGCTTCCAGGTGGAAACGCGAGAGGATGAAGAGCAGAGCGTGAAGCTGGCGGAGATCCTGGAGCTGCTGCTGGCTGCTGGCTACTTCAGGGCCAGGATCAAAGGCCTGTCACCGTTTGATAAGGTACACACTGCTCCACACTGCTCTATACAGGTGAGGAAGCTTGACACACGAGCCCCAGCCTGACTCTGTGTGTCTGCAGGTGGTCGGTGGGATGACTTGGTGCATCACCACGTGTAACTTTGACATCGATGTGGATCTGCTTTTCCAAGAAAACTCAACTATCGGCCAGAAAATGTAAGTCTTTCTCTAGCTGACTGTTCAGGCCCCAATGCACTGTGGGATTTCCTATTGTTTAAGATGATTGATGACAGTTGGGAGAGACAAGTGTTGGAGAAGTCTTTGGTCATCCATCACTCTGTCCTCTGGAGACTGATTGTAAAGCTTGACCAACCTAAGACAGGCCTCCATTTGGACTATGATAAGGCATGAATTGATACACTGACTGATATGACGGTGTTACCCAATATCCACCATGTTTTAACATAGTTTCTAAATGAAGTGGCACTAGCACTTCGGCCAAAGCCTCTTTTTGTGAAAAACACAAGAGCAAAGCAGATGGATGACACAAGGCAATGATGGGATTTCTCCTTTGCTTTAAAGATGAAAGCACTTATTAACCAGGTCTTTGTTACATCATCTGACATGCCTCCTATTGATATGGTGAGTCTGACAGCCATGGGGTGGGGAACTAGATTATTAGAATGACAGTGTGGGATGCAAGGTGGAAGTTATGCCAATCTAGATGTCAGTTCCCAGTACAACCAAAACTGTGTTTGTAGCCATTTAGCCAAATGTGTAGGGGTGGGATGATTAAGCCAGGGGTTTTTCTTCATGGATAAGGCTGAATTTGATTTGATCCAGGACACAGCCAGTGTACAGTAGCCTTCAGGGCATGTTATTACAAAAAGAGAAAAAGCTTCCTCCTTCATTTGTTTATAGCTCTCCCATCAATCTTCTTGGTTTTGATAATAATGTAGTCTCTCACAGCCAGACCAAACTGCAGCTCATAGTAGGTCTGGCAGCACACTATATCATTCTGAGATAGGGTGGAAACTGAGCTGGCCCTTTGTCATTTCATTAAACCAATCACATAACAATCTCCTTGGGCCCAGGAAGCCACAACGTGTCCTTCCCTCAATACAGTGCAGTTTGTCCTTCCCTCAATACAGTGCAGTTTGTTCTTCCCTCAATACAGTGCAGTTTGTTCTTCCCTCAATACAGTGCAGTTTGTTCTTCCCAATACAGTGCAGTTTGGTGCCGACTGACACCGTTAAAGACCGTACATGGTCTACAGTCTATGAGCTAAATAGTTGCGCTGCAGCTGCACACACATGCACACTTCCTGTTGTCTAGGAGCATTAAAGAAAAGGAAGAGGAAGAGGAGGAGGCGGCTTTTATTGGCTATTGGTTTATCTCAACGTTCTCCAACCTTAGAGCCAGGCTAGTAATAATGTAGTGTAGTAACTGGATCCATTGTAGAGCAGAGATGTATTCAGTCACTGGTGTGTGCTTTCTTTCTCTGTGTAGAGCTCTGACAGAGAAGATAGTGTCTGTGCTACCCAAGATGAAGTGTCCTCATCGCCTGGAGCCCCATCAGATCCAAGGTCTGGACTTTATCCACATCTTCCCAGTCATCCAGGTGAGAGCAGGCAGGGCACCAAGGCATATCTGACAGGGGACCATGGAAGGGCAGGGGGCAACATGTTTCAGACTCAATATTATTATTATCATTACTATTATAGTGTTGCATGAACAATAAATAAATGTGATATGAGACAGAGAAGCGCAAATGTACACATCGGAACTGTATAGGCCTACAACACACACACACGGCCACGGCCACGGCCCCTGTAGCAGAAACAACAATGCTTCAATTTGCCCCAAGGTCCCAGTAGTGGGACACCTAAGCCCTTCACAGGCCAAGTGTGTGAGCCCCATTGTCCTACAGGTTAAATCCACTGCGCCGTAGAGAGAGTTTGAAGAAGGCACTGGGATACTGAACACAAAGTAATGACCTGTCACAGTCCAGCATATTAAAGACCAAACCACTACCAGAGAATACAGCTCTCCATGTGAAGCACACAGTAACACCCTGCAGATAGGAACATATGAACCAGCAGGGCAAGTTAAAACATCATTAGAATACTGATACTTAAATAAGTTTCATGATCTTCCACTGCTTTGACAACAAGCTTTGACTCTACCATGACATGTCATCTGGCCCTGTTGGAGAACGCTTCTGTGTTAAGCCTGTTACATACTCTGCGAGAAGAAAGAACAAAGTTCTCTGTGACAGAGCTGCGAGAAGAAAATGACGTCATTTTCTTCTCTCAGCTCTTGTTTAGCTGTTCTCGCAGCTTGTTCTCGACACATCACCTGGGCCGAACTTTCTTCTCGCAGCTTGTCCGAGAACTATTGTGTGATTGGTCAGTCTGAAGTCAATGAGGAAAGCGAAGTGAAATCAGCTGGCGCTACTGAGTCAATTACTATGGTAACAATGCGCCGCGGTGAGGAGTTCGGCAGTTGAGTTCTCGTGAAGTATGTAATGTGAGACCAGAAAGAACTTCTCTCAGCTCTGTCACCGAGAACTTTGTTCTTTCTTCTCGCGGAGTATGTAACAGCCTTTAGTGGGAGTCTGATTCTTTGTTATTACTGATGGTGTGTGTGTGTGTGTGTGTGTGTGTGTGTGTGTGTGTGTGTGTGTGTGTGTGTGTGTGTGTGTGTGTGTGTGTGTGTGTGTGTGTGTGTGTGTGTGTGTGTGTGTGTGTGTGTGTGTGTGTGTGTGTGTGTGTGTGTGTGTGTGTGTGTGTGTGTGTGTGTGTGTGTGTGCTGTGTCAGTGGCTGGTGAAGAGAGCCATAGAGACCAGGGAAGAGATGGGCGACTATGTGAGAGCCTACTCCATTTCTCAGTTCCACAAGACCCACAGCCTCCCACAGGTAACAGCACAGTAGCACAGAATGGACAACTCTTAATCAATGCACATAGGGAACGTTTACAGAACTCATTTCAATGCTGAAACATTGCTAGGTTACTAGTAGTTTGCCTGACTTGTACATACTCACCATAGCTGGCAGCTTCACATGAAAACCAAAGAACTCTGTGTATCAACAACTGTGCTTTTAATCAGAGCTTGTGTTCCTATGTGATGTAGGATGAAGAGTTTGGTCAGAGGAAGGACAAGGCAGTGAGAGCAGTCCTGGATGTCTTGGTACGTTTCTCCTTGGTTCCTGACGCTCAAAAACCTCCCCACAGCATGATGCTGCCTCCACCATGCTTCACTGTAGGGATGGTATTGGCCAGGTGATGAGCGGTGCCTGGTTTCCTCCAAACATACCGCTTGGCATTCACACCAAATAGTTTGATCATTGTCTCATCAGACCAGAACATTTTGTTTCTCATGGTCTGTGAGTCTTTCAGGTGTCTTTTGGCAAACACCAGGCGGGCTGTGGCTTTGGTCTGGCCACTGTACCATACAGGCCTGATGGGTGGAGGGCTGCAGCGATGGTCGTCCTTCTGGAAGGTTCTCCTCTCTCCACAGAGGAACCCTGGAGCTCTGTCAGAGTGACCATCGGGTTATTGGCCACCTCCCTAACTAAAGCTCTTCTCCCCCGATCACTCAGTTTAGAGGGACGGCCAGCTCTAGCAAGAGTCCTGGTGGTTCCAAACTTCTTCCATTAACGGATGATGGAGGCCACTGTGCTCATTGGGACCTTTAAAGCAGCAGACATGTTTCTGTACCCTTCCTCAGATCTGTGCCTCGAGACAATCCTGTCTCGGAGGTCAACAGACAATTCCTTCTACTTCATGCTTGTTTTGTGGTCCGACCTGTGAATACTTTCCGTATGCAGTGTATACGTATTATTCCTTTACTGTTGATACTGTATGTTCAATAAGAGCAGCTTGTTATTCATACTGTATTTCTACTGATTGCTCAACAGGAAGTGTACAAACCCCAGAGGAGGTACAGGCGTCAGAGGGATGCAGGAGAGCTGCTGGATGAAGAGTCCAGAGTCCACTCCACTCTGCTGGAGTATGGCAGGTAAACAATGCCCTGTTCACTCCACTCTGCTGGAGTATGGCAGGTAAACAATGCCCTGTTCACTCCACTCTGCTGGAGTAAACAGGGCATTGATTACCTGCCATACTTAATGCCCTGTTCACTCCACGTTGCATGATGTAAACATTACACACTAAGTCAGCAGTCTGACCCTGTTCTGTAGTGGATGAGGTGGTTTCATCTCCATATTACACTGGCTGTACTGTCAACCGCAAGAATATACTCAAAGAAGAACATGCCTTCCAACACTAGTTCTGACACAGCCGTTAATAAAAGGCTACTGTATAATAGGGGTGGGAATCTCTTGGCACCTTTCGATTCGACTCCGATTCAGAGGTCAATGATTCGATTCAAAATCGATTATCAATGCATCTCAATGCAAATTTTTTTTTACGTGCATACACATTGGTGATTTTCAAAAATATATTTATATACACATCCGAGTATTTTTTTGGCATTTTTATGCTTTATTGATAGTGTAGAGACAGAGTTGAAATGGGGCAGAGAGGGGAGTGACATGCAGAGAACGACCGCGGGCTGGAATCGAACCCGGGTCCGCTGCTGGCCGAGGCCCATGGGGGGACGCCCTACCAACTGAGCTAAGGGCGCCCCTTGTAAATCATGTTTCTATAGGATTTCTATTCTATTATTTTATATGTCATTTCAACACATTGTGCAAAAAGTATGGCTTGGAATTTAGCTCTCATACAAAAACGTAAACAGTAACAAAGCCAGTGCAGGTCATATGGGTTTGCTGCTCTCTGCCCTTTTGTCGCCACTTTTAACAACTCGCACTTGTGTGTTGTGCATGCACAGTGGCGTAGGGAATACTAGTATTGGATACTAGAATTTTTTTAATTTTTTTTATAAATCGATTATTACATTTTCGGAATCGTTCGAGAGAGAATTGCGATGCATCGGAGAATCGATTATTTTTCCCACCCCTACTGTATAACCATAGCCTGGTCCAACCAGACCATCGTACTTCATTTCATTTGTACAGAAGGTCTGGAAGTGCTGTAATTGGCAAACGTTCACTCACTTGGAGGCGGGTGTCTGTCGAAGTTTAAAACTATTGGATCTGCCCAGTGCCACTCTGGATTAGCCAACCAATCGCATCACGTTTGGTCGTCACGTGTGTCATGAGCCGGCTTTTGACGGTGCGTTCCAGTTGGACTGGGAACTCGGAAATTTCCAACTTCACTACATATTGTAGTCTATGAATCTACCGGTACCTGGTAACAGTAACTTGTTAGGGCCTAACGTTTAGTTATTTGGATGAGAAAAGTTTTAGGCGTCCATACTTTCGCGAGCAGATGCACTGGAACACAGACAGGTCGGAACTCGGAACTACCAAGTCGGAAATCTCCTTCTTCCGAGTATAAAGGAACGCAGCATTCAACTGAAACTGGAGCGCGACTTCGACGACATCGTTCTCAGCCACTCGCTCTGTTCACTGATTGGACGATTGTAGATTCTCCGGCGAAAGCTGGGAAATGCACTGTACACCCAGACTGACTACTGAAGGGAAAATGAAAATTAGCCGGAAGTAGGCGGGCGGGCGGAGCCAGGCTAGTATAACCATGCAGACGTGAACACATAATTTTTTTAATAATTTAAAAAATATACTTTTAAAAACATTTGTGTGTCCTTCTGTATTAATACATTATTCAGACATCCTCCTCTTGCCCACCAACAAAAACTTAGACTTTTTATAGACCATAATAATAATAATAATAATAATAATAATAAATAGCTGTTAGCTGCAGCCTTGGACAATGTATGTATTGTGTTTGGGTGGCCAACTCATGGAGCTAAAAGATGAAAGTATTTCCCTTTCTTTCTTAAAGCCTAGATTGTCCCTGTGCCTGCCTTGTGGATGGTTTAGCTCAGTGGTTCTCAAAGTGCGGCCATTTGTAGATGATTTGCCTCACAGTGGACCGATGGAGCTCAAACTTTTTTTAAATTAATTTATAGCTGTCCCCAGACAAATGTGCAGCATCACAACTCTATTCCTGAGATCCTCTGAGATTTTTTTCCGTTTGAGCATGTCTGACCTGTATGCAGACCTGCCCAGACAAATGACTGGGCCCCTGAAAAGGTCCAGTCATTGGGCCCCCTTTACTCATACTGAACTTGTATCAATGTGCATGATGCGCTTATTCCTACATAAACACATACCTGTACACAGGGTCGTTTCTAGCCAGTTAGATTAGGGTGGGCTACTGGAAATAATAGTGGGCAGAGATACAGACGATGCGAGCACGCACAGCGCACAAGCGGAAATTTTGTGCTCTTGCAAGATCTCTGCACCTGCTTTTTGGCACATTTACTGTAACATTTACTGTAATGTAAGCTTTTAGACACACCAATGCTGTAAGGGGGGGTTTACCATGATAGCACTGCTACCAGAAGCTTTCCTCATCAGTATAACAACCATCTGCTACCTTCGTTTAAAGCAGTGGTTCTCAAAGTGCGGCCCGCGGAAACATATCTGGCGGCCCGCATTGAATTATGAATTATTTAAAAAAAAAAAAAAAAAAAAAATCATTATTTTTTTTTATTGAAACGCACGGAGGGGATGCGTCCCCCGTAACAGTAAAAACAGTACAGGGGTCGAAACACTTAAATATCCCTCCTAATTGTTTGTATTCATTCCCCACTTATTAAACTTGCGAAGTTCGGCTGGCCTCTGCCTCTCGTTGCAGACGGCTGGTCAGCCTCCCGCAGTGCAGCAGGCAGTGTAGTGGTCCCAATGTAAGTTGTTAGATAGTGAGCTTGTCAAGCCTAATACGATGCACTTTCTCACATTCAAGGTGAATTAGATTAGGTCAAGTGTCTAAGGATGGATGCTAACATTATCTGGTTTCTAACTCTTTTGCCTAAAGTTTAGCTAACAAACTAACGTTAGCTAGCTGCTGATAGCCATGGAACTATCTGCCTAGTTGACTGCTGATAGCCCACCCTGTTTATTTCCAATGTATAGTGTCATAATAGTTAACACTGCTGCTGCATCATGAGTAGTGAGTCCTACAAAAAAAACCACTCCAAAAGGTGATACGTTTTCAATGTGTAGAAAGTTTTGAACAATAAAGTAGAATAAATATTTGAATGAAATACAGAATGCCTCAGTGCCTTGATTTATATTCCATTAGATGTGTGTCAATGGGAGCGAGTTGTCTTTTCCTTAACATGTCCACCATAAATAAATACAGAAGACACAAATTACTGCATCAAAATGAACCAAAATGCACAAAATGAAGTGTTCGAACCTCAAATTTTTCTGGGGGACAACCCCCAGACCCCCGCTTTTAATGTGTTCCCCAATGTTGAAATGAGACCTAGCCCTTCATTTATTACTTTAAATGTGTTAATTACACAGTATTGGATGCAGACCAATACATGTAAACTGTAAAGACGCAAAGACGCTGGCCATTGAAATGATTTCAGTTTTATAATTTTTTTTCCTTCGGCGGCCCTCGGTCCAATGTTGGGTTCCTAAATTGGCCCTCAGCTATCAAAAGTTTGAGAACCCCTGGTTTAGCTGAATCCCAGTCATGTGTTGTTGTAGTCTTTGATGCACACATCTCATGTGTAGTGTGCTATCTGTCTGACATATTGTCTTTTCCATCCATCCATATCCGCCCCTGTACTAGAATGTCAGATTTGCTCCTGTAAGTACTGTATGTCTGAACTGCAAGCCTATTCTTCACAGCACTGTGTTTTGTGGCTCAGAGAATGCAGACACTTGTCATATTTTAGGCATGATGGAATGGATGCAAACTGTAGGGCTGCTTTGCACTTTGGTTTGTGGTCTTTTATTGAATCTAACAGTGTTGCCCGGAGAGGGCTGTTTATCCCAATGCTGGATTAGTGCCATTTGATGTGCTGAGGTTGTATTGTGGCATGGTGGCATTGAGAACTCTTGTTTTTTCTTTTTTTTTTGTTCCGTCTTCTCTGAGTTTTCTTTTCTCTTTGTAGACGATATGGATTCAGCAAACAGTCCAAACAAGACAAGGTAGGTGTTTGAATGGAATGGGTCTATTACCCAGAGCATTTCCTTTATTTGAATGACTTCCTAGGTCTATACAGTAAGATACAGCAGTGTGCTCTCCTCTACCTACACACATCAGACCAACACATTGACATTAAAGCTGTTAGGAAGTTGTACTGCATACATGAAAAAAGAGGTATTCAGCCTTATATCTGATGTAACAGGCTGCATTGTGGGTAATGTAGGCACCAGGTTTTTACAATGAAATGTTAATACTAAAAAGCAAGATACAGTATTTCAAATTGTCCATCATGAGTGTGACTGTGTGTAAGCAGCAGCATGTGTGTGTCCTGCAGCCTGATGCCAGACAGAGCTCCACAGCGCCCCCTGGGCTGGACGAGCTGTCAGAGGAGGAGCTGCAGGCTGCACAGGAGGTAGGCTCCTCATCAACTGAGCAGCACGGTACGGTACGGCACAGTGTCCCTAGATCTGGCTTGAGTTTCCACTGCTGACAGCACCCTTACCCTTACGTAACTATGGTGACATACTGTAGCAGCTATGTAACACCATAGCTCACCATAGCATGCTATGTAGCACCATAGCTCACCATAGCATGCTATGTAGCACCATAGCTCACCATAGCATAGGGATGTAGCTCAGTAGGTAGCGTGGTCGACCCACAACGGTAGGGTCAGTGGTTGGATCCCCCATCTCTCACATGTCCAAGTGTCCCTGGGCAAGACACTCAACCCTAAATTGCTCCGATAGTTAACTTGCGTGGTAGCTGCTGCTATCGGCTTATGAATGTGTGCTCCAGTTGTAAGTCGCTTTGGATAAAAGTGTCTGCTCAATGACATGTAATGACATATCAAATATGTAACGTATGACATCATAGCAGCTACGTAACCATGGTGACATCATAGCAGCTATGTTACTTTGGTGATATGATAGCAGTGTAGCCTGCTGATTTATTAAATGAAGAGGAACACACAATAAACAAAGAGACATTTTTCTCTAAACACAAGACTCTTCACTCTCTCTGAGGAGATTACACACAACGGTTTATCTCTCGACCAATCAACGAACAGCAGTGTGTAGCTCCTCCCTTTTGGGACCCTTTGTTGGTACAACGGAAGAGTGAAAAAAATAGGTGTGGCACATTCACTTATTTTGGCACCCTTCAAGGTTCAAGGTATCTGTATAATCCTTGAAGAGCAATTTGGTGCACAAGCCAGCAGTACAAGAGAAACTGTGACCAACTTTTGACAGTGAAAACGCAAATAAATGCATTCCACACCGAACCGAACCGCTCTGGAAACGCGGCTTAAGAGAAGGACAAATGAAAGACACCTACAATCAGGGAAATACAAATGTCAATACTTCACAGATAAAGAATATACATATTGCAATTAAAAATTAAATGTTTTTCTTTCCTTTAGAACAGTGGTTCTCTACCGGGTGGGCGCGAGGATGAAGAAAAAAATTTAAAATAAATAAATCTTAATATTTTTTTTTTTTGGAATTAAATTTTTTTTCTTGATATGTAGCCTAGTTCAGAGATGATATGTATTTTTTTTCTTTCTTAACTTTTTTTGATAGGTAGTTGCCAAGTTCATCACACAAACACTCTAATCCACTGATATGAGATCAGTTTGCAATTTTCAACTACTAAATTAATGGTAGGACTGTCGCCACTAGAACTGGTCTCTGTTCAGCAAAGGTCTTGAAAACAGCATAAGTGTGCTTGTGACATGCGTGCCACCCATGCACATGTATGGGCACGTGTCCCAGCAGATTTGAAATCTGAATAAAAAAATTTAAGTTTGTAGTTAGCAAGTGTAACATGTTCTTAGGGCAGAATTTCATAAATAAAGGTTTATTTTTTTAGCACGATATTTGGTCAAAAGCTAGTTGTCATCTGTCCCTCTGTCCAGTTGTTAGGCATCTGGCTGCTAGCAAGTTATGTTGTCTTGCTAATTTTACTATTCATCTGAACTGAAATAATATTTATTATCTTCGCCAGAATGCACCAGAATGCACCAGAATGCTTAGATTACATGTTAAAAACACAAAAAAAATCTTCTGGGGGGGGATGCCCCCAGACCCCCCTTCAGGGGTTTAGTTTTCTGACAAACATTACAATGGATACTAACATGATTTGGGCATTTGGGATTATAAATCATCTTTGAATTGGCTGTACAGCATATCACATGCTATTCATTCAGGGGTGCGATGGCCACCCCACTCTAGCTCTGTGGCCCACCTTGGCCAACCCCAGTCAAAATTTCCTGGAAACGCCACTGAGACACACACAACTCCGCGTTCAGGCTGCACAGCACATTAATCGCAGGTAGCATTTTGAGCTAAAGCTGGCCACTTTCCAAATATTAAAGACAACCTTCTTCCCAAAACGGACAAAAATGAAAGTGTAAGGGCTGGGAAGATTTCTTACCTGAAACTATAGGCTATATTTCCCACTCAAGAGTTTGATGGTAAAAAAAAAAAATCTGTGAGAGGACAGTGCTTAATGTGTTCTCCTCAATGTTAAATGTAAATGGTCCCTTTTTTAAAGTTAATATCTTGATTGACTCAATAGTTGAAACATTCTCTGAACTGGGTTGTCAGACAGCAGTGTTTCCCATTAATCATAGACTTTGTTTTGTGAAGCTTTTTCATAACAGGTATACCTATTGTAGAATTTATTCTGTGTATTTTCTATTTAGGCTACTATTTTCTTCTCTTCTAAGGAGATTTAAAAAAAAACCATTTCCTCAGTGTCTCATTGATACGATCTCATAATTAGCTTTTAAAGTGCACCAGAATGATGCATTTAACGTTAAAATATAAGAAATTTTAGGACCCTAAACCCAATGTTCAACTCAAAGGTGCGCCACTGGCCTAGCCCTTGTGATAATAATCTATTATCTATCTATCTCTATCTATCTATCTATCTATCTATCTATCTATCTATCTATCTATCTATCTATCTATCTATCTGTCTGTCTGTCTGTCTGTCTGTCTGTCTGTCTGTCTGTCTGTCTGTCTGTCTGTCTGTCTGTCTGTCTGTCTGTCTGTCTGTCTGTCTGTCTGTCTGTCTGTCTGTCTGTCTGTCTGTCTGTCTGTCTGTCTGTCTGTCTGTCTGTCTGTCTGTCTGTCTGTCTGTCTGTCTGTCTGTCTGTCTGTCTGTCTGTCTGTCTGTCTGTCTGTCTGTCTGTCTAGGGGGGTGTTGTCAGGGGCGGTGGGGGGGCCCAGCTTGCAGAAGGTTGAGAACCCCTGCTTTAGAACATGTAATAAGAATGTATAAACCCATATACAGTCAAAACCGAAATTATTCATTATTCATATTAATTATGGCAAATTTGTACTTAAAGTTACTTAACTTGAAACCAGCAAGCTTTTTCTTGATTGGAAATGACACAAGCTTCTCCCAAAATATATTAAGACAATGTACAAGGGGCATCATTGTGGGAAAAAAAATTAAGCTTTTATTAACATTTGAACAAAAATTGGCGGAATTTTCCAGGGGTATGAATAATTTCGGTTTTGACTGTAAATCATGTATAAATAGTGACGTGGGTATTTATAATCATGTCTAATCTTGCTTTTTTACTTAAATACAGGTATGTTTCTGCAAATGTACTTGCATGACTGTACTGCCTTTAAATGAAGTGTGCTTGTTGTTTGTCTCAGAGGAGAATCAAGTCCTTGATGACCAACATGGCGGCCATGGCAAATGAAGAGGTAGACTAAGGCCTGTTTTTCTCTCTTCTTCATCTTGACTTTTGAAGTGTAAATAATTGAGTTTCCATTTCTCCTGTGCTTTGCTGGGCTCAAACATTATCTGAAGGGAAATCATTTTTATTACCCAATACTCATAGCAACTTTTCTTTTTTTTTTCTAGCATCCATCTGTCAGACATTATTCAATCTGTTGTCTAGGCTTTGTTCTATGTTCTCCATATTCAGTAATGTGCTCGTTGTGTTACCACTGTATTGACTGTAAAGAGTGGCTGCAACATGAATGTGCATAGTCCAGTTAACTGTGTCTCTGTGCAGGGACAGCTGACAGCCAGTGCAGTGGGTCAGATAGTGGGAATGCAGTCTGAGGAAATCAAACAGATTGCCTCCGAGTACGCTGACAAGGTGAGCAACAGTCACTGATAATAATGCTAATGTATTGGCCCAAATCTAACTACAGATCAAGACACAACACAGTCTTAGGGTCTATTCACACCTGCCGTGTTCAGTTTGCTTGAAAAGAACTCAGGTGCACTTCCGCCTTCGGTGCGCATCATTCAGACAGGTGTGAATACAGCAATCACACTCGGGGGCGGACCAAACTAGCGCTCCGAGACCTCTGCTGCAGTTCGTTCGTGGTGTGAATTTTGCCGGACTCGATCCGACCCAAATGCAGGAAGCACTGTGCCTTTTCTTTCTTTTCTTTTTTAATAAATCACATTAAGAGAAAGTGTTGTTGTCGCCATTGTTAGGAAGATTAGTTGTGGTTTGACCGGGAGCCGAGTGAATATATTACATTTGATAGAGGGTGGAGCGTATCCCGCACGGTGCCAACAGGTTCTCACAGCGCTTTGCATGAAGTGTGTTTTTTTATTTTGCTTCCCATGTACGGGACCGTCAATACTATCCCCATGTCAGTTTGGAGCTGAGCTGCACCAAACTGACACACAGCTGATGTGGGTCAGCTTGAGCCTATACTTCTCGCAACCCGTGCGTCCAGCAGCAAAAATACAGTAAAAATTATGTTTAACATCATCGTATGGTACAAGCCACATAACGTGGCATTGACATAGGCCTTCATATTATAACCATATGAAACAACAATAATTTTATGTTTTTCTGCTTTATTTAAAGGCTACATTTAGGCCTATTTATTATTTTTAACCCCATACTTTATCAAACTGTAGATCAGTAGTCCACCCCCTTTCCTCTCTCTACAACGTATGACTTCAGTCTAGCCTACAGATTTTAATGACGCACAGTTGTTATTTGCTGATGGCACAACAAAAAAAACACGATCACAGTAGCCTTTATATCTCCATCATTGTTAACCATTTAGCAGTTTTTACTTCGTGCTTCCTGCTTCTCTCCACCGCAGAATGTCTGTCCAATGAATGAATGATCTCAGATCACATGTAGTTTTGCTTCGTAATCCTGGTTCAATTGCATAAGGGGCAATATGAAAGTGGACCACACCAAACAAAAAAAATCTAAATTATATTTGGTCTAGACCAGGGGTCGGCAACCTTTTCTACTCAAAGAGCTATTTGGGACCGCCTCCCAATAAAAAAAAAGCACCCGGAGCCACAACCCATTTTGACATCATACATACGTGTATATATATACATATAACCTGTATGCTATGCACAAAAAACTATAGGGACTATGTTGCATTTATGAAATCAACGAACTGCTGCAGAGAACACAGCATTTTATTTCTGCATGTAACAAAAAGCATTTTACACTTGGTTGATGCTTAATTTCAAATAAAATACCCGGTGTCTATTTGAGTCCTCGTATTTAAGAAATACAAATCTAAACTTATCCAAATATTATCCACCGGCATTGAACGAACAAGGCAAACCGAAAAATGCGCAGTCTGCTTCTGTGTTCCATTGCGTGTACTGGAGTGTGCAGTCAGTTGGAGATCAGAATACGCGCTGTCCACCTCATTTAGTAATGCGCGGAACTGACGATGATTTAAACCTTTTGCCATTATTTTGTTGACAATCTGAATGACAACATCCATTACTTCTGTGCATTCCGGAGGAAATGTTTGCGCACACGGTGCTTCTTGATGCAAGATGCAATGGAATGTCAGCAGCTTTCTATCCAGTGACTTCTGCAGTAAAGTCACAAAGCCCTTATGAGCTCCTGTCATACACGGTGCCCCAGTAGCCACTGACACCAGGTGGGTGGTCTTTATTTCTTTGGTTCTTAAACAATCCAAGACAGCCTCACAGATGTCCTCCCCCCGTGTTTGGCCTTTTAGCGGTATTAAGTCAATCATTTCTTCCTGTGGCCCGGCAGCGCTCACGTATCGGCAGAACAGCGCTATTTGTTCAATGTCATTTTTGTCTTTGGACGCATATTTTGGGCGCTAAAAATATTAAAAACGTTTTATTTTAATGTTACAAGTTTACCATAATCTTCAAATTCAGAATTATATTTTAAAATGAACAAACTAAAATAAAATTTAATTTTAATAAAATACTCCAAAGTCACAGGGAGCCACAACAGAAGGATGAAAGAGCCACACGTGACTCCGGAGCCACGGGTTGCCGACCCCTGGTCTAGACCAAAGCAAGTGAACTAGCGGACTCTCCCAGTGTGAATACACCCTTACACTCAAGTCAGACCATCTTATCCACACAACACGATATCACAAATAACAGCTAGCCCCATGGACTGTACCTTCCCCTAGACTCAATAGATGTCAACCAACAAAGAACCACAGTCTGAACTCATTCTGATGACATAATGATGACATGTAGACAGGCCCACATTAACCTGCCATTAGGCCCTGGGGCTGAGAGGTGTGTAGGCCTCCTGACTGAAAGGAGTCTAACTATGAAAATGTGTAAAAGCTACGTTTGTCTAGAGCGCAAAACGTATTAGTGACTGGTCCCTCTCTGAGACAGATAACACGCCACATTTATATTAATAGTTGATCAAATCATTTTAAGGTAACTTGTGCATAAACACAAAAGCCAGTCAAATGATTTGAAATATAAACACAGGATTTTGGGCCACTGTGGTGGTGACCCTGGAGCTTTTAGAGGGGTCTGGGGGCATGCCCCCCCCCCTGGAAGAAAAGGGTGTACAAAAGGCTTTAAAAGTAAAATGCACTTTGAGAGGAAAACTAACTGGCTAAATCAACTGTGTTAAGTGAGCTATTTAGTTGTTTTTTCTGATACTTTATAATTTGGAGACACAGAATTACCAAAAAAAAGTAAGAACAAATGTACAGGTTTAAAAAAATCCAGACAGCTTTGGGAATTTTTCAAATAATTCCTTATCCCGAAGCTCCTTCTCTCTTGGAAGTCTTCATTCTTGCGTGCTACTCTCAAACTTTATAACATCTCTTGTGCGCCCTCAAGCCTTTTCTTCTCAGATTTGCTACTAGCTAGCCAACATGCCAAACTACTTCTCTACATTCTGATAGGCTGTTGTGTCATCGTGATCACGTAGGTCACTTGCCACAAACATTCATATCAAGTGATGGGCAGATCATTTGACAAATTACAAAATAATGTAAATAATTTATTTTAAAACTTTTTTACACATTGTTTGTGGCCTATGAAAATGGGGGGCCTATATTGAGCCTGTAAATGGATCATGAAAGGCCCCTGAGTGGGACCTTGTGCATATACACTCACCGGCCACTTTATTAGGTACACCTGTTCAATGGCTTATAAAAACAAACATCACATGGCAGCAATGTAATGCATTTATGCATTTAGACGTGGTCAAGACAATGTACTGAAGTCAAACCGAGCATCAGAATGGGGAAGAAAGGGGGTTTAGGTGACTTTGAACGTGGCATGGTTGATGGTGCACGGCAGGATGGATCCATACTTTCATGTTGTTTACACCAAATTCTGAACCTGCCATCTGAATGTCACAACTGAAATCGAGACTCATCAGACCAGGCATGATTTTTAAATCTTCCATTGTCCAATATTGGTGATCCTGTGAGAATTGTAGCCTCATTTTCCTGTTTTTAGCTCCCAGTAGATCAGCAGTTTCTGAAATACTCATACCAGCCCTCCTGGCACCCTCAACATTGCCATGTTCAAAGTCACTTAAAACCCCTTTCTTCCCCATTCTGTTGCTCGGTTTTAACTTCAATAAGTTGTCCTGTCCAGGTCTACATGCCTAAATGCATTGAGTTGCTGCCATGTGATTGGCTGATTAGTTATATGTGTTAACAAGAAAATGAACCGCTGTACCTAATAAAGTGGCCGGTGAGTGTATAAATACAGTATATATAGTGTATATAATATTAAGTGGTATTGTTTAATACCATACCACCATGTTTCTAAGTGTTAATCTAACCTCTGTTATGATGTCAGATTAAAAGTGATCAAATAGTTGCTGTAAAGAGCCTGGATCCCCAGCTCACTTCTCAGATGTCATATCCTTCCTTTGCTGCAGTTTTGTCATAACAGGTCCAAGGTAAACTTGTTAAGGCTAGTGGCATGTGTAGAGCTATTTACCAAAGACAGCATAAGCATTCAAGCAGCTTGTAGTGGTCCAGCATGTCTTTGTCCTGACTGTGTGCTCCTGTGTGTCTTCAGCAGTCTGTGCTGTCCTCATGGGAGCACTACGGCCCCCTGCAGCAGCACCGCAGAGCCCTGGCCTCTCTGCACAAACACATCCACACCAAGAACACACAGCTGGAGGAGGTAAGGCTCACACAACAGTATCAAGTCCACATTTAGACCATTTGGAGGTACAAGTGCAATTTGTATTATTTAATGTAGACAAGACCATATTTGTTTACTAGAAACAGTCAGCATTCATTTACCTGGAAGGACAAAAGAGCAACTGAATGAGTTAACAGTTGTGGAATTGAATTTCCATCATGGATCCATAAAGGGGAAGGGCCATAACTATCAGTAACAAGTATTTGTATTTCTGTATTGACAGCTCCAAGCCAAGCATGCAGAGATGAAAACAGGCTGTGAAGAGGCCAAGAGAAAGCTGATGGAGGTAAGACCAGCCCGAAGGCCCATTTCTGATCATCTGTTTGGTAGGATTCATATATTGACATGGAACAATTAGTAACTCAGCCCCTTGAGCCAAATGTGTGATTTGTGTTATTGGACTGCACTAAAACATTTGACTTGACAATGTAAGACTGCCAGTGGGACACTGATGTTGGTTGGCACTAAATGCTATCAAAGGGAGCTGAATGATGTGTCTGACATGTTGGTACCCGATAGTTATTATTTTGGATCTTGACTTAGTATTCAAGATGAGCCTGAAACCAAACTCTGTAAATGACATATGCTAACAAAGTGCAACCTGTGTTCAAATGAATATCCAGAAACATTAGTGACTGCTCCATAAAGAGGCATTGGTGTTTCTCCCCAGGTTACGGAGCATTCCAAGACAGTGGAGCAAGAGCTCAAGTCTTTAGAAGAGATGGAGGAGCAGGCTGACAGCAGGTCAGTGGCATGACTTAGTCAATCTCCCTCTGGGCTTCTTCAAGACAGGAGGGGCCAGCAGCTCTTTAAAATACATAGAAAGACTTTTCAACATTCAGCACTGATAACCTCTTTGGTTTCAATCAGAAACTTTACAAACATCTGTCCTTCTTGTATGGAGGTGAAATGGACTGGTGCTGCAGCAGTTTAAAACTAAGGGCCTGATATCTACTAAACAATTCAATGTCAAAATGTTTGCAAACTGGATTTCACCTGCAAAGAAAAGGTGCAAGCTGATCTACTTACTATGGGCGCGCTAAGAGGATTGCGTGTCAAATAATACGCTCTGTCCATTTACATACATGTACGTTTGCCTTGATGAATATGCAATATCGGTCGAGTCGATGCAAATAGGTTAGTTGGATTGACAGAAACACAAATAATCCAAACACATGGCCCAGACAGTAAAGCCATTGTGGAGCTTCTGGATGATTCAGAGCCACCCACAAGAAAGAGTCACACAATATGTGCCATGACAAAACATGTCCTGGTGTCTGTCATTCCAGCACTGTATCTCTACTGTGGGGTAATGCTATGTCCCACTGTATCTCTACTGTGGGGTAATGCTATGTCTCACTGTATCTCTACTGTGGGGTAATGCTATGTCTCACTGTATCTCTACTGTGGGGTAATGCTATGTCCCACTGTAGGGGCAGGTAGACTCCGGACACACTGAATGAAACCAAACAGGGTTTTAGCGCTGGCTGCTTTCCCAAACCAAAGCCTTTGACTGTACTCATGTGCAACATGTTTTAATTTGCTGAGGTTTTATTTGTTCTTTTGCTCTTCCTCTAATGTCCTGCCATATTCTCTTCATTTCATCAGCCCTTGTTGTTTTACCCGCAGCATTTATTCTCTCACAGACACTCTTCCATATCTTTGAGTTATCTGTTCAAATGCTCATCCAATTTAGCACTCTTTATCTGGGATCTTAGTCAGTCAGGCCCTAAGACTTTTACTGACCTCTTGTGGCACATGGAAGACATTGCAGCTTCACCGGCTGAGGACAAGCCCTTTGCTAACTTTGTTCTGCTGCCTGTTTGGATCCAACAGGCAACAGCATTCCCTGACAACCTTTGGATTTGACTTAGTCCTTCAAATATTTGCATTGTGTGTAAAGCATGATAAGATCCAACATTTAGAGCAACACAAGCTCAGCCTACACAATCAATAAATGAATAACCTTATTTTCACTAGCCTTAATATAAAGGACACATGTCTGAGAGGAGTATAAAGTTCATGTCATTGGTGGTTGGTCTGAACAGCTTGCTGGAGACACTGCGGGCTCTGGTCACAATGAATGAGAACCTCCAGCAGCAGGAGCACCAGTTCCGCACACACTGCAAAGTGAGTACACACACACACTGCATAGTGAGTACACACACACACTGCATAGTGAGTACACACACACACTGCAAAGTGAGTACACACACACACTGCAAAGTGAGTACACACACACACTGCATAGTGAGTACACACACACACACTGCATAGTGTGTACACACACACAATGCATAGTGGGTACACACACACAATGCATAGTGGGTACACACACACACACTGCATAGTGGGTACACACACACACACACTACATAGTGGGTACACACACACCACACACACTGCATAGTGAGTACACACACTGCATAGTGGGTACACACACTGCAAAGTGAGTACACACACACACACACACACACACACACACACTGCATAGTGGGTACACACACACACACACACACACTGCATAGTGGGTACACACACACTGCTAAGTGAGTACACACACTGCATAGTGAGTACACACACACTGCAAAGTGAGTACACACACACACACACTGCATAGTGGGTACACACACACACTGCATAGTGAGTACACACACACACACACTGCATAGTGGGTACACACACACACACTGCATAGTGGGTACACACACACACACACACACACACTGCATAGTGAGTACACACACACTGCATAGTGGGTACACACACACACACCACACACACTGCATAGTGAGTACACACTGCATAATGGGTACACACACTACATAGTGGGTACGCACACACACACACACCACACACACACTGCATAGTGAGTACACACACACACACTGCATAGTGGGTACACACACACTGCATAGTGAGTACACACACACTGCATAGTGGGTATACACACACACTGCATAGTGGGTACACACACACTGCATAGTGGGTACACACACACACACACACACACACACACAACATAGTGGGTACACACACACACACTGCATAGTGGGTACACACACACACACTGCATAGTGGGTACACACACACACACACTGCATAGTGGGTACACACACACACACACTGCATAGTGGGTACACACACACTGCATAGTGGGTACACACACACTGCATAGTGGGTACACACACACACACTGCATAATGGGTACACACACACTGCATAGTGGGTACACACACACACACTGCATAGTGGGTACACACACACACTGCATAGTGGGTACACACACACACTGCATAGTGGGCACACACACACACTGCATAGTGGGCACACACACACACACTGCATAGTGGGCACACACACACACACTGCACAGTGGGCACACACACACACTGCATAGTGGGTACACACACACACTGCATAGTGGGTACACACACACACTGCATAGTGGGTACTCACACACTGTTAAAGCTGCATGCTCCTAACTCTCCTCACTGTTCCAGGAAGAGATGTCCCGCCTGCAGAGCAGCATAGAGGAGCTGCAGACTGCTTCAGGGCAGGACACACAGGAGGACAGGGTACACCACACCTTATATCCACTATCCACTCATTTTTGAGTCCTACACACAATACAAACATTAAAGGAACATAGGACCTCATTCCCAAGTTAGCTGGTGTGTTATTTATCATTGGAGACGTTTTCAACAAATCATTCATTCAGTCCTTCTAGTTGCAGAGTTCGTTGTTAGTAGCCTGCTACTAAAACAGTCTTACCCACTCCACAGTACACCCGAGGCAAATCAATTATAACGCCAGACTATCGATGTAAATGTCTGTGTTGATAGAATAATGTTAGAAATAAAACCAACCTTGCATATTGCATTTTGAGGGGCTTGCTGTGTCTCAGCAGCAGCGTTATATTCCTGGTAGTGGGCTGCGGTAGTGGCGGACTGATATTACCTAGGTTACCGGCTCTATAATAGTTTGTTTACCTGCCGCTGTCATTACTACAGATTGGTGGAAACTTTGTGGTGCCCATCTGTAGTGATTATTTGTACAATTGGTAAATGCACACTGAACCACCGTGTTGCCTAGTTGTTTGTTTCTGCTTCTGTCCTGCGCTTCACTGTTTACTTTCTGCTGTAGTGATTTGGTTACTAACTAACCGGAGCAAAGTAATATTCCGCTGCTGCAGAGAAACTAGTCCCTCAAAATGCGATGATTCATGCAATGCAAGGTTAATTTTATTTCTAACATTATTTTATCAACACAGACATTTACATCTGGCGTTATAATTGATTTGCCTCGGGTCTACTGTGGAGTGGGTAAGACTGTTTTATTAGCAGGCTACTAACAACCGTTTGACTTGCGCTAGCCTAGCACCAGCGACCTCTGCAACTAGAAGGACTGAATGAAATTTGTTGAAGACGTCTCCAATGATAAATAACACACTGGCTTACTTGCAAATGAGTAGCCTGGTCCTACCAGACCATCGTACTTCATTTAATTTGTACAGAGGGTCTGGATTCGCTCAATTGACAAACGTTCACTCACTTGGAGGCGGGTGTCTGGTGAAGTTTAAAACTATTGGACCTGCCCAGTGACACTCTGGATCTGCCAACCAAACGCATAACGTTTGGTCGTGACGTTTGTTATGCGCCGGCTTTTGACTACAACTGAAACTAGCGCACGCCATTGTTCTCAGCCACTCCCTCTGTTCACTGATTGGACCGCCAAAATTTGGCAAAGAAAACCCACTAGTATACCGCAGGCCCAGACTGACTACTGAAGGGAAATGACAATTGAGCGGAAGTACTTAGGCGAGCGGTGCCAGGCTAGGAAATGAGGTCCTATGTCCAAAATTCCGAACTACTCCTTTAAGATGCATAAAGATTGTGAGTAGCCTTCTCCCTGAAAGGAAGTCTCAAAATGCATCATGTTATGAGAAGGAAGAACCCGTTGAGATGTTTCATCTCATTTTCAAAGGGTTCCTTAACACAAATATACAGAAAATACATTCACACACATACAAAGCTCTCCCAAACCTACCTACTCTGACACCCACTGATGTGTGTGTATATACACTGCCTGGCCAAAAAAAAGTCACACAAATTTTTCATTTGATCACCTTTAGTTTTGGTTACGGCGGGAATACGCTGTAGCACATACTGATAGCTTTATTTGGCACATAAGGTTGCTGAACCTAGACCTGACCAACTGAAGCAACCCCAGATCCTACTGTACACTGCCACACAGGCTTGTACAGTAGGCACTAGGCATGATGGGAGCATCACTTCATCCACCTCTCTTCTTACCCTGATGCACCCATCACTCTGGAACAGGGTCAATCTGGTCTCATCAGACCACACAACCTTTTTCCATTGTTCCAAAGTCCAATTTGTATGCTCCCTGGCAAATATAAGCATTTTCTCCTGATGTGCCCCACTGATGAGTGGTTTTCTTAAGGCTTCACATCTACATAGTCCATATCCCTTATGTTCTCTTTGCATTGTGCATGTGGACATGCTCTTACTTTCACTATTAAACATTGCCGGGAGTTCTACTGTCGATATTTTACATTTTGATTCCACCAAATAATTGTATTTATTTGAAGTGATCTCCCACATGATCATTAAGGATTTTTTTCCGACCACATTTCTTCCTCAAAGATGACGGTTCACCTCTATCTATCAGGTTTTAATAATGTGTTGGACAGTTCTTAACATGGTTTTAGTTTCATCTTTTTCTGAGTAGTTTTCTTTGTTTTATGCAGGCCAATCATTTCCCCCCTCTGAAACAGAGTTACATCTTTTCCTAAACCACAGCATATGTCTTCTGACATGGTTGTTTAAGAAATAAGAAGCTATTCACTGCAACAGTTAGGGTTAAATAACTTGTTGCCAAATGAAACATATTAATCACTGCAGTTTTTGACCGATGGAGGGCTCTTACCTATTTGCTTAGTGAAATCCATGTGATGACTTATTTTTTGGGCTGGGCAGTGTATATACATTTGTCTACGCTCCCTGAGAAAAAGTGTGAAAATCCTGGGTGTGCTCTAGAGTGTGTCTGAAGCTGCTGTGCTTGTTCCCTCAGGAGAGGAACCAGCTGATAGACACACAGTACAACAAAGACAGAGAGAAGCTCCAGAAGATCCGTCTGCTCATGGTAACCTCTACACCCAGATTAGAGTTATCATCCTGGGCTATTAGCCCAGAAGAATGAGACCATCAGAATAACACTACTTTATTTGTATTGCACCTTTCATACAAGAAATGCAGCACAATAGTGATAATATTACATTAAATACTAGCTTGACATTAATAGTAAAGAGAAGATCAAATAGAGTAGATGTATGCTTTGCGCTTCAAGAAGAAGCAGGGCATGTTTTAGAAGATCAGCTAAATAGAAAGGCATTTCAAATCATTGAAGGCATCAGTCAATAAGAAATCCATAAGACAATACATCGGTGAAAACATCAAAGAAAAGTCATTTAGAAACGGCATGTTTGCTCTCTATTCCGTATGCACATTTGATCAGATCTGCTGGAAAAGGCTAGGTTAAAATATCTGTTTTCAAGGCGCATTTTAAAAGGCCAACAGAGTCTGACGCTCTGCTATTGTCTTTGAGTATCTACTACCCAGCAGTAGAAGAAGGGCTCCTTAAGGAACATAAGATGGCTTACTGTGTGGAGGAAACAGATGAACAGCCTATTCAGTCATTAACACATGTACTGTCAATGTTGGTTTTTCACTAGTCAATCATTGTAATACAAAATAGTTTGTTGTACAACAGAACAGTTCTCTAGTCTGGATCATTAAAGGATGTTAAACCCAACCTATAGATATTACTTTAGTCTTTGACTCATTAGGTTCCATTGTACTTTGCTTGTTATTTCAGTTTTTCCATTTCCAGTACTTATGCCATGTAAAGCCCCTATCTCACTGGGCTGCGACTGTTTGCGACAAGTTGCAGACACAAAATAGCGACAAAATATGCCAATTTGCGACAATTTTCACTTGCAGTCTCACTGAGTTGCTACTTACGACACGTTTGCGAATGTCCTTGCCGAGAGGTTGCATTTATGTCTCACTAACGTCTGGCGAGTGTCGCACGAACGGAATGTCAGTCTCATTTTTGTCACAAAGCAGTCGCAATTTAGTTTCATATGTCGCCAAACACTCGCCAAACCCTCGCAAAGTTGTCTCACACTCCTCGCACTTTCTGACTCGCGGAGACTAAATTGAGAAGGGTTTGCGACGCGTGCAACACACCTGCGACGAATCTGAGACTATTTTGAGACTGATTTGTCGCACACTTTTTTTGAACATGTTCAAAATTCATGCGACAGGACTGCGCGGCTCTGCGACTCATGCGAGGAAATTGAGACCTCCGCGAACGTTTGGAGACAGTTTAGAGACTCGTTTGCGAATGCAGTCTTCAACTTGTCACAAACAGTCGCAGCCCAGTGAGATAGGGGCTTAATGCTTCTACTCCACTACATTTCAGAGAGACTATTTATATGAGAGCTACAGTTATGCTGCAGATAAGCATTTGATTAAATATGAGGCATTATTAAATAAGCAAACAGTATAAACGGTAGCACTCCAAATGTTGCTTCAATGTGAATAGGTCTTAATAGAGAACCAATGGTAAAGTGAGAGCCTGAAAATGAGCCTTTTTCTCTGTGATTGTGAATGAGCGATTGTGTTTCTCTGGGCCAGGCTCGGAGGAACCGTGAGATGGCCATGGTGCAGAGGAAGATAGACGAGGTGCCCAGCCGGGCTGAGCTCACACAGTACCAGAAGAGATTCATCGAGCTCTACAGCCAAGGTGCTGCTGCTCACCTCACACTCACTCACTCCCAGCCTCTGCTTTAGTTCACTTTCTTTGGATCACATAGATACACAACATTACTGCTACTGTGTCTCAGGTGGTAGACCGGGTCGGCCAATCATCCAAGGGTTGGCGGTTCGATTCCCACCCTTCCACCCGTGTCATGGTTGTTGTGTCCTTGGGCAAGACACTTCACCCACCTTGCCTGGTGTGAATGTGTATGACTGCTGTATGTTTGTGGTGGTCGGAGGGGCCGTAGGCCACAAATTCCGCCAGTCTGCCCCAGGGCAGTTGTGGCTACTATCGTAGTTTACCACCACCGGTATGACTGTGTGAATGAATGGAACCTGGAACCCTGTAAAGACCTTAGAGTGCCTAGAAAAGCGCTATATAAATCCAATCCATTATTATTATACATAAAAAGTTCAAAACAAAGGTGTCTTAGTTTATACATTGTCATTGTTCATACTCAATACTGAGCGAAAAGGTGTAGCTTATATTTGCTCGTTACACCTACCCCTTTTACTACATATTTTATTTATCTGTTTTTCTTAGGTACCCCATGATCTTTTCAATCTTTTTCAAATTTATTATTTTTTAATAATAAAAATTATTGATATTATTCAGTCCTGTGCATTGTATACAGTCTGTCACAAAGTATAATGCTAATTGGAATTAAGTGTCATAAACATTTAATTTTTTGTATTTAATTTAAACTCATGGATGGTATTGTGTCTTTGGATCATTGAAATCAATCTCAGACACCTGTGATAATCAGTTTGCTAAGTAAGCCCAATCAAAGGAAATCTACTTAAGAAGTACGTTCCACATTATTAAGCAGGCCACAGGTTTCAAGCAATATGGGAAAGAAAAAGGATCTCTCTGCTGCCGAAAAGTGTCAAATAGTGCAATACCTTGGACAAGGTGTGAAAACATTAGATATTTCACGAAAACTTAAGTGTGATCATCGTACTGTGAAGAGATTTGTGGCTGATTCAGAGCACAGACGGGTTCGTTCTGATAAAGGTAATATGAGGAAGGTTTCTGCCAGACAAATTCATCGGAATAGGAGAGCAGCTGCTAAAATGCCATCACAAAGCAGCAGACAGGTATTTGAAGCTTCTGGTGCCTCTGGAGTCCCGCGAACCTCAAGGTGTAGGATCCAGAAGTTTGCAGTTGTGCATAAACCTATTATTCGGTCACCCCTAAACAATGCTCACAAGCTGAAACAGTTGCAGTGGGCTCAGGAATACATGAAGACTCATCTTCAAACAGTCTTGTTTACTGATGAGTGCCGTGCAACCCTGGATGGTCGGATGGATGGAGTAGTGGATGGTTGGTGAATGGCCACAATGTCCCAACAAGGCTGCGACGGCAGACAGGAGGTGGCGGAGTCATGTTTTGGGTCGGAATCATGGGGAGAGAGCTGGTTGGCACCTTCAGGGTCCCTGACGGTGTGAAAATGACCTCGGCAAAGTATGTAGAGTTTCTGACTCACCACTTTCTTCCGTCGTACAAAAAGGACAGTGCCTGACAATGCACCATCTCATGCTGCAAAGAATACCTCTGTGTCACTGGCTGCTTGGGCATAAAAGGAGAGAAACTCATGGTGTGGCCTCCATCTTCCCCTGACCTCAAACCTATTGAGAACCTTTGGGGCATCCTCAGGCAAAACATATATGAGGTTGGGAGGCAGTTCACATCAAAACAGCAGCTATGGGAGACTATTCTGGCATGCTGCAAAGATATTCAAGCAGAAACTCTCCAAGAACTCACAAGTTCAATGGATGCAAGAATTGTGAAGGTGATATCTAAGAAGGGGTCCTATGTTAACATGTTACTTGGCCTGTTAAGATGTTTTTGATTTAAATAGCTTTTGATTTCACTAAATATGACCTCCACATCCTGCAAATTCAACAAATGACTATTTTTAGTTGTTTACAACCTATACAATGTTTTGAAACTCTGTTGTGCATAATAATTTGGAACAGTGCATTTTGAGTTTTTTTATTTTTGAAAAAAAATACTTTTATTATTGGGAGGTTTGTTCAATACAATTTGAAATATACTCTAACGGTTGATGACTTGAAAATTATACTGACTGTGATTTGCATCGACTATTTAGGAAAATCTGGGAAAATCTAATTTGCCTTATAATTTGGAATGCAGTGTACATACAACACATATTACATTTACATTACATTACATTTTACCTGTTCTAATCATCTGAATCAACTTCTGAATACAGTCTGGAACCGTCCTGCTCTTGACTTCATTCATTATTTGCGTTGTTTTTGAACTCCACATTTCTCTAAATTGAAGTGTGTTTGAGTTTATAAATACTGCATTGGTTAGTTTGTGATATTCTGCTCTGTTAATGATACTTCTTTTGTTATATAAAAATAGAGTTGGAACTGTTTGGTACGTGTTTACCAACCACCAGAACAAAATACATTTGTATCATCAGCAAAAACACATATTTCAAAACAGATATAATTTATGTACAGAATAAAGAGTGTTGGTCCCAGTACTGAACCTTGTGGAACCTTTCATTAAATCAGATTGGTCATTTTGTGTTCGTACGTCCTGCTTTCTGCTGCTCCTTTAATGCCATATTTTTCTAGTCGTCTTATTAATATTGTATGATCTATTGTGTCAAATGAGTCTATAAGTACTCCTACTGTGAATATCTTCTATTTCTCTATATTTCCTATACAAACTCCATTCCATTGTGGTGGATTGGTTTGATCTGAAGCTACACTCAACAAAAATATAAACGTAACACTTTTGTTTTTGCTCCCATTTTTCATGAGATGGACTTAAAGATCTAAAATTCATTCCAGATACACAATATTACCATTTCTCTCAAACATTGTTCACAAATCTGTCTAAATGTGTGATAGTGAGCACTTCTGCTTTGCTGAGATAATCCATCCCACCTCACAGGTGTGCCACATCAAGATGCTGATGTGACATCATGATTAGTGCACAGGTGTGCCTTAGACTGTCCACAATAAAAGGCCACTCTGAAATGTGCATTTTTTTGCTTGATTGGGGATCTGGGGACTCAGAACCAGTCAGTATCTGGTGTGACCACCATTTGCCTCATGCAGTGCAACACATCTTCTTCGCATAGAGTTTATCAGATTGTCAATTGTGGCCTGTGGAATGTTGGTCCACTCCTCTTCAATGGCTGTGCGAAGTTGCTGGATATTAGTGGGAAGTGGTGCACGCTGTCGTATACGCCGGTCAAGCACATCCCAAACATGCTCAATGGGTGACATGTCTGGTGAGTATGCTGGCCATGCAAGAACTGGGACATTTTCAGCTTCCAAGAATTGTGTACAGATCCTTGCAACATGGGGCCGTGCATTATCTTGCTGAAACGTGAGGTGATTTTCATGGATGTTTGGCACAACAATGGGCCTCAGGATCTCATCACGGTATCTCTGTGCATTCAAAATGCCATCAATAAGATGCACCTGTGTTCTTCGTCCATAACAGATGCCTGCCCATACCATAACCCCACCACCACCATGGGCCACTCGATCCACAACATTGACATCAGCAAAGCGCTCACCCACACGACGCCACACACGCTGTCTGCCATCTGCCCTGAACAATGTAAACCGAGATTCATCCGTGAAGAGAACACCTCTCCAACGTGCCAGACGCCATCGAATGTGAGCATTTGCCCACTCAAGTCTGTTACGGCGACGAGCTGGAGTCAGGTCAAGACCCCGATGAGGACGACGAGCATGCAGTTGAGCTTCCCTGAGATGGTTTCTGACAGTTTGTGCAGAAATTGTTTGGTTATGCAAACCAATTGTTTCAGCAGCTGTCTCAGTGGCTGGTCTCAGACGATCTTGGAGGTGAACCTGCTGGATGTGGAGGTCCTGGGCTGGTGTGGTTACACGTGGTCTGCGGTTGTGAGGCCGGTTGGATGTACTGCCATATTCTCTGAAACGCCTTTGGAGACGGCTTATGGTGGAGAAATGAACATTCAATGCACGAGCAACAGATCTGGTTGACATTCCTGCTGTCAGCATGCCAATTGCATGCTCGCTCAATGCTTGTGGCATCTGTGGCATTTTGTTGTGAGACAAAACTGCACATTTCAGGGTGGCCTTTTATTGTGGACAGTCTAAGGCACACCTGTGCACTAATCATGATGTCACATCAGCATCTTGATGTGGCACACCTGTGAGGTGGGATGGATTATCTCAGCAAAGCAGAAGTGCTCACTATCACACATTTAGACAGATTTGTGAACAATGTTTGAGAGAAATGG
Organism: Ammodytes marinus; assembly: GCF_949987685.1. Lineage (NCBI taxonomy): Eukaryota > Metazoa > Chordata > Actinopteri > Uranoscopiformes > Ammodytidae > Ammodytes > Ammodytes marinus. The sequence continues at coordinate 1,934,768 of NC_137216.1, read as the reverse complement.
TAATAGTGTGTATCTGGAATGAATTTTAGATCTTTAAGTCCATCTCATGAAAAATGGGAGCAAAAACAAAAGTGTTGCGTTTATATTTTTGTTGAGTGTATATTGGTGGTCAGTCAGTAAGTTGTGGCTTTCTATGAAGTGGTCCAGTCTTAGAACAAAACGTTTTTCTAATATTTTTAAGAAGTGAGGAAGGAGAGAGATTGGTCTGTAGATTGCAAAGGAGTGCATGTCTCCATATAGATGTGATCTTTGCTATTATTCATCGAGTTGGGAAATCTGCCTTTTTAGAATGATTGGTTACATTTCCAAATGTCTCTGCTGATTCCTGCTTTTCAGTTTCTGCAACACACAAAGAGACCAAGCAGTTCTTCACTCTGTATAACACCTTAGACGACAAGAAAGTCTATCTGGAGAAGGAGGTGAGTACCAACAGAAAGCATCTGTTAAGAATACTCTGGATAACTGCAAATGTGATGCCAGCTTCTGTTAGAATTGTCTGAGTTTAGCAACTCTGTACTGTAACTGTATTAGTAAGGTGGACACATCCACAAACCATACAAGTATACTGTATGTTTTTAATGTTAATCCAAACTTTCTTTCATTTATGTAGGTGAATCTGCTGAATTCCATTCATGATAACTTCCAACAGTAAGTCTAACACACTTGTGTATTTGGTGTGATAGTATAATCGAGACTATAGGTCTGTGTTCCTAAGTCTCTCTCTCTCTCTCCCTCTCCCTCTCCCTCCATGGCCGTATAGTGAGACAAGTATAAAAAATCTTCTACTATCTATATATATTTATAATAATAACTCTCTCTCTCTAGGGCCATGGCGTCTGCAGCAGCCAGGGAGCAGTTCCTCAGACAGATGGAACAAATAGTGGAGGGAATCAAACAGAGTCGCATCAAGGTAAAACTTTCCCTAAGGATCAGTCTACTTGGTACAAATCTAAAAATGTCTCTTAGTAAAACACTGGGCTCACCAAGTCAAGTGTTGAGACCATGACAACACAGAGCAGTCAGATGTTATACACTCTTTCCAGATGGAGAAGAAGAAGCAGGAGAACAAAATGAGGAGAGATCAACTGAATGACCAATACCTGGAGCTGCTGGACAAGCAGAGGCTTTACTTCAAAACCGTCAAGGACTTCAAAGAGGTGAGTAAAACAAGCAGCCCCATAGCATGGGCTAGGAGCTAGCCTGGCTCATCCATTCATTGTCCCTGTGCTTTGGAGAAGGTCTACCAACACCAAGTAGCTGCTGAGGGGCCGCCCAGACAAAGCCCTGTCATCATTTACAATGAGTCAGACTGTCTTTCACTGGCATGCACACACCATTATAACAATAGAAGAGTGCAACCAACTAGTTGCTGCTTGAAACTATGTGAACCTCTTCAGCATTTGTTTTTTAGTTTAACACTTTTTAATACATTTTATTAATACCAGTATTTTTATATCAAATAACAGATGTGTGTTTATCAATTCCACAAACTTTTTTGAGGAAATCAATTGTGCTTTCAAAAGACTAAAATAAAACAAATGATTTGCCATCTTTTGTATGTGCAAAAGTTTGTGAACCCTGAGCTGCATTGCTTAAATCGAGCAGGTTAACACAATCAGGAGGGACACATTGAGTGATGAAATAGACCAATATAATGAGAGATCTTTAGGGAAGAAATTGGGCGGCACTAGATAAAACAAAGATAAAACCAGGTCAGTTTAGGCTCATCAACATGAACCCATACAGGTCAGACATGCCATGAGGAAAGAAAATATCTGAAGATCTCAGGAATATAGTTGTAATGTTGCACATTTGTCTGGGGACAGCTATAAATTAATTTAAAAAAAGTTTGACCTCCATCAGTCCTCTGAGGCAAATCATCTACAAATGGAGAGCTTTAAGAGTGACTGAACATCTGCCTAGAAGTGGACTTCCTTCAAAAATATCCACAAGCACCACAAGAAAAGTTATTTTTCAGTTAAAAGCCAACCCAAACATTACATCTAGTGATTTGCAGACCTCTCTTGCAGCATCTGGGACAGATGTGCATGGTTCCACAATACAAAGAAAACTCAGTCAACATGGCTTTCAAGGGAGGGTTGCTGAAGAAGCCTCTGCTCTCAAAAAAGAACAAAACTGCTAGTCACAACTTTGCCAGAGAGCACCTGGAGATACCTGAAGTCTTTTGGAAGTCTATTCTGTGGACAGATTAGTCCACATTTGAACTGTTTGGTCATAACCAAAACCGCCATGCTTTGGAAAATGCAACTCTGCCTACCACCAAAAGAACCTTCTCCCAACAGTGAAGCATGGTGGTGCTAAGGTTAAGATCTGGGCCTGCTTTGATACCTCAGGACCTGGACAACTCCACCTAGCCTAGAGAATCATGAATTCTGTGATATCCTGGAACAAAACCTCAAGGCTTGAGTTATGAAGTTAAAGCTTGGCCCAATGGATCATACAACATGATCCATTTGGGCCTGTGTTTGTTTGGTGGAGGATAATGATCTGAAGATTTCCAGCAAAACAACCAAGGAATGGTTGAGGAAGAAGATACTTGTTCTAGATTGGCCCAGTCAAAGTCCAGATCTTAATCCAATTAAAATTCTGTGGCTGGACCTGAAGGGGGCAGTTCATGACAGAAACCCGTCTAACCTGATTCAACTTGCATTCTGTAAGATGGAGTGGGCAAAGATCACCCAAAAGAGATGTTAAGTTAAGTTATCTTTATTTGTCAGTTGTACACGAGGCACATTGAAATTCGTCTTTTCGCATCTCCCCTCTCAAGTTACCACACTTCGGAGGGGGTCAGAGCGCAGGGTCAGCCGCAGTACAGTGGAGCAGTTTTGGGGTTAAGTGTCTTGCTCAAGGACACAATGGTAGAGATGGTGGGTACCGTAGACACAATACCAGCCTCTGCTAGTTTTACAACTAACACCCTCCTGTCCGGTGCCGGGGATCGAACCAGCGACCTCATGGTTACTGGTCGGCCACCTTACCTCTAGGCCATCCTACCACCTACCAGTGAGAGACTGATTATTCGTTACAGAAACTGTTTGGTTGAGGTTATTGCAGAGAAAGGAGGTTAAATATCACATTAACTGAAGGGGTTCACATACTTTTACACCCATGACATTTGACTTTTTGTTTAATCAATCTCTTTCGTTAAATAAACAATGACAACATATAATTTATTTTTGTTTGAAACCATTATTTGAAAAGTCAATGTTATGAATTGGAGTATAACTTATCATTTATAAGTTTAGTTCAGTAAACGTCTGATAGCCGATTGATATGACATGAAGTGATCCATCAGAACAATGTCTGTAGGTCCATAACGGTGACTTCTCCTTAACATTATGCAGAGGAACAGACCGTAGAATGCTGTGACTCCTCATTTGTTTTAGTAGAGACTCAATCTACACAGATATCTGCACTGACATATTTGACAAATTTTGAGGAAAAAAAAAGAACTTGCATACCCATGTATTTAAAAAAAAATCTTCAAACCATAATCGACGTTTAAGCAATACATTTAAAAAAACTATTTATTTTTTAACATTAAAACCCAGTAATGCACATATGTATTGAGTGAGAGCATTGACAGTGAACAAACCCACCTGTGGTTGTTTGGTGGAGGACACACTCTAACATATAGGCCTTTGTTCTTCTCTGTCACCAGGAGTGTCGTAAGAACGAGATGCTGCTGTCCAAGCTGAGAGCTAAAGGAGCCTCTTAGCCCTGTGGAGCTCATCACACTTCAGTCAAGTTGTGCAGAAGGTTTTTTGATTTTTCATGCCACTGCTACTTTGTATCAATGTTCTCCTTTGTGGCTTATGATTTGCATCTCCAACTGTGCTGTACACATCCAGCTGACTAAATAACACTTGTGCCTTTAAATAGTCCAATCAAAAGAGACTGCTTGAGTGATCAGTCTCTGTATCCACCACATTGTTGCCAACACGTTCATATGTATCTACCAACTGTCAGCCAATTGCTTTCACAAAAAGTGTTGAATTTCCAAATGAACAATATGGGGGGGCACCCCCTCCCCAAACAATCCTATGAATTATGACAATAGTAATAATATTAATAAACTTGTTAATATCCGGACAATGTTGTACCATTGTACTGATGTTCCTTCAGATAGCTTAAATCAAATCTAATAACAGCTTGACTGAACATTTACTTACACCAATGCCTTCATGGTTATCATCAAGTGGGGCTGTAACAGAGTTTCATTCACCCACGTGAATCGTATAGATCCGAAGTGTTTTTGTTTTTGGGAGAGGGGGGGAGGGGGTGTATCGGCAGCTGCTGGAGAAGCCCGCTAGCATTTCCCAGGACTGTACTGTTTGGGCGTGTGACCGTAGAGTGAGACAAGGGAATATCGTTATCTTGGCAATAAAACATCTTTGGTAAACGTCATGGGTATTGTCCAATCAGCGTCAAGATCGGGCACCGTTAAGCATCACCGCTGCCGGTGTGTGTGTTCAGACTTTAGAATTGGCTAAAAGCCTCAATCAAAGCCTTTTTTATAATACAAATTAGAGGCTTTAATTAAACGCTGTCCATGCGTCGGAGGTGAATGTAACTTACTTGGCTGAAAACAGAAACTAACGGAGGGGAGCGGCTCACTGTACAGTCCCTTTAGTCGCGCTGTCAGTTTGCCGACATGGCTCTGTGTATTGGGGCTCGAGACATAGGCTACAAACAGATCGCGGAACAGTCACTAAAGGCCAGGATACACCGGTCCGACTACCCGAAAATGGAGTCTGCCGTTTCAGGCAGCACCAGTCTGCCCGTCGCGGCCAAAAAAGTGCCAAGAACACACCAAACCGACTACTGACTTTCCGTACGCTCTGCGCTTGCGCGGGGCGTAATGTCTCCATAACAGCAGGCGCCGCTAATCTGTATTGTGGCCAGTGTTGGGAACGTTACTTTAAAAAAGTAATTAGTTATAGTTACTCACTACTTGTTCCAAAAAGTAACTGAGTTAGTAACTGAATTACTTTATAATAGATGTAACTAGTTACCAAGGAAAGTAACTATTTGCGTTAGCCTACTGTAAAAAAAAAAAAAAGTTGCTATAGCCTATGTCAACAAATTTGGATTTTTCTGGGCAGTTTTCACAAGTCAGTTGAAATGAGTAGAACAGACAGGTAGGCCTACTTGTAGGCTACATACCCTTCAATATGTATTGCACATCAACAGACAGCAAGAGGTTTATCCTGCACTTCAAGCATTTTGTTCTCAACAAAAGTAGTAGAGGAAACTGCTGAATGTACGGTGCTGATCTGCTATCACTGGATTCAATTCAGGGGTGTCGGCTAAAACACCACTTAAGGCCAAAAACGTCAGACTATGAAGCATGAGACGATGAGAGGAGGAGTAAGGATTTATCCGCTGTTTATTTCTTCTTTAACATGCACAGCAGCATACAGATCCCAGGAAAAGAACAATAGCAATATTCGGCTCGTGATGACAAGCTAAACAGCTGTTGCAACCGGCGAATCGCGGCCGTTTAATAACGTGCATAAATTATATTAGAGATCGGGAAACTCCATGCACTTACTCACAAGGGCTGGGCGATGCAAACAAACTCAGGGAGAGAGCACGTTTCAACCGTGGATTGATAGGTGGTTACTGCGGCAACGTGCACGCTCGCTCACACAACAGAGAGAGAAAGAAAAATAAACTTCACCAAACAGCGCTCCGGCTGACTGACGTGACGGCGCTAAATGACAGTTATGATGTAATCCACAACACAATTTAAAACACAGCGGTCTCCTCACTAGCAGTTTGTGTATGGAGCCAGGGGTGCGTTCGGATTACACAGTTTATTCAATCAATGTAACGCACCGCATTTAACGTTCAGTAACGATAACGGCGGTGTAACGGCGGAAAAAGTAATTAGTTAGATTACCCCGTTACTGAAAAAAGAACGGCGTTACCTAACGCCGTTCTTTTAAACGGCGTTATTCCCAACACTGATTGTGGCCCAAAAAAATACTGAAGCCGGAAATGATGGGACGGCTCTCTAGACCATAAACATATATAGAAATACGTATTTATATTTATGGACCATAAAGAGCACCATTTTTAGCAGAGAGTGTCGAGCATGGTGTCGAGCAGTCAACAAGGGTTGATGCATGTGAGTACTCGCTGAACGAAACAAACAAACACATTAAAACAATGGCTAACTGTTGTTAGCTGTTTCTGCTACCCGCCTCACTTCCGGGCTTCACTGATTCGCTAGCCCTCCACCAATCAAATTACTCCAACTGAAAGACTGCCCGCCGCCCAAAAGAAGCCCGACGACATCTACGACGACCGACGTCACGGCACACACCAAACAGATTCGTGTCCTCGCCCCTTCCAGACTCTCCGACGGCGATTATCAGGTCGGTGTGTCCTGACCTTAAAGAAACAGTTAGTGGCTGATTGAAGAATGTGGACTACTGTAGGCTACCGATGCAAATTCCACAACTCATTACTTGTGTTACAGTTTAGTACAATATGTATTCATTTATATTTGGCTGATCCACCAGTCCAGGCAGGACAGGATAGTTTAGTTTCAGTTTCGTTTTTCATCTCCGTCTCGGAGAGACCGTCACTACCACTAGTTTAAAAGAAGCAGAATGAGGATTATACCCTCATTTCAAACTTTATTATTTTTAAATATTTGAAGATTGCAGGCAAGTAAAATACCACCAGCCACTACATTCTCAATGATAGACATGAATAATTACTTCTTTTTTTTACAGTTTAAATCAAATTTTTGAACAATACAGGAGAATAAATATTTGAAAGCAATACAGAATGCATGATATTACTGCATTGTATTCTATTCTATTGTTGTCACCAGGAACCTAAATGTTGTCAATTAGCCTACTTTACATACATTTGGTGCATACAAATTCACCAGAATGCAGGAAATGAAGTGTCGAATGCTCAAAAATTTCTGGGGGGGCACCCCCAGATCCCCCCAATTAAAATGTGTCCCAAACCAAGGTTTTATCATAACTTACACCCTCGAAATTCAAGAATTGTTTAGTTTTGTTTTATTTGTATCTATAGGCCTCACATTATTTTAAATTAAAGTCTTAGGTCCTGCTCAATTGCTCATAATAACCAGTAGGCCTACTTCTGTGTTGGACATTACTGAACCTCTTCCCATTTCCACCCCCCCCCCCCTCCCCCACACCCAACATTCCTGTGTAGTCCCATGTCCCCAAAAAATCTAATAAAGGAAAATCCCCCGATATACCGAGTCGTCTAGAGGGGTCGGGTGTTTGTCACCTTTTTCACCTCTTATGAGTTTGCAGGTTTGATAAAGGTGGCTCTTTGAATGTTAGGTTCTTTAACAATGATGCTGTTGTCATGTGCCTCTGAAGTTTGAACTCACCTCATGTCTTCTGTTAGCCTCTGTCATATGTAGACATTATTTAAAGAATAAAATCATCTCTATTGACAATGTTAATGCTTTTGCTGTTACTCATGTCAGATAGGATGTGTCATATCAGTATCACAAGTCACCAGCAGTGATGTCATGAATCAGTGAAGGAAACATCCTGTGTATCACCAAAGCACTTCAAGTCTACTGTTGCAGAAGATGACCAAATCAAGATCTGTTCCAACACAATGAGTAGCACTCCCACCAGTACTGGGAGTCCCTGGGAAGAAACACTACAACCAGCAATGTCTATTTAAAATAAATAAATGCTGGCAGCTCTATATAGAGCAGGGCTCCACACTTTGCTTTGGAAGAAGTTGACCTGAAGCCCATCCAACTGAGTGTGAGCCTGGCCAGGTCACCACATCACTCATGCTGACGCTGCAGCCAGGTTCAACACCTGCTCATGGTTTTAACATGATACGTATACAACTGTCAGATTCAGGTTCAATGTTTAGGTGTCCACAAAGTTAGCCATGTGTTGTATTTGTTAGACTAGAAAATACCTGGATATAATCAAAGCATGACTGGGTTGGGGTTACCTTCCATGATATCCCTGCGCTTGTATATGCTTGTGTCCATTCTGAGTGTATTCTTCTGCCTCTAAATATTTCCCTGCTCCCACTATCAGCTACGACCGCTCTCCAATCTCAGTGATTCTGATACTGAACAGACAGTTTGCATGTCTCGTCCGTCAGAGGGCTGATTGGGGAACATGAAAACATGTTCATGTACGAAGGCTACGTCCACACAGCACAGTGTAAAGTTTACCATTCTTTAAGTGGATGAAAGTTAAATTAAAGTCAGTCCAATTAGCTTTGCTGTATGTTTCACAGTTGTATAAGTGAAACTACAAGCAGCTTGACATGACATGTTCCAGCTGTTTCCCAGCGTTCCTGATACGTCACTGATAGTGATAGTGAAGCGTTGAGTATCTCACTGTGTCAGTGTGGAAGTGTAGAAAGAGGCGTTCAGGATATAAAAGCAGGAAGTGTGTGAGCAGAGGAAAGACAGAGCTGACCTGGACACACTCACTGGCCCTTTGTCACTCATCAGTGTTCTAGGACATGCTGTCAGATGTCTGGCACTAGGACTATTCCCTCCATGTGTGTCCCATGCTACCTGCTGCTGCTGCTGCTCAGTGTGTGTGATGGACAGCTGGAAGCAGAGAGAGCAGACACAGTAGGTTCACCTCAGGACTATGGCACACGCTTCAGGGGGCTCTGGAAGCAGTACATCAAGGACTCAATGCACAAAGGAAAAGGTAAGGTTGTACTGGATTCATTGACCCAGAATGTCTTCTTTCTGTCGTTTATTTGTCCGTGTATGTCAATGGTGGAAACTAAAGCCACTCTGGTAAAGTGGGTTGGTAGGGCTACTATTCAGCATATGAATAGGTTTCCAATGGAAACCACATGTTAACTTTACACTATACCATAACAAACAAACCCTGTATACAATAAAACTACACATATTAATATTATGTATATACTGTACACTCACCGGCCACTTTATTAGGTACAGCGGTTCATTTTCTTGTTAACACATATAACTTATCAGCCAATCACATGGCAGAAACTCAATGCATTTAGGCATGTAGACCTGGACGGGACAACTTATTGAAGTTAAAACTGAGCAACAAAATGGGGAAGAAAGGGGTTTTAAGTGACTTTGAACGTGGCAATGTTGAGGGTGCCAGGAGGGCTGGTCTGAATATTTCAGAAACTGCTGATCTACTGGGATTTTCACGCACAACCATCTCTAGGGTTTACAGAGAATGGTCCGAAAAAGAAAAAATATCCAGTAAGCGGCATTTGTGTGGACGTAAAATGCCTTGTTGAAGTCAGAGGTCAGTGGAGGATGGGCATACTGGTTCGAGATGATAGAAAGGCAACAGTAACTCAAATAACCACTCGTTACAACCAGGGTATGCAGAATACCATCTCTGAACGCAAAACACGACCAACCTTGAAGCAGATGGGCTACAGCAACAGAAGACCCCACCGGGTGCCACTCCTGTCAGCTAAAAACAGGAAAATGAGGATACAATTCTCACAGGATCACCAATATTGGACAATAGAAGATTGAAAAATCATGTCTGGTCTGATGAGTCTCGATTTCAGTTGCGACATTCAGATGGCAGGTTCAGAATTTCTGGCACAATCAACATTGCCACGTTCAAAGTCACTTAAAACCCCTTTCTTCCCCATTCTGTTGCTCGGTTTTAAATTCAACAAGTTGTCCCGTCCAGGACTACATGCCTAAATGCATTGAGTTGCTGCCATGTGATTGGCTGAGAAGTTATGTGTGTTAACAAGAAATTGAACAGGTGTACCTAATAAAGAGGCCGGTGAGTGTATACTCATACACAGCTATAACTGGCTGACAAATTAGCTTTCATCTATTCCAATCATGTCTTTATAATGCAGAGTCTAGTCCTCATCCAATGAGAGAGGGGGTCAAGCAGCAGCTCCTGTACTGCCGTGTTGGGATTGGCTACCATCTGCAGGTTCTGCCCAGTGGCCTTGTGGGAGGGGTCCATAAACCCACTGAGTACTGTGAGTCAACTCCCTCACCATCAACATGTTGACACCATTCAGCTTTATGAAACCTGCATACTTTACATTCTGTAGATTATTTGGATTGTAGTCTTTTTTATTCATATTATAGATGCGGACAATATTTTAGGCTCAGTTTTTACGGAGAAATCTTTAATATGCTTTGCTTAAACCTGCATTCCTGCCTCTCCCTAGGTTGGCTGAAGGTGTTCGCTATGAAACATGGCGTGGTGGGAATCAGAGGAGTCAAGAGTGGCTTGTACCTGTGTATGAGCAAAGAAGGACTAGCATATGGAGCGGTATGTAGCATGCACCACTAACACAGCAGGCCTTTGGGACAGGAAGTCACATGTTATATAGGACCAATCAGATTCTTTATGAGAGACTTTCCTCACTCAGGGCTGCATCATTGAATGTCTTCTCTCTGTGTTCCAGGCCCAGTTCTCTGATGCCTGCCTGTTGAAGGAGAACCTGGAGGAGAACCACTACACCACCTACTCCTCCCTGTCCCACCCCGGCCTCTACCTGGCCCTGTCCCCCAGAGGACAGCTGAGGAGGGGCAACAGTGTGGGCCGCCACCAGGCCTGCACACACTTCCTCCCCCGGAGAACAGCCTGAGCAGCCTCCAGGAGCAGACAGAGCCCTACTACCAATAATGTGGCCTCCACATAGCAACTATGATTACAACAAGGAAAATCACCAATTCCTAAAAAGTGGAACAACACACAGAAGACAGAATGAGTGGGCTTCTTTGGCACTTTACTTATGTATGTAGAAAGGAGCGTGAACTGTGCTGGTACACTCTCTCACTCATCCACCTGCCACAGCACTTCTTGCTACAAAGATGTCACACAGTCTAAGGATCATTCAACAAACAATGGCTGCTTATGGTGCAAAGCAGCTCGACTCCAGGAACAGATACATTAACACGTGACTACTGAACAGCAGCTGGCTGATGGGACAAAATATTGTTCGAAAGGACAATAGCAGCAACAATTCAAACTGCAACAATCAATATTTTTTTCCAATGGCAACAGGATTAATGTGTGGTGTTAAAGGTGTAGGGAGTGAGAAACCTACAGAGAGCTATCAGTAACCCTGCAGTATTCTTATTCATCTTTGAGGTTCTGGTGCAAGACACCTCCTCTCCATTAGCTTACTGTATGACACCACAGCATGGCACAGGACACACTAACTCCTGTTAGTGGAGACCAAATCTAGCTAATGTAAGAGTGAATGGCTTCCATCAGGAGGGCAGAGACATGACTCCAGATGAATGCTCATGTTAACACAGAAGCTGTATTTTGATGATGGTGTGTCCAGCGTTAGGAATTGACTTTTAAAGACTAAAGTCACGTATCTTAAAACTCTGTCCACTAAATGTGACTATTTGTTCCACATCAGCAAAGTCATTTTTAGTGTGACCTACAATACATAATCCTTTGTAATTAAAAAATATGAATGACTGACCAGATATATTAGAATATAGTTGACTGTTGTTTATACAGCATTGGCTTTGACCACAGTGAAAAAGGCAATGCCTTTAAAAAGTTGTTTCTAATCTATAACTTATTAATTGTATTTATTTTTGTTTGCAGAGCATTGTGGTGTGAAATAAAAGATCTATTTTCTAATAATAATCATACAAACCTTTTCTTTATTTATTGATGATCATGTTGTGTTGGAAGGTTAAAGGAATACTTCACCCATACGGAACCAGCGTTCTATCATTATAAAATAACTATTATAATATAATTAATTAGGTTTTTCTTCCCTCAGTCTTCCCTTGGCCCAGCTGTCCTGTTAATCCTACCCCTTACTGTGATGTCACAGTAAGGAAACTGTAGGGTTAGACAGTGAGACCATAAAACACTCTTTCTGCCTTTTCTCAGGCTAAGATGATCCGATTTCAATTTTTTTTTGCACATTTATACTAAATAGGATCTCCGAGTTCAATACACCTTCATATTCCAACCGGTGAAGTAGGCCTTTAATAGATGAGCTATCTTACCTAGCCGTCAGCTAGTATGACGGTGATCAAGCTAACTAGCCTATTTACATAAATTGTCAGGAAATGTTATAGACTTTATAATATTTGATTTGCCCTTCGTTCTTTTTTTTTATTATAAATGGCTTTGCCCTCCCTTTGGTATTGATCTCAGTCAATTACAAAGCTTTTGCTCCAAGTCTTGTCTGGCTAGAAATTTTGGAAAAACAGAAGAAAAAGCTTTGCTCAGCTGAATACCTGCAAGAGTTTTCAGTGTTTAGCACTGAGCAGTAATTTGACTTGTGTGTATGGAATGATTACATTAGTCCATGTGATTTGTCCATATGATTAGTCCAGCGTTTGCTTTGTTTGAGGACACTTTTCTGTTTCCACTTAGAAAAGATCATGATATTATTGGAAATACTTTAGGGTACATTACTAGGCTAACCCTAATGTGCTATACACACATGGCACAGCTGCTGTTCAAGTAACCTTTCATTGACTTCTTTTTACATGTCTTTTACCTCAATTATTCTAGGGCTTATAGATCTGTGCTGATTATTGGAGCCATGAAGACTTTTTCAGGTTTACGTTTGTCTGTGCTGTTTGTAATTGTGTCTTAAGATGAATACTTGTCTCTTGCTGCAAAACAAAGCTACCTACAGGTACAAGAAGAGGAAGATAAACCTGGACTTAAAGGATGATTTCACCCACTTCAAGCAAAACACTATTTCTAAGTTTGATTGGCCAACGTCTTAAGGTCTGAGCTTTCTTATTGTATCTTTACAGAAAGCAGCTGGGCAGTGCAGTCAGTGGACAGTGTCCAGCCTGTGAGTATATCCTGGATGTAACCCTACCCACAGTCACCTGATCCCCACTCAGTAACAGCACTCACCTGATCAGATGTCTCTTTGTGTGAGTGTAGTCCTGGCCATTAGACAGAGCCAGCGCTGGGCAGAAGACAGAGGAGGGACTCAGCTACAGGGAGTTATAAGGGGGCTATGGTGTTGGACAAGGCACAGCTGAGTGTGGACGATGGCATGATGACAAAAAGCTTTGTGGAGATTAGTATGTTGTTCAAACCCTGGAACAGATATTATCCAGAGCCTTTCCTTTGGATTCCTGCTTGTTTTTTTTCATTTTCTTCATGGTGTCCTCCTCCCTTTCTTCTATTTTCTCTGCTCGATGGTGTTTTGTGCCCCCAATAGAGCCTTCAAGGCATCGTTGCCTCGAAGGCCCTAACCCTATCCCTAACTGTTGTGCCCCCAACAGAGTCTTCCAGGCAGCGCTGTCTGGAAGACTCTGTTGGGGGCACAACAAACCTAACACCATTTCCTCTGCCTTTACTCTATCTCTATCCTCTCCACTGATAACACTGTTATTTTACTTTCTTTTGCAGATCCTGCTGGCAACACTGCTGCTCCCCCAACAGTAAGTGGACAATGTATAGTCAATTAAATAACTGATGACAATTCTTTGATTTATATTGTTTTAGACTGGTTGAACTGTTTTTGATTTCAGACTTTTTTAATTTTTTTTTAACAGTGATAATTTTGTTAAGGATGTGCAACTAACAGAAGCAGAGATAGACCAAGCCAAGAAGACAGCTCTTTATGAACCTGTCTAGATCATGGGAACTTAATTGCACACCCTTGCATACCCTGCTCTGAGGAGGCCATGTTGAAAGGCTGTGCTTTAAATGGATTTAGAAGCTGCCACCATTTTATTAATGAACTTCCAGTTGGAAGAGGTTCTCTTCAGAGGGAGAGTGTTCACAGACAGACTCCATCCATTGTCTTATTCCTGATGGTATTTGTGCACAGAGCCTAAAGATGAAAACCTAGGTTAGCTGAAATAGTTGAGAACCAGCATCATGATGCCCATTATCTCAACAAGTTAAAGGCTAAAGCCGCGTGTCCACCTGCGTCAAGTTATCTGACGCGACGGCAAAGCCCATTCATTTCCTATGGAACTACGTCAGACGGCAGAAACGCCACCGCAAGGCATTATGGGGCACGTCGCGGCGAATGGTCGACAGCGGCGCGGCGAAAAAGTATTTCGCTGGATACTTTATGCAAATGAGAACGTCAAAAAGTGGGGCGGCAGCCAATGGAAACTCTGCGGCGAGAAATTGTTTATTGCCGTTGCTATGGTTTCATATCTAGAGATACATTTTCCCGCTGTCACCGCTAATGTCCAGCCCACAAACCCCCGCCCCCAAGCGGCGAATACGTCACCGCGTCGCGTCAGAACAAAATATGACTTGACGCAGGTGGACACGCGCCTTAAGGCTAATAAACAGGAGTTGTGACGAAGTTAAGAAGATTGCGTTGCTATGAATGCATAAGTATTCATTAGAGCAAACTTGTGTTCCTGTGTGTGTCTGTGTTCTGGGAGATGTAGAGAAAATATGAGAAGAAAGGAGAAGGGAAAAAGCAGACGAGGGAAGCACACAATACTCTTTGGCTTTGGTGAGCAACAGATCAGAGGTTGTGGCGGGGTGGGAGACGGCATAGGAAGAGATGGTCATGAGGGCCCAGTCTAACTCTACAGTTACAGAAGGTATGAGAGAACATGCCTTTTGGAGGTGGCTGGTGTCCCATGTTGAGGGGCCCAGGAGGGGCCCTTGTGGTGATTGTTTTGGATTATTTAAATTATTCAGCAACCGTTGAGACCCAAACTGTTTTAATCGGCTGGTGGTCAAAATGAAAAGTGTAATAACATTTTCTACTTATTTAACTGCGTGACAGAAAAAAATAGATGATTGGTGTTCCAATGCCCTGCTGGTAAGGTATGTGCCTTCTTTTCAGAATAGAAATATCCTCCTTTAAACAGAAGCACACGTGCATTCTACAAATTTGCCTGTTTCCTGTCCATCATCCTGCATCATCCTTTCATTGCGCTCTGATATTGTTATTTTTACAATAATGCAGCAGTGGCCATGCCCAGCCCAACTTTTATCTGGCTAGAGCCTACGTAGTTTGCTGAGGTTTAAGATTTTAAAACTGCTGAGCTGAAAGTGCATATTAGCCTTACACAGTCGCACCTTCATCCCAAAGTTGGATCCCAAAAACATTTTACCAATATTGGATCAATATATTCTAAACGTGTTTGTGTTTCTGGGATCACAAATTGCTCATTGGATGCCACTTATTATAAGTCATCTTGTGGATGATTTCCTTCTCTAGGAGCTGAAGGCAGCGGTCCCTGAGTACCCAGACCCCTCCAGGATAGAGGTGGTCTCAGTGACAGAGGAGGACCTCCCCACTGTGCAGACCCCTGACACACTCAACGTCAGCCCCCTGGACAGCTGTCAGCTCATCTCAGAGCATTCTGCCAAAGCACCCAGCCCAGACATGCCAATCACCAAAGTGCAGCCTTTTCTCCATGGTAAGAGCCTGGGGAGATCTTGAGCTAATGGTTCAGCGTGAAACAATGGCTATGGGATAGTGCACAAAGGTAGAGTTACAGAGGGATCTGCTTGAAATGTGAGATGACTGTTATAGGAGGAGAATAGTCTGTCACAGATTATGTCATATGTTTTTTCTCTGGTGTTTATCACTTTCCCATGAGAAATATCATTTCCTTATATATTACTAGACAGTTCTGTGGAATGAATAAGAGGGAAATCACAATGTGATCAATAATGAAGAGGCTAGCTTAGCAGAGCGTAGCAACACACCAAATAAGGTGACAGAAAGTGAACTTTGAATTCATAAGAAAACAGGGATTTAAGAAGATTTTATGAAGGACAAATAATGAAGCAACTTGACTTACACCTTCAGTTTCAAAAGAGATGTGATTTTCATTGATACAGTCAGTGCGGTTACATGGCACAACTAGATTGGATTATCACATATATCGAACAAGACACTCGAACGGACCTTTATCCGAACGTAGATCGGATAAAGGTGTTTACATGCAGGTTAAAAGTCCTGTTGAGGTCTTATTCGTTTAGTTATCCGATTATGAGTCTGCATGTAAACGCACTGAGTGACGCTGGACAGCTTAGATGACATGACCTCTGTTAGTAGTCATGAGAGCACCTGGATGTGGATTTGTAACTCCTCTTAGTTAAGGGATTTGTTGGATTAATAAAGGATACGGCTGGTACCATTTCTAGTTTTCCTTTGTAAATGGAAAGAGCCAATCCATCACTGAATGTAAAGTATCCACTAACACATGGTGGTATGGTGTGTATCACAGCCTGATGGATCTTCTTCCTCTGAGCCATAGAGCTACACTGTTGACATCTTCCTTCATCACCATGGACACACACACACACATACACACTCACTGGTTTATTCTGACTTAGGCCCATACACAGTCTTGCTGCCCCAAATACTCACTAAATGTGGATCAATGCACTGCTGGAAATAGTCCCTAACAAATTCATATTTTCATGTAGTTTCAGTAACATTTGCTTAAAACTACAATGCTCAGCTGTTTTAGGAAATAACCGAGCCTTTAACAAAAATATCAAAATTGTGAATTATCTTTCAAAATTGAAGTTTTAATGGATTTTGGTAACACAGAGTTGAGAAGAAATGGACCAAAGAAAACTTTCTCACTGCTTTTGACTGAAGACTGTTTGATGAAGCCCATTGTTCTATTCTGTTTCATAAGCCACTCAATGTAGGATGTTATGTTATTTAATAGATTGTGGAAAAGTCATAATTACAGCTTTTCTCTGAGGTTATACTTATCCTCTTGATGTTCGATCAGTTGGCAGCTCACATTATATAATATTTAAACACTATATGTTTGTGCATTATTTGATCTAAATAGAAGATGACTCAGGAAAAGGCTGGAAGGACAGACTGCCTGCCCACTTCATGGAGATACTAATTGCATCAATCCTCATAGTGGTGGTGACTCTGGGCATCGGCCTTGGAGGTAAGGAGCTCAGTGCAACGGGAACTTTGTCCACTAATAATGGATCCGTTGTCGTATGGATCCACTGTAGTATGTAGCCACTGTAGTATGTAGCCACTGTAGTATGTAGCCACTGTAGTATGTCGCCACTGTAGTAATATGGATCCACTGTAGTATGTAGCCACTGTAGTATTTTGCCACTGTATTATGTAGGCACTGTAGTATGTAGCCACTGTAGTATGGATCCACTGTAGTATGTAGCCACTGTAGTATGGATCCACTGTAGTATGTAGCCACTGTAGTATGGATCCACTGTAGTATGGATCACTGTAGTATGTAGCCACTGTAGTATGGATCCACTGTAGTATGTAGCCACTGTAGTATGTAGCCACTGTAGTATGGATCACTGTAGTATGGATCCACTGTAGTATGTAGCCACTGCAGTATGTAGCCACTGTAGTATGTCGCCACTGTAGTATGTCGCCACTGTAGTATGGATCACTGTAGTATGTAGCCACTGTAGCATGTAGCAACTGTAGTATGGATCACTGTAGTATGTAGCCACTGTAGTATGGATCACTGTAGTATGTAGCCACTGTAGTATGGATTCACTGTAGTATGGATCCACTGTAGTATGGATCACTGTAGTATGTAGCCACTATAGTATGGATCACTGTAGTATGTAGCCACTGTAGTATGGATCACTGTAGTATGTAGCCACTGTAGTATGTAGCCACTGTAGTATGGATCACTGTAGTATGGATCACTGTAGTATATAGCCACTGTAGTATGGATCACTGTAGTATGTAGCCACTGTAGTATGGATTCACTGTAGTATGGATCACTGTAGTATGTAGCCACTGTAGTATGGATCACTGTAGTATGTAGCCACTGTAGCATGTAGCCACTATAGCATGTAGCCACTGTAGTATGTAGCCACTGTAGTATGTAGCCACTGTAGCATGTAGCCACTGTAGCATGTAGCCACTGTAGTATGGATCACTGTAGTATGTAGCCACTGTAGTATGTAGCCACTGTAGTATGGATCACTGTAGTATGGATCACTGTAGCATGGGTGGCCTGTGCTGCATCAATATTTGATGAACTCCTTCCCTGCTGTGTTCAAGCAACTTTCAAAAGCTAGCACAGAGTCAATGTGTTCCAGTGAGAGCAGACAGAGGTTCAGGCCTCATCAGGGCGCTTTCCTCTTTAACAGTATGTCATCCAAATATCACCATAGAAACCGTTACAGAACTTTACAATCATCTCTTTCTTCAAACATAGCAATTAAGAAAACATGTATAACCCCAAATACAGTTTAAATTACAATTCACCTTTAACATCATTTGTGACATTAAAAACATTACGCTGCAGACATAGTCAGAGTGAAGCATCTTTTCCAGTATTAGTCTAACTGTACATTCAGCCTTTACAATCTTGATGGTTTGGAGCTGTTTTGCATCAGGCTGGTATGTAGTAAATCAGCTGGACTAGGATCAGGGCACACAGTTAACACCTTCTAACCTAGTCCTACCAGACCATCGTACTTCATTTCATTTGTACAGAAGGTCTGGAATCGCTCAATTGACAAACGTTACCTTACTTGAAGGTGGGTGTCTATTGAAGTTTAAAACTATTAGATCTGCCCAGTGCCACTCTGGATCTGCCAACCAAATGCATAACGTTTGGTCGTGACGTACAGTATGTCATGCGGCGGCTTGACTACAACTGAAACTGGTGCACAACCAGTTCTCAGCCACTCCCTCTGTTCGCTGATTGGACAGTTAAAAATCTTGCTGAGAAAAACCTGCGACTATACCGCTGACCGAGACTAACTACTGAAGGGATATGAAAATTGAGAGGAAGTAGGTAGAGGGGCGGTGCCAGGCTAAACACTTCCTTTCCTTGGTTACCTTGTCTTATTCACACTTATATTTCTTTTTAGGTCCAGCTTTACAAGCTCCATAGCTGGATGTATGTTAGCCTTTAAGTAGGGCAGAGTTTGGAAGTTAGCAGGCTTTGCAAGGTCTATAAACACCTAAAATTCATCATCTGGGCTGGCACACATAGTTGGCTCCTTACCACACCTGGCAGTACACATGCATCTTATTTGTCCACTTGTGATCTGATTCCATTTACCCGCTCTGTATGTAAATCAACACGTAGCCTACATCATTTCCATTTGCGTTTCTGTTTTTAACCGTCGGGGTTCAAATAAGTAGGCTAAACATACAGGGCTGTACAGTGCCACAGTTTTAATCGTATTTGCTATTAAAATCACCGCCACTTTGGCTGGTGAAAGATGTGTGTACTGCTTGGTCGGCTTTTCTAACGTCTGATAAACTCTTTGTCACCACCGGTAGCCTAACGGGAGCACACCGCTTTCTAAATGAACGCAGTTAAGTTACTGCTTGTGCAAACAGAACATTTCCTGTGCGCCTTCACATTAAAAGCCTGTTACTAGCCAAACGCGAGTTGACTTTTATTTTAAAGCAGATAAGGAAAGGAAGTTAGTGCTTCCCTGCAGGGCACCAGTCAATAGCAGAGTCTTACGGGCTATCAAATTTATGAGGTGAACACAGAGGACAGAAAGCTTGTCATTTGCAATCATGGACCTATAAGGTAACTTTGCTCACACTAAGTGCTTTATGAACGTTAGTGGCAGCCGCCAGTGATACATTTTCAATGTATGCACGCTCAGACAAGGTGCGACAGTTGAGTAGGCGGTCCCTAATGTAGACAAAAGTCACATAGCTGTTTACACTACTATTTGAATGCGGACACATCGGACACAAGCGACGTAAACCACCTCCGAATGTGGTTTTTGTGATCAGATCTCAATGTGTCTTCAATGCGTCCTGAGAAAAAATGCCAAAAAATTATCTTTAAAAAAATAAAGCTCTCTCTTCTCTATTTCTCTTTCTCTGTTCACTTCACTGAACAGCTGGAGATCAGAGCGGGGGTCTGCTGGCAGTGGGTAAATAGTTTTTGCAAACCAACGTCGGTCCGTGTTCAAAAAGCTGCGTCAACCTGCTAATTTTTGTGGGAAAAGGGTAATATTTGGCCGGCCTCTATAAAGTGCTTCATGAGTCAGCTTAATACTGGCCATGCCCCCCCTTAAATACTGTCTGAGTGCACTGGCTGTCTGGGGGCAGTGTACAAAAGCAACTGGTGTTAAATGGCACTGGGGTGAAGATCAGAAGTTTATCTGAATAGTAGATCTGAAAGCAAAAGTTCCATTGAGATTCATGGGAGGTAATTTGCTTTTCATCTAGCACTGTCATCAGGTTAACATCGCATACCAGAATAGTATTCCCATTAACCTCAGCTGTACTTTGTGTAGTGCTCTAATTAACCAATGTTAGGATACTATGATGAGCTAACTGGGAGTACATGGTAAATATACCTGCTAAACGTCACCAAATATGGTAGACAGTATTTAGTAAGATCTTCAAGGTAGATTGCCACAGTATTAAGTTTTCTCCTTTGGTCTTCAAGTTGCTCTCAATAGAAATTAACAAAATGGAACAACAATCCATCCACACCGTTATGACTAAGGGGCCCTTTACACGGTGAAAACGTGACAGTTTTCCCGTTTTTGATTTTAACCCTTATGCCTCATTGGTGGAGATTTGTGTATCTGGGGTCGCATTTTTTAGATAATTTTGGCTGTGATTGTCCCCTAGCCATAACATTTGGTAAGGAGGTGTGTTTTTCAATGAAGTTTGGTTATTCTGAGTGTCATCCATATCTACTTCATTTTGACTGTGTGAGATGTTTTTGTTACACTGGGACCGTTAACTACACGATTTGTACCATTGACTTCCATTATAACAATATTTTTTGACCCCCCCCCACCCCCCCTTAAAATGAAAGTGAAAAATTATTTTGACTGCAATTTCCCATTTCTCTGTAGTAAACTTGATAAACTTATGTAGGGGAGAACGGGGTAATTTGTCACACGGGTTGGTTGTCACAATCGTTATATCTCGGAACCAGAAGGCGCTGTCTGTGAAATTTTGGTATGTAAATATCCAGAATTGGGATCAGAGGTCACCTACATAGTCTTCCTTGGAGTTAGACTGCTGAATTTGAGGTGAGACGACTGTTTGTGTTTTTCATGTCAAATTGAAAATATTTAGCTCCTCAGTATTTTTCTTCTAGGCTTTTACACAATGGGTTTATAACAAAACACTTGTTACCCATACAAAGTGTGAAGGGTAAACTATAGTTTAGATTGTGGTTAGCAAGCTAATTAGTTGTCAGATGGTTGTTGGCCTTGATGCTGGCAAGAAATTCAAGTTGGGGTTGGTCGTCACATTTTTTGGGGGGTTGGTTGTCACATGTTATCTCAAGGCTGCAGCCAGAAAAGGAACCCAATAACGAAATAAATCGTCAAGCTGTATCCTCACTGACACCCCAGAGAAGGAAAGAATAGAGCAGGAAAAGGCAGCTAGAATGCAAAAGAAAAAAGGGCAACAACATCAAAACAACCCAGTGCATCCCAAACTAGACCAGCTGCCAAGGCTACAGTAAGTTATGTAGGCCTATTTGTCAACTTGACAATGCAATTAAACTTTCAAATTTAGTTCTACTTTCTTGCCTTCTTTTTAAGATTATTCCCATTAAGATAAGATTGTGACAAACAACCCCATAGTGTTTGACAACTGACCCCTTGATGGGGTTGGTTGTCACAATGTGTAAGGGTGTCTTTGATGATTAATTTCTTCTTTATTACAATAAGATAGAAAAAGTGAGGGGTACACATTTCAAGCCAACACCTTAAGCTTCAATTTAATGTAGGAATGACTATTGAAAGATGTTTCGGTGATGAGCAATTCTCACTAGAGTAAAAAGTGTGCCTACTTACCCCGTTCTCCCCTAAAAATAAGGTAAATAAAAAAAATGCCCCGTTTTAACTAATTTCTAGTTGATTTATTCATTTCATATGGTCTCAAACCGAGGAACAAACATGCCAAATGACACAAACGAGAAAAAAATTGAAATTTTCATATTTTCTGTCAAACTTCAGGATTACTGGCCACTGTGACAAAAAATTTAAAGAAAAATGTCAAAGGTGTTCTGATATGGATAGTATGGACTGATGTCTGCATGTCCATGACAAAATAAAATTGTGTGTTTATGTATGTGTGTGTGGGGGTGTGTGTGTGTTTGCTTGTGTCATACGATATTAGGGCTGCAAACACACAAGCACACTTTCACACACACACATGCACTTACACATGCACACACACACACACACACACACACACACACACACACACACACACATACACACACTAAAAAAAGCTGTTATTTTGTAATTTTTTGTGAGTGGTTTTCATCATAAAAACTCATATTTTGAAATAAAGACAATGATAAAAGAGGTGATAAAATGGGTACATTTTACTATTCTCTTTAATTTTACCCAATTGCATTGTGTTTTCTGCAGTAAAATGGGAAATCAGAGGCAAAAAAAAGGTTTCACTTTAATTTAAAGAAACTTTAAAAAAAAGTTGTTATAATGTAAGTCAATGGTAGAAATCTAACTTTTTTTTATAAAATTTGACATTATTCAAAAAGTAATAATGCCCCAAATTCAATTTTCTCACCTATTGTTCAGATGGGTGAGCCGGTGATACTAATAATAATCAAAGTTTAATAAAAAAGTAGAATATTGAATTTATGTGTATTTTTCAAAAAAGCGGTTAGTGGTAAATGATCAAAACTGCCATCTAAAGGGTGAATTTTTATTTGTGATTTATTAAATCACAACATAAATTGAATAACAACCCCTTCATGATTTTTTTTTAAGCATGCCAAGCCAATAGTCAGCGGTGACACTTAGCCTAGTAGATACACTCAACAAAAATATAAACGCAACACTTTTGTTTTTGCTCCCATTTTTCATGAGATGGACTTAAAGATCTAAAATTAATTCCAGATACACAATTGTACCATTTCTCTCAAACTTTGTTCACAAATCTGTCTAATGTGTGATAGTGAGCACTTCTGCTTTGCTGAGATAATCCATCCCACCTCACAGGTGTGCCACATCAAGATGCTGATCTGACATCATGATTAGTGCACAGGTGTGCCTTAGACTGTCCACAATAAAAGGCCACTCTGAAATGTGCATTTTTTTGCTTTATTGGGGGTCTGGGGACTCAGAACCAGTCAGTATCTGGTGTGACCACCATTTGCCTCATGCAGTGCAACACATCTTCTTCGCATAGAGTTTATCAGATTGTCAATTGTGGCCTGTGGAATGTTGGTCCACTCCTCTTCAATGGCTGTGCGAAGTTGCTGGAGACGGCTTATGGTGGAGAAATGAACATTCAATGCACGAGCAACAGATCTGGTTGACATTCCTGCTGTCAGCATGCCAATTGCACGCTCCCTCAATGCTTGTGGCATCTGTGGCATTTTGCTGTGAGACAAAACTGCACATTTCAGGGTGGCCTTTTATTGTGGAGAGTCTAAGGCACACCTGTGCACTAATCATGATGTCAGATCAGCATCTTGATGTGGCACACCTGTGAGGTGGGATGGATTATCTCAGCAAAGCAGAAGTGCTCACTATCACACATTTAGACATATTTGTGAACAATGTTTGAGAGAAATGGTACAATTGTGTATCTGGAATTAATTTTAGATCTTTAAGTCCATCTCATGAAAAATGGGAGCAAAAAGAAAAGTGTTGCGTTTATATTTTTGTTGAGTGTAGCTCTTCCGGTACAATTTGATGCATAAAACCTTACTGTAACCGAAAATTAATGCCACTAACGTTCATAAAGCGGTTGGTGTAAGCTTGGGGTCAGGCCTGCCCACACAAATGGCTGGGCCCCTGAAAACCTCCAGTCAATGGGCCCCCCTTACCCATTACTCCTATCAACAATGAGTGTGAGTGCGCTCATCCCTCAATAAACACATACATGTATTTGTAGAGAGACTAACTATCTTATCAACCAGGGACTTGCAGGGACAGTTGGGGGAGCAAGGGCTCATTATTATTTTAAAATAGTAGCACATTTCTGACTTAGCCCAGCATACCTACCAATTTATTTTGATTCCCTTACACTCACACAATTGTTTAACAGATCAACAGATCTCTACAAAATAATCAGTTCACACAGAGACCTTGTTCTTCTTTAGTATTCACTAAAGCAAACAGTTTTTTCACAATTTGCACATTTTCTATGCTACTAGTTTCTGGTAAGATACATTTACACTAATTGACTCCACCAAATATTGCACTTTTTTGTATTTCCGCACATGACATTAAATCATTTGAAACCTGTTGGTGCTATTGTCGCAATAAATAACATTTAAAAAACAACATCAACAACAAATTCTTCACACACAAATGAAAAAAGGCGGTTCTCTACATGAATAACGAAACCAACCTACCATCAAAACTATAAAGTTGGCCTATGTTTGGTTGCAACATTTAGGCTTAGTTAATTCTCCTCTCATCACTGCAAAAGCACTGAAATCATTACAAAAAAAGTTTGAACTCAAATCTGTTCCTTCAATTATTTCCAACTTCTTTGTGCCTTGTGTCTTTCTTTGCATTAAGAACTTTTTTAGGTCTATTTAAATTTTACATTTTTAGAAACAATACAGAAAGCAGGACCTTGGTGGTTACGACAATAATTAAAACAGGATGATGCTGCTCGTCAGCTTCATTGTGGTAGGACCCGGCTGGTTGGTCAATTGGCCAGGTTTCTGAAAAACTGGTCAGACCTGGCTGGCCGTGTCAACCTGAAGACTTATGTCAAAGCCTTTAGAAGGTATAGTCCCCAAAGGGAAATTCTTTTTCACAAAAATGTACGCTATGTGGATAGAGAATTTAAACCTGTTTGTAGACTCAGGAAAATGACAGAGTAACTAGCCTGTCCTGTTTATAAGAATGTAGAAGAACTACAAAAGGTACCCAACCTGTTTTTTCATGGGGTCCAAATACTTTTCACAACGACACCCAGACACAAGTAGCAGGTAGGCCTACATGTGTTTTCCGTGAGCAGGAACGACTCAGGAAATATAATCCAGCCAAAACTGTTTAATATCAAAACCCAATCTTGTCACCATTTGGCATTTGGTTTATAGGATGGATTATGTTTGAAACAGTTACACTCCGCTGTGCTCAATCTGAAACATTTTGAACATTTCTGCTTTTCTACTGCTTTTTAAATGGCCGTAAGCAGAGCCGCGGCTCTGTGTAAACACCCAACTTTTAATAGATATTGACATAAATATCTAAAAATAAAGTTTAGCTTAGTTAGGTTCTTGGCTTCCAAAGACCATGGGCTGGGCCCTAGAAAGCCTTCCCACTTTCTACCCCTTATGGGCGGCCCTGCTTGGGGTTACAAGTATTGTAAATGACAAGCTTTCTGTCCTCTTATTTCACCGCATTGAACTTGTGAAAACAGAAGACATGCTGATAGTGAAGGGGCTTTGTGAGCGGCTACCTAGGCGTACTTCAAAATAAAAGTCAACTCACCTTTGTCCAGTGAAATGCTATTAATGTTTAGCCAGTGAAATGCTTTTACTGTGAAGCCGTAGCCTTAATGCTCCTTTTGTTGAACAGTAACTTAACCTCTGCGCGCTGAACTATGGATAGTGTTTTTAATGTAGAGAGAGCCGTGTCCCTGTCATATAGAAGTTACACGTTTATTTTGCTAGAAAAACCGGCAGAGCACAAATCTTTCCCCAGACAAAGTGGCGGGTGGTCTCAATAATTTACTAATCTACTAAATTGGCGAGTGTTATATTTGAGCCCTGCACGACACTCTCCGCTGATCACAGTGATGGTGCCGCGGAGACACCTTGCATGTTATGTTGTCTTCTAACTTTATAACTTGCGTGTGGGTATTTTGACAGCAAATGTTATAGACTACGCATACGTGAAGTGGAGTTGTGACGTCAGCGTTACCAGGGAAAATGGTTTCGTGTTTACAAGAAACCAAAACCGTTGTGTTTTCCAAAAAAGCCTCCCTGGGAGTTGATCTCAAAAACTTGCGGTTTCATGCCTGCGTTTGCTGTTTTCATGTAAATGATATAGTGCATCCGCGAAAATATTTTCGCGTATGCACCATTTCCTGTTGTTGTATAAACAGCCCCTAAGTTTAGAGTTTCAGCAGTTCATAATTGGTGTGTGTGTGTGTGTGTGTGTGTGTGTGTGTGTGTGTGTGTGTGTGTGTGTGTGTGTGTGTCTACAGTTGGTCTGAGCTGTGTGGGGAGGTATCGTTGTGGCTCCTCGTCTCGATGTATCAGTGCCTCGGCTCAGTGTGACGGAGAGATGCACTGTGACAACGGAGAGGACGAGCTGGGCTGTGGTGACAAACACACACACAGTCTCACATACACACACACACACACACACACACAAACAGTCACATAAACACACACACACACAGTCACATACAAATATCAACATACACACACAGACACACACACACACACAGTCACATACAAACAAACACATACAGTCACATACACACACACACATGCACACACACACACACACACACACACACAGTCACATATACACACACACACACACACACACACACACACACACACACACACACACACACACAGCCACATACATACATACAAACACATACACCCCTCACATTTCTTCAAATATTTCATTATGTCTTTCCCTGGGACAACACTGAATAAATGACACTTTGATACAATGTTAAGTAGTCAGTGTACAGCTTGTAGGGGAGAACGGGGTAAGTAGGCACACTTTTTACTCTAGTGAGAATTGCTTATCAGCTAAACATCTTTCAATAGTCATTCCTACATTAAATTGAAGCTTAAGGTGTTGGCTTGAAATGTGTACCCCTCACTTTTTCTATCTTATTGTAATAAAGAAGAAATTAATCATCAAAGACACCCTTACACATTGTGACAACCAACCCCATCAAGGGGTCGGTTGTCAAACACTATGGGGTTGTTTGTCACAATGTTATCTTAATGGGAATAATCTTAAAAAGAAGGCAAGAAAGTAGAACTAAATTTGAAAGTTTAATTGCATTGTCAAGTTGACAAATAGACCTTACATAACTTACTGTAGCCTTGGCAGCTGGTCTAGTTTGGGATGCACTGGGTTGTTTTGATTTTGTTGCCCTTTTTTCTTTTGCATGCTAGCTGCCTTTTCCTGCTCTATTCTTTCCTTCTCTGGGGTGTCAGTGAGGATACAGCTTGACAATTTATTTAGTTATTGGGTTCCTTTTCTGGCTGCAGCCTTGAGATAACATGTGACCACCAACCCCCCAAAAAATGTGACGACCAACCCCAACTTGAATTTCTTGCTAGCATCAAGGCCAACAACCATCTGACAACTAATTAGCTTGCTAACCACAAACTAAACTATAGTTTACCCTTCACACTTTGTATGGGTAACAAGTGTTTTGTTATAAACCCATTGTGTAAAAGCCTAGAAGAAAAATACTGAGGAGCTAAATATTTTCAATTTGACGTGAAAAATACAAACAGTCGTCTCACCTCAAATTCAGCAGTCTAACTCCAAGGAAGACTATGTAGGTGACCTCTGTTCCCAATTCTGGATATTTACATACCAAAATGTCACAGACAGCGCCTTCTGGTTCCGAGATATAACGATTGTGACAACCAAACCGTGTGACAAATTACCCCGTTCTCCCCTATAACAGTGTAAATTTACTGTCCCCTCAAAATAACTCGACACACGGCCATTAATGTCTAATCGCGATTAATCGCATTTTTATTTATTCTAGCCCGAATGTCCCTTGATTTCTTTTTGTCCCATTATTTTTTCTCATTGTAATGCTCTTATCACACCCATTCTAATTATGATATTTAAGAAGAAATACACTGAATTACAATGATGTCTACACCATTGTAATTCAGTGTATTTCTTCTAAAATATCATAATTTGCAATTCAGTGCAAATAACAATATAGACCCCCCCCCCCCCCCCCCAGAACAGCATTCACAAACATATTGGAACTTATTTTTGTATTTAAAAACCAAACCATAAAACAACATAGCCTATATAAAACAAATTAGTATTAAGGCTAAATTAAACTGGTTGTTGTAGGCCTAAATGTTTTGGGAGTCATTCATCCACGGCTTATTTCAGACTGTGTGTGGAGTGGACACACTATACGCCTGCGTGCAGATGGTTGCCATGGTGCTGCTGCAGCCGAGGCTCGAGTCGCCCTTCGTAGCGAAAATTAAAGTTAAAATGAATGACTGCCGGCTGCCACTAACATTCATGGAGGTTAGTCCCTGAGTCACACACAGAAGACTAGTGAAGGTCGCGCAGCTGAGCTAGGAAGTGCTAGGTTCCGGTTTCTGCTTCAAAATAAAAGTCAGAATTGACTTGACGTTTCGCCGTTTTTCCAAAGATAGTAAATAATATGGATGTAGCATCCGGGCTGACCTCAGTTATTCACACGGCATCCAATAATCCTGGTTTGTGCGCGTCACCGTTTTGTGAGGGGGAGGGAGATAGCTGACGTATACCTCCGAGCAGTGTTGTGCCTGAACGCGTTCAATGAACATTCGTTCATGAACTCGTTCATATTGGGGGCGAACGTGAACTGAACGTATGTATTTCTGCCTCATGAACGTTTTTGCGAACGCGCTCATTCTGGCGTTTGTGAACGGCGCTCTTACAGCCGTTCAATCGTTCATCGAGTGCCAGATTTCTATAGAAAACCCCCGCTAAAAGACATCGTAAACAGCCCTTAATATGTATCTGAAAAACACCCAATCTGGCAACACATGCCACCACAGCGTCGCACCGCCTCTGCGTCATCAAAATGCGAAACACCGCGGGAAAAAAACAAAAACAAATGAATGCAGCAGCGCTTACTCAGACCCATGACTCAGACCATGGACCTAGCCTCAGGTTCTACCTGAGGCTAGGTCCATGTTTTGTTTGAATAATTCTTGATAAAAAAGACCATTCAAGCAGCAACTTTTTCCTCATGTTTTTGAGAATACACTGTAGGGGTAAAAGCTGCAGCTGGCTTCTAGTGTGGACTGAATGTTATTGAAATTATTTCTGTCCGTGGTTCTACAGTATATGGAATGTGGCAATTATTTTGAAAAATAATAGCCTGCAGCAACATATTGAAAAAAAAGAACTATGAACTAGTTAATTTTTGAACTGTGAACTTAGTTCAGAATTTTGAATTATGAACTATGAACTGAACTACAGGAAGTTCATTTTAAAGTGTGTGAACTGAACTTTGAACTAGTTCACGTAGAAAAAGAACTTTCCCAACACTGCCTCCGAGGCAAAGTGAG
This sequence comes from Ammodytes marinus, assembly GCF_949987685.1. NCBI lineage: Eukaryota > Metazoa > Chordata > Actinopteri > Uranoscopiformes > Ammodytidae > Ammodytes > Ammodytes marinus. The sequence goes on along the minus strand of NC_137216.1, from coordinate 1,905,583 downwards.
GGACAACGGGCGGAGAGCTGTCACTCAAGAGATCGCGCCAATACATTTTAACCTCCGATAAAAAAAAATCTAGCATGGTCCGAAAAAATTCACCCCCCTCAGTGTTGTCATGGAGATATGACCTAAATATACAGACTAAAATGGTTTTGTGGACCAGGCTGTAAATAGGTTTAATAAGACTTTGAAAACAGCCTGTTTAACAAGTGAGTCAATGAGAGATGGCTGTCTTCTGCTTCCACCCCCCTAGTGGCACTTCCGGTTACTACAGTTGTGGTCACTTCCTTATTGGATGCTGGTAAAAATCGCTGAGGTTGGGGCTTGCGTTTTGCCAGTTAAATTATTCTAATGTGAAATTACGCTGTAGGACATGTTCCGTTTGAATTAACAGTAATTTAAATGCATGCCATATGTATAGTGTGTGGTGTTTCAGTTGTTCTAACATTACTAGTTGATACAACAGCATGTGAGAAAACCACAACGTTTGCTAGGCCATGAAGAGCGTTAATCGCGCGATAAAAAAATTGACGCCGTTAAAATGGGTTTGCGTTAACGCCGTTAATAACGCGTTAAACTGACAGGACTAGTCTAAACTGCTGGCAACAAAAGTGAGCACACCCCTAAGAAAACATTTCCAAATTGGGCCCAAAGTGTCAATATTTTGTGTGGCCACCATTATTTTCCAGCATTGCCTTAACCCTCTTGGGCATGTAGTTCAACAGCGCTTCACAGGTTGCAACTGGAACCCTCTTCCACCCATTCATGACAGCATCACGGAGCTGGTGGATATTAGAGACCTTGCGCTCCTCCACCTTCCGTTTGAGGATGCCCCAAATATGCTGAATAGGGTTTAGGTCTGGAGACATGCTTGGCCAGTCCATCACCTTTACCCTCAGCTTTTTTTAGCAAGACACTACAGTGGTTGACACTAACGCTTGCCCGCTTGCCCGGGGCAAGTGAAAATAATGTTCGGACAAGTTGATATTGCTTTTTGGTTGCCCGACCGGGCAAGTGGATTTCAGATGAGTTGTCAGTAGTCTAAGCTATTTATTCATGTGTTTTAGAGTCCGCAAAACAATTTTTTCCCCGCTAACTCACACAAAATAGATCGGCTATATTTACTATTGAGCAGCTGCGCGCGGCAGCCAGCAGCGTCACGCTCTCTCGCTCGCTCTCTCTCTCTCTCACTCACACACACACACACACACACACAACAGCCTGTGTGCGCGCAGTTTCGCTGTGTACGTTCCGAAAGCCGGCTCTATTAGGCTACGGACCTGGTTCCGCTATATTCAAACCCCAGAAATCAATAACGTTTGAGCTTATCGATACCGCTATGGAGTCCAGTAGGTCACAATCACATGATGTAATTTTAAATATCGAGTAGAGTCGGGTCATCTTCAACTAATTAGGCCTACTTTGGCTCGGCACCGTCTCATCATTCATTCAAAGCAGCGGTGATCAACAAACGAGAGACTCTGTAGCAAGTCCCGCAGTTAAAAAATCGGATAGTTTTTAAATCCATATTAAAATCTGCAGGATAAGAACTAGTTGGCTTTAAAAAAAAAATTGCAAACGGTTCAAATGTGATGTGTTCAGGTCGGCTCAGTAAAATGATTATTAGGCAAAGGTCAATAAAATGACATCATGATGTGTTCAAATGTAACATCAAGAAAAAAATTAATTTAAGTTTTTCGTGAGAAGCTTGAATAATACAGTTTGGGTGAAAAACTTGTTTCCCCAGCAATATAAAATTATTAGTAGGCCTAAATATGGAATTATGACCTGTTTAAAGTCCTATCCTTAGCTCTTCTAATATTATAAGCAATTAAAGCAATAATACCAGTTCTCTATTAACAAAATAATAGAAAAGTATCGATAAAGATTTGGATTGTGGAGTCTTTATAATGGTATCAATATGAATAGAAATTAATGATCCCCCTCCCTACTTACAGTATAACTGGGCAATAGCTTTAACATGGTGGACTTCAATAATTTTATGGCAGACTATCACTTTTTCGCACAATGTGACCGTTTTAAATAAGTAAAATAAGTTAAATTTTTCTGAACACTTTTGTGTGGAAGCTTACCTTCAGCTTGACTCTGAGCTAGACTGAGACCCCCAAAACCAGGCCAGGTGCCTGGCAAAAAGAGGCCCTTTTACGATGCTGCAGCAGGACCAAGCTCTTGGTGTAGTGTGATGTCATGATATATAGGCTTATATGAATTGTTGTTGGTTGTATGTGGTCAGGATGAGACTAGTAAGCTGTGTTTGCATTTAAGAGATACGGTTCGCTAAAATGTATAATTTAATTAGCCTATATATATCATTGTTTTACAGTTTTTTTGGGCAAGTGAACACGACATTCGGGCAAGTAAAACATTACCTGTACTTGCCCTATGGGCAAGTGCTTTTGAAACCTTAGTGTCAACCCCTGCACTAGTCGTCTTAGAGGTGTGTTTGGGGTCGTTATCATGTTGCAATACTGCCCTGCAGCCCAGTTTACGAAGGTTGAGTGCACGTGGTCAGCGTCATACACAGAGGTTGGCTTTGGAAAATAGACGTATGAGTGCTGCCAGCATTGCTGAAGGGCTTGAAGGGGTGGGGGGTCGACCTGTCAGTGCTCAGACCATACGCCACACACTGCATCATACTGGTCTGCATGGCTGTTGTCCCAGAAGAACGCCTATTCTAAAGATGATGCACAAGAAGTTTGCTGAAGACATGCAGACTACGGACATGGATTACTGCAACCATGTCCTGTGGTCTGATGAGATCAAGATACATTTATTTGGTTCAGATGGTGTTAAGAGTGTGGGGCGGCAACCAGGTGAGGAGTACAAAGACAAGAGTGTCTTGCCTATAGTCAAGCATGGTGGTTGGAGTGTCATGGTCTGGGGCTTCATGAGTGCTGCCAGCACTGGGGAACTACAGTTCATTGTATTCTAACATGTACTGTGACATATTGAAGCAGGGGCATGATCCCCTCCCTTCAGAAACTGGGCTGCAGGGCAGTACAGCAACATGATAACGACCCCAAACACACCTCCGAACGACCACTGCCTTGCTAAAGAAGCTGACCTAAACCCTACTGAGCATCTTTGGGGCATCCTCAAACGGGAGATGGAGGAGCGCAAGGACTTGAATATCCACCAGCTCCTTGATGTCGTAATGAATGGGTGGAAGAGGATTCCAGTGGCAACCTGTGAAGCTCTGGTGAACTCCATGCCCAAGAGGGGTTAAGGCAGTGCTATAACCCCTCAAAACATAATTATAAAACAAGAGGTCCAAAACACAGATGATGAACACAGGACTGTAAAAATCTAGTTCAATATCTAACCTGTAGAGGGTGTTTACACGCTAAACAGCGTCTAATCTGCTTGAATCTTATACACTCAACAAAAATATAAATGCAACACTTTTGTTTTTGCTCCCATTTTTCATGAGATGGACTTAAAGATCTAAAATTCATTCCAGATACACAATTGTACCATTTCTCTCAAACATTGTTCACAAATCTGTCTAAATGTGTGATAGTGAGCACTTCTGCTTTGCTGAGATAATCCATCCCACCTCACAGGTGTGCCACATCAAGATGCTGATCTGACATCATGATTAGTGCACAGGTGTGTCTTAGACTGTCCACAATAAAAGGCCACTCTGAAATGTGCATTTTTTTTGCTTTATTGGGGGTCTGGGGACTCAGAACCAGTCAGTATCTGGTGTGACCACCATTTGCCTCATGCAGTGCAACACATCTTCTTCGCATAGAGTTTATCAGATTGTCAATTGTGGCCTGTGGAATGTTGGTCCACTCCTCTTCAATGGCTGTGCGAAGTTGCTGGAGACGGCTTATGGTGGAGACATGAACATTCAATGCACGAGCAACAGATCTGGAGTGATGAAAACCCAACGTGTGTGTGTGTGTGTGTGTGTGTGTGTGTGTGTGTGTGTGTGTGTGTGTGTGTGTGTGTGTGTGTGTGTGTGTGTGTGTGTGTGTGTGTGTGTGTGTGTGTGTGTGTGTGTGTGTGTGTGTGTGTGTGTGTCAGTGCGTCTGAGTGGGCGGAGCTCTGTCCTTCAGGTCCAGAGAGGAGGAGTGTGGAGGACGGTCTGCTCCGAGGGCTGGAACAACTGGCTGGGCGTGTCTGCCTGCAGGCAGCTGGGATACTCCAGGTATGAACAGAGACTGAAAGCCCTGGGGCCGGTTTCCCGATAACGTCATCTCTTAGCGCGCTACGAAGACTCCTACGTTATGACTTACCAAAGTTGTTTACCTCTGTAGTCGTGGTTCCCGAACGGTCTCTTAGGAGTCTTCTTAAGAAACAGTCCCTACGTGGCTCGTACAGGGCGCTGTCCAGTGCTGAAATCGATGGCTCAGAGTTCGATTTTCCATTTCCTGCTTATTTCATGCGAAGCTGCATGACAAGTCTTTGCGAATAAAAGATTACTAGAAATCCTTCTAAGCCGAAACATTTATTTAACACCTCTTGCTTTATAATCTAAGTATCTTTAAGAACAATAATCACGTTTCGTGGTGGGTCAGTAAGGAAACTGAAAGTAGAATATCGCCAATGGCCTATATCAATAAAAACAGACGGCCCAAACAGCGTCCAAATGAGCTAAAATCCAAAATACAATAAACAGTAACATGGCACACTTATTTTAAGGTAAGCTTTAATTGATTATTCATTAATTTTTTCACACGTTTACATGTTTTGAGGCGGAGAATCCGACGCACATTGTGGAACACAATGCGATGGTTCTAGTGTTAACCTTGGTCGAACGTATTACCATAGCCTATAGGCCTACTGATTTAAAAAAGGTAGCCTAGGCTATAGAAAAATATAGAAACAGCGGAGGAGATTAAGATTGTTTCCAGCAATTATTTTCTTCATGAATGACTTGTGGCAGTTCCATGCGCAACAGGGATGTCACTCGTGTCCGTTTTACGCATGGTGCTTACGGAAGGAAATGTGGGGGTCTGTAGTAGCCAAGCCTATCTCTGGCGATGCCACAGCGATCGCAGGGACTTCACTTGTCATTAAACTTATAAATCTGACTGTATTTCATATCAAAGGGACACAGCGATGACTGTATTAAATATCAAACTGATAAAAACGATCCGACTGTAGGCTGTAGTGTATCACGTATAAAGTAGCCTATTTTCATATTGACGGACATCGCATCCAATCAGTTAATGCTGATTGTCAAGTCAGTTAGATGACTATGTAGGCTACTTATAGTTTGAACACTTTGTGAATCAGAGTGAATGGTATTCTGCTAACATATATAGCTTACTTTAAATGTGATATGTACGCTATATACAGTTATCGTTTTTAACAGTTTGTTATTTAATACAGTCATCGCTGTGTCCGTTTGATATGAAATACAGTCAGATTTATTAGTTAAATGACACAAATGAGAGCTGAAACATCCCTACGGTAGAGCTAAGAAGGCTCTGCGGGCGTTCCAGACCAACCTTACCAACGTAGGACGTACAAAAGAGATTCGTAGCAAAGAACGTTTCGGGAAACAGGCGAAATGTTAAGTAGGAACTCTACGTAGGGGTTACGAATGACGTAGCGTTAAGAAGGCTCTAAGAAGGCTTTGGGAAACCGGCCCCTGGCCTGTCCCCTGTGTTCTCACCACTGTGTTGAGCTCTATCAGCCTGCTCTGATGGGATGGGACAGCTCAGCTTGGTGTCTTAATCTAGACTGACAGTTGTTGTTCCCAGAGGAACAACAACTGTCATGACAGAAGACTTGTCAAAGTGCAGATGCAGTCAGCTTCTTGCTAGTGAGTAGTGAAACAACATGAGCTTTTCTCTGACGTTACGGCTATGTTCAGGCCAAGCCCCACTAGTGGTAATGATCTAAGAATAGCATTTAATCTTCACCCTCAGCCCACCTATCTATCCAGCTCAGTTTGAATGGCATCCCTTTAATGGAAATGGAGTGTAGTTTCATATGTGCATGTACAGTATATCAAAAGCACAATGTACAAACACAGGTTGAGTAGATTACTAGTTGCTCTTTGTCAGACTATATATTAACATGTATAGAAGTGACCCATCTCATTCTAGAATTTAAAAAAGCAAAGTTTGTTATGAGGTGAAAGAGTGATGACCTGTGTTTGTGTGTGTCCTTCAGGTATGTGGAGTCCTTCTTCATCTCTGTCAGCTCCATAGAGCAGGAACTTCAGTCTAACCTGGTGTCCATCAACCTCACACAGGCTCAGGTCATTAAGCTCCAGAATGCTACAAGCTTCAGGTACAAAGCACATCCCATTTCAATGACTGAAAGCTTGCAAACTAACTGTGATAACACTCTGTGGGACTTGGCAGTATATAAACCATACATAGCAATTCCATCACAGCTGGATGTGTGTGCTGCTTCTCTACATCTAGTTTGATCTCAACGTGTATAATGAAGTCCAATCCTGTTGAATCTGCAAATAACAGAATTTTTTATCTTATTTAAATGCTGTATTGATGTATTTTTGCTGTATTTAATCCCCTGTTATATAGATAAATGAGAAGTAATGATATGAATGCTTGTACAAGTAACAATAATCAAAAGCTCAATAGTGAAGTTAAGAAAATCACCACAACTGAAGTTCAAATATGTAATACTTAATGTGGCTTGAAACATCTTAGCACTTCAGATCAACGAATTGAGCCATACTCCTCTACAGGTTAGGTCAAGTCTCTTCCACTCTGAATAATGAAACGTGCTGAGTCATTGAAACAAGTTGACATGCAGGTTATACGGTATAGGATTTCACTGCACTGCAATTAGATTTTTTCATCTTATATTGACTGTAAAAGCTGTTTTAGCCTCTTGTAGCATTTTGGGGGAGAGTTTTCATATCAGCTCTTATTTGACAATAGAAATTTACAAATATTCAATATTAGGGCATACAGAGGGTTCAACACAAGTAAGACAAAACCACATAAGAACACATGCAACTAATAAATGTACTCTTGGTCTGGAATGTGTCAGAAATCTTAATGTGACGCTGGTCAGAGTGTTGCACTAGGGGGCGCTAAGGCATGACACAACAAGAGACAGCCCATAACTTCTGCTCCACACAACCATGGCTTAGCCGTCTGACAAAGCTGGGGCTGAACATGTTGGTATCCTGGGTGTGATAAGAACAGCATATATCTGACAGGTGCATACTGATGTCATGGTAACACTGTGATTAGCTCCAGATCGCCCCCATGAGGGCTGGGGCTTGTTACTTCCAGTATGTTAATCTTTTAAACCGCCTCATGTTTCCTCTGATCTATAATCATAAACTAGAAATCCCGCGGAGATTTTGAAAGTACGGGCCGCCCGTGTAAATCGGGGAAGGAAAAAAATCACGGCCGACCCCCGTGGTCCCGGAGACTTTACCGTAGAGCAACACGAGCTGTGCATGTCTGACAAATGATGGGTCGATCGGAGTCAGGGGGAAAGGGGCGTGGCCTGTCAAACATTGCATCGGTGAATGACGTTTTTCGCATTTGTGGCGCCCCCTATGGGTTAACCTCGACAAGCTTAGAGGGCCACGCTACCACATGTCTTCTGCACGTATCCTGCAAGTTTCACGATGATAGGACCTATGGTCAACGAGTTATGGCCAATTTGTAATTAATCCCCGCCCCTGCGTAAACATTTTAGTCAATGGCGGCCATGTTTTCCAAGCTAGCCTACTAATATTTTTCGGAGACGTGCGTCATAGTCCCCCGGGGCTTCGTGAGACATTTGGTGTTGATAAAGTAAAACTTGACAAAGTTGTGGTTAAAACCCTGTTTTTCAGTTTATGCTAATTAGCGGGAAATATTTCCAGGTTGACTTTCATGGTCCCAAAGGCTTTTTTGTAGAGCACCCTAACATACACCTGTGTGAGAAATTTCAAGTCAATCGGATTTACGGCGTGCGGGGCGTGGCCTCTCAAACTTTCTTCAGTCGGGGCTTATTAACAGCGCCCCCTAGCGGAAATTCCAAAAACTGTCCTTGAGGCTATATTGTAGAGTACCATGAGCTGTACAAGTGTAATCAATTTCAAGTCAATCGGAGTCGGGTGACATTTGTGGCGCCCCCTATGGGTTAATCTCGATAAGTTTCGAGGGACATGCTACCACATGACTTCTGCACATACCCAGCAAGTTTCATGATGGTAGGACCTATGGTTAAGGAGTTATGGCCAATTAGTTAATAAGCCCCGCCCCTGCGTAAACTTTTTGGGCAATGGCGGCGGAAAAATTAATCATGGCTGACCCCTGTTGTCCGAGAGGCTATATTGTAGAGCACCATGAGCTGTACATGTGTAAGAAATTTGAAGTCAATCAGAGTCAGAGGGCATTTGTGGCGCCCCCTATGGGTTAATCTCGATGAGCTTAGAGGGACATGCTACCACATGACTTCTGCACATACCCAGCAAGTTTGATGATGATAGGACCTATGGTTAAGGAGTTATGGCCAACGTGTTATTAAGCCCCGCCCCTGCGTAAACTTTTTGGTCAATGGCGGCCATGTTTTTCAAGTTGTCCTACTAATCTTTTACGGGTATGTTTATTGTAGTCCCTAGGGGCTTCACGAGAAATTTGGTGTTGATACAGTCAAATTTCAGAAAGTTGTGGATAACACCCTGTTTTTCAGTTTATGCTAATTAGCGGGAAATATTCCCTGAAGACTTTTTATGGTCCCAGAGGCTTTTTTGTAGAGCACCCTAACATACACCTGTGTGAGAAATTTCAAGTCAATCGGAGTTACGGTGTGCGGGGCGTGGCCTCTCAAAGTTCTTTCAGTCGGGACTTCATAACAGCGCCCCCTAGCGGAAATTCAAAAAACTGTATAATAGCACACCCCGTGGGGTGGGGACGGACATTCTGATGTGGGGGAGAATAAGAAGTAAGAAGAAGAAGTATGGTGGAGAGTAATAATTACGGGTCCTCTGTAAACAGAGGACCCGTACTTAATTACCTTTAACAGCAAACGAGACCATCAGTGCAAAGAAAGACGTTTTTATATAGTTTTTATTACTGCTTTTGGTCTGGTCGCACACCCAGTCCGATTTTCGGTTCGCTCGTGCATGCTCTATGGCGGGGGTCACTAACAGGCGGACCGCGGTCCGGGTCCGGACCCAGACGCCGTCCTATACGGACCCGGACCTGTAGTCAATCAATTATTTAAGTATTTAAAATTTTGACGGGGCGCTTCTATTTTGACCGGCGCAGCTTTTCTAGACTTTACGGTACTGGTTTAGCGAATCAGGAAATGCTTTCGAGTTAAGCCATCCCGCCTCCTGCTACTCAGGCAGCCAATCGAATCTGTGCATTCCCGGCTCAGGCTGGCTCACAGACAAAGAGACAGTGAGCTATCATGCGAGAGATGACAGAGAGAAGTGCAAGAATTACGAGAATTTCAGCGAAATAAGTCAGATTAGAGTGAGAAAGACAGCGGGAGGAGAGTGAGAGACAGCTTTCTCTCTCGCTTGCCCGCTCGCTCACCGGCTCCGTGTGTCGCGAGCGAGTTAACGAGCAATCAACAGCTGAGTTTTTTCCTATTATTTACTATCTATGGTTTTTTCCCCTTTTGTAAGACTGGTGAAAACCGGTCAAGGTGCAATCATGTGGACTCTCTATTACCCTGATGTAGACCTATGTGTGAATGACACAGACATAAGATTGACATAATCACCAATCGCCAGCAGCACTGCATCTACTGCCCACAACAGCAACAGGAAAAACATTATTTAAAAAAAAAATTTGTATGTAGTTTCAATTATCTACATTTTAAGTTTTACATATTCTTAGTAATGGCAGAATTTATAAATACAGGTTAATTTTTTAGCAAGATATTTGGCAGTAGCCCCCACTAACATTAGCGAAAGCTAGTGGTCATCCGTCCCTCAGTCCAGTTATCTGGCTGCTAGCAAGTTATGTTGTTTTGTTAATTTTTCTATTCATCTTAACTATATTAAATGTTGACCTTTTCTTTTATTATTTGCATCAGAATGCTCCGATTACATTCTAAAAACACAAAAAAAAATTACTGGGGGGGAAACCCCCAGACCCTCCTACAGGGGTTTAGTTTCTGACATGTCACTTTTTCAGAGCTTTTCAAAATTGCAAAATAAAAATCCAGTATTAGACAAAGTGGGAGATTACTATGTTAAACAAACATAGTAGGTATAGTGAAGTTTAGAAATGATACATTGAAAATATTTCTCAAAATTATTTAATTTTTCAAAAATGAATTATATATTTTATCTTTATTTTAAGATTATTATTAGGGGGCCAAGCCCGAGCAGGAGCTGGGACCGCGTTTTGCACAGCAACGCGGTTCCCAAGCCCTGCGGGGCAGGGAACCCTATTGTTTTTGTAAGGATTGTTAGGGGGCCAAGCCCGAGCAGGCTGGGACCGCGTTTTGCACAGCAACGCGGTTCCCAAGCCCTGCGGGGCAGGGAACCCTATTGTTTTTGTAAGGATTATTATTAGGGGGCCAAGCCCGAGCAGGAGCTGGGACCGCGTTTTGCACAGCAACGCGGTTCCCAAGCCCTGCGGGGCAGGGAACCCTATTGTTTTTGTGGCGATTATTATTATTAGGGGGCCAAGCCCGAGCAGGCTGGGACCGCTGTATGCAAAGCAACGCGGTTCCCAAGCCCTGCGGGGCAGGGAACCCTATTGTTTTTGTAAGGATTATTATTCTTATTTGTCGCCGCTAGAACTGCGTCCACAGCCCAAACCGTAAAGGGTGCAGACATGCCAATTGCATGACTAGATCCAGGTCCGTGAAATCTCAGCATACAACAAAATTCAGACATGCCGGCCACTAGGTGGCGCTACAACGAAGGAAACCGCGTTTGGGGTCATAACTCCCACACCGAACGTCCCACAGTCAAAAACTTTATATCCACAGATTCACTGGAGTCAGCTGCATCTTTTGGCATAGGCCACGCCCATTTCCGTATATATAGATTTTGCGCAAAATCGCGAAAACTGCAAAACTGATTTTTCGCTACTCCTCCCACAATTTTTCGACAATTGACACCAAAGTTTGCACAGAACATCTACCGACCCACACGAAAAAAAGTTATTCAAAAGAATTTTGATATGACCTTCGATGACGAAACGGTAGCGCTTTGAATATTTGAAAATTAGCTAACTGTTACTTCCTTGTACGTAAATATTCATAAGTCCAAAACTATACATCGGATCAAGTCAAAATTGTAGACATATGTTGGTGCTACCCTCAATTGCGTTCAATAAAAAAATTGGAAACTTTCGCCATAAGGGGGCGCCAAAAACACAAAAAGTATATATCTCGTCATCCAATTGAGCCTATTTCTATGCAACTTTTTTGCTTTTTGGTCTGTAACTCCCAAACCGAACATCCCACATTCAAAAACTTTACATCCCCGGATTCTGTGAAGTGAGCAGCCGGCGGCGCGGTCTGCGACGCCCGGGTCCCGAGTCGCGTCGGAGGCTTGGCCCCCGGTCAAAACTGCTTGCAGTTCTAGTTATTAGGGGGCCAAGCCCGAGCAGGAGCTGGGACCGCGTTTTGCACAGCAACGCGGTTCCCAAGCCCTGCGGGGCAGGGAACCCTATTGTTTTTGTGGCGATTATTATTAGGGGGCCAAGCCCGAGCAGGCTGGGACCGCTGTATGCAAAGCAACGCGGTTCCCAAGCCCTGCGGGGCAGGGAACCCTATTGTTTTTGTAAGGATTATTATTATTATTTGTCGCGCGCAAAACTGTGTGCACAGCCCAAACCGTAAAGGGTGCAGACATGCCAATTGCATGACTAGATCCAGGTCCGTGGTCATTCAGCATACAAAAAAATTCAGACATGCCGGCCACTAGGTGGCGCTACACCAAGGAAAACACGTTTGGGGTCATAACTCCCACACCGAACGTCCCACAGTCAAAAACTTTATATCCACAGATGCACTGGAGTCAGCTGCATCATTTGGCATAGGCCACGCCCATTTGCGATATTATAGATTTTTCGCAAAATCGCGAAAACTGAAAAACATATTTTTCGCTACTCCTCCCACAATTTTTGGACAATTGACACCAAACTTTGCACAGAAGATCTACCGACCCACACGGAAAGAAATTATCACACAGAATTTTGATCCGACCATCGATAACGAAACGGTAGCGCTTTGAATATTTGTTGATTAGCTACGTTTTACGTAGAAATTCATAAATCCAAAATCATAAGTCGGATCAAGTCCAAATTCTAGACATATGTTGGGGCTACCCTTAATTGCGTTCAATAAAAAATTTGGAAATTTTCGCCATAAGGGGGCGCCATAAATTGGGAAATTTTATATCTCCTAATTGGCCAGAGGAATTTTCTTAAAACTCACGGTAAACCATCAAGGGGCATACACGAGTCTATAGAAAAAATATGGCCAAGAAATATTAATGTTTAAGGGACTTTTTAATAAAATTAGATTTTTTTTTTCCGTCAAAGAAAAAAGGCGGGAATGTTAGCATGTCCATTGACATTACATTGTGCAATTAGCTCCGGCGGCCATTTTGTCAAGGCTGACAATCTGCTTTTGCTCATAACTCGCCAACCAAACATCGCACATTAAAAAACTTGACATCCACTTGTTCTGTGAATTGAGCTGCATCGTTCCACCGTGGCAGTTTGGCGAAATTCATCCGTAAACAGCGATACCTATACAACTCCCGCACCGAACATCCCACGGTCAAAAACTTTACATCCGCAGATTCTGCGGAGTGAGCGGCCGGCGCGGCGGTTGACGACGAGTTGCGTCGGAGGCTTGGCCCCCGGTCAAAACTGCTTGCAGTTCTAGTTATTATTATACTTACCTCCCTAAAACTGTGTCCACAGCCCAAACCGTAAAGGGTGCAGACATGCCAATTGCATGACTAGATCCAGGTCCGTCCGGACTACGCATACAAAAAAATTCAGACATGCCGGCCACTAGGTGGCGCTACACCAAAGAAAACGCGTTTGGGGTCATAACTCCCACACCGAACGTCCCACAGTCAAAAACTTTATATCCACAGATGCACTGGAGTCAGCTGCATCATTTGGCATAGGCCACGCCCATTTGCGATATTATAGATTTTTCGCAAAATCGCGAAAACTGCAAAACATATTTTTCGCTACTCCTCCCACAATTTTTGGACAATTGACACCAAACTTTGCACAGAACATCTACCGACCCACACGGTAAAAACTTATGCAAAAGAATTTTGATACGACCATCGATAACGAAACGGTAGCGTTTTAAATATTTGTTGATTAGCTACGTTTTACGAAAAAATTCATAAATCCAAAATCATAAGTCGGATCAAGTCCAAATTTTAGACATATGTTGGGGCTACCCTTAATTGCGTTCAATAAAAAATTTGGAGAATTTCGCCATAAGGGGGCGCCATAAATTAGGAAATTTTATATCTCCTAATTGGCCAAAGGAATTTTCTTAAAACTCACGGGAAACCATCAAGGGGCATACCCGAGTCTACATAAAAAATATGGCCAAGAAATATTAATGTGTAAGGGACTTTTTAATAAAATTAGATTTTTTTTTTTCCGTCAAAGAAAAAAGGCGGGAATGTTAGCATGTCCATTGCATTACATTGTGCAATTAGCTCCGGCGGCCATTTTGTCAAGGCTGACAATCTACTTTTGCTCATAACTCGCCAACCACACATCGCACATTAAAAAACTTGACATCCACTTGTTCTGTGAATTGAGCTGCATCGTTCCACCGTGGCAGTTTCGCGAAATTCATCCATACACAGCGATACCTATACAACTCCCACACCGAACATCCCACGGTCAAAAACTTTACATCGGCAGATTCTGTGAAGTGAGCGGCCGGCGCGGCGGTTGACGACGAGTTGCGTCGGAGGCTTGGCCCCCGGTAAAAACTGCTTGCAGTTCTAGTTAGGGGGCCAAGCCCGAGCAGGAGCTGGGACCGCGTTTTGCACAGCAACGCGGTTCCCAAGCCCTGCGGGGCAGGGAACCCTATTGTTTTAGTGGCGATTATTATTATTATTATACTTCGCCGCATAAAACTGTGTCCACAGCCCAAACCGTAAAGGGTTGGGACATGCCACTTGTATGACTAGTTCAGACCCCCGGCCTCTCGGCCTACAAAAAAATTCAGACATGCCGGCCACTAGGTGGCGCTACAACGAAGGAAAACGCGTTTGGGGCCATAACTCCCACACCGAACGTCCCACAGTCAAAAACTTTATATCCACAGATGCACTGGAGTCAGCTGCATCATTTGGCATAGGCCACGCCCATTTGCGATATTATAGATTTTTCGCAAAATCGCGAAAACTGCAAAACTGACTTTTCGTTACTCCTCCCACAATTTTTGGACAATTGACACCAAAGTTTGCACAGAACATCTACCGACCCACACGGAAAAAAATCATTCGAAAGAATTTTGATCCGACCATTGATAACGAAACGGTAGCATTTTAAATATTTGTTGATTAGCTACGTTTTACGTAGAAATTCATAAATCCAAAATCATAAGTCGGATCAAGTCCAAATTTTAGACATATGTTGGGGCTACCCTTAATTGCGTTCAATAAAAAAATTGGACATTTTAGCCATAAGGGGGCGCCATAAATTAGGAAATTTCATATCTCCTAATTGGCCAGAGGAAATTTCTTAAAACTCACGGGAAACCATCAAGGGGCATACACGACTCTATATAAAAAATATGGCCAACAAATATTAATGTGTAAGGGACTTTTTAATAAAATGAGATTTTTTTTTTTCTGTCAAAGAAAAAAGGCGGGAATGTTAGCATGTCCATTGACATTACATTGTGCAATTAGCTCCGGCGGCCATTTTGTCAAGGCTGACAATCTGCTTTTGCTCATAACTCGCCAACCACACATCGCACATTAAAAAACTTGACATCCACTTGTTCTGTGAATTGAGCTGCATCGTTCCACCGTGGCACTTTCGCGAAATTCATCCGTAAACAGCGATACCTATACAACTCCCGCACCGAACATCCCACGGTCAAAAACTTTACATCCGCAGATTCCGCGGAGTGAGCGGCAGGCGCGGCGGTTGACGACGAGTTGCGTCGGAGGCTTGGCCCCCGGTAAAAACTGCTTGCAGTTCTAGTTAGGGGGCCAAGCCCGAGCAGGAGCTGGGACCGCGTTTTGCACAGCAACGCGGTTCCCAAGCCCTGCGGGGCAGGGAACCCTATTGTTTTTGTAAGGATTATTTTTATTATTAGGGGGCCAAGCCCGAGCAGGAGCTGGGACCGCGTTTTGCACAGCAACGCGGTTCCCAAGCCCTGCGGGGCAGGGAACCCTATTGTTTTTGTGGCGATTATTATTAGGGGGCCAAGCCCGAGCAGGAGCTGGGACCGCGTTTTGCACAGCAACGCGGTTCCCAAGCCCTGCGGGGCAGGGAACCCTATTGTTTTTGTGGCGATTATTATTATTATTAGGGGGCCAAGCCCGAGCAGGAGCTGGGACCGCGTTTTGCACAGCAACGCGGTTCCCAAGCCCTGCGGGGCAGGGAACCCTATTGTTTTTGTGGCGATTATTATTAGGGGGCCAAGCCCGAGCAGGAGCTGGGACCGCGTTTTGCACAGCAACGCGGTTCCCAAGCCCTGCGGGGCAGGGAACCCTATTGTTTTAGTGGCGATTTTTTTTATTATTATTATTATACTTACCCTCCTGAAAGTGTGTCCACAGCCCAAACCGTAAAGGGTGCAGACATGCCAATTGCATGACTAGATCCAGGTCCGTCCGGACTACGCAGACAACAAAATTCAGACATGCCGGCCACTAGGTGGCGCTACACCAAAGAAAACGCGTTCGGGGCCATAACTCCCACACCGAACGTCCCACAGTCAAAAACTTTATATCCACATATGCACTGGAGTCAGCTGCATCATTTGGCATAGGCCACGCCCATTTGCGATATTATAGATTTTTCGCAAAATCGCGAAAACTGGAAAACTGACTTTTCGTTACTCCTCCCACAATTTTTGGACAATTGACACCAGACTTTGCACAGAACATCTACCGACCCACACGGAAAGAAATCATTCAAAAGAATTGTGATCCGACCATGGATAACGAAACGGTAGCGTTTTAAATATTTGTTGATTAGCTACGTTTTACGAAAAAATTAATAAATCCAAAATCATAAGTCGGATCAAGTCCAAATTTTAGACATATGTTGGGGCTACCCTTAATTGCGTTCAATAAAAAATTCGGAGAATTTCGCCATAAGGGGGCGCCATAAATTAGGAAATTTTATATCTCCTAATTGGCCAGACGAATTTTCTTAAAACTCACGGTAAACCATCAAGGGGCAAACACGAGTCTATAGAAAAAATATGGCCAAGAAATAGTAATGTTTAAGGGACTTTTTAATAAAATTAGATTTTTTTTTTTCCGTCAAAGAAAAAAGGCGGGAATGTTAGCATGTCCATTGACATTACATTGTGCAATTAGCTCCGGCGGCCATTTTGTCAAGGCTGACAATCTACTTTTGCTCATAACTCGCCAACCACACATCGCACATTAAAAAACTTGACATGCACTTGTTCTGTGAATTGAGCTGCATCGTTCCACCGTGGCAGTTTCGCCAAATTCATCCGTAAACAGCGATACCTATACAACTCCCGCACCGAACATCCCACGGTCAAAAACTTTACATCCACGGATTCCGCGAAGTGAGCGGCAGGCGCGGCGCTTGACGACGAGTTGCGTCGGAGGCTTGGCCCCCGGTAAAAACTGCTTGCAGTTCTAGTTATTATTTGTACCTCCCTAAAACTGTGTCCACAGCCCAAACCGTAAAGGGTGCAGACATGCCAATTGCATCCAAGTCCGTCCGGACTACGCAGACAAAAATATTCAGACATGCCGGCCACTAGGTGGCGCTACACCAAAGAAAACGCGTTTGGGGCCATAACTCCCACACCGAAACTCCCACAGTCAAAAACTTTATATGCACAGATGCACTGGAGTCAGCTGCATCTTTTGGCATAGGCCACGCCCATTTCCGTATATATAGATTTTTCGCAAAATCGCGAAAACTGCAAAACTGATTTTTCGCTACTCCTCCCACAATTTTTGGACAATTGACACCAAACTTTGCACAGAACATCTACCGACCCACACGGTAAAAACTTGTGCAAAAGAATTTTGATACGACCATCGATAAAGAAACAGTCGCGCTTTGAATATTTGAAAATTAGCTATCTGTTACTTCCTTGTACGTAAATATTCATAAATCCAAAGCTATACATCGGATCAAGTCCAAATTTTAGACATATGTTGGGGCTACCCTTAATTGCGTTCAATAAAAAAATTGGACATTTTCGCCATAAGGGGGCGCCATAAATTAGGAAATTTCATATCTCCTAATTGGCCAGAGGAATTTTCTTAAAACTCACGGGAAACCATCAAGGGGCATACATGAGTCTATATAAAACATATGGCCAAGAAATATTGATGTGTAAGGGACTTTTTAATAAAATTACATTTTTTTTTTCCATCAAAGAAAAAAGGCGGGAATGTTAGCATGTCCATTGACATTACATTGTGCAATTAGCTCCGGCAGCCATTTTGTCAAGGCTGACAATCTGCTTTTGCTCATAACTCTCCAACCGAACATCCCACAGTCAAAAACTTTACATCCACAGATTCTGCGAAGTGAGCGGCCGGCGCGGCGGTTGACGACGAGTCGCGTCGGAGGCTTGGCCCCCGGTAAAAACTGCTTGCAGTTCTAGTTATTATTATTATTATTTGTAGTCATCTAAAACTGCGTGCACAGCCCAAACCGTAAAGGGCGCAGACATGCCAATTGCATGACTAGATCCAGGTCCGGGCCGTGTACGCATACAAAAAAATTCAGACATGCCGGCCACTAGGTGGCGCTACAACGAAGGAAAACGCGTTTGGGGTCATAACTCCCACACCGAGCGTCCCACAGTCAAAAACTTTATATCCACAGATGCACTGGAGTCAGCTGCATCATTTGGCATAGGCCACGCCCATTTGCGATATTATAGATTTTTCGCAAAATGGCGAAAAATGCAAAACTGACTTTTCGTTACTCCTCCCATATTTTTTGGACAATTGACACCAAACTTTGCACAGAACATCTACCGACCCACACGGAAAGAAATCATGTAAAAGAATTTTGATACGACCATGGATAACGAAACGGTAGCGTTTTAAATATTTCTTGATTAGCTACGTTTTACGAAAAAATTCATAAATCCAAAATCATAAGTCGGATCAAGTCCAAATTTTAGACATATGTTGGGACTACCCTTAATTGCGTTCAATAAAAAAATTGGACATTTTGGCCATAAGGGGGCGCCATAAATTAGGAAATTTCATATCTCCTAATTGGCCAGAGGAAAATTCTTAAAACTCACGGGAAACCATCAAGGGGCAAACACGAGTCTATAGAAAAAATATGGCCAAGAAATAGTAATGTTTAAGGGACTTTTTAATAAAATTAGATTTTTTTTTTTCCGTCAGAGAAAAAAGGCGGGAATGTTAGCATGTCCATTGACATTACATTGTGCAATTAGCTCCGGCGGCCATTTTGTCAAGGCTGACAATCTACTTTTGCTCATAACTCGCCAACCACACATCGCACATTAAAAAACTTGACATGCACTTGTTCTGTGAATTGAGCTGCATCGTTCCACCGTGGCAGTTTCGCAAAATTCATCCATAAACAGCGATACCTATACAACTCCCGAACCGAACATCCCACGGTCAAAAACTTTACATCCGCAGATTCTGCGGAGTGAGCGGCCGGCGCGGCGGTTGACGACGAGTTGCGTCGGAGGCTTGGCCCCCGGTAAAAACTGCTTGCAGTTCTAGTTATTATTATTATTTTAATTTTTCTCCGAGTAAAAGTGTTGCTGCAGCCCAAACCGTAAAGGGTTGGGACATGCCACTTGCGTGACTAGTTCAGACCCCCGGCCTCCCGGCCTACAAAAAAATTCAGACATGCCGGCCACTAGGTGGCGCTACAACGAAGGAAAACGCGTTTGGGGTCATAACTCCCACACCGAACGTCTCACAGTCAAAAACTTTATATCCACAGATGCACTGGAGTCAGCTGCATCATTTGGCATAGGCCACGCCCATTTGCGATATTATAGATTTTTCGCAAAATCGCAAAAACTGCAAAATATATTTTTCTCTATTCCTCCCACAATTTTTGGACAATTGACACCAAAGTTTGCACAGAACATCTACCGACCCACACGGAAAAGAATCATTCGAAAGAATTTTGATCCGACCATCGATAACGAAACGGTAGCGTTTTAAATATTTGTTGATTAGCTACGTTTTACGTAAAAATTCATAAATCCAAAATCATAAGTCGGATCAAGTCCAAATTTTAGACATATGTTGGTGCTACCCTTAATTGCGTTCAATAAAAAAATTGGACATTTTCGCCATAAGGGGGCGCCATAAATTAGGAAATTTCATATCTCCTAATTGGCCAGAGGAATTTTCTTACAACTCACGGGAAACCATCAAGGGGCATACACGAGTCTATATAAAAAATATGGCCAAGAAATAGTAATGTTTAAGGGACTTTTTAATAAAATGAGATTTTTTTTTTTCCGTCAAAGAAAAAAGGCGGGAATGTTAGCATGTCCATTGACATTACATTGTGCAATTAGCTCCGGCAGCCATTTTGTCAAGGCTGACAATCTGCTTTTGCTCATAACTCGCCAACCACACATCGCACATTGAAAAACTTGACATCCACTTGTTCTGTGAATTGAGCTGCATCGTTCCACCGTGGCAGTTTCGCGAAATTCATCCATAAACAGCGATACCTATACAACTCCCGCACCGAACATCCCACGGTCAAAAACTTTACATCCACAGGTTCTGTGGAGTGAGCGGCAGGCACGGCGCTTGACGACGAGTTGCGTCGGAGGCTTGGCCCCCGGTAAAAACTGCTTGCAGTTCTAGTTAGGGGGCCAAGCCCGAGCAGGAGCTGGGACCGCGTTTTGCACAGCAACGCGGTTCCCAAGCCCTGCGGGGCAGGGAACCCTATTGTTTTTGTGGCGATTATTATTATTATTATTATTATTATTATTTGTAGTCATCTAAAACTGCGTGCACAGCCCAAACCGTAAAGGGCGCAGACATGCCAATTGCATGACTAGATTCCTGGCCGGGCCGTGTACGCATACAAGAGAATTCAGACATGCCGGCCACTAGGTGGCGCTACAACGGAGGAAAACGCGTTTGGGGTCATAACTCCCACACCGAATGTCCCACAGTCAAAAACTTTATATCCACAGATGCACTGGAGTCAGCTGCATCATTTGGCATAGGCCACGCCCATTTGCGATATTATAGATTTTTCGCAAAATCGCGAAAACTGCAAAACATATTTTTCGCTACTCCTCCCATAATTTTTGGACAATTGACACCAAAGTTTGCACAGAACATCTACCGACCCACACGGAAAAAAAAATTGCTAAAGCATTTTGATCCGACCATGGATAACGAAACGGTAGCGTTTTAAATATTTCTTGATTAGCTACGTTTTACGAAAAAATTCATAAATCCAAAATCATTAGTCGGATCAAGTCCAAATTTTAGACATATGTTGGGACTACCCTTAACTGCGTTCAATAAAAAATTTGGAAATTTTCGCCATAAGGGGGCGCCATAAATTAGGAAATTTCATATCTCCTAATTGGCCAGAGGAAATTTCTTAAAACTCACGGGAAACCATCAAGGGGCATACACGAGTCTATATAAAAAATATGGCCAAGAAATATTAATGTGTAAGGGACTTTTTAATAAAATTAGATATTTTTTTTTCCATCAAAGAAAAAAGGCGGGAATGTTAGCATGTCCATTGACATTACATTGTGCAATTAGCTCCGGCGGCCATTTTGTCAAGGCTGACAATCTGCTTTTGCTCATAACTCGCCAACCACACATCGCACATTAAAAAACTTGACATCCACTTGTTCTGTGAATTGAGCTGCATCGTTCCACCGTGGCACTTTCGCGAAATTCATCCGTAAACAGCGATACCTATACAACTCCCGCACCGAACATCCCACGGTCAAAAACTTTACATCCGCAGATTCCGCGGAGTGAGCGGCCGGCGCGGCGGTTGACGACGAGTCGCGTCGGAGGCTTGGCCCCCGGTAAAAACTGCTTGCAGTTCTAGTTATTTTAATTTTTCTCCGAGTAAAAGTGGTGCTGCAGCCCAAACCGTAAAGGGTTGGGACATGCCACTTGCATGACTAGTTCAGACCCCTGGCCTCCCGGCCTACAACAAAATTCAGACATGCCGGCCACTAGGTGGCGCTACAACGAAGGAAAACGCGTTTGGGGTCATAACTCCCACACCGAACGTCCCACAGTCAAAAACTTTATATCCACAGATGCACTGGAGTCAGTTGCATCATTTGGCATAGGCCACGCCCATTTGCGATATTATAGATTTTTCGCAAAATCGCAAAAACTGCAAAACATATTTTTCGCTACTCCTCCCGTATTTTTTGGACAATTGACACCAAACTTTTCACAGAACATCTACCGACCCACACGGAAAGAAATCATACGAAAGAATTTTGATCCGACCATGGATAACGAAACGGTAGCGTTTTAAATATTTGTTGATTAGCTACGTTTTACGAAAAAATTCATAAATCCAAAATCATAAGTCGGATCAAGTCCAAATTTTAGACATATGTTGGGGCTACCCTTTATTGCGTTCAATAAAAAAATTGGACATTTTCGCCATAAGGGGGTGCCATAAATTAGGAAATTTTATATCTCCTAATTGGCCAGAGGAATTTTCTTAAAACTCACGGTAAAACATCAAGGGGCAAACACGAGTCTATAGAAAAAATATGGCCAAGAAATATTAATGTTTAAGGGACTTTTTAATAAAATTAGATTTTTTTTTTTCCGTCAAAGAAAAAAGGCGGGAATGTTAGCATGTCCATTGACATTACATTGTGCAATTAGCTCCGGCGGCCATTTTGTCAAGGCTGACAATCTACTTTTGCTCATAACTCGCCAACCACACATCGCACATTAAAAAACTTGACATGCACTTGTTCTGTGAATTGAGCTGCATCGTTCCACCGTGGCAGTTTCGCCAAATTCATCCGTAAACAGCGATACCTATACAACTCCCGCACCGAACATCCCACGGTCAAAAACTTTACATCCACGGATTCCGCTAAGTGAGCGGCAGGCGCGGCGCTTGACGACGAGTTGCGTCGGAGGCTTGGCCCCCGGTAAAAACTGCTTGCAGTTCTAGTTATTATTTTAATTTTTCTCCGAGTAAAAGTGGTGCTGCAGCCCAAACCGTAAAGGGTTGG
The DNA here is from genome assembly GCF_949987685.1 of Ammodytes marinus. Lineage (NCBI taxonomy): Eukaryota > Metazoa > Chordata > Actinopteri > Uranoscopiformes > Ammodytidae > Ammodytes > Ammodytes marinus. The sequence goes on along the minus strand of NC_137216.1, from coordinate 1,883,215 downwards.
GACATGCCACTTGCATGACTAGTTCAGACCCCCGGCCTCCCGGCCTACAACAAAATTCAGACATGCCGGCCACTAGGTGGCGCTACAACGAAGGAAAACGCGTTTGGGGTCATAACTCCCACACCGAACGTCCCACAGTCAAAAACTTTATATCCACAGATGCACTGGAGTCAGCTGCATCATTTGGCATAGGCCACGCCCATTTGCGATATTATAGATTTTTCGCAAAATCGCAAAAAATTAAAAACATATTTTTCGCTACTCCTCCCATATTTTTTGGACAATTGACACCAAACTTTGCACAGAACATCTACCGACCCACACGGAAAGAAATCATACGAAAGAATTTTGATCCGACCATGGATAACGAAACGGTAGCGTTTTAAATATTTGTTGATTAGCTACGTTTTACGAAAAAATTCATAAATCCAAAATCATAAGTCGGATCAAGTCCAAATTTTAGACATATGTTGGGGCTACCCTTAATTGCGTTCAATAAAAAAATTGGACATTTTCGCCATAAGGGGGCGCCATAAATTAGGAAATTTTATATCTCCTAATTGGCCAGAGGAATTTTCTTAAAACTCACGGTAAAACATCAAGGGGCAAACACGAGTCTATAGAAAAAATATGGCCAAGAAATATTAATGTTTAAGGGACTTTTTAATAAAATTTGATTTTTTTTTTCCGTCAAAGAAAAAAGGCGGGAATGTTAGCATGTCCATTGACATTACATTGTGCAATTAGCTCCGGCGGCCATTTTGTCAAGGCTGACAATCTGCTTTTGCTCATAACTCGCCAACCACACATCGCACATTAAAAAACTTGACATCCACTTGTTCTGTGAATTGAGCTGCATCGTTCCACCGTGGCACTTTCGCGAAATTCATCCGTAAACAGCGATACCTATACAACTCCCGCACCGAACATCCCACGGTCAAAAACTTTACATCGCAGATTCTGCGGAGTGAGCGGCCGGCGCGGCGGTTGACGACGAGTTGCGTCGGAGGCTTGGCCCCCGGTAAAAACTGCTTGCAGTTCTAGTTAGGGGGCCAAGCCCGAGCAGGAGCTGGGACCGCGTTTTGCACAGCAACGCGGTTCCCAAGCCCTGCGGGGCAGGGAACCCTATTGTTTTAGTAAGGATTATTATTTGTAGTCACCTAAAACTGTGTCCACAGGCCAAACCGTAAAGGGTGCAGACATGCCAATTGCATGACTAGATCCAGGTCCGGGCCGTGTACGCATACAAAACTATTCAGACATGCCGGCCACTAGGTGGCGCTACACCAAAGAAAACGCGTTTGGGGCCATAACTCCCACACCGAAACTCCCACAGTCAAAAACTTTATATCCACATATTCACTGGAGTCAGCTGCATCTTTTGGCATAGGCCACGCCCATTTGCGATATTATAGATTTTTCGCAAAATCGCGAAAACTGAAAAACATATTTTTCGCTACTCCTCCCACAATTTTTGGACAATTGACACCAAAGTTTGCACAGCACATCTACCGACCCACACGGAAAGAAATCATGCTAATGCATTTTGATCCGACCATGGATAGAGAAACGGTAGCGTTTTAAATATTTGTTGATTAGCTACGTTTTACGAAAAAATTCATAAATCCAAAATAATAAGTCGGATCAAGTCCAAATTTTAGACATATGTTGGGGCTACCCTTAATTGCATTCAATAAAAAAATTGGACATTTTCGCCATAAGGGGGCGCCATAAATTAGGAAATTTCATATCTCCTAATTGGCCAGAGGAAAATTCTTAAAACTCACGGGAAACCATCAAGGGGCAAACACGAGTCTATAGAAAAAATATGGCCAAGAAATAGTAATGTTTAAGGGACTTTTTAATAAAATTAGATTTTTTTTTTTCCGTCAAAGAAAAAAGGCGGGAATGTTAGCATGTCCATTGACATTACATTGTGCAATTAGCTCCGGCGGCCATTTTGTCAAGGCTGACAATCTGCTTTTGCTCATAACTCGCCAACCACATCGCACATTAAAAAACTTGACATCCACTTGTTCTGTGAATTGAGCTGCATCGTTCCACCGTGGCAGTTTCGCGAAATTCATCCATAAACAGCGATACCTATTGACGACGAGTTACGTCGGAGGCTTGGCCCCCGGTCAAAACTGCTTGCAGTTCTAGTTAGGGGGCCAAGCCCGAGCAGGAGCTGGGACCGCGTTTTGCACAGCAACGCGGTTCCCAAGCCCTGCGGGGCAGGGAACCCTATTGTTTTAGTAAGGATTATTATTTGTAGTCACCTAAAACTGTGTCCACAGGCCAAACCGTAAAGGGTGCAGACATGCCAATTGCATGACTAGATCCAGGTCCGGGCCGTGTACGCATACAAAACTATTCAGACATGCCGGCCACTAGGTGGCGCTACACCAAAGAAAACGCGTTTGGGGCCATAACTCCCACACCGAAACTCCCACAGTCAAAAACTTTATATCCACATATTCACTGGAGTCAGCTGCATCTTTTGGCATAGGCCACGCCCATTTGCGATATTATAGATTTTTCGCAAAATCGCGAAAACTGAAAAACATATTTTTCGCTACTCCTCCCACAATTTTTGGACAATTGACACCAAAGTTTGCACAGCACATCTACCGACCCACACGGAAAGAAATCATGCTAATGCATTTTGATCCGACCATGGATAGAGAAACGGTAGCGTTTTAAATATTTGTTGATTAGCTACGTTTTACGTAGAAATTCATAAATCCAAAATCATAAGTCGGATCAAGTTCAAATTTTAGACATATGTTGGGGCTACCCTTAATTACGTTCAAAAAAAAAATTGGAAATTTTCGCCATAAGGGGGCGCCATAAACTAGGGAATTTTATATCTCCTAATTGGCCAAAGGAATTTTCTTAAAACTCACGGGAAACCATCAACGGGCGTACCCGAGTCTATATGAAAAATATGGCCAAGAAATAGTAATGTTTACGGGACTTTTTAATAAAATTAGATTTTTTCTTTTCCGTCAAAGAAAAAAGGCGGGAATGTTAGCATGTCCATTGACATTACATTGTGCAATTAGCTCCGGCGGCCATTTTGTCAAGGCTGACAATCTGCTTTTGCTCATAACTCGCCAACCAAACATCGCACTTTAAAAAACTTGACATCCACTTGTTCTGTGAATTGAGCTGCATTGTTCTACCGTGGCACTTTCGCGAAATTCATCCGTAAACAGCGATACCTATACAACTCCCGCACCGAACATCCCACGGTCAAAAACTTTACATCCACGGATTCCGTGGAGTGAGCGGCCGGCGCGGCGGTTGACGACGAGTTGCGTCGGAGGCTTGGCCCCCGGTCAAAACTGCTTGCAGTTCTAGTTAGGGGGCCAAGCCCGAGCAGGAGCTGGGACCGCGTTTTGCACAGCAACGCGGTTCCCAAGCCCTGCGGGGCAGGGAACCCTATTGTTTTTGTGGCGATTATTATTATTATTATTATTATTATACTTACCTCCCTAAAACTGCGTGCACAGCCCAAACCGTAAAGGGTGCAGACATGCCAATTGCATGACTAGATCCAGGTCCGTCCGGACAACGCATACGACAAAAATTCAGACATGCCGGCCACTAGGTGGCGCTACAACGAAGGAAAACGCGTTTGGGGTCATAACTCCCACACCGAACGTCCCACAGTCAAAAACTTTATATCCACATATGCACTGGAGTCAGCTGCATCATTTGGCATAGGCCACGCCCATTTGCGATATTATAGATTTTTCGCAAAATCGCGAAAACTGAAAAACATATTTTTCGCTACTCCTCCCACAATTTTTGGACAATTGACACCAAAGTTTGCACAGAACATCTACCGACCCATACGGAAAATAATTTTTTGAAAGAATCTGGGTACGACCATCGATAACGAAACGATAGCGCTTTGAATATTTGTTGATTAGCTACGTTTTACGTAGAAATTCATAAATCCAAAATCATAAGTCGGATCAAGTCCAAACTTTAGACATATGTTGGGGCTACCCTTAATTGCGTTCAATAAAAAATTTGGAGAATTTCGCCACAAGGGGGCGCCATAAATTAGGAAATTTTATATCTCCTAATTGGCCAGAGGAATTTTCTTAAAACTCACGGTAAACCATCAAGGGGCATACACGAGTCTATAGAAAAAATATGGCCAAGAAATATTAATGTTTAAGGGACTTTTTAATAAAATTAGATTTTTTTTTTTTCCGTCAAAGAAAAAAGGCGGGAATGTTAGCATGTCCATTGACATTACATTGTGCAATTAGCTCCGGCGGCCATTTTGTCAAGGCTGACAATCTGCTTTTGCTCATAACTCTACAACCAAACATCGCACATTAAAAAACTTGACATCCACTTGTTCTGTGAATTGAGCTGCATCGTTCCACCGTGGCAGTTTCGCGAAATTCATCCATAAACAGCGATACCTATAAAACTCCCACACCGAACATCCCACAGTCAAAAACTTTACATCCACAGATTCTGCAAAGTGAGCGGCCGGCGCAGCGGTTGACGACGAGTCGCGTCGGAGGCTTGGCCCCCGGTAAAAACTGCTTGCAGTTCTAGTTATTATTATTATTTGTAGTCACCTAAAACTGTGTCCACAGCCCAAACCGTAAAGGGTGCAGACATGCCAATTGCATGACTAGATCCAGGTCCGGGCCGTGTCGGCATACAACAAAATTCAGACATGCCGGCCACTAGGTGGCGCTATAACAAAGGAAAACGCGTTTGGGGTCATAACTCCCACACCGAACCTCCCACAGTCAAAAACTTTATATCCACAGATGCACTGGAGTCAGCTGCATCATTTGGAATAGGCCACGCCCATTTGCGATATTATAGATTTTTCGCAAAATCGCGAAAACTGCAAAACTGACTTTTCGCTACTCCTCCCACAATTTTTGGACAATTGACACCAAAGTTTGCACAGAACATCTACCGACCCACACGGTAAAAAGTTATGTAAAAGAATTTTGGTACGACCATCGATAACGAAACGGTAGCGTTTGAAATATTTGTTGATTAGCTACGTTTTACGAAAAAATTCATAAATCCAAAATCATAAGTCGGATCAATTCCAAATTTTAGACATATGTTGGGGCTACCCTTAATTGCGTTCAATAAAAAAATTGGACATTTTCGCCATAAGGGGGCGCCATAAATTAGGAAATTTTATATCTCCTAATTGGCCAGAGGAATTTTCTTAAAACTCACGGTAAAACATCAAGGGGCAAACACGAGTCTATAGAAAAAATATGGCCAAGAAATAGTAATGTTTAAGGGACTTTTTAATAAAATTAGATTTTTTTTTTTCCGTCAAAGAAAAAAGGCGGGAATGTTAGCATGTCCATTGACATTACATTGTGCAATTAGCTCCGGCGGCCATTTTGTCAAGGCTGACAATCTACTTTTGCTCATAACTCGCCAACCACACATCGCACATTAAAAAACTTGACATGCACTTGTTCTGTGAATTGAGCTGCATCGTTCCACCATGGCAGTTTCGCCAAATTCATCCGTAAACAGCGATACCTATACAACTCCCGCACCGAACATCCCACGGTCAAAAACTTTACATCCACGGATTCCGCGAAGTGAGCGGCAGGCGCGGCGCTTGACGACGAGTCGCGTCGGAGGCTTGGCCCCCGGTAAAAACTGCTTGCAGTTCTAGTTATATTTATTTTCACAATTTTATTTTTAAATGCAGCCCTTCTCTATGAAGAGATTAGTTTCAGTTGAGTCACTTAAATAATACATATATCTTCAGTATTATATATCTATAATTATTTAAAAGTGAGAATAAATATTGTTGAAATGTTTTTGAATTGTTCTTTCTATATTGATCTGACAGTCAGTTGTTAATTACATGCAGACGTTGATACAACTACTAGGCTACTTCACTATATATCACACTGAATCATAACGCAAGTTAGACATTATGATGTTCCGGACCTTTGCTTGAGGACATTTTCTCTAACTGGACCTATTTGAATTTTAGTTGAATACCCCTGCTCTATGGTCACATATCCGTATTGGTCGCAGATTTCAGTGTGGCGCAGCAACGTGATTTGAGAAGCCTATCCCTCCAGGTGAGGGAAGGGGAGCGGGAGCCTTGTTTGAGACAGTTATTTGTCGTCATAATGACTGATAACGGGGCTGAACCATCAAAGAAAAAAAATAATGCAATGAAGAAAAGCTAAAAGGGAGAGTGGCTACGGGCGGGACGAGGGCATTGCCAAGCAACGTGTATACAATTTCACAAGAGCGAAACTAGACTGCAGTGTTTACTCCTAAATGAATGAGCGGTTGGTACTAACACAAAGCTTGCTTTGCTTCACCATCATCAGATAACCATTATCTGAAATAGTCATTATTTACTTAAATTAGTATTATTTATTTACTAACTGCGGTCTCTCGTTCATTCGCTTTCTGTGAGGACACGTAATCTTTCAGCTCTGTGAGAGAGAGTAGTTAGGTGACGCTGCTGCATCAACTCATTGCAATCAGGTGTGTGTAGCACTGACTGGCATTAGTTGATGCAGTGTCAAAACCACTCTCACAGAGCCGAAAAGAGTCCTCACACTTTCAACACACGGACATGCACTATATTGCGCCCTTCTCAGTTCACACTTGCAAGCCTGGCACAAGCTAGAAAACATCTTTGCGACAGCGGGCGTTGTAAAAATACTACCGCTTTTGTCCAAAGGGGACGCCAACGTGCCATGTTACTCGTAGTGGCTTTAAGTCAAAAGCGAAATGATTCATACCCCTGGCAAATTTTGACTTAAAGTTACTTTTATGAAACCAGCAAGCCTTTTCTTGATTGGAAATGACACAGGCTTCTCCCAAAAGATAATGAGACAATTTACAAGAGGCATCATTGTGGGGAAAAAAATATTTTTCAGCTTTAATTTACATTTGAACAAAAATTGGCATGTCCAAAATTATTCAAAGTCAAAATTTGCCAGGGGTATGAATAATTTCGGTTTTGACTGTACATTGTTATAGTTGTTTGAACCCTGTTTAAGTCCTTGGTGTCCATCTATTTGCATATTTTATTAGTGAATATGATCTGTTCTGATTACCAGGAGGAAATTACTTTAACAAGGACCAGTGGTGACAACATTGCTTTACACACTCAAAAAATTGTTTCAGGTTTAAAAACCTGAAACATATTTTTTTTGTGAATGGTCTAAATGTGATTGTTATGATGACAAAGTGTTAAGAGGGATAGAGGGCCAGGCTTCAAGGATGAGGACTAACTGATTGGTTTGGTGAATGCTTGTCTGCATGTTAACAGCTGCACCTGTGTTAAAGGGCCTCTCAAAAACCCCATTCACACCGACGCAGAATCGGGGCTGGTTCAGAGCTGGTGCTCAGTTTGAACCAGTTCTTTGGTTTCTCACCACCAGAGAGCCGGTTACTGGCCTGAAAACTGGTTTCAGAGCAACTCCAGTTTAGAGCTGGTCTGGAACTGTGAACCGCTTATGTCAGGGGCCGGGGGAGAGATATCCACTAGACCAACTAAAACCTCATGCCCGCCATATTTAAAAACACTTCAAATGTAAACATAACATAAATACAGAACGTAGCAATCAAATCGACCAGCGAAAAAACGCTGGATGGGTTGTGTTTAGTTTACAAAGCAAAGCGAGAGGCAACACTTAAATTAAGAAAAATAAAAACGCATCCACGATGTTGTTGTGTTTTAATCTAGAGCTAGCTCTAGCTTAAGCGTCAGCCAGGAGAGCAGCGACGTCGGGCGACGTACACAGATGTCATGCCGTGGCTCTCTTGCCGGCTCTGGCCGGTGGGAAACAAGCCGGTTTGTAACTGGTTCCAGTGTGTAACCAGTTGCGAACCGGCCCCAGCACCAGCCCGGAACTGGCATCTGGTTCCCCTTGGTGGGAAAGGGGTAGAGCTTCTGAGTTCTCTGCTATGTTTCCAGATGATCACTGGACATTAATATCACACTGCCATCTCCTTTTATGTTTCACCACAGTAAGACTCAGTGCAGCTCAGGGAAGGTGACCACTCTGAAATGTCTGGGTGAGAACTGCAGACTAGATGATGTCATGACTCTTTGGTCTATGAAGTTTTAGGCTGGAGCAAGGAGAGCATGCTCCAAATTGCATGTGTTGTTGCAGGCATGCAAATGTATAATGTGTGTTTCTTCTGTGTGTGTTTGTCTGTGTTGATACTTTTGCCTGCTAAGAGAAGTCTGTATTCATCACCCTAATCAGAATCAGTCACAGCTGCTTTCATGATGTCCATGGCAAACATTGTTTCAATGTAGAAAGATAACAGCAAGGGTTTGGACGAAGTAAAATGCTGACATGGAACTGGTGTGTGTGCATGTGTCTGTGTGGCTTTTATGTGTTGTTGTCACTCTGCACCAGGGTTCAGCCAGTATGGCTTTGTGAGGTGTAATACTGATACGGCTGATCATTGGTACAGGCTTTAAAGAGGCATGCCACCAGTTTAACACATGAAGAACAGGTCACTGGTCATGAGAAGCACTAATCCTGTCAAAACAAAGCTTTGTCAAATCTGAGAAAAGCCCTGGGGATGTCACCAAAGTGTCATCAGAGCTTGTGTTGTGAGTTATCACATCATCAGCTGCTTGTGATCATTTCAGCTGAGCACGCTCATCTCTCAATCATTCCATTTTGACAGGAATTGAGAAATGTGCAACAAACAGAATACAAATTAGATTCATTCCCATGTGCTGGCTCTCTCTGAACACAAGGTTCCTGTGTCAGGGGAAACAGGAAGAAAGATCTTGGCTGTCAAGACCTCACTGCTGTGGGGCAAATGATTTGAGCCCACGTGCTCGCAAAGCAATATGAGGACAGGGCCAGATCCTTTACACACATCCATAGCTGCTTCATTCCAGCCTGTTTAAGTTTAGAATTGGTGTGCAGTGTTATCAGACCAAGGAGCTGATCTCTCATAAGATAGTCACGACATCCTTATTAATTCCACAAATGCATTTTCATCATTCTTTTATTGATAATGTTTAAAGTTGTCGTTTCCATCCAGCTATTTGAATCAGATCATAAAGCTGTGGAAGGAAACCTGTTTGTGTGTTTCACAGTTTCATATTAACTTCTGAAAATAAAATCAAGTGTCTATTTCAAATAAATCGACGTGCAGCAGATTGTTGAACACTTTTTCAGAAACTATAACAGACTTAGATGGATCTTCTCCTTTGCCTGTGCATCATTTCGATGAGCAGCCATTCAAATTATAGGTGCAGTGAGCAATTCTGGATAAAGATTGTTTTCAAAATCACTTCTTGTGAAAATCAGGGAATATCTCCTCACAATGTGCTACCTGTGCATACTGTGTGTACTCTATAAAAAGTCCAGCGCTAATACACAGCGTAGGCTCTGTAAACAGGCATGTTGCCAACTACGGTAAAAGCCTCTGAACATAGCAGCTCTGGAAGACATATTTCAGTGGTAGGATAAGCCTAGGAACACAAGACTGCTCTTCAATGAAGGCCAGTATCAGCACATGTTCACTCAGTGTATGTGAAGGGGCATCAGCTGACCTCTGACCTTCCATGCTGTTCTCAGCGTGTGGCTCCAGGCCTCAGTACAACACTCGTATCGTGGGTGGAAACCTCTCCCAGCCTGGGCAGTTCCCCTGGCAGGTCAGCCTCCACTTCAGCAGTGAACACCTGTGTGGAGGCTCCATCATAACGTCGCGCTGGATCCTCACTGCAGCACACTGTGTGTATGGGTGAGTCACACATGCCAGCCCAAACAACATCACAGATGTTCAAATGTGCAAGCATCCAGAAGAGTAATGCTATAAGGTTTTTACATTGTTTTCCCCGGTAAAGTTTTTTTGCTTGGAGTTTTCCTCAGTCGAGCTTACGGTATAAGGGCAGAGGGTGTAATATTGTGCACGGACTGTAAAGCCCACTAAGGCAAATGGCTATTTGAGATCATGGAGCTATAAATAAAAAAAATATTTGATCTTAAGGCAAATTGCTATTTAGTTTCTGTATAGTTACTAATTAAAGTCTTCTCCATCAAAATCACAAAATGTGAAGGGACTTATTAGTGGGTATTTTATTAGTTTCCCTCCTAATCATTTCCTTACTAAAATGTCTTTACACAGTGTTTTCTGATTGTCAGACTTGAAAAGAGAGGAACTCTGAGTCACTTTCTGTCATAACTGTGTACTCACAGCAGGCAAGCTTCATTAGGAGCTTCAGTGGGGACACAGTACTTAGAGCTGAAGAGAATGTCTTTGTATGTTTTCTATGTATTTTTAGGGCTGTTTGTGGTGTAGTGGTTAGAGCCACCCCCATAGACACTCAGTCCTCTTCACAGCAGACGGGTTAGAATCCAGCCCAGGTCATTCTCTGCATGTCATTCCGCTCTCTGACCCATTTCATCTCTGTCTCTCTGCCCTATCAATAAAGCATGGAAAATCCCACACAAATAAATCTCACTGTGTCTCTCACTGAATATATCTGCTCCACTGCTGTGTGTCTGCAGGTTTTCTGAGCCGTCCATGTGGGCGGTGCATGTGGGTGTGACGGAGCAGCCGCTCCATGGGGCTCAGTCTCTGGCTGTGGAGCAGATCATTTACCACGCTCGCTACAGGCCCAAAGGACTGGACTATGACATCGCTCTGATCAAGCTGGCCACCTCACTGGATTTCAGGGGTAATGCTGTCTTTTTGTCTTCCTGCTTGGTTATACATTCATTCTCAGCTTAAAGCTGTCCAGAACATCAGGTTAGGAAGGGCCACATTGTCAATGGAGTATTTCTTAGATGGTAAGATTTGAGGCGCCAATAACCTCACCCTGCTCCGGTGAAGCTGCTCAATAGACATATCAAATAGTTCCACTGATCATGTTTGTCAGTGTCATTCAGATCCAAAATGGCCCTGTGTTAAATTAAAAAAACTGGACAGGCTGCTGAGAAGATGAAAACTCTGTAGGTATTTAAAAAAAATTTGAGACAATACTTGACATTGTTTAATTTTTCAGTAGTCTGCGGTGTAAATCCCAGCGCTCACCCATTAGTCCTTTTTGTCACTTTTCAGAGTTAGTGGCCCTCATTTATCAATTTTGCGTGGAAACTGGTGCAGATTCTGGCGCAAATACCTCCCTACGCCAGGTATCGCGTGGGATTTATCAAACAGGCGTATCTCGACAATCTCAGCGTACGCCAGGCCATTATTGATAAATGCGGCGGATGAAAACTAGCGTGTCACGCCCCTATATGTTCTCAGTTTAGAGGCCTCGCCCAGAGGTTTTACGACATGGATATGCGCAATACGGCACTTCCCTGAAGTAGAAATTGACAGAATAACAGCGAAAGTAGAAAAAAAAAGAGTTTCATTTCGGAGCATTAGCCTACAAGCAGCATCAAAGAACGACAGAAGGCAGCAGTTAGGAAGGAAATAACTGCTGCGGTCAACAGCGTTGGTGTTGACTCAAAATCGCCACTAAAAAAAGCGTGTTGCTGTTCTGAAATGCAACCAAATGGGGGTGCGGGGCTGCGGGCATAATATAAGTGGTGGAGGAGAAAAAGACGCACCAACTGTCCGATAATGGTCCCCATAAAATAAATACAGGTCTGCAGAGATTTGAATGATTAGAATGTATTGGCCCTTTTAGATAGCACTATTCAAAAGGGTTTTAAAAACTAAAAATAACACATTTAGCGTTTTACTGTATGACAGCATGCGCTTGGCACGAGTGGTCAGCCCGGCCGTCAGCTGCACAAGCCGACCCGGCAACGATCAGCTGTGAGAGCGCCCACCGTCCTGCTCCACCAGCAGATAGGAACAACGTGCTAAATCGCTCGCTTTAGCATTAATGACACATTAATTGAGCAACTAACATCTACAAAGTGCGTCAAATAAATAAAATGTTAAGCTGAATGTTGTGCCGTGTATTTTTTTGTATCATAAAGAGCAGTGTAGGCCTACTACATATTTAATACTTAGGCTAACATTTTGAATGAATGCAGCCCCCGTGCCTCAGTGTCCCCCCAGCTGCTCCAAGACGGAGACAACTGCCCTTACGCAGTCCCATGCAGCCCTCCTAAGTGGCCGGTGTGCGCACTATTGAATCAGCTCTCCTACTCAGTTGCATACCATAAGCTGCTCATTTTTAAGTGATTAATATCTTTATTTCGGTCTTATTTGCACTGCATTTGTATTATCTTCTAATAATTGTCCAACAAAGTCATCGGCTACCCGGCACAGCCTGCACTGCGAGTCCAAGCTGTTTTCAAATTTGCGTACACGAGCTGAGAGCTGGCGTGGGATTTGAGCGTAACCTACGCTCACGTCCATATTGATAAATGCCGAGATTTGCGTGGAAATGTACGTACACCCATTTTTCTGGTCTACGCAAGATTGATAAATGAGGGCCATTGTGTTGACTGCTGTCACTTCAGTCCAAACTGCAGGAGCCACTATTTAGAAACAGGATTGGGTGGAACAGTGTGTCTGGAAAATGTAGTTCATTCAACTTCTCCTCTGTAGGCTTTGTGGAACCCATCTGCCTACCAAACCATGGGGAGGAGTTTGAGGAGGGTAAATTATGCTGGATCTCTGGATGGGGAGCAACTGAGGATGAAGGTAAGTCTGATTTCTAGTCATACATCCATAGCTATATTTGAAATGTAATACCTTCATGACTTATGACATATTTCTGGTTCTGCGTTCTCTGATACAGAGAGTCATCTCCATAAGTATTTGGTCGGTGACACATTGTTAGTTGTAAAGGTGCAAACACACCAAACGCGTTGGGTGCGGTGGCCAAAGCGCCCAACGCACCTGATCTGGCGCTTGGTCATTTTGTGTCAGCAGCTAGTCTCTCCCCCCCCGATATATTTATTCCCCTAATCAACCATGGCTGCGATCAGACCCGACCCGACACAACAGCGATCATGTCCACACAAAAACAACAACAACACGGCCAACAATTGTGCCAAAAGACAAATAAACAGCAACTGAACGGAACAAATAGCCTTAAAACAGCATTGCAGATTCACGCCACTCGGAAATGAACACAAACAGCAAGGCAGCACCATACCAAACACATTTACAGCAGCATTGTGCACAGGGCAGTAGAAAATAAAGGCAAGTAGCCTACATTACCCTACCTGGCTGTGACGGGACCGTGGCTGGCGTAGATATAGGCATAAACACCGGTGCTTCGCTGTACTCGTTGTGAAAGTTCCCCGGACTTAGCCGTTATGTTTGGGTTCATTATGGAGGTGGTGGCCGCACACAACCGGGTGAGTTAACTAACGCTATCTGACCGGTGCTAACTTGGTTTATCGGCTAAAGCACAGCCGCTATATTCACTGAATTAACCAGGAAGCCCATTCTCCTGGCTCACTTTCCCCACGTCTTCTAACCCAACCCCGAGCGGCTTCATATCACCAGCCAGCAGCATTTCCTACTCGGTGTTTCTCAGCCTCTGTGTTGTCCTCCCACCCATGCTCCCACCGTGCCGATGTCCGTGACGTCGGGTCAAGCTCACCGCTGATTGGCCAACGCGGCTAAACGTCACGCGTTGGAGCGTTAAAAGTTAAAAAATGTTGAACTCGCGCGGTGGTGCGATGGTGCGGTGACGCTTTGGTAACGCGGCTACCGCGCCCAAAGCGCCGCTTTACCGCAGCCAACGCATCATCGCGCCTAAACCAATGGTTCCCTATGCAAAAATAGTATTTTTCAACGCGCCACCGCACCCAACGCGTTTGGTGTGTTCGCACCTTAAGTCCACCACAATGGATTGAAACTATAATGATTAATTTGTGCTTTCAGCAAATTTTCAGCTGTAATTAAATGGTATTAGCTGCAATAGTGGGTGAACCATACTGAATTTACAACCATACCACTTTTACACATTTAAGGGTAACTAAAGTAACACAACACATTTTAAATTACCTCTAACCATAACATTACCTCTACCATCTTTAACAGACAAGGTGAGTATAGGATAACAGTTCCCTTTCTCTCTTCACTCTACACACTCCTCTTCCCACCACAAGAGCTTGTTCCAGAACTCTGCATGTTTTGGGGGTTATTTGTAACCTGTTCTTTCGGTTCTTAAGTTGTTGAATAATGTTGCATCTTGTGGTGAATTCTGGTCAAGAATTCTCCTTATGGAGGTTTTTGTCAGAATGCTGACCTCTTGATGTGGCTCAACGTGGTAAAGATTTATTTCTTCAGGAGTAGTCGCAAGTCCAACACGCTCCGTGTTTCATATTGATATACATTGATTAGCCACAACTTTTTATTATTCCGGCTGCATGGCGAGGCAATTTTTCCTACTGGAAAACTATCCGTACGTACAATGGTGACTAAAAGTCAGAAAAAAGAATCCAGTTCAAAGTTTAGCTAGCCCTGCACTCCCAAACGCTCATGAACAATGCTAATGCTAGTGCTGCCACCCAACCATCAACCCCACCGAGTCCCCAAGCAGAGCAACCAACGGAGAACGCTCTCCTACAGCTGATAAAAGCCGAGATGGGCATTTCTCTTCAACAATTGGGTGATATAATCAAGAAGGAGATGGCTAGTCTCCACGCTAAAATTAAAGAAGACATAGAAGCCCTTCGGCAGGACACCAAAGCTGATATCGCCTCTCTAAAAACAGAATTCTGAGCCGAGATGACATCTCTGCGCTCAGCGCAGACCGAGACGGCCACCACTATATGGGATATCGAGGGCGCGCTCAACTGACATGATTCTAGCATTGCCGGGCTGGATAAAACCATACTGGATCTCAAACAAGAGGTGGGGAAACTGAAAGATCGGAATGATGACTTTGAGAACAGAAGCCGCCGTCAAAATCTGAAGATTATTGGAATACCCGAGGGTGTTGAAAATGGAAAGCAGACTGCATTCATGGTTTCGTTTTTCACCGACGTTCTGGGCGACGAGATAACTGATCCTTGTGCTGGACCGCGCTCATAGATCCCTCTGGCTCCTAAACCCAAATCTGGCGACCGTCACAGACCCATGATAGTGCAGCTCCACTACTATGCGGATAAGGAAAAGATTCTCCAAGCTCCAGGAACAAGGGTGAGCTCAAATTCAGAGGGGCAAGGGTGCATATATTCCCAGACATGAGAGCAGAGCGGCGTTTAACCCCGTCAAAGCCAAACTCAGAGAGGCTGATCACATAAGGTCTCTACCATCCAGCGGAGCTGCGTCTTGTCCATGACGGAGTTTCACATTCCTTCAAGGCACCCGCCGATGTGGAAACATTCCTTGCCAAACGCATTCGTCCCTCTTTGGAGACTTAAACAAACAAAGATAGACGCTGCGGCTCCCTGCACTGTGTGCTATATTTGTTTTTCCTATGGAGATGGAAGGAAGAAAGGAGATTTTATAATGGGACGTACCGTGTATGGAGGGACGCTCACAACGCTCTCTCTCCCAGCGCATAAAACGCTTGAAAAAAGCGGCCGAAATAAATGCTCAGTAGACACACTCCCGAGCGCACAGCCAGCATTTAACGCTGGAAAAAGGCGTTAGGTGGACACGGGGCCTTAATGTTTTCCTTCCTCAGTTTGAACATGTTGCCGATAAAGAACATACCCATGTTTACAGTTTCGTACGATCGCACGAACACTAAAATCAAAGTATTACACAATTATCAAAACCTTAAACTCAAGAAGCAAACCATTGGCCCTATGTGCACCACTATAAGCACAAAGTTAGTCAGCCTCACACTTTTTGCAAAACAATACACACAGTGATTTGCAAAACACTAAACACACTTACATACATTAGACACAGAAGTAAATCATGATGTCACCTCATTGCAATTCCAAAGCACTGACTGTCAAACTACCAAACACATGAGCTAGTCAGTAAACACAACCCCCAAATGCACAAACACATGATTGCTTTATTGTAGACACTCCAATCAGGTTCAAGCACTATACAAATGCAGCAGGTAAGTTCACCTGCCTTTAACCAAAATGGAAGGAGTCAGAATAACAGTGAGAGTGAGGGGGTTGAATCCACAGAGGAGATGGGGTCCTCCTCCGTCATGCCAATATTAGCCCTTACAACACACCTCACATACTCACATTTTTAGACTGATTGCAAAACATAGTCACAGCAGGAAACCAAATGCACCAGACGCAATACATTGTCATCTGGGACAATGTGTCATTCCACCATGCCGCTCTGGGCCAGAACTGGTTTCAACTCCATCCACAGTCCACAGTTCACAGTTCTATACCTTCCACCATACTCTCCTTATCCAGTTTTTCTCTGCGTGGCGGTGGAAGGATGTGGATGAAATTCTCTGGACAGATCCAGCTAGGCGAAGAGATAATGTCTAGTATTTTCTATATTGTATTTTCTGTTTCCTTTATCAGATTTTTTAAATGTATTTACAGTATTATCTGTAATTTGTAACCTGTACTGGATACAGTATTGTATGTGTGTTGTTGTTTGCTGGGATAACAGCGTTATGCAGACTACTGCATACATGTTTTGTTGTGATTTTCCATGTTGACTGATTTGGGTGTATGGAGAGAAATAAATGATATTTTCCTCAGTCTGCAGCATTGGTCTTGTCAAGTGTTTGGTGAACTTATTGTATATTTGCACTTTCTCTGTGTACTTTTTATACATTACTCAAATCACTGAGAAGTAGAATTACTAAAAGTGTTTAAGGTTAGCAACAGCAATGTGTAACTGGTTCAGACATAATTAAGTTATATGAAAAGTGTGTGTTTCATATGGTGACAAAATATGTTTTTTTATAAAATAGAGTATAGTTTTGAAAAGAGTGTTTCATTTTGCAAAGGGTCTGAGGTGTTTTGCTAATTGAGTGTTTGGTGGGCTAATTGTGTGTAGTGTTTTGAAAAATCGGGCCCTGTTTTCAAAATCGTCAGAGAAATGTACAGAGCTACTCGTTAACTTATCTCGTTAATTTTTTTTTCTACCCTGTTCTGGCCGTTTTTCTTTTCTATTGCATTTGAACATTTTCAGTGGGTAATGTATTTTATTTTATTAGTTACGACAACAAAAATGTATGTGAAAGGATTAGTGTTTCTATGGTTAACTGCCTATGGCAACAAAATGGAAAATTACTAAATATATCCAGGGTGTTTTACCTCTCGTTTGGGGAGGGGTAATTTGTTCTTTGGGTTGGGAGGGTGTGGGTGGGGGGAACTTTGTGTTTTATGTCTGTACACTTCTTTACTCTTTTAGCTTGAATGTGTGTGTGGCAGTGTCATTTTAAAAATGCTGCAACATCCTTTAGTACCCTACTAACCTCTGATGAGCATGTTTTTTTTGTTTGTTTTTAAAGATGATTTTTTTTGGCATTTTCAAGCTTTATTTGATAGTACAGTGTTGAAATGGGGAGACAGACAGAGAGGGGGGATGACACTGCAACGAAGGCCGGAGCCAATATGGTACACGCTCTATCCACTACGCCACCAGAGCGCCCCGATGAGCATGGTTGATTGTTTGCGGCAAAGGAATAATGGTTGACAATATTACAGTACATTACATACAGTATTAGTTGGAACACCAAGGGCCTTAATCATATTATTAAGTGTAACAGGGTATTGTCCCATTTAAGAAGTCTGGATGTTAATATTGCTTTTCTCCCAGAAACTCATCTCTGGACCTCTGACCAAAACAGACTGCGCAAAAGATGGGTGGAGCAATTATATCATTCCATTTTTGAGGTGAAATCTAGGGGTGCTGCTATTCTTATTACAGTTTTTCACAATTGCTTAAACACATTTCTTGATAGAATACCTCACTTTTTCAAAACCCTTAAAGGCCAGGACAAACCGACCCGATAATCGCCGTCGGAGAGTCTGGAGGGGGCGGGGACACAAATCTGTTTGGTGTGTTCGGTGACGTTGGTCGTCATAGATGTCGTAGGGCTTCTTTTCAGCCGGTTCAATCGGCGTCGGGCAGTCTTTCAGTCGGAGCAATTTGATTGGTGGAGGCAGGGCTGGATTACTGCACGGGCACACCGGGCACAGGCCCAGGGGCCCAAAGGCACAGGGGGGCCCTTAGGCAGAGATACTGATTGTTACTTTTCATGTTGCATAGAGCTCAGTCACTGATGTCAATAACAGGGTCCAAAAAGGAATAGCCTAAATGTAAACATATTCAAATTTAACAAGATAGAAATCATCATGGGCCCCTCAACTAGTAGGGGAGAAATACAAAAGCAAGTTAAAAACAACAGCAGTCTAAGGGGCTCCATGAGGGGCCTTGAAGGCCCCCACACACATACAGAAATTAGCTTTCTATGTGTGAATTCTAAATTGTTCATAAAAAGTAGCTATCCACTCCTTATCTGTTGAAATGGGCCCCTCCATCATAGAACATGGGTCTGCAGACCAATCTACTGTACTGTTTTTACATTTGCAGAGTTCTGCCTGTTTAAGAAAAGTCTGAAAAATAATGTTCCTTCTGCATCTCAGGATTTGATATTGCCTCTCAAATTTCCTCTCAAAGTGCACCAGATTGATAGCCTGGCATTCCCAGACCTGCCACTAGGCGCTGGCAAATTAAATTTGCTGCGCGTGTTGGTCTGGACACGCTCCGTTGAAGCTTTATCAAGAAGACCAGAAATCTGGGCTCACGTTTCAATTGGTTCTATCTAATATGGGCGCGCCAGAGCCCTTTATATGGTGCTCTGGGGAGGACGTAACCGGATGACGACAGTGACGTGCATGCGACGTCGAAGCCGTGATAGTAAACATCAAATATGGCTGCGGATATGTTGTGTGAGTTTGAGACTGCTTTGGCCTCGACCCTTAACGATTTGGAAGACGGCACTCAAATCTTTCATTAGCAAGTAAGTGGAATGTTCTATTTTGCCGACCGACAACGGCAAACGTTTAATTTAACAGTTTAACAGCTGTTCGCTAAACGAAAGGGGCTTACGTCGCCTTGTGCATCGCTCTGATTGGTTGTAGTGCTATCCAACTGCGTGCAGTGGCATTTGAAATGCACGAGTAGGAGCCGCCCCTTGAGTTGGAAATTACTAATGATCGTGGCCAGACCCTCTATCGTTCAAGATATCAGGGTCTGGATTTCCAGGCTACCAGATTGATGCATTTTACTTTAAAAAGGTAAAAAAAAATCCGGGGGGGCATGCCACCGGACCCCCCAACAAGGTACAGGGTCCCTCCAAAAGTTTCCCAAAATCCTGTGGAAAACACTGACTTCCATAATATGTTTTTGCCATTAATTGCATGTATCTGTGTGGAAAAGTCATTGCACCTGACTGGATAGGGAGGATGGGGGGCCCTTTAAGAGTTTGTGCCCAGGGGCCCATTATCTCATAATCCGTCTATGGGTGGAGGGCTAGTGAATCAGTGAAGCCCGGAAGTGAGGCGGATAGCACAAACAGCTGACAACAGTATCGCATCGCTAGCCATTGTTTTAATGTGTTTGTTTGTTTCGTTCAGCGAGTACTCACATGCATCAACCCTTGTTGACTGCTCGACACCATGCTCAACACTCTCTGCTAAAAATGGTGCTCTTTATGGTCCATAAATATAAATACGTATGTATATCTGTGTTTATGGTCTAGAGAGCTGTCCCATCATTTCTGGTTTCCGTATTTTTTTGGCCCACAATACAGATTAGCGCCGCCTGCTGTTATGGAGACATTACGTCCCCCGCAGGCACAGAGCGTACGGAAAGTCAGTAGTCGGCTCGGTGTGTTCTTGGCACTTTTTTTTTGCCACGACGGGCAGACTGGAGCTGCCTGAATCGGCAGACTCCATTTTCGGGTAGTCGGACCGGTGTGTCCTGGCCTTAACACAAATCTCAAAACTCAAACACAAAATGCAAAATCCTTCACTTCTCTTGCAAAAGCACACTTTAACCTCAAAACAGTGTTAACTCTTCACTAAATGGTGTTTTCTTTTCAAATGAGAAACACATACATCATATGACTAGACATTTCTAGCACTCATTGAACACTGGTGTGCAGAATGGAAAACACTATAGTATAAATGCAAACCACTATATGAATGCTTTATCAGTAGAATTATGCCTTTGCATGTTCATACACTTTCACCTACAGTAACAACAAATACTTTACGGTTTTTGCCGAATGGTTACACACATGTTGCAGAATAGTTTATTTTGCCATTTCAAACAAACACAATGAATAGGTGACTGCAGTTCAAGCAATTCAGTGTGTCAGGATGAACTAAGAAACAATTACAGTAAAATTAGGGAACAATGGTAAAAAAACAGCGTTGTAAGGAATTGGGTGGTTGGATTATGAATCCTTTTATGGATACCGCCTCCGTTTGTGTCTGGCCACATCGCCTCATCAACATCACACTCAATGTCATCCTTTGAGAAGCAACAGGGAAATGATCACCTGATATCCAGTCTAAATCTCCTAATTATGGAGCGACTCAGGTTGGGCTGCACTCTCTGTCCAGGCTCCCTCATTGATAGGCCATGATCTATAACATGGTCCACTATAGTGTTCCTGTTGTATGTGTCTCCGTCTGTTGCGTTCTTTGTCCTCGTCCTCCTGTCGCTCTCACTCCTCCTCTTCCCCTGACTCTTACTGTCTCAAAGGAGCTGAGCTCACCTGGGGTCTATTTGTAGTGCTAAGGTTTAGACTGATTGGTATTCAATTAGTTAAAAAAATTTTCAAGAAGTGTGTTGGAGAATTTCAAACACAGTGCAAAGCATATATCGTGTTTGTAGGGTTGGTGCTTTGGTTTAGGGCATAGTTACAAAAGTTAGAGGTTGTGATGCTGTGGTCATAGCAGTCACTTTTAGTGTTTACAGTATTCGGCAAAAACTGTATTTGAAATGTGCAGTCTACTGTAAATCACAGAAAACAGGAGCTCATCTCTGAGTTTTTGAGTTTAGAAATGTGATTGGCAGTGTGTTCTGTGTGAATACCATGAGAGAGAATTCAGGAAGAGTGTGCAAGATATAGAGAATTGTGTGTAGTGTTGTGAAAAATTTGTGTTTTGGAATGAGAATATAATATGCCATTTCTAAGGCAGGAAATGTGTTTGGAGTTCAGCAGAATTGGTTAAGCAGTTGGTAAATTAGTTCCATATTATGCACATTGGGTCTCATTTATCAAACTTGCGTGGAAACTGGTGCAGATCCTGGCGTAGGGTGATATTTGCGCCAGGATCTGCACCAGTTTCCACGCAAGTTTGATATATCACGTGGGATTTATCAAACTGTCGTACTTCGCCAATCTCAGCGTACACCAGATCAGCATTGATAAATGCGGCGGCTGAAAACAATCGTAATTTGAATATCACGGCCCTATATTATCTCAGTTTAGAGGCCTCGCCCAGAGGTTTTACGACATGGACATGTGTAGGGCTGGGCGATATGACGATATCATATCGTGGACGATATGAAAGTGTCTACCGGGAGAGATTTGGCCATACCGTTTATATCGCGGAGAAAAAAAGTTAATGTGGCGGGAGCATATATGGAGCGGGAGGCAGCTGTCCCTCCGAGTCCCTATAGTTACACTGCAGTTACACCGCCGCGCCACAAAGGGGCTCTACAGCCGAGTTCTGGCCTGCAATACAGCTTCTCTACCCGCAACAGAAGAAGCCTCATCTGTTGCTCTAGCTGTCTAGCTCATGGTCTAGCTTCGGTGCGCCGTCACTAAAGTTAACAAACCAACTCCGTGTCACGGTGGCAGAGCAGCTGGTTTTAACGGTCAAAAATGTCATTGGGCAAAGGAAACTTGCTTGCTGCTTCAGCGTGCTGTTGCCGTGACGCAGAGTTGGCTTGTTTTAAGCCGCAAACTACATGGGTTAGCTCTCGTGAGCTAGCTGGCTAATAATGACATCTTTAGCCTTCACCCCCGTGCTGTTATTGTTGTAATGGTTTTATGTAACTTTAAAATGTCAAACTTGAAAATATTATTTGTGTTGAAGCTGGAGTTAAAGTATTACCAGACATTTGCTCATTAGTTAATGTTGACAGCTTTTTTAAATGAAGATGAGCAAATACTGCAGGAAAATTCAAGTCTTTCATTATTTTGATATAGGCTACTATCAATTGGAAAATGTAGGCTCTTTGGTTGATGCTGTCATTTTTATTTTGCGCTGACTGACTAAAGCCAGACTGGTGTGGTATTCTGCACCAGTTTCTCTTTTGTATGGAAATTTAAGTTCCAAGCAAAAATTTAAATAATCTAATGTGATTAAAGTTCAGTACGGTTATTGTAATCCTTTGAATTTTAAGGAAAAATACTATATCGTGATATATATCCATATCGTGATATAAAATTACCTATATCGTGATATAAGATTTGGTCCATATCGCCCAGCCCTAGACATGTGCATTACGGTAAAGAAGAGAAACTTATCTGAAGTAGAAATTGACAGCATAACAGCGAAAGTAGAACAAATAAAAAAAAGTTTCATTTCGGAGCATTAAAAGCGGCATCAAAGAACGTCAGAAGGCAGCAGTTATCTCCAGCTGAGGATAGTGAAGTTTAGGTTTACATCAGTGTTATCGCTCAAATGATATAAACTAGCATTTACAGTTTTATGTCGCTTTACATAGGTGAAGAAAAAGTAGTCTGACTTCTAAAAAAAAATCACCAGTGAAAAAAGTGTGTTGCTGCTCTGAAATGCAACACCAGCTGGAGGTGTGGGCATAATATAAAGAAATTAAAGAAATACACATCTGCAGAGATTTGAATGATTATGATGTATTGGCCCTTTCAGATAGCACTACTCAAAAGGGTTTTAAAAACTAATTTTTCGTTTTACTGTATGACAGATGCGCTTGGTACGAGTGGTCAGCTATCAGCTGCACAAACCGGCCTCCACAGGGCCAGGCAACAACCAGCTGTGAGAGCGCCCACCATCCTGCTCCACCACCGATCCTAGACCATTACTGCCGAGGTCCCGGATCGGTGAAAACAAGCCGAAACGTGCCGGTTAATGGTGTAAATAAATCGCTCGCTTTAGCAATCAATGACACATTAAAAGAGAAACTAAAATCTCAAAAGTGCGTCAAATAAATAAAATGTTAAGCTGAATGTTTTGCAGCGTATTTTTATCATAAAGAGCAGCGTATTACTTGCATAGCCTATATATTTAATACTTAGGCTAAGATTTTAGAATCGATGAATGAATGCAGCCCCGTTGCTGCAGAGTCCCCCCAGCTGCTCCAAGACAGAGCCAACTGCCCTTACGCAGTCCCATGCAGCGCTCCAAAGTGGCCTGTGTGTGCACTATTGAATCAGTTGCACACCATAAACTGTACATTTTTAAGTGATTAATATGTTCATCTCGGTCTGAGCAAACACTGCATCAGTATTATCTACTAACAATTGTCCGACAAAGTCATCGGCTACCCGGCACAGCCGGCACTGCAAGTCCATGCTGTTCAGAAACTTGCATACTGAGAGCTGGCGTGGGATTTGAGCGTACCCTACACTCACGTGACACGTCCAAATTGATGAATGCCGAGGTTTGCGTTGAAATGTGCGTTCACCCACTTTTTTGGTCTACGCACGGTTGATAAATGAGGGCCAGTGTGTCTGATGTTCCAATAAATGTGTTTAAACAATTGTGAAAAACTGTAAATGGTCCATGCTTCCACTCTCTTAACAGGAAGAATTCATCTAATTAAAATGAACATGTTGCCCAAATTTCTCAACCTTTTCCAAACAAGTCTTTCTTTTCGCACCTAAATAAGATTATATCTGACTTTATTTGTAATAAGAAGCCACTCCGTATCCGTAGGGAATTTTTGCAGAGGCCAAGATCAATGGGTGGTTTGGCTTTACCACATTTCCTATTAAACTATTGGACAAGCAACCTAAGAGCTATGGCATATTGGCTTAAAAACTACATCGACAATGAGACTCCTGCCTGGGTTCAGACCACTGCCTGCTTGCCATCGTCCCTCCCTGCTTTATTGTATTCTGCAATGCCTTTCACTCCAAGCTATGTTTCAAGTGCCCCCTTAGTACATCAGTCTTTACGTATATGGGCTCAAGTGCGAGGACACTTTGGTTGGCAGGCTGGCTCGCTCTGGGCCCCGATTGCGTCTAATCATCGATCATTTCATAATGACTATTTCTCGGCCTGGCAAAAGAAGGGTATTATTTCATTTAAAGATATGTACATAACAGGTGCTGTTGCTTCATTCGAACAGCTCAAAACTAAATGTTATCTACTGAATGTACATTTCTTTAGTTATTTACAGGTTAGGGACTGGGCACGTAACAATACAGGAGCGTTCCCTACAATCCCCGAACCTCAACCTATGGATAGTCTCTTCCCAGCAGACCCAGAGCTCAGGGGCACAATATCTTTGATTCACTATCCAAGATACTTAAGAGACCTAAAGCTCCAAACCCTCTAACAGCCGTTTTTGTTATTCAATGTACATCTTAGAGCACAATCAAACTGTATTGCCTTTGTCACTCTTATAGCCAGAATATTAATTTTACTTAATTGGAAGCAGGCTACTCCACCCTCCTTCAAGCACTGGATTAAAGCGGCTACGAGTAACATTTAAATATCTTTTAAACAGCCTCATGTTTCCTCTCATAATCATAAATTACCTTTAACAGCAAACGAGACCATCAGTGCAAAGAAAGACGTTTTTATATAGTTTTTATTGCTGCATTTGATCTGGTCGTACACCCAGTCCGATTTTCGGTTCACGCGTGCATGCTCTATGGTCACATATCCGTATTGGTCACAGATTTCAGTGTGGCACAGGAACGTGAATTGAGAAGCCTATCCCTCCTGGTGAGGGAAGGGGAGCGGGAGCCTTGTTTGAGACAGTTGTTTGTCGTCATAATGACTGATAACGGGGCTGAACCAAAAAAGAAAATGCAATGAAGCAAAGCTAAAAGGGAGAGATAGGCGGGCGGGAGGGCGTTGCCAAGCAACGTATACACAATTTCACGCAGCGAAACTAGACTGCAGTGTTTACTCCTAAATGAATGAGCGGTAGCCTACTAAAACAAAGTTTACTTTGCCTCACCAGCATCATCAGATGACCATTATTCATCGGAAATAGTCATTATTTACAACATAAACACATTACCTCATCATGATCCATACTAACTGCCATCTCTCGTTCATTCGCTTTGTGTGAGGACACGGGGACTCGTTCAGCTCCGTGAGAGGTGACAATGCATCAACTCATTGCAATCAGGTGTGTTTAGCACTTACTGGCATTAGTTGATGCTGTGTCACCCATAGACTCACGGAGCCGAAAAGAGTCCGGTGCCCTCACACTTTCAACACACGGACACGCACCATATTGCTTCCTGATTATTTGAATCCTGCACTCCCTGCACAAGCTACAAAACAGCTTCACGACAGCTGGCGTCGTAATAATACTACCGCTTTTGTTCAAAGGTGTCGCCAACGTGCCGACTTACTCGTAGTAGCTTTAAGGACACACTACAATTTCTGAAGCTTGAAAAGTTAAGATTCGCTTTAAAGGGTTCAAAGGACAATTTTAGTAATGTTTGGCAGCCTTTCATTAGTGCTGTGTGAAAGTTTCTGGAGCATCTAGAGATTTGCAGACCATTTGCCACCACCATTCTTCACTTGGGAGAAGGTTCTCTTGGTGGTAGGCAGAGTTGCGTTTTTGCCCAAACTGGGCGGTTTTGGTTATGACCAAACAGTTCAATTTTGGACTAATCTGTCCACAGAATAGTTCTTCAGGTATCTCCAGGTGCTCTCTGGAAAGGTTGTGACAAGCACTTTTGTTCTTTTTTGAGAGCAGAGGCTTATTCAGCAACCCTCCCTTGAAAGCCATGTTGACTGAGTTTTCTTCTTATTGTGGAATCATGCACATCTGTTCCAGATGCTACAAGAGAGGTCTTCAAATCACTAGATGTAATGTTTGGGTTGGCTTATAACTGAAAAATCACTTTTCTTGTGGTGCTTGTGGATATTTTAGAAGGAAGTCTACTTCTTCACTCTAAAAGCTCTCCATTTGTAGATGATTTGCCTCACAGTGGACCGATGGAGCTCAAACTTTTTTTACAACTCTATTCCTGAGATCCTCTGAGATTTTTTTCCGTTTGAGCATGTCTGACCTGTATGCAGGCCTGCCCAGACAAATGACTGGGCCCCTGAAAAGGTCCAGTCATTGGGCCCCCTTTACTCATACTGAACTTGTATCAATGTGCATGATGCGCTTATTCCTACATAAACACATACCTGTACACAGGGTCGTTTCTAGCCAGTTAGATTAGGGTGGGCTACTGGAAATAATAGTGAGCAGAGATACAGACGATGCGAGCGCGCACGGCGCACGAGCGGAAATTTTGTGCTCTTGCAAGATCTCTGCACCTGCTTTTTGGCACATTTACTGTAACATTTACTGTAATGTAAGCTTTTAGACACACCAATGCTGTAAGGGGGGGTTTACCATGATAGCACTGCTACCAGAAGCTTTCCTCATCAGTATAACAACCATCTGCTACCTTCGTTTAAAGCAGTGGTTCTCAAAGTGCGGCCCGCGGAAACATATCTGGCGGCCCGCATTGAATTATGAATTATTATAAAAAATAAATCATATTTCTTTTTTTTTTTTTTCTTTTTTTTTATTGAAACGCACAGAGGGGATGCGTCCCCCGTAACAGTAAAACAGTACAGGGGTCGAAACACTTTAATATCCCTCCTAATTGTTTATATTCATTCCCCAATTATTAATAATAACACCCCTACAGTGGACCGTATCTTAAACTTGCGAAGTTCGGCTGGCCTCTGCCTCTCGTTGCAGACGGCTGGTCAGCCTCCCGCAGTGCAGCAGGCAGTGTAGTGGTCCCAATGTAAGTTGTTAGATAGTGAGCTTGTTAAGCCCAATACGAAGCACTTTCTCACTTTAAAGGTGAATTAGATTAGGTCAAGTGTCTAAGGATGAATGCTAACATTATCTGGTTTCTAACTCTTTTGCCTAAAGTTTAGCTAACAAGCTAACGTTAGCTAGCTGCTGATAGCCATGGAACTAGCCTATCTGCCTAGTTGACTGCTGATAGCCCACCCTGTTTATTTCCAATGTATAGTGTCATAATAGTTAACACTGCTGCTGCATCATGAGTAGTGAGTCCTACAAAAAAACACTCCAAAATGTGATACGTTTTCAATGTGCAGAAAGTTTTGAACAATAAAGTAGAATAAATATTTGAATGCAATACAGAATGTCTCAGTGCCTTACTGATTTATATTCCATTAGATTTGTGTCAATGGGAGCTAGTTGTCTTTTCCTTAACATGTCCACCATAAATAAATACAGAAGACACAAATGTTCGTGAAGTGTTCGAACCTCAAATTTTTCTGGGGGACAACGCCCAGACCCCCGCTATTAATGTGTCCCCCCCAATGTTGAAATGAAACCTAGCCCTTCATTTATTAATTAAAATGTGTTAATTACACATTATTGGATGCAGACCAATACAATACATTGGCCACACGCTGGCCATTGAAATGATTTCAGTTTTTTCAATTGTTTTCCTTTGGCGGCCCTCGGTCCAATGTTTGGTTCCTGAATTGGCCCTCAGCTATCAAAAGTTTGAGAACCCCTGGTTTAAAGGCTAAATATGTAATTTTCTGATTTTCTTAGAAAATAATAGATAACATACAGAATAATTTCAAAGACACCTCAAAACTTGTTGAAATATCACAGTATCTCTGAATTGAAAATACAGTTCTGCTAGCAGAAATACTGATATTAAGGAATTTTCCGGGGGTCTAAAGCCCTTGAAAGTTCCCTTTTTTCCTTTCTTTTCTGGTACCCTGATTTATGTCCAGGTCCTGGCATCACTGAGCTTGCTAGGTTAGCTTGCTCATCATCAATGCATGCAACGGTTTTGAGGGGGGAAAAACGACCCATGATACTTTTAGTTTTTCAATATAAAATGTGATATATTTTACCCAAGTAACAATGAATAAAATGTTTTATTTTATAGAAAGTTCTCTTGCGAATATAGCGTTCATAATAAAGGTTGGCTAAGTTAAGTAATCAGCAAAAAAAAATGTAAAATTCTCTCGGGGCGGCTGGGCCCTAGAAAGCTTTCCCGCTTTCTACCCCTTATGGGCGGCCCTGCCTGTATGGGTTCAGTTTGGTGGCCCTAAACTGACCTGGTTTGGTCTCTGTTTTATCTAGTGCCGCCCAATTTCTTCCCTAAAGATCTCTCATTACATTGGTCTATTTCATCAATCAATTTGGCCCACCTGATTGTGTTTACCTTGCTCGATTTAAGCAATGCAGCTCAGGGTTCACAAACTTTTGCACATACAACAGTTGTCAAATAATTAGTTTTATGTTTTAACAATTGATTTCTGGAAAAGAAAAATGTTCAATTGATAAACAAACATCTGTTATTTCATATAAAAAATACTGGTATTGATAAAAATGAATAAATAATGGTTAAAATAAATAAAATTCCAAAAGGCTCAAGGGGTTCACAAACTTTCGCACAGCACTGTATCTGCTTGACCAGCTGTAAGGATGTACAAAATGTTCTTTTTCACTTGTATTTTGCTATGGATCCCATTAACTCCAAACTGTGCACACACACCTTTCCTTTTTTTTTGTTGGTGTTGTTTGTTTTATTATTATTATAATAATGATTGATTATTGATTTATGTTTGATCATGTTTGTCTTCGGGGGTAATTTCTTTTGTAATTGGATAATATAATGTTTTGCTATATTGTGAAAAATCAATAAACAGTGGTAAAAAAAATTAAAAAATTAAAAAAAATTATTTCTTCACAAGGGAAGGATTCTTCTGAAACCAAAGTACCAAACTGTCTGTCTGACAAACCACATGTACCGGCAACTTATTTTTTCTCTTGTTATTGTTTCTGATTTTTTAACCTCACGATAGACTTTAGACTGTATTTTCCCCAGGTGGAAATTCTTTTTCACATCACATGTACATTTATGGGCTGCACGCCGACAGACAATAGACAGAAACAAAGTAAACATACATACAGGATATATAAACAGGGTGGGACTGGGGTGATTTATCTTGGCCTTTTGTTGAGGGCTGCTATGGCTGCAGGCACCAGGCTTTTGCCATAGCGAGCCCTCCTGCACAACAGGGACCTGTACCTGCGTCCAGAGGGCATGACAGTGAAGTGGCAGTTGAGTGGGTGTGTGTTGTCCTGTGCTATTGTGGATGCAATGCGTGAGATGGCCTTGAGATTCAGTTCTGACAGTGTGGGTGTGGGGAGACCAATTATTTTGGCAGCTATATTTGTGACACGTGTGAGTTTGACCCGGTTTTTGACAGTGAGCATGTTAAAGAAGCAGATGGAACAGTAGAGCAGAATGGGTTGGACAATACTTTGATATAACAGCAGGAGGAGATGGGGGGCAACATAGAGACCTTTGAGTTTGCGTATGGCATACAGTCTTTGGTGGCTCCTTTTTTGAATGTCCGTTGTGTGCTGGTCGAAATTGAGGGGCACTTTACACGACAACACGAAATGGTGCAAACGCGGAAAAATTCCCGCGGTTGCACTATATCATTTACAGGAAAACAGCAAACGCAGGCATGAAACCGCAGGTTTTTGAGATCACCTACCAGGGAGGATTTTTTGGAAAACTTAACGGTTTTGGTTTCCTGTAAACACCGAAACCATTTCCCCTGATAACGCTGACGTCACGGCTCCACCCTCACACATGCGTAGTCTATAACATTTGCTGTCAAAATACCCACAACACAAGCGAGTTATAAAGTTAGAAGACAACATGAACGGTGTCTCCACGGCACCATCACTGTGATCAGCGGAGAGTGACGTGCAGGGCTAAAATATAGGCTAACACTCGCCAATTTAGTCCAAGCGATTACCGCAGTAAGTTATTGAGACCACCGGCCACTTTGGCTGGGGAAAGATTTGTGCTCTGCCTGTTTTTCTAGCTAAATAAACGTGTGTCACTTCTATATGCCAGGGACACGGCTCTCTCTACATTAAAAACACTATCAGCGTGCAGCGGTTAAGTTAGGCTACTGTTCAACAAAAGGAGCATTAAGGCTACGGCTTCACAGTAAAAGCATTTCACTGGCTAAACATTAATAGCATTTCACTGGACACACGTGAGTTGACTTTTATTTTGAAGTACGCCTAACAGGAAGGTATCCGCTCACGAAGCCCCTTCACTATCAGCAAGTCTTCTGTTTTTACGAGTTCAATGCGGTGAAATAAGAGGACAGAAAGCTTGTCTTTTAAAATATTTGTAACCCCAAGCTTACACCAACCGCTTTATGAACGTTAGTGGCATTAATTTTCGGTTACAGTAAGGTTTTATGCATCAAATTGTACCGGAAGAGCTATCTACTAGGCTGTGTCACCGCTGACTATTGGCTTGGCATGGCTGCTACACTGCTACTACAGCGATTTCAGCCCGTTTCCTCTGAAAACATGTGTACGGGTGAAGATGTCAGATAAATTGTGTCTGAACGGGGTTTTTTTTTAAACCAAAAACTGGAAAACTGTCACGTTTTCACCGTGTAAAGTTTATTGTCCAGTGTGAGTCCAAGGTATTTAAAGCTGTCAACTGTTTCTACTGTGTCATTGTTGATGAGAGTGGGGGGCTGGGCTGATGGGGTACCTATTGTTATTTCTAATGTTTTGGCTACATTGAGATGGAGGAAGTTATGTGTGCACCATTGGGAGAAGTGAGTGATAGTGTTGTGGTAATCCGATACAGAGTTATTATCTGATAGGAGGGCGAGGATGACAGTGTCGTCAGAGTATTTAAGGTAGGTGGTGGTGTGGGAGGGGCTGGTGCAGTCATTAGTGTAAAGGGTGTAGAGGAAAGCCCTGAGGGGCTCCGGTGTTGGTGGTGAGTGTGGGTGATGTGGATGTGCCTACCCGAACAGCTTGCCGTCTGTCGCTGAGGAAGTTGTGCAGGAGATGGATCAGGATGGGTGGAGTGTTGAGGTGATGAAGCTTCTGGATGAGCAGGTGTCTTTGGATGGTGTTGAAGGCGGAGCTGAAGTCCACAAAGAGGATCCTGGCAAAATTGCCTGAGGAGTCCAGGTGCTGGAGGAGAAGATGCAGCAGCAGGCAGGCGACAGCGTCCTCTGTGCCCCTTTTTTCCCTGTAGGCGAATTGAAGGGGGTCCAGATGAGGTTTGACAAATGGGAGGATGGTCCTGGAGCAGCAGTTTTTCAAAGCATTTCATGATTATGGGTGGGAGGGCGATGGGGCGGTAGTGGTTTGGTTCGGATAACCAGGGCCGCCGCTCCCTATACGCAGAGTACGCAGACTGCGTAGGGCACCAAGTTCCTGGGGGGGCACCCCAAAAAAAAAAAATTATAATTTTTTTTTTTTTATTTTTTTTTTTTTTTAAATTAAAAAGGAAAAAGAGATGGTCCGGGGGCCCCCCAAAATAGTTTATTTTTTTAAAGTTCATGATAATCATTACATTACAAAAAATATATAAATTAGTTATGAACAGGCCCATCGTTGTTTTTTCTTAATTGTGTAACCTATCCAGGGGTGGATTACTGCACAGGCACACCGGGCACAGGCCCAGGGGCCCAAGGGCTCAGGGGGGCCCTTAGCCAGAGATACTGATAGTAACTTTTCATGTTGCATAGTCAAAGAGCTCAGTCACTGATGTCAATAACAGGGTCCAAAAAGGAATAGCCTAAATATAAATACTCATTAAAATGTAACAAAATAGAAATCATCATGGGCCCCTCAACTAGTAGGGGAGAAATACAAAAGCAAGTTAAAAACAACAGCATTAGTAGCTCTGTCTAAGGGGGTTGAAGGCCCCCTCACACATACACAAATAAACTTTATATGTGTGAATTCTAAATTGTTCATATCCACCCTTTATCTGTTGAAATGGGCCCCTCCATCATAGAACATGGGTCTGCAGACCAATCTACTGTTTTTACAGTTGCAGAGTAAAGAGTGCTACCTGTTTAAGAAAAATCTGAAAAATAATGTTCCTTCTGCATCTCAGGATTTGATATCTCTCTAGTCTCTAAAATTTCCTCACAAAGTGCACCAGATTGATGCATTTTACTTTAAAAAGGTAAAAAAAATTCCACCCACCCCCCAACAAGATACAGGGTCCCTCCAACAATACCCCAAAATCCTGTGGGAAACACTGACTTCCTTAATATGTTATTGCCATTAATTGTATGTATCCGTGTAGAACATTCAGTGTACCTGACTGGATAGGGACAAGTGGGGGGCCCTTTAAGAGTGTAAGCCCAGGGGCCCATTATCTCATAATCAGTCTATGATCCTATCACTCAATTCCTTTGCAAAGGCAGTTTTTTCACAAGTTAAGCTGTTCTTTCTGTTAGTAAATGCTGGCAAATGTGCCAAAAAGCAGTCGCAGAGATCTTGCAAGGGCAAAAAAAAATTGCTCGCGCCCTGCGGACGCGAGCTTCTGGGTTTTTTTTTTATTTGGGGGGGGTGGGGGGGGGGGCATCACTGACAATTTCTGCTTAGGGCACCCAAAAGCGTAGCAGCGGCCCTGCGGATAACCTTCAACTTGTCCCCATCTTGAGTTATGCCAGCAACATAAGAATGCCAA
Source organism: Ammodytes marinus (assembly GCF_949987685.1). Lineage (NCBI taxonomy): Eukaryota > Metazoa > Chordata > Actinopteri > Uranoscopiformes > Ammodytidae > Ammodytes > Ammodytes marinus. The sequence continues at coordinate 1,850,637 of NC_137216.1, read as the reverse complement.
CTGTCTTTAGGCCTTTTCTCAGCTGATTTGGTGGAACGACACACACCAGTCCTAGGAACAGCTGGACAAACAATCCTGATATAAATGTCTGTAATAATTCCAACCCATTTGGATAAATTAATTGCACTTCAACCACAAGCTAATGGTGTCCTCTAAAATGGATTGTGGTGGAGCCACTGCCAAAATAACAAAAGACACTAGTCTTGCAAAGCCTGACCAAACTATAGCTAGTAGTATGGTCTGGATCCAAGCTATTGAGTTTCTGGGTATACGGGGGAAACTGGGCTGGCCTGTTTTTGGTACTTGGGTGGCGCTAAGCCCAGGAAGACGCAACGCGTCCTTTCACAATTGTGCAATTTGATGCCGACCATGAAGGTGCCGACCCAAAACTGCTAATGACACACACGCGCACTGTGTGTGCAGCAACATTATGAGCTGGATGCTATCAAACCGTATAAAACACACGCTCGTACTTTCTATTTTCTCCCGTTCTGAGCGGAGCTAAACGGTAGGCTACAGAGGAAGGGGAAGGGGAGGAGTTTGACAATGCTTCCGGCTCCATTTGACGGGAGTGCTATGGTGGTTGTCTATAGCAAAACTACTCTGGCTGTGTTCGGAAAGCCATACTAACGTCCTACTCATACTCATTTTTACTTCAATTTGAGTATGTGATGGTTGGGTATGCGAGTTTGGGTATGCGAGAAATTCCCGGATGAGTACTAACTTCCGGGAAGATTTTGGGTATGGATCGATTGGATACTTTTCCTACTCAACCGCCCCACAATGCACTGGGTCAATTCTAACCGCACAGGAAAATGAAATATTTTCGAGCAAGTTGCTAGGCAACGACATTGTTTGGGGTCCGCGATCTGACAACTGTACGTGCAGTCATTCATAAACTCTTATAATAGATAAGAGATGAAGATAAATACCTAACAACATTAGAGTCACTAAGTGAAATGAGTGATGCCAGTCTCATAGTGGAGAGAGATCAGAACTAGTGATGGGAATTTCGTCTGTTTTTAGTGAGCCGGATCATTTGGATCGGTTCACCAACTAGAGCCGGCTCTTTCGGCTCCCACCAAACGGCTCTCCATATAACATGTACTTTTTATAATTCAGCCAAATGTAGCCCCGTTTTGACTTATGATTCGTATGTGTAGGCCTACACCACTATAATTATTCAATACATCCTTTTTACTGAAGTATTCAAAGTAAAAATTAAATTTTCTAATAACAATACATTGCATAGCTCAGTGCTTCTCAAATGGTGGGGTGCGCCCCCCTGGGGGGGCGCCGTGAGTTGTCAGGGGGGGCGCGGGCTGCCTTGATTTCCAACTGACAAAAAAATAAAAAATAAATAAAAATGTAAGTGCTAGCAAGCGCTATGTGTGCTTGTGTATGGTCATATCCGAGCGAAAGGCCACGATTTGCAGTAAATAAATGTCCACATGTGTCTCCAAGTGTCTCTGTAGGTTATTTAAAAAGAAATCAAGCAAGTAGACTAATAATAACGTTAATGAATTATTGGTTATCGCATCACAGAAGGCCTATTGGCCTATAATAATAAAAAAACACCACCTTAACTATGTTTACAGTTTTAAAATGTTTTGAATGAAATGCAAACCTCAGTGAATCATTTGCTCTTGTTTCTCTGTCCTGAGATTCACACAGACTGAGCGGTCTTGTTTAAATGTTACAAATTGAGCTAATATACTGAACTTTGAATGTTTTTGCTGCAGAATTTATCTCAGCTAATTTTTGTTATCTAATTTGATAATAAGGTGATTGTATGCAGAATGCTCGTGCCAGAAACTCATACAGTGGTTTTGTACAGATAAATAAATAAATATTGGCAGGTTCTCAATAGTATTTCAATTTAGGGGGGGCGCGAAAAAATTTCTGTCCCCTAGGGGGGGCATGACAGAAAATAATTGAGAAGCACTGGCATAGCTGATTGTTTTCATTGCATTTAAAGACCTTTTTAACTCTCTGAAACCACCAATTAAATGCACTGACTAGCTTGTAGACCTCTCTGATAGACAAAGCCTACATAGAAACACCTATACAAATGTAGGCAAACTTTTTGTTGAAAAAAAAAAACGACTCTCAGTTGGGAGCCGACTCCATTTGTTCACTTAAAAGAGCCGGCTCTTTGAACCGGCTCGTTCGCGACCGACCCATCACTAATCAGAACTGAATGCTGTGTTCGACCACACACCGCGGCTCGTCCAGCTCAACTCACAGACAGCTGAGTGCTGTCTGATGAGCCGGACAGAGAGCGTCGGAGGGATCCTCCGCCTCGAAACATAATTATAAAACAAGAAGTCTAACACAGATGATGAACACAGGACTGTAAATATCTAGTTCAATATCTAACCTGTGGAGGGCGCTTACACGCTAAACAGCGTCTAAACGGCCTGAATCTTATAAGAAGAAGAAGAAATTCTTTATTGCTTGAGTATACTTCAACTGAAAACGTTTCGACGCACCTCACATACACAATCGATCTTTGAGTAGACAGTATGCAGTATATAGATGGTGAGTATGTAGGATGTAGGACGCTAGTATGGCTTTCCGAACACAGCCTCTGACACTAACTGTATATGCCTGTAATAATAACGTGTTTGTTCCAGGAGAGACCAGTGTGGTTTTGCGCTCAGCCATGGTGCCGCTCCTCTCCACTAAGACCTGCAACCAGCCAGAGGTTTACCATGGCTTCATCTCCTCCTGGATGATCTGTGCAGGATATCTGGAAGGAGGAACAGACTCCTGCCAGGTACACACGCTTTACTTTTAGCATTAAACCCCCAATACATACGTGACTCTCACAGGCACTTCCTGGTTTCTTTCTAGTAGGTATCTGATTTTAAAATGATATCAAGTGTAAAAATATAGGGCGCAACATAACCTGGTGATCAAACAAGTCCCAACAAGCACACATATTAAAAAATTTTAACTATTCCTTTAAGCAAAACATCAGAAATACTTGATATGATTGTTAGGTTATCGTGTTTTGCATCTCAAAAAAGAATAACGCAAGTGATAAGAGGCTTCCGGCCGCGTAGACATGGCGGACGACTAAGAAAAGGCATCTCCTTTACTCCTGATTTTTTCGGTTGAAAATTTTAATTGAGCCTGAAGAAGTAAAAGTGGATGAATAATAGCAGGTAATGAATTTAAGATCGGGCGCGATTACAAAATAATTGGTCCAGGCAGAGCGTATGAAACGTTGGGAATCAACCAAACTTTTGACCCACACGCTCCCCACAATGGCAGAGGGAACGGAAATAAAACAGCAGTTATAAACGTTTGATGTTTGTTTGGAAAAAAAATTAAATTCAATAAAAATTGTTCATGGAAAAAAAAAAGAAGCGCTGGAACTTACAGCGGATTTTAATATCATCCAAGCACATCATATCTACAGAGAACATGCTGAACTAACCATCATTGTACATTTTCTGAACTGCGACATGAACAGAAAAATACTACAGACTGAATGGGTAAAGAAAGTGACTCAAAATGGAACGTGGAATCTTTTTCAACCATGACTTCAAAACAAAAGTGAACAGTGAGCCAGAACCGATGAGAGAACAGCTGAGGAAGAAAAACATTAGATCATACGCGCCAGCAAAACAGAACATCTTTCAGGAAGATGGATCTTTGAACATGTATGATACACCCAGAGACACATCTAACTTATGATGATCTAAGGCCTCACATTTTATTGAGCTGACGTTTTTATCCAAAGCGACTTCAGGTAAAGTGCGTTCAACCATGAATGTACAAACTCAGAACAACAAGAATCACGTCAGTACTTAAGCTTCAAATAAACCAAACTACAAAGTGCCACATGTAAGTGCTGCATGTTGGAGTAACGTGTGACTTTTTTTTGTGTAAGTATCCTCTTCCTAGTCAAAGTGCAGTCTGAAGAGATGTGTTTTAAGCCTGTGGCGGAAGATGTGTAAACTATCAGCTGATCTGATGTCAATGGGGAGCTCGTTCCACCATTTTGGTTGTGTAGTCGAGTGACACGAGCTGGATCTCAATTCAGGGGTTACAGCCTACATAGGCTGCATTTGAAGACCGATTGCGTCATAGCGGCGCGCAAAGGCTTGTTCCATTTGCAAGGCTCCTTCATATGCGGCCGAGAAATGCAGCCTTCGTTTCACGGTTTTGAAGGCTGCAACAGATGGATCCTTCGCAGCCCAACATATCCTAAGATTCATTGCGTTTTTTTCCAGAGATGGCATAAAATAAAATAAAAAATAACAGGTAACACTTTACAATAAGGTACACAAAATTGTAGTAGCTACTACATACCTACTACATACCAACCTATGTGTTAGGTAGCACAAAAAGAAAACCCTGTGTTAGGTAGCACAAAAAAAAAAAAAAAACACATAGGGTTTTTTTTTGTGCTACCTATGTGTTAGGTAGCACAAAAAAAACCCCTATGTAGTAGGTAACACAAAAAAAACCTATGTAGTAGGTAACACAAAAGAAAAAAACCCTGTGTTAGGTAGCACAAAAAAAACCTATTTGTTAGGTAGCACCCTATGTAGTAGGTAACACATATCTATGTAGTAGGTATGTAGTAGCTACTACAATTTTGTGTTCCTTATTGTAAAGTGTTACCAAATAACAAAACAGCAACGTGTTGCTCCAACTTCTTAACTTTTATCTTCCTTTCTTTTTTTCTTGTACTTTTTTTTCTTTTCGTCTGGTAGGCAACTTCTTTTTCTTTTTTCCTCCGTTGACAAGGCTGTTTCCGTTGGCAGCAATCAGGGTTGCTAGGCAGCACAGGAGCGGCGAGTCGTCACGCAAGGTAACGACTTGTTACGCAAACCGGAAATGCTCGTAAAAGGAGACCTGCGGAGACCGTTTCGTTTAACAACGCTCGTTCGGCCTTCACAGGCTATAGCCTTCATAGACCGCGTAGACCGCGTCCTTCCAAGGAATGAAGGAATCGGCAAACTCCATTTTCGGGCGACGGTCGGTAGTCGGACTGGTGTGTCCTGGCCTTTAGGTGGATGTGCTTCACCACAGTCAAGTGAATGTCTGGAGAAAATGTGTTCATACTGCTCAACAAGTTCTCTCAACTCTCTAGTGGAGGCTGGCATGGCTCCAGCAAAACAATGTGTGGGAATGAAAAAGATCTCTGGTTTCAAAATGAAGGAGAATCAAAAGGTTTCTACTTTTATCGCCTCAGCAGGCTTCATCGTTTCTTTCAGGCAGCTGCTGCAGCTCAGAACCGACAGGCCCCATTCAAATGAATGCGTGCCTGCGTTTTCGCCAGATCGCCTTATTTGGTATGAACGCAGCCTTTTAGGATGCTGGTCTGGATGGTGTCTGCCCCAGGGCCCAGCCTTTTGGGATTCTACAGCACCTTGTAAATCTTAAGAAAGTTCCCGTGCCGTGCAGTGTAGACATCATGCCTGGGTCGGTGGTTAGCAGCACAGGAGACAGCAGGAGACTGTTCACTTACCGTTCCTCTTCACCCTGAACACCTCAATATAACTCACATTCCTTTCTCATCTGCTGAAATATTTAGATAACTCAGCAGTTGTTGGGTGTGTCAGTGCAGGAGACACAGTTTAGGAAACTGGTGGAGCACTGTGTGGCATGATGTGGGAACAACCATCTCCTCTTAAGTATAACTACGATGATGGAGACGGCTATGGATTTTGGTAGGACCAGGATGAATAAACTCATCCCTATTTCTACTGTGGGAGAAGAGGTTGTGGTGGTGGAGGGTTACAGAAACCTGGTTCACCTGAACAACAGACTGGACTGGAGATATAACATGGAGGCTGTCTACAGGAGGGGACAGAAAAGTCTGCCGTTACTTGCTTAAATGACTATCGCCCAGTCGCCCTCACCCCAGTAATCATGAAGTGCTTGGAGAGGCTTGTCCTTAAATACATCAAGGACGTCATCCCTGCAGGCCTGGACTCTCATCAGTTTGCCTACAGGGGGAACCGTTCCAGAGGACGCAGTCTCCATAGCACTTCATGGCGCACTGACCCACCTGGAGCATCCAAACACCTGTCAGGATGCTACTCGTTGAATTCAGCTCTGCGTTTAACACTGTCATCCCGGACAAGCTGACACTGTGTGTGTGTGCGCCGATACACACACTCACTCACACACACTCGCCGAGGGACAGACAGATTCTCGGCAGACTAGCTTTTATCCTCCCCAATTAGTTTATTAGTGATGTAAAATCAATAAACGCGTGTCTCCAGAACATATTTAAAAACTTTGAAATTTGAAGAAAAAAAAAAAAACGGTTTTCGTTTATTGATTTTTCCTAAACAGTTATGATTTACTAAACGGTTACACGTGTACACGTGCACACCCCTAACAGGAACACGCTCCTCTCCTCATACACGGGGAGGAAGTGGACCGTGTCAACAACATCAAATTCCTGGGCATCCACATCTCCTCTGACCTGACCTGGTCTCTGAACACGTCACACCTGGTGAAGAATGCCCAACAGAGACTTTTTATCCTCAGGAAGCTAAAAAGGGCTGGACTCTCCTCTCGCCTGCTCGTGAACTTTTACAGGTCCACAATAGAGAGCATCCTCTGTCTCAGCGTGACAGTGTGGTATGGCAGCTGCACGGCAAAGGACAGGAAGGATCTGGCCAGGGTGGTGAAAACGGCTCAGAGAATAGTGGGGAGTCCTCTCCCAAATCTGGACTCACTATACACCAGCCGCCTCCAGAAGAAGGCCAGGTGTATCGCATCTGACCCCACCCACCCGGGCTACGGACTGTTTGTACCTCTGCCATCTAGGAAGAGGTACAAATAGAATAGAATAGAATAGAACTTTATTGTCATTGTACAAGACAACAACATTTTGTTTGGAGCTCCTCCAGTTGAACAGTTCAAAATATTAATATTTATATCAATATGAGAAAATATTTAAAACAAAACACAAAATATCTAAAGACTAAAGCAAACAGACTAAAGAACAGCTTCTTCCCCAGAGCTGTGAAAGAGATCACCCCCCCCCCCCCCCCCACTACAAACTCAGTACCTCCCCCAACCAGACTGAGAACCCACAACCACAACCATATACTTCAATATGTCCCACTGCAAACATGCTACTTTAGTGCCACTTTGTGTGTGTGTGTGTGTGTGTGTGTAGGTGAGAGAGTGAGCGAGCGAGCGGACCTGGACCGATGGGGTGCGTGTGTAAATGAGTGGAAGTGAATATGTATGCATCTGCATAATATTTGCAGACAGTATTTGTTTTATTTATGTATATTTTTTATATCTTGATGTTTTTACTGTGTAATCTAAGCTGCAGCCGTCAGCAGAAATGTTGTTGTGTGCAAAACACACAATAACAATAAAGACTTCTTGAATAGACTACATTACATTTTATTTAGATGAAAAGATTATCCAAAGGGACTTCCATTATTCAACAATGAAGGTACACACTCAGAACAACATGAATCACGTAAGTACTAAATCTTCAAATAAACTAAACTACAAGGTGCCACACGTAAGTGCTACATGGAGGTGTAACAAGTGCAATTATTTTTTCTTTTAGTCAAAGTGCAGTCTGAAGAGACGTGTTTTAAGGTTGCGGCGGAAGATGTGTAAACTATCACTACACAGCCTACTGGAGCAGCAGACAGACAGGCACTACACAGCCTACTGGAGCAGCAGACAGACAGGCACTACAGAGTCTACCGGACAGACAGACAGACAGACAGACAGACAGACAGACAGACAATACACAGCCTACTGGAGCAGCAGACAGACAGGCACTACACAGCCTACTGGAGCAGCAGACAGACAGGCACTACAGAGTCTACCGGACAGACAGACAGACAGACAATACACAGCCTACTGGACAGACAGACAGACAGACAGACAATACACAGCCTACTGGACAGACAGACAGACAGACAGACAATACACAGCCTACTGGACAGACAGACAGACAGACAGACACTACACAGTCTACTGGACAGACAGACAGACTGACACTACAGAGTCTACTGGACAGACAGACAGACTGACACTACAGAGTCTACCGGACAGACAGACAGACAATACACAGCCTACCAGACAGACAGACAATACACAGCCTACCAGACAGACAGACACTACATACACACTGCTGGGCAGACAGACAGAGAGACAGACAGACACTACAGAGTCTACTGAACAGACACTACACAGTCTACTAGAGGGACAGCAGTGTTTTAGTGTTCAGTGGTTAGCATGTTATTTGTAGCCATGCAACACTTTACTTCTAGTAACAGGAAAGAGAAGTATGGACTGCTCTCCTTTGCCTGCATACCATGTTGCTGTTGCTGAGGATGGGAAGGATTGGTGATTTGGTGAGAGATGGGGACTCTGTAGGCTATGCCTGTTTCAGCTATGTGTCTGTGTTTCTACAGGGAGACAGTGGAGGTCCTCTGGCCTGTGAGGACTCGTCTGTATGGAAGCTGGTTGGAGCCACCAGTTGGGGAATTGGTTGTGCTATGAGGAACAAGCCAGGCGTTTACACTCGCATTACACAGTCACTTAGCTGGATCCGCCAACAGATGGAGGTCAGTACATCAAAAGTGGTGGCCCATTTCTTTAGAGGGTCAGGTCAACATATTGTCAACATGTTTCTGCAGGACACACACGTTTGAGTATGCAACATTAAAACAAACTACATAGATGTATTTAGATAGAGGAAAGCTGCATTTGTAAGAGTATTTACCCATTATAATAGACAACAAAGTAGCTTTCCACCAGTCTAAGGACAACAATCAGTGACCTCTGCTGGGTAGTGGCACCAATTGACAAGAAGAGGAAAACCTGTTCGTAATGTGTGTTTTTTTATAACAGCGTTTCATTTAAAAGTCATGAAAAGGGACAGAGTTAAGAGAGAGAAGTGCCGTGATATAAATATACAACAGTGTTCAGTCATGGTAGGCATCATCATTTGTTGAAAGCATCTGATATGTGCCTGACCCTGAAGTTTGATTCTACTGTAAGTTTTTGGTCTCATGACACTAATCTGAATGTCCCAGTAACATGTTAGTGTAAATGAATGCAAACATGTGCAGCTTGAGTGAAGGGAGCTAAACTACAGCCATATTTTTTTATTTATTATATAAAATTCACTGCAAAGTGGTTCTGCTTAAAATAATCAAGGGATTTTTTTTTACAACAGAGGAATTTCGAAGTCTATCTGAAGTCTGTCTATTACTTTGAAATAAGACCTCCATCTATGTAAGTCAGGCCCTTGTACTTGGCATGCTAACTCAATGTCACTGAAACTTACTGAATACAACAAAATGAAGTCATATTAGTATCAGTAGTGGTAATGATTATTATAGAACTCTTAAAGAATAATTCAAATAAAACCTGCATTTAAAAAGTCTGATTTCTTTAGTAAAACTTGGACAAATGAACCATTATCTAACAGCTGTCTGTGACCTTATTGTGTGTTGTTGGCCCAGCTGGATCTCCCTCTAAGTCCAGCTGTCTTGGAATGCTACACTTGATCCCAAGTTCCTTTTACCATTTAAATTCTGTGATGAGTACTCAAGCCAATTACAGCACAGAAAAACTCTCAGTAATTTGTAAGCATACAGGCATTTAAAGATCTTATAATTACTTACTTAATTCATTTAGCAATTATTCTCATTACAACTTACCCCCATATTCATACAGAAATCAAACTTTTCTCAGCTATGAAAATGTTTAGCTGCATATCCAAACCTTTTATGGAAATATCTGAGATACCATATGCATTTGATGTATTTCAAAAAGTCCCAACTTTCAAAATAATCCTTAAAAGCATGCTTGGCCCTATAATATATATAGATTTAAAGACAAAAAAATCTTATAAGCGACAACTACAAGTGCATCTCTTATTATTAGAATATCATGGAAAAGTTAATTTTTTCCTGTAATTTAATTCAAAAAGTGAAACTTCTATATATTCTGAAATATGGCAGGCCTTTTTTTGTTTAATTTGGCTGATTACAGTTTACAGCTCATGAAAATCAAAAATCCAGCATCTCAAAATATTAGAATATTCCAAATGGACAATTAAAAAAAAAATAGGATTTATAATACAGAAATGTCGACCTTTTGAAAAGTATGTTCAGTCATCCACTCCATACTTGGTCTGGGCTCCTTTTCAACTGGTTGGCTGACCATGGTATAACTGTGTTTGATTGGCCAGACAACTCTCCTGACCTGAACCCCATAGATAATCTATGGAGTAATGTCAAGAGGCAGATGAGACACACCAGACCCAACAATACAGACGAGCTGAAGGCCATTATCAAACCTGGGCTTCATAACACCTCAGCAGGGCATTAATGCAATAATCCATGCTAAATAAGATCCTAGACCAAGTATTGAGTGGATTAATGAATATTATTTTCAGAAGGTCAACATTTGTGTATTATAAATCGTTTTTTTGATTGTCCATATGGAATATTCTAATATTTTGAGATGCTGGATTTTTGATTTTCATGAGCTATAAACCGGAATCCCCACAATAAAAAAAATAAAAAATAAAAATGTAATATTTCAGTTTGTGTCTAATGAATCTAGAATTTATTGAACTTTCACCTTTTAAATTAAATTACAGGAAAAATGTACTTATACATGAAATTCTAATATGAGATGCACCTGTATGTTACTATAGACATAGATCATTCAGGTTTGTGTCACTTGTGTTGAAATGTTCCATTTCTTTGCCGTCTTTCAGAGAGAAGAGGCTCTGAGAACAGACAACTGAACCACCGTGTGACTTCTCAAGGGATAGAGTTTGGATGTTTCCACATCTGACAAAAGAACCCAAATACCAAAAGCGATAAACTGTATCACAACTAGGGATAGACCGATATGGTTTTTTCAGGGCCGATACCGATATCGAGTATCGGTAGTCAAGGGGGCCGATAACCGATATTTGGAGCCGATATTAATTTGCAGAAAAAGAGAAAATATTGGTGTCAATTTTGAATAATACAAACTCCAACACTTAATTTTATTTAAATGCCTTTAAGCATATGTTTAATAAACACAACAGTTTAAATAAATAAATAGTTCCCTGAAGTTTTATAAAGTAAAACAGAGTTAAATTAAATTTGCACAGAAATGCGAGTCTAAAACCGATTAGTAATCCCAATTGAGCAGCACCAGATTGTGGTGGAAAAAGCAGAGTTGTTCAGCGTGCTCTCCAGTGAGACGGCTTCTTTTGCTCTCGTAAATTGCCGAGACTTCACTGAAGACGCGCTCACTTGGGACTGATGAGGGTGGTGCACAAATAAACTTTCTTGCAAGTAGCTTGAAGCGCCCTTCGTTCTGTCTCCACCACTGAAGATTATTAAAGTTCTCAATCTTAAAGGTCACATATTATGCTAAATGCACTTTTTAAATGTGTTCTAACATATCCATGGGTCCACTGTGTGCCTAGAGACTGCCAAAATATTAAAGAAAATAACAATCTCTCCTGTTCTCACTCTCCCCCTTTCTGAAACCCCCACCCCTCCCCCCCAATATACTCCAGTCAGAATTTTCCCCTTTTCTGACCTCACAAACTGGAAAGCCAGAAGCTTCCACTGTGCAGCCCACACCCCTATTTCTTATTGGTCCACGGCCCTGACAGACAGAGGGCGAGGCGTATCTGGCTTTGCTTCCGGACAGGGGGCGGGGGCAGCTCAAAGATTGTATATTTACGAGGGGAGCTGCAGCTCTTTTTAAAAAATAGGCCATTGTGAGATTAGCTGAACTTCAGCATAGTACAATAAATTATCTGAAAGTTTTTTTCAGCAAACAATTAAAGAAAAACGTATTAGGGACCACTAAGACCATATAATATGGCGTATAATAGTACCGAAAAGTGTATAATATGGGAGCTTTAATCTATCTCTTAAAAAAAATAAAAAAAGGGATATATAAAAAAAAAATTAAAAAAAAGGCCGATGCCGATATGCGTCAAAATGCTGAATATCGGCGCCGATAATCGGCCCGGCCGACAATCGGTCGATCTCTAATCACAACAGTATGGCGCAGGCTTTGATCCTTATAAAGAACCCTGTTTGTATGCATAGGTGGAGTAGAGAGAAGAGACAGTGCACAGCTCAGAGTTAGGCATCGTTTATTCCAAAATAGAAAGCTCTAAGGCAAAACAGACAAGATACGCTTCATAAAAAGCAAGACAGACTCAAAAAAGGAACCGAGAGCCCCTCCCCAGAGGCCCTACACCCTCCAGGCTACATGAATTTAACCTTTCAAGTCTCAACTTTACAAGAGGGATAGAAATCAGATTACTGAAACTAACAGACAACTGTTTTACAGTACACACAACATTACACATATTCAAACATGAGGCACCCCAATTTGTGCTGTAATAAACATATTGATAAAGAATTTAAATGTTTCACTACATGTAAATGTAGTGGCAGGGGAACCAACAGAGGCTGCAGGGCGTACTCCCAGTCCGTTAAGCAAGAAATGTCCAACCTTCTTACTGCTATTTTTTAATGCAGTAGCATGTTTGTGTACATAAATAAAAGTTAAATGCGTGCAAAAAGTCCACTGCTTCTCATTGTTGGAGGAGTTGGTATCAGCACAGATACTTCCCTTCCAGGGGTTTCCACCTCAGACCCTTGTGATTGTGTGATTAGCATAGTGTTCTGGATTGTGCATTTGAGAAAGTCACACCTACGCTACTACTGTAAAACTCTTAAAAAGACATTATGTATGGTATACACAATGAGGGTAAAACTGGAGCTGTATTTAAAAAAAATTATCACTGCAGTCACATAACTGTATGATATCTCATCAGATCACTGTGTACTGCAACATCCCAGTTAAGTTATAAACAATGCTTTACAGAACCACGCAAATGTTCTGCAGTTTAGTGTCTTTGATCAATTTCACTAAGGGTCAAACTTTCTTTTTCTGCATCTTGGCAACAACTCTTTAGAAAAGAACACAGGTAAGGCCTTGTTAGTATGAGAAGTTTGAAACCAATTTAAATAGTCATTTTCATCAGCATTCAATTTCTTTTTTCTGTTTTTTAGAAAACTTCAAAGAACCCTGGAAAACAGGGTCACTAGCTTTAATTATGAATCTGTACATAAATATTCCTTACAAAGCAGGAGAAAAACATAAAAAACAAAACAAAAAAAACACTAATTCCATATGTTTGTATATAAAAATAAGCATCTCTCCTCCTCCTCCCCCCAATCCCTCTGCTAGGCCTGCAGAGCCATGGAGTTATAAGATTGCGCACATCTACTCAAAACACAAGCATGCAAAAGGTAGATAAGACAAACCCTTACAGTTAAAGTGTTGGCATCCAAAAGTAAAGTTCAACTGGGGACAGGTAACAGGGGCCAAGATAAAAAAAAAATCATGAGTCAACATTTATTAACGGAGCATACAAACTTGCTGCAGGTGTTTTTTAACACTTTTTTTTCTTCTTCCGTTTGATTTAATATTTTTTTAGCTTAAATATACAAAAAAAAGTGCACTCGCATACATCAACTAAATAATTAAAAAGGGGTTTCTGAAATGAAACTCCTGATGTACTCACACAGCATAAACTGCCATTCAGCAGGGTGAAGGATTGGAAGAGTGCAGGACCGTTCCCGTCCTGTAGTTTTGTGCTTTATGTAAACCTAATGTGTGTGTCTATGAATCTATGATTCACCGTGGGTTTGAGAACACGTCTTGTGTACGTGTAGAGCAGAGTGTGTCCTCTACTGCAATGAGTCGCTGTTGTCCAGGCCCAGCCCGACCATGTCTTCATCATCCTCGTCTCCACTGTCCCCCGACTCGTCTTCACTATGGCCCCCGAGCATCACCTGCTGGACAGCCAGCGTGGCTCCGTCTGACGACAGGCTCTGCAGACCCTCCATGTTCATGGTCACCATCGTACCTGAGGATTCATTCAGTTATTACCTTTACAACAAACACTTTATCCGTGGATGGGACCCCCACAGAGGGTCCATTGGTTTGAGATCTGTACATAATGTTATGGCTGATTGTTGTATGTATGCTGAAGCAGACAGCAAACAGGTGATTCCATTTCAGTTAGACTTACAAAGCTATAGCAAGCAGGTTTAAGAATTAGCTTTTAAGATCCTTTGTTTAAAATAGATAGAGTCTGCCATGTGGAATTATTCACATGTGTTTTACACACATTTCACCAGGACTCAATACATTACAATTACTAAGACTTTCTGGAGTACAATGCCTTTATGGAGGTGTGTCAGATCACGAACTTCTGAATGTGAAAGAATCCAATAAACTGAAAATAATGAAACCGTGGTGCTTTCATTGATGGCATGTTGTTACAGCAGGATTTACCTGAAAAGTGAGATATTGATGACAATGATATATATATATATATATGAATCTAAAATATATGAAAGTTCAATTATTATCATTACATTATGGAAAAAAAATATATATATCTGACTGCTCATTTCACAACATATAAAATACATTCAACGGCCACTTTAATAGGTACACTCAATTTCTTGTTAACACATAACTAATGAGCCATGGCAGCAACTCACTGCATTTAGGCATGTAGACCTGGACAGGACAACTTGAAGTTCAAATCGAGCAACAGAATGGGGAAGAAAGGGGGTTTAAGTGACTTTGAATGTGGCATGGTTGATGGTGCCAGACGGGCTGGTCTGAGTATTTCAGAAACTGCTGATCTACTGGGATTTTCACGCACAACCATCTCTAGGGTTTACAGTAGGGCTGTCAAAATGAACACGTTAACGCAGGGTGATTAATTTCTGAAATGAATGCATTCATTTTTTAACGCAATTAATGAAAGTGTAGAATGATCCGCCCCATACATCCCACCCGCTCTGCACTACAGTCACTCTAACGTTGTGTCTGACCCAGGAACAGTAGCTGCGCACACCAAACGTAGCAGCACGCAGCAGTGTTTTAAACTGCTAACCAATAAAGAGCCACTGTGGAGCTCTGGGGCGGACTCGTAGTAGCTGTGTTTTTAAATATGGCGGGCATGAGGTTTTAGTTGGTCTAGTTCGGGGGTCACTAACAGGCGGACCGCGGTCCGGGTCCAGACCCAGACGGCGTCCTGTACGGACCCGGACCTGTAGTCAATACATTATTTAAGTATTTTAAATTTTGACGGGGCGCTTCTATTTTGACCGGCGCAGCTTTTCTAGACTTTACGGTACTGGTTTAGCGAATCAGGAAATCCACTGACCAATTGCATTCGAGTTAAGCCATCCCGCCTTTAGCTACTCAGCCAATCGAATCTGTGCATTCCCGGCTCATCACAGAAAAAGAGACAGTGAGCGATCATGCGAGACATGACAGAGAGAAGTGCGATAATTACGAGAATTACAGCGAATTAAGTCAGATAAGAGTGAGAAATACAGCGGGAGAGGGGTAGTGACAGCGAGAGGAGAGTGAGAGACAGCGAGAGGAGAGTGAGTAATACAGCGGTAGAGGGGTGTGAAAGACAGCGGGAGGAGAGTGAGAGACAGCGGGAGAAGGCCGATAAGACAGCGGGAGAAGGCAGAGAAGAGTGAGAAATACAGCGAGACAGAAAAATAACTAAAAATGGCGCTCTCTAAGAAGAGAAAAGTGGACAGCGAAAACAGAGCTTTCAACCCAGAATGGACAGACTCATTCATGTTCATTCTTCCAACTGGAAACACAAAACCAGTCTGTCTCATATGCTCAGAGACCGTGGCACTCATTAAAAGTGGCAACGTGAAACGCCACTATGAGACAAAGCACAAAGTGTTTGACCAAACATACCCATCCAAATCTGAACTGAGGTCACAGAAAATAAGCAGTCTCAGAGCCCAATATGAAAAATCCACCCAGATCCTGACCCATTCATTCACTGCCCAACAACGTGCTAATGAATTCACTTGGATTTTGGGGCAACACAAAAAGCCATTTACTGATGGAGGGGTTGTCAAGGAGTGCATGAGTGCGGTAGCAGAAACCTTATTTGAGGGGAAACAGAAAGAAGAGCTTTGCGACAAAATAAAACAAATACCCATGTCAGCATCATCAGCCACAAAGAAAAGCGAAATGTTAACCCAGGATGTGCTAGCCCAGCTGGATGAAGCCATTCATAAGGCACCATGTGTAGGCTTAGCTGTGGATGAGTCCACTGATGTGTCTGACAATGCTCAGCTGTTAATTTATGTTAGGTTCTTCAACCAAGACAAAAAAAGAGTTCTGTGAAGATGTGTTAGGTGTAACTCCCCTTAAGACCAGTACAAGAGGAGAGGACATCTACCTGGCCATTAAGGAGTTATTAGTCTGGCTTGACCACTTCCGCCAGCGTCTATTAAGCGCTGGCGTCGGCAAACAACGCTACGCCTCCGTTGGCTGCTTCCCGGGGTTAGCCCCGCCGTAGATGATTGTGATTGGTTTAAAGAAATAAAAACAGGCCAGCCCAGTTTCCCCCCGAATAGACGGCTCTAAACGGAGTGCTTCCAGACCATACTACTTGCTGTAGTTTGGTCTGGCTTTGCGAGACTAAGGAGTTATTAACAAAGCGAGGAATAGAGCCAAAACAAGTGGTTTCAATCACCACAGATGGAGCCCCTGCCATGATAGGGAGAGAGAAAGGAGCTGTGGCAAGAATGAAAGAGGATAATCCTGAGCTCATCTCTTATCACTGTATCATACATCAATCTGTCCTGTGCTCCAACCTGTCTGATGAGCATGCTGAAGTATTGAACACTATGATGAAGATGATCAATTTTCTCAGGGCATCCTCTTCCTATCAGCATCACATGCTCAGGGAATTCCTTAGAGAAGTTGATGCAAACGCTGATGATCTGTTGCTGCACAACAATGTGAGATGGCTTAGCAAGGGCAAGGTGTTAGAGCGCTTTTGGTCCATCAGAAGGGAAGTAGCAGCTTTCTTGGAAGAGCTGCCAAGTCAGAGGGCAAAAGAGTTTTCTCTCTTTTTAAAAGATGAGAAAAGGATGGATAACGTGGCCTTTTTAGCTGACATCACTTCACACCTCAATGAACTTAATTTGAAGCTACAGGGCAAGGACAATACAATTTGTGAACTGATGACAGCTGTCCGCTCCTTCCAGAGGAAACTTGAGGTGTTCAAGGTAGACCTGCAGGGAGACTGTGCACACTTCCCAGCAGTGCAGGAACAGGTTCAGGGACAGAGAGATGTGTCTTCTTTTGGTGACTTTGTCGATAAGCTGATTGTAAACTTCCGCAAACGTTTTGACAGCTTCCACTTTGGACAGCAGCTCACCTTGTTCATTCAGAACCCATTTCTAATCACTGATGTCAGTGGTTTCTCAAAGGAGGTCACACAGCACTTCAAGTGGGCAAATGCTGGGCCTCTCCAGATGCAACTGATTGATCTTCAAGCAGATGTGGCGCTGAAAGAGCAGTTTGGAATAACTGACCCCGCCACTTTCTGGCTCCAAATGGTCCCTGAGACAGCTTTCCCAGGTCTGAGGAAAGTAGCCCAGTACACATTGACCATCTTTGGCTCCACATACAGCTGCGAGGCAGCATTCTCTGCAGTGAGCATAATTAAAAGTAAATATCGTTCCAGGCTCACCAATGAGCACCTGCACATGTGCATGCGAATGGCCCTGACATCCTTCCAGCCCAGATTTAAACTCCTGGCAGGACAAGCTAGAGCTCAGTTTTCTCACTGAACAACAGAAAGTCGGGGAGTGGGATAAAAGAGGGAAAGACAGAGAAGCTAAAACTGTTCAATTGTAATAGTGTTGAGATATATATTTTTTGAAATTGGTTGAAACTGTTAAAACATTCACAAAGAAAAAGGGGACACTCAAGTTGCTGCTATATTTTATTTTATTTTTCAAAAACAAATTATTTATTTTATCTTTATTTTAAGATTATTATTACATTTATTTTCACCATTTTATTTTTAAATACAGCCCTTCTTTTCTATGAAGAGATTATTTTCAGTTGAACCTCCCTAAATAATACATATCTTCAGTATTATATATCTGTATAATTGTTTAAAAGTGAGAATAAATATTGTCGAAATGTTTTTGAATTGTTCTTTCTATATTGATCTGACAGTCAGTTGTTGATTACATGCAGACGTTGATACAACTAATAGGCTACTTCACTATATAATCACACTGAATCTTAACGCAAGTTAGACATTATGATGTTCCGGACCTTTGCTTGAGGACATTTTCTCTAACTGGACCTATTAGAATTTTAGTTGAATACCCCTGGTCTAGTTGGTCAGGATAATCTCTCCCTTGGCCCTGACATAAGCGGTTCACAGTTCCAGACCAGCTCTAAACTGGAGTAGCTCTGGAACCAGTTTTCAGGCCGGTAACCGGCTCTCTAGTGGTGAGAAACCAAAGAACTGGTTCAAACTGAGCACCAGCTCTGAACCAGCCCCGATTCTGCGTCCGTAGGAAAGCGGTAAGAGAGGTTAATCTGAGCAAAATGCTTATATTTGCCAGGGAGCATAAAGATTGGACTTTGGAACAATGGAAAAAGGTTGTGTGGTCTGATGAGACCAGATTGACCCTGTTCCAGAGTGATGGGTGCATCAGGGTAAGAAGAGAGGTGGATGAAGTGATGCTCCCATCATGCCTAGTGCCTACTGTACAAGCCTGTGTGGCAGTGTACAGTAGGATCTGGGGTTGCTTCAGTTAGACAGGTCTAGGTTCAGCAACCTTATGTGCCAAATAAAGCTTATCCAAATGATGCCACATCAAATGTGTGCTGTAATTAACCCTCTGAACCCTAGGGCTATTTTGGCCGTTTTGCATACTTTTGATCAATCCTTACTAAACTACAGTAAGAAATGTTTATCATGCCAAAGTTTGGTATCTTTTTGTTCAGAACACCCTAACCTATATGACCCGATAGTTATTTATTTAATTTTGACATGATAAATTATCATATTGGACCAAAAACCACATGATAAATGTAAAAACGGATTAAAAAATATATTATTGCTACCATGGGTAACGCAAACATTCCTATTGAATTTTTTTGAAAGCTGAAAATAAATACATGGAATGTTTTTATGGTAATTTAAAAGTTTGATTGAGGTGGCATCAACCTTCATACAAATTTTATGAACAAATAGCAGGTGAATACATAGGCGTTTTCCCCAAATTCCTCAAAGTTCTGTCAATCATAACACAGTGGGCACATACAAAAATTTTAAGCTTGCTGTGTTTGGTATATTTTGTTTCAGTAAAACTTCACCTACATTACCTGCCAGTTTTTTTTTTCAATTTGACATAATATTTGAACATTATGGACCCAAACCACAAAAAAAAAGGAAAAAAAAAAAAACATATTTTTTTCATATATGCCTTTTTATTAAAAAAAGCTAGGCCTAGGTAGACCTATATAATAAAACATACAGTATATGGATACATATATGACATGTATATGTAATAGGGATGGGCATAATTAATCGATTGCTCGATCATTGCTCGTTAAGAATATTGTCGATCACGTGAAATTGTTTTCGATCATATAGCTGTTGTGTTGCACAGTGTGAGTCCGGCAGCACAGCAATGAATTTCACTATGTGGCAGCACCAAAGACTGTATGGGCAGCAATTAAACATCCGACCAGCAGGGGGAGATACTTAACTAGTAGTAGGAGACAACAGAACAGGCTCAGGCAGCAGCCTGCAAGCTGCCGTAAACAGGAAGAAGTCAAGGGGATGTTTGGCATCTGACAGGTCCATGGGACAGCTTTAGAACCGAAAATAACTAGGTGCATTAAGCATTGTGAAACCTTGTATAAGTAAAACACTTAAACAAACTGAATTATGTACCACTTGTACATTGAAGCCTACATCCGACCCTGTTTAACGTGTGACGTTAGCGCCGCTAGCATTAGCTGCTAACTTTAGCGTCTATGCTTTCCTACTTCGCCTTCATCAGGGAACTAATTTGCACATATTGTTTATTAGATGAAGTAACGTTAGGTCCTTTAACACCCAGAGAAACGTGCCGTGCCCTTATGCAGTCTTTGCCAGCATCTTAGGAGGCGCATATGTGTTTCAAGGTATCGTAGCATTGGCTCATAGCCTCGGGCTATCACCAGCGCCACAATTTATTATTACCAGTTGCCTTTTCTTAGTAGATTGTTGTTTGCCTAGAAGATCTTGGAATAAAGATGTAATTGGGTAAAAACCTCTTGTATACAGTCTATGGTAAAACGCTGTATTTTGGATGTTCTGTTGGCATTTTTTTAATATGTAAAAAGATAACGATTGCTCGATAATTGCTCGTTAATTTTCCCGATGATCGATCAATGAAATTTCTTAAAATGCCCATCCCTAATATGTAAAGAACATATTATTAGGCTACTGTGTCTGTAGGCTACACGTTATGAAGGCTGGCTGCTGTGTGTGTACTCAGTGCTTCAGTCAGACAACAATGGCTTTATGAAGCCTACATAGTCATACTTTGACTCTGAGGATGAACTGTCCTCTTCCTTCATGTCAAAGAACAAGCTGATAGCTTGACTCACGTTCAAAGTTTTCTTCAATATGACTAAAACATTCTCAGTAGTCTATCTTCAAACCTCTCAGTACCTCTCAATCTTCCTCCGCGTCTGTCAATTTTGTTAGCTAGCAGCCTCGTCTCTCTCTCGCATAGAGAGACTCTCCCACAGCTCCCGCCCCCTGTCACTCTTCTTCTTCGTCTCTTTTGGTGTAGCTTCGTATCACTCTGCCAACCCCTGCCCCTCCTCCTCCCCTCCCTGGTAAATGCAGCCTGTTGAGTAGGAACTAGTTTCCGGCATCATTTTCTGATCGTAAAATGACAAAATAATGGCCGCGACCATCGAATTCTCATACTTTTGAGCCCGCAAAATAAAATAGATATATATCAACTTCAAACCATTATATCTCTGGTTATACTGGGTCAATTTAAATGAAACAAAGACTGGCATATAGCTTTAAGCCAGTACTTTCGACACACACCGGCGAAGTTGGCCCCGCTCTAGTTTCTATGCTGCGTCAAGTAACGCAATGCTGCGTGACCAGAACGCAGTACTGCGGGCTCCGGGTTCAGAGCATGGACATATAAAGAAATGGACACCGTATTGAAAAATGGCGCCCATTCATTCCTATGAAAGCTGCTCAGGCGCAGAGAAGCAACAAGGAAGCTGCCATATTGCTTTCATGAAAACCCTGGCACGCCCAAGTGTATGACGTGCCGCTCCCCCCTCCTCCCTCGAAAACAAACTGAAAGCCGTTAAAAGCCGTTGGACTAATAAAATGCTTTATGTGGCGTTTTGAAATGAAAAAACTTCAGTTTTAATAGTATATGGTCTCAAGATAAGTTTGAGCCTATGATTGATATCCAGAAAAATTTTGCGGCGACACAATCTTGTTCGCCGCTTGTATTGGTGTGGACGGGGAAATCTGCCTTAGGGCTACCATGAAAATAAGCTCCCATTCACAGCATGCAGTACCAATGGGTTGGCCACTAGTCCATGCTGGCTGCTCGGAGAAGGCAGCATCCTGGGGGCCTGGTTCAGAGGGTTAAAGCTAAAAGATGGCCAAACAACATATTAGTGTTTCATTTAGTTTTTTGTCCAGGCAGTGTTTTTGATCCATATTGATGTATTGTTAGTTCCCTAGTAGGAGGCACACTTTCGTCTGTATTGCCCGCTTCAAATGACGGTACCAAGGCAGTATTGAGACACCCACCAAAGCTGGGCTTCGACAAAACCACTGATCGAAACGACTCATATAGTATAGTAGTACAATATGAATTAGGTCATTATATGGCTTTTTAAAAACATGTCCAATAAACGTACATTCTGGTCCCATTTGAACAATAAACAAAGTGGATTAGAGATTGATGTCATTCTGGTACAGCTTTTCAATAGGTTTGAATGTATTCCTTAAAGAGCACTTATTCTTTTTTATGACCTATAAACGTTATAATGATTTATAGTCATATTTAACCATACTAAAGTGTCAAATAATGACTTACATGCATTTAGACGTATTCCCTGCTGACCGTCTAGGTTGGCTGTGCAGAGCGCTTAACACTAGGACAGCCGGTCGCGATTCACTTGTTCAAATTTCCGGGATTTATCTACGTAGATCAATCTGGATTTTCCATGTATGATAATGCTGCAACGTGCTCAGGCACGCTGCGGCCATGCCCCCACCTGCCTGCTCAAATCTGCCCGTGCGCCGTTGAAAGTGTTCCGGAAGGTAACCAATCACAACGGAGTGGGGTTGGCAGGAGGGGGGCGAGGGGGCGGAGAAGGACAAAGCCTAGTGTTGACAGAGAATGCTGAAAACGTCTAGATGAGAGGAAGAGTTTCCCGAAAATCTACATAGTTTTTTTGTGCTGTGATTTGTGTCAGGTTGCTCTATAGGAGTCATTAGGGCTGGGCGATATGACGATATCATATCGTGGACGATATTAAAGTGTCTACTGGGAGAGATTTGGCCATGCCGTTTATATCGCGGAGATACAAAGTTGATGTGGCGGGAGCATATATGGAGCGGGAGGCAGCTGTCCCTCCGAGTCCCTATAATTACACTGCAGTTACACCGCCGCGCCACACGGGGGCTCTGCTGCAGAGTTCTGGGCTGCAATACAGCTTCTCTACCCGCAACAGAAGAAGCCTCATCTGTTGCTCTAGCTGTCTAGCTCATGGTCTAGCTTTGGTGCGCCGTCACTAAAGTTAACAAACCAACTCCGTGTCACGGTGGCAGAGCAGCTGGTTTTAACGGTCAAAAATGTCATCGGGCAAAGGAAACTTGCTTGCTGCTTCAGCGTGCTGTTGCCGTGACGCAGAGTTGGCTTGTTTTAAGCCGCAAACTACATGGGTTAGCTCTCGTGAGCTAGCTGGCTAATAATGACATCTTTAGCCTACTCGGGGCTTCACCCCCGTGCTGTTATTGTTGGAGACAGCCAGCAAGGCTGGTTTTATGTAACTTTAAAACATGTCAAACTTGAAAATATTATTTGTGTTGAAGCTGGAGTTAAAGTATTACCAGGCATTTGCTCATTAGTTAATTTTGACAGCTTTTTTAAATGAAGATGAGCAAATACTGCAGTAAAATTCAAGTCTTTCATTATTTTGATATAGGCTACTATCAATTGGAAAATGTAGGCTCTTTGGTTGATGCTGTCATTTTTATTTTGCACTGACTGACTAAAGCCAGACTGGTGTGGTATTCTGCACCAGTTTCTCTTTTGTATGGAAATTTAAGTTCCAAGCAAAAGATGAAAATAATCTTACGTGATTAAAGTTCAGTACGGTTATTGTAATCCATTGAATTTTAAGGAAAAATACTATATCTTGATATATATCCATATCGTGATATAAAATTACCTATATCGTGATATAAGATTTGGTCCTATCGAGTCATTAATGAGAAATTAAGACCAGAAAAGTAGTATAATAGGAGATCTTTAACCCGCACTTCATCTCCACTAATCAGAACATATACTACAGCCACACATAAGGAAGTGGGGGGGGGGAAGACACACTGTATAGGAATATTACATGTATAGTTTGTTTTAACTTGAAAAGAAAAGGTACCGTCTGGCATGGTAACTTGCTGGTGAGTGCCTCCTCCTGTAGCGATGGAGTCAGGCCAGAAGCGCTGCAGTGGCCGGTTCTGAGGCGTCTTCTTCTTGGCTTTTGGTGCATCAGAGGAGCTGGCATCCAACATTGGCTGCAGGATCCGCCTCCGTGCATTGATAAACCTGAAGACACAAGATAACTGTGGTAAGGGTATCTGTTGATATACTGACTACAAGATGCGCTTGCAGACAGGTTGTGAATTAATCATCTCCACCTAAAATTCATTCTAATCAACCAGCAATTCTCTCATTCAAAGATGCAGTTAGCAACTTAGTTGGAAAAATAGTGAGTTATTGATCTAATATTATTGAGGCTGTGGTCCTGGTCTTACAAATGTGTCGCTCTAGAAAGAAACCTGTTCAGCCTGTACATATGTACAGTTTTTACTTCTGAGTGCAGATATATGGACAAGACTGTCTGAGTCTGATGGGTTATCCTAACAAACAGCTCTGTGGCTGACTGAGCTAATTGGCTTTCACAGTGAAAAGGGGAATGACATGACAACAAAAACTCACCAGTTGTTGACCTGCAGAAGTGTCAGGTTTGTCTGAGTGGCAATCTGTTTTTTTTCATCCTCTGTTGGATACGGGTGCTACAGAAGAGAAGACAGAAGAAATGCTTCAGTGTATTTTTGAAAGCTTGAAGCGTTAGGCAAAGATGTGATGCGCTCAGACTCACCCCGATGTGCTGGAAGAGCCACGAGCGCATGACGTTGGTGGCAAGTTTAGGCAGAACACCACGCTTGTTCTTGGGTGAGTTCTCTTCGTGACTAAAGAGGCTCAGGTCCTGGTGAAACTGCAGCTGGAGCTGAGCACAGAAATATGGCTTAACCTAGACGGCTCAAATATACAGTATATGGCTTTATCAATGTATTTTTGTTTGTCACCAACACCAAACTGTTGTGTTCAAATTCAAACCCTTTCCCACTCTGACCATGTACATTTTAATCTTTAGATTTACTGCAAGCACCAAGCACTCTGAAGCTTATTTGTAACAAATCAAAACTAACATCTCGTCAATTAATACAACACAGTACAACATTTAAAATCACAAAATGCATTTTCCAATCGTTTTTGATGCAGAGCACCAAGTATTAACTGTTAAAGATTATCAGCACAAGTTTGGAACCACTGATGTAGAATATTCAGCAGCCTAACAGTGAAAGGAGAGATGTAGTACCTGATTGTTTTGAACACGTATTGTACCAGGAGAAAGGGCCTGTGTTACCACCTGGCCCTGAGGAGTGACCACTGTAACAGGCTGGTATACTGTGCCACCTACAGTTAACGGACAGGTATAGCACATATTCAGTTTGATAGATTATGCTGAGGATAAATAAAGCTGTGTGTTCCAATGTTACATGACTGAGTCCAGTACCTGAGGGAGCGCTTGTATGCCATGGTGACATCCCTGCCACCACCTGGGTGGGGTTGACTGCTGTCACTGTAACATTGCCTTGCTGCAGGGCTGATGCCGGCACCATGATCTGACCCTGGGGACTGATAGTGCCTGAGATAGAGCTGGGCATCTGCAGAACATGCAAAACAGAAGTCACACATGGATGTTTTTCATGTTAATAGTGAGTAGCAGGTTAGAGGAAGGAAATGGGCTGAAATAGATTAAGACAAAGAAACTTAACAGAAACATTAACATCATCGGTGTCTATAGCACTTTCACGTCAAAGGCAACAACACAACCAACTATGTGTGGTAATTGCGATAGTGGTGGTGCTTCCAGTCCATACCTGAGTCTTGGTAGGTGAGAAGCCGTGGGCTGGGCCTTGTACAGGGGAATACGGGCTCCCTGGCTCGGCACTCAGCAGAGTCTCGCTGTTCATCTTGGTCTTGAGGCAGGCAATGTAGCGGCTGCAGAAGTCCTTACACAGGTCACTCACCTTCTCCAGCTCCAACAGGTGGATCCGCAGCACCTGGATGGCTTTCACCATCTACAGGGCAAGAGAGTTGCTTTATTATTATTTTTGAAAAAAAAATTAACTCTTTATTTAAAATATTTTTACATGTTTACACAAAATACAGACACAAGGAACATAGTGTGGGGCACTACAGTTGAGCGTACATGATTCCACATGTCCACGTCAAATGCCCTTTAATTGTCCACAGACTTTCACAGTGAAGCAGCGTCCAATTCTTCCGATATAAAGACAGTCCATTTTTGGAGGAAAATTTCTCCTTAAGATCTAACAGAAAAAGTCATCCTTTCCATTGTAAAGATCTCCTTGATTATATCCCTCCACTGTTGAAGGCTTGGCGGCTCAGGCTTGTGTTAATTTCTTGTAATTGTTTTTTGCAGGCAATAAACAATATTTTACACAAATACCAGTCCTTTTTATCAATAACGTCCTCTCCTATTGTACATAAATACAGGACCTTAACATCAATAGGTAGATCATATCCCAAAACCTTTTTCAAAATGTAACATACTGTATTACTCAACTACAAAATATTTGAATGTTCCAAAAATGTGCGAGTGATTGGCATTAATTTGTCCACACTGTCTCCAACACTGTTGTCGTGACTGAGATGATTTACTTTTAATTTGGGCAGTGATGAAGATGCAGATCAGGTTTTTCTAGCCGAATTCTTGCGACTTGTTGTTGAATGTTGTGTTTTCCAAATTAAATGCAAATCCTCCAGGGATATTTCTGTTTCTAATTAAGTTTCTAATACTTGAGGTCCTGCAATTATTGTTCTCAACCATACTTTTTCTTATTTTCATTCTATCACCTCTTTTTTCTAGCTCAAACTCTTAGCAACATTGTATGCAGAATAGGGGTGTAACGATACACATATTTGTACCATACCGTGACGGTACAGGCACGTATTTGGTGTTACAGAGGTGGACCGCGGTCCGTTCGTGGCGTACATAGCGTTAATATATGGCGAATGTACAGGCTTGTTTTGCGGTGTGGAACTTAAAACTTGTAGTCGGAGTTCCCCCCGGACCATTTAGCCTCCGGCTCGCTCGCACGTGCGCAGTAGCAGCCAGCGATTTAGAGTCCATGGTGAGCACAGCATGAGGGTGCAGTGTTGCTAACTTAGTGACTTTGGAGACCCCTCTGGCAGCTTTTTTTCAAAAAAGCGACTAGCGACAAATCTAGCTACTTTTTCTGGTGTTATTGGTGACTTTTGGAGACTCTGTCGCTAAAGCACGTATCGCTCTTTACTTCTAAACGGGCAGCGGCTGGCTCCGAGGCACCTCCCCCGCTTGGACATATAAGCCTCGTTCGACTTGGAGCCGTCTTGCTCAGACCTGCGCAACTATGACGCGCGTCTTGCTGAGCGCACAACAAAAATGCTGCATAAATGCTGTGCGCTCAGCAAGACGAGCGTCATAATTGCGCAGGTCTTAGCAAGACGGCGACATCTCAAACGAGGCCATAAGCTCCCCCGTCCCAGAGCACTGACACACTTGCGCAGCAGCCCCTCCCAGCTGCGGTCAGAGCAGGAGATACACACCTCTCCGCTCAAGTGTTCCGTTTGCATCCCTATTAGCAGTTGTAATAGGCTACCCCTCCTTTCTTTTACAGTCTATGAGTAGTGCAAATAAAGATGTTATACAGTGCTATCAAACAGAGAGCGAACTGCATGGCGAAAGTCAACAGGAAACCGGAGCTCACAGGCGCACCCCTGTCATTCAAATCCCGTTTGTGGGATAACTTCGGATTCCAGTAGAATTATGAAAACAGTGATAAACGTGTGGAACAATGTCGGCACACAGGTTATTGTTTCACCGCAATCGCCTATGTATGTATGGACATATAAAGGGAGCCAACACGTCGAACATGCATACGCATTTGAAAAGGCACCATCCAGGTCACCGTTACTGTGAAGAAAATCAAGCTGTGCAAACCCAAGGCAAGGCAAGGCAATTTTATTTATAGAGCACATTTCAGGCACAGGGCCACTCAAGGTGCTTCACAGGGTTAAAATCAAATAAAGAATACAAATACACAAAAAAAAAGGAGCAAATTTAAAACATGGATAAAAATACAACATTTAAATAAAAGAATTAAAACATTTTACCAAAAAAAAAATTATAAAAAAAAATTACAGGTTAAAAGGGAAACAAGAACGTTTTGAGACCCGATTTAAAAGAGCTGAGAGTCTCAGCGGACCTCAGACTCTCTGGCAGGGTTTTTCCTGCATTCAAAAAATGTTGGCGCCCGCCAAAGGAATTTTAGCGCCCCCCAAAGGAAAATCCTCAGCGCCAAAGTGTTTTTTTTATATATATATAGATAAATAAATAAAAATCTACTTGAAACGGCTCCAAATGTGTTTCCATTTCCGTGCCATTCCAGTCATATTACTTGCAATCTCAGTTGTAAAAAAAGAAATCAGGTCGGGGATAATCGTTATTAAACTATCATTGTTCCGCTCGCCGGGGCATGCAGGCTTATAAATGCAGCGCACCCTTTCAGCCGTGAGCTCCGCTCGGCCCCTCCCTTACCTGAGTTTAGCTATCGGCTCGTCCAGAGTAGGAGGGAGATGTTGCGCATTGCCGGGTGTTTTGAAAAACTTCTAGATGACGAGAATAAAGGTAAAACTAATTGTGTTGTCTGAAAACACTTCAGACTCACAACAAACTAAAATAATGTGCAAGATTTGTCACACGCGAGTAACGTGACATACGACCGAGACACAGAGAGAAAGAAAAGTGATATACGACCTGATCTGCACCTCTAAACATCCCGACCAATTTGTTTATTCACTTTAAGTCGAATCATAGTGGTCTATGACCAAGCAATCAATGAATACAAACACAGGAAGTTTAAAGCTCCTTGACTCCTGCCACCACAACTGTCAACACTACAATGCAACTGCCTATCCAGCCAGCTCCATGACATAAATAAATCATGCCCTTACATTCAATGCTAGCAAAAGACGTGCCCTATCAACACCATTTACAACTGGTTATTTTTATTTTGACATAATTTTTTTAAATTATTAAAAATATGTTTCACTTATTTAGCCTATTTCTATTCTCCCTGTTTTCAGTTCAATTAGGCCTTTGTTTAAAGTCCAAAGTCATGGTGTTATTAGAAAAAAACCTTGTTAAAAGTAAAATAAATGCATAATGTTCTTAAATCAATGATTAACTGTCTTTAATAATCGTGATAACACAATGTGATTACTCAAAATAATCATGATTATGATTTTTTCATAATCGAGCAGCCCTACCTTCTTCCATGGTTTAGATCAATTAGAAACAATTAAAGTATTAAACAGGTAGGCCTAGTCATTATTAGTATTTTGACTTCATATATAGGTTGTTTATTGTGATTTCATAAGCGTCAGTGAGCTCCATGGTAACACAGTGATTGACAGGCTGACTGAAATGCTCTTGAGCTGGACAGAAACTCCCCTCTCCCAACCCAACACCCCTCTTAAAATACACAAACCGTTTGCCTTTACTGTCGCGACCCCAAAAAAAGTCGGTCGCGTACTGACCCCCAAAGGCCCATTCTGAGCCAGGAAAAACCCTGTCTGGCAGTCCGTTCCAGACATTGGGCGCATAAACGCTGAATGCCGCCTCTCCCTGTTTAGTCCTAGCTCTGGGGACTTTTAAAAGACCTGTCCCAGACGACCTAAGGGCTCTGGGCGGCTCATAACGTATCAGCAGATCAGTAATGTATTTTGGCCCTAAACCATTTAAGGCTTTGTAGACCATCAATATTTTAAAATCAATTCTTTGAGTGACAGGAAGCCAGTGTAAAGACCTAAGAACTGGGGTAATGTGATCTACTTTTTTGGTCCTAGTGAGGACTCGAGCAGCAGCGTTCTGAATTAGCTGAAGCTGTCTGATTGATTTTTTAGGAAGGCCTGCAAAGACACTATTACAGTAGTCAAGTCTACTAAAAATAAATGCATGGACAAGTTTTTCTAAGTCCTGCTGAGATATTAGCCCTTTAATTCTCGATATATTTTTAAGGTGGTAGTAGGCTGACTTAGTAATTGATTTAATGTGTTTTTTGAAATTCAAGTCGGAATCTATCACTACTCCAAGATTTCTAGCTTGGTGTGTGCTTTCTAACATAACAGATTTAAGCTGTGCGCTGACTTTTGATTGTTCATCCCTGGCACCAAAGACAATTACTTCAGTTTTGTCGCTGTTTAATTGAAGAAAGTTTTGGCACATCCAGTCATTGATTTGTTCAATGCATTTACTTAGTGCTTGAATCGGACTATAGTCTCCTGGTGATATGGTTATGTAAATTTGTGTGTCGTCTGCATAATTATGGTAGCACAATTTGTTTTTGTTCATAATCTGAGCTAGCGGTAGCATGTATATGTTAAACAGAAGAGGCCCAAGAATGGAACCTTGGGGGACCCCGCATGTAATATTTGTTCGCTCGGATGTGAAATTGCCTATTGACACATAGTAGTCTTTCCTTTAAGTATGATTCAAACCAGTTTAGCACAGTTCCAGAAAGTCCAACCCAGTTTGCAAGTCGATCTAGCAATATGCTGTGGTCAACTGTGTCGAACGCAGCACTGAGATCCAATAAAACTAATACAGAGCTTTTGCCACTGTCTGTGTTTAAGTGGATGTCATTGAGGACCTTAACCAGAGCAGTCTCAGTGCTGTGGTGTTGTCGAAAACCTGACTGAAAGACATCAAAGCAGTTATTCATTGCTAAGTAGTTATTTAGCTGATGAACAGCTTTTTCAATGATCTTGCTTAAAAATGGTAGGTTGGATATCGGCCTATAATTGTTCATGAGTGATGCATCTAGATTTTTCTTTTTTAGGAGTGGCTTGATGACAGCTGTTTTCAGGGCCTGTGGGAATACACCAGTGCGAAGGGACATATTGACCATTTCTAGGACATCTGAGGCCATACAGCTAAAAACAGTTTTAAAGAAGCCTGTGGGCAGAATGTCAAGGCAACAGGAGGAGGAGTTCAGGTGTTGTATAATGTCATCCAGGTTTTTCTTGTTTATCAGAAAAAACTCTGTCATGGCATCTGAATTCGTTTTAAATGGGTACAGAGATAAAACATATCTTGAACCTGGTATTGATGCAGTGACAGCTTGTCTTATTTTATGAATTTTCTCAGTAAAGAAGGAGGCAAATTCATTGCAGGCCCTCGTGGAAAGATGCTCAGACGCTACTGACACAGGAGGGTTTGTTAGCCTGTCAACAGCAGCAAACAGGGCATGTGCATTGTTGCTGTTTTTGGTGATGATGTCAGAGAAGAAAGACTGTCTTGCATTTCTTAGTTCTAGGTTAAACGTGCGTAGTTTCTCTTACTCTCTTACCCAGAGAGTATTTGCTTTTTTATACTGAAAATACATAAGCTGTCATTTAATTGATGCTGCAGTTGCACTTTTATTTGATAATTGTTATATTTATAAGAGCACTTCAGAGCTTAAGAGAGCTGCAGTAATAAATATATTTTTTAAAGTCAACAATACCCTTAAAGATGACATACCCTTTTTTTTACATACCAGCTTACAGAGCCTGCTGAGCATTTCACAGCAATTTTAGTTCATGCTGCACCTTCACTAGTATTTAATAAGTATTTTATTTATTGGATAATTTCAGCAGTATTCTTTTTAGATTTGTTAGGCCTATGCATTGTATTTGTATGTTACATACTGTCAGCTAGTTACTGACAGCTAAAGCTGTTCATTCTCCCTTAACTATGAACCGTACCGTACTGTACCGTGACTTCAAAACCGAGGTACGTACCGAACCGTCACTTTAGTGTACCGTTACACCCCTAATGCAGAACTGCAAAAATTTTACATAATGTGTGTCCCCACTCCAGGGGGTGTGCTATTATTTTTCCAATGAATCCTCCACAAGGTGGCCCTGTTAAGCCCTGAATGAAAGCAGTTTGAGAGGCCACGACCAAGTCCGATTGACTAGAAATGTGTTACCCTGGTGCAGGTGCTCACAAAAAGCCGCTGGGACCATATACAGTATCTCACAAAAGTGAGTACACCCAGGGCTGTACAGTGCGACAGTTTTGATCGCATTTGCTACTGAAATTGATCACGTGCGATGATGAATACAAGTCCAGTCGCACCAGTGCTAATGAGCAGAGGCTGTCTGTTTGAGACACAGAGGAGTGCTGCACAACACTGCTTAGAGGGCTCTACATTAACACTCTCCAAATGCGGGTGAATGTAGTCTTAGGCGAGTAAGTTATTAAGTCTACCCTCCACTTTGGCTGGTGAAAGATGTGTGCTCGGGATCTGTGCTTGTGCGGCGAGATTATAGCGTCTAACTTCACCAACGGTTAAAAACAGGAAGGAGACGGCTCTCTTTACATTAAGGCAGTCAAGTTAGCGCGTGTGCAAACATTTCCTGTGCGCCTTCACAATAAAAGTCAGTTACTAGCCAAATGCGAGTTGACTTTTATTTTGAAGCAGGTAAGAACAGGAAGTTAGCGCTTCACAGCCCTGCAGTCAACAGCAGTAACTATCTATGATAGTAACTGACAAAGATTGACACACCCTAACGATTGACACAACCTATTTATCTTGGCCTAAATTGTATAAATATGTTTACTAATTTATTTAATAGGCTATATGTTCAATGTTTTAAAGTATGGTTTTCATTAAAATAATGAAATGTTCTAAAAATGTTTGTTATTATTAGCCTAATATAATAATGATATGTTTATAAAAATATATAGGTATAGACATTATTTTTATAGTTCTATGGGGGGAAATAATTCTGAATCAGCAAAAAAATTGCCATTGGCAGGTTAGACTCTTTTGTCTAAATTGCAATCAGTGCACCCCTATTCATTTTTCTACAATTACTACTGCACACTAGGATATCATATTCATTGAGAATCTCAAATAAAACCAAGATGACATGCTCAAAGGTAATTAGAGCGAAATGCAAGGGTTAGGGTCATGCAAGTTTTCGATCATACTTTGTGTGCTACCAAATCTATTTTTGTGCTACTGAATTTTTTTGCTTGCTAGCACCAGTGCTACCACTTTAAAAAATAAGCGTACAGCCCTGAGTACACCCCTCACATTTCTTCAAATATTTCATTATATCTTTCCATGGGACAACACTGAATAAATGACACTTTGATACAATGTTAAGTAGTCAGTGTACAGCTTGTATAACAGTGTAAATTTACTGTCCCCTCAAAATAACTCGACACACAGCCATTAATGTCTAAACTGCTGGCAACAAAAGTGAGTACACCCCCAAGATTTTTTTCCCAAATTGTGCCCAAAGTGTCAATATTTTGTGTGGCCACCATTATTTTCCAGCACTGCCTTAACCCTCTTGGGCATGTAGTTCACCAGAGCTTCACAGGTTGCAACTGGAACCCTCTTCCACCCATTCATAACAGCATCACGGAGCTGGTGGATATTAGAGACCTTGCGCTCCTCCACCTTCCGTTTGAGGATGCCCCAAAGATGCTCAATAGGGTTTAGGTCTAGAGACATGCTTGGTCAGGCACTGGTCGTTATCATGTTGCAATACTGCCCTGCAGCCCAGTTTACGAAGGTTAAGTGCACGTGGTCAGCGTCATACACAGAGGTTGGCTTTGGAAAATAGACGTATGAGTGCTGCCAGCATTGCTGAAGGGCTTGAAGGGGTCGACCTGTCAGTGCTCAGACCATACGCCACACACTGCATCATACTGGTCTGCACAAAAAGTTTGCTGAAGACAAGCAGACCACGGACATGGATTACTGCAACCATGTCCTGTGGTCTGATGAGACCAAGATACATTTATTTGGTTCAGATGGTGTTAAGAGTGTGGGGCGGTAACCAGGTGAGGAGTACAAAGACATGTGTGTCTTGCCTATAGTCAAGCATGGTGGTTGGAGTGTCATGGTCTGGGGCTGCATGAGTGCTGCCAGCACTGGGGATCTACAGTTCATTGAATTCTAACATGTACTGTGACATACTGAAGCAGAGCATGATCCCCTCCCTTCAGAAACTGGGCCGCGGCCCGCAGGGCAGTACTGCAACATGATAACGACCCCAAACACACCTCCGATAGACCACTGGCTTACTAAAGAAGCTGAGGGTAAAGGTGATGGCCAAGCATGTCTCCAGATCTAAACCCTATTGAGCATCTTTGGGGCATCCTCAAACGGGAGATGGAGGAACGCAAGGAGTCTAATATCCACCAGCTCCTTGATGTCGTCATGAATGGGTGGAAGAGGATTCCAGTGGCAACCTGTGAAGCTCTGGTGAACTCCATGCCCAAGAGGGTTAAGGCAGTGCTGGAAAATAATGATGGCAAAACAAAATATTGACACTTTGGGCCCAATTTGGACATTTTCACTTAGGGGTGTATTCACTTTTGTTGCCAGCAGTTTAGACATTAATGGCTGTGTGTAGAGTAAATTTACACTGTTATACAAGCTGTACACTGACTACTTAACATTGTATCAAAGTGTCATTTACTCAGTGTTGTCCCATGGAAAGATATAATTAAATATTTGAAGAAATGTTAGGGGTGTACTCACTTTTGTGAGATACTGTAAGTCTGTCTGGAAATATTTTTAGCTAATTTGCATAAACTGATTTTTTTTTTTTTACCTTCTCAAATTTTACGCAATCAACACCAAATTGATCAAAAAGCATCGGGGGAAAAGATACAATGTCTGTAAAAGATTAGTAGGGTAGCTTGAAAAACATGACCGCCATTGACCAAAACATTTACGCAAGGGCGGGGCTTAGCAGCTAATTGGCCATAACTCATTGACCATCATCAAAGTTGCTGGATATGTGGTGTGGTTGCATGTCCCCTAGGGATGGGCATTTTAAGAATTTTCATTGATCGATCGGGAAAATTAATGATCAATTAATCGTTATCTTTTTACATATTAAAACATGCCAACAGAACATCCAAAATACAGCATTTTTACCATAGACTGTATACAAGAGGTTTTTACTCAATTACATCTTTATTCCAAAATCTTCTAGGCAAACAATCTATTAAGACAAGGCACCTTTTGAAAATAAAATAATAATAAAATGCGGCGCTGGTTAAAGCCCGAGGCTATGAGCCAAACAAGGAGCCAATGCTACGATACCTTTAGAGTTTAAACACATATGCGCCTCCTAAGATGCTGCCAAAGACTGCATAAGGGCACGGCACGTTTCTCTGAGTGGTAAAGGACCTAACGTTACTTCATCTAATAAACAAAATCTGCAAATGAGTTCCCTGATGAAGGCGAAGTAGGAAAGCATAGACGCTAAAGTTAGCCGCTAATGCTAGCGGCGCTAACGAGACACGTTAAACAGGGTCGGATGTAGGCTTCAATCTACAAGTGGTACATAATTCGGTTTGTTTAAGTGTTGTATTTATACAAAGTTTCACAATGCTTAATGAACTTAGTTATTTTCAGTTCTAAAGCTGTCCGATGCCAAGCTTCGCCTTGATTTCGTCATTCAGTGTTTCCCCCAGCGCTTTATAGCTAAGGTGGCCGCCTTAGCAACGCCAGCCTCCCGCCTTGACTAACAACCAGCCCCTGCACAATTACTGTACTAGCAAGCGCGATGTGTGTGTTGTGCATGGTCATAACTGCGCGAAAGGCCGCGATTTGCGGTAAAAAGCATGTGTCTCCAAGCGTTTCTCTATCAACTGCTCTGTGTCTGCGGCTTTGCGCGCGACTACGGCATGCACGCGGGAGAGTTAAACGAGCAGAAGCAAACCGAGATTTAACTGGTGGCGATAATAAACGCAGTGCAGTTCTATGGGGATATTTAGCTGAACAGAAAGAAGTGCTCTGCAAGATTCACCATAGAGGGCGCCAATATGCAATGTTTGACAGGCCACGCCCTTCGCCCCCTGACTCTGATTGACTTAATTTCTTACAAACTTACAGCTTATGGTGCTCCACAATAAAGCCTCTTGGACCATAGGCAGGGCCGTAAACTAGCGGTCGCCACTCGCCAAATGCGACCAAAATATTCCCCTGGCGACTTAATTTTGGAGGGATACATGCCACTGGGGCGGGTAAAAGTTTGTCCCGATGGTCGTGCTCTTGCGATAAATTATGCATGATAGAACAAAACATTGTAGTAGCTGTAAACTGATAAATTATGACGGTAGCAAACGTCAAGCTAAACTGGTGATTTGTTGTGTGTCACACTGAAGTAGCTCCCCCGACGTCACCGCTGTAGAAAATAAGTTCCCCCGAAGAAACGTAGCGTGCGCGTCACCGCCATAGAATGTATAAGAACGCCGCTCTTTAAAAGTTTTGGCGCAGCAAAAGCAGTTCGAGCGCAGCAATGTGGCGGCATATTCCCGGTGTGACCGAACCAAAGAGGAAGAATACAGAGGAGATAGGTGGAAAGGAAGGTGACAAAGAAGGCGAAACATCGACGAAAAAATCAAAAGTGAGAAAGTTCGGTGAGAAGTGGAAGATTGACAGAGAATGGCTTCAGTACGACGACTCGACGGGTGTCATGTTGGAAATTCATTTGTGGTGGGCAACAAAACAATGAAAGTGGAGACTGTTAACAGAATTTAATTTGCTTTATTGTATAATATTTTAATGCACAATACATGCTTTCTGGCTGTTGAACTTTGTCCCAAAGAACTCCAAAGTGTTTTGCTAAGACAAACTTGTTGTTTAGCCTTGAAGAAGAAACTGCCTAATAAGATTTTGGCACATACAGAGGTATGACGCATTCATGTGCACAGTAGTTTCACTCCCCATATTCTGTTATCAGACATTGTATGAAGGATAACACCAGCTGAGATGAATTTCTGGGAATATCTGCCTAATTAAAAATGTTTCTGCTTTCGCCAGCAAAACGGGCTGGACACACAAACCGAGTGTATACGCCTACACATTTCACTACATATAATCTCTGTACACTGTTCATTCGATGTATTCAATCATGTAAGCCCATTTGTGATACATGTTGTTTGACCCTTGCATGCTGTTTGCAAGTAAATTCACCTGCTTCCAAGAAGGCCTGACTCAGTTTCAATTATTCAAACACTTGGGTAGTTTGATGAAATAATTCTAGTAACAGAGACCATCCGGGAGCACGAGGGAAGCCGGTGTCACGGTATCTGTACATCAGTGGCTCGGGCTCAGTCTGAGCCACTCTTTTCTCAACCCGCTGTTGGTGCCTTGACATGTTTATCGGAGGAGACGAGAGCCAAACTGAGGGCCATGTTTAGGACCGCTCATGCCCTTGCAAAGAAGGGGAGACCGTTCACGGACTATGAGTGGATTTGCGAGTAAGTAAAACATTTTATTTGTCAATGAAATAATTCTGATTCCCAGTACCCTCTTCATATGGTTTACATTAATGTTACTATAGCTAAGGCCAAGGCTTGCTAAATTGGGTAACATACCTAGCTAGCTCTATGAAGCTTTTTTTTTTTTTTTTTTTAACAATTGTTTGATAACGTCAGCCCCGTTTTGACCTCAGATATAACGTTACATCTGAAGTGAGCGGGGCTAGTTGTCCTCATTGGTGGTGAAGACAAATTTAAAAACACCTGTAAACTGTCCATCTTTTTTATGTCAACCAGGGTAGTAGAAGTGAATGAAGAGGGTTTTAGTTTTGCATGTTGTCAGTCACCTTTATCACTTCTCCAGAGTTTGTAGGTCTGAATAGCAATAGCAAAACTAGATGTATTGGAACATTACTGTATGTGTTATTAATATTATTGGATTAGTGTTAATGTTTGGCATGATTTTTTGCAGCTTGGATGAACAGAAAGGCATTGCCTTGGGTGCAACCTACAGGAACAAAACACAGGCGAAAGAGTTCACCCAATATATTGCCGAGGCGGAGAGAGATGCAATCAGGGAGACGCTGAAAAAGACTAGATTTCTGTCTATCATGTCCGACGGGTCCACTGACAGCTCGGTGAAATAGGAGGAGCTGGTGTATGTGAGGTGGAGTCACAAGGGCAAGATTGAGAGCAAGTTTGTTGGCATCAAGTCAGTTGAGAAGGCAGATGCAGCACACATAACCAGCACCATCAGAGAAATCATGGAGCGTGTGTGCAAAGAATGGGAGAGTAAGTTGGTCGCCCTGGCAACAGACGGCGCTGCTGTGATGGTGGGAGCAAAGAGCGGTGTGGTCAGCCGGCTGAAGGGGGACAGGGCTTATATTATTGGTATCCACTGCATGGCACACCGACAAGAACTGGCTTTCATGGACGCTATCAAGTCCCATGCCATGTTCCAGCGAGTGGAAGAATTCCTCAGTGGCCTCTACACTTTCTACCATACCAGTCCACTGAACAGAGCTAACCTGGTCAACAGTTTCCAGGCTCTCGGGCACAAACCACTGGTGCCTACAAGGATCGGTGGGACCCGATGGGTAGGACACCTCCTACGCGCCCTGGACCACTTCCTGCGGGGCTTTCAGGGGATTGTTCAACATCTGGAACAGGTAGTGGCATTATTAATGTATCAAAGGAATGTGTGACTGTGACAGTGCCTGTCAGTGTTCTGGTAAGTGTTTTTGAAAAGCTAGTAATTTTGTTGTATGTGTTTGTTCTTGATGTGTTTCAGATTCAGTCTTGTGATGCTGAAAATGTCAGAGGAGTCCAACAGGCCAAAGCCAGGAAGTATTACTCTACTGCCAGGGAGGCTGTCTTCATCCACTTCTGTGGATTCCTTCATGACACTCTAACACACCTGAGCAGCCTGTCCGTCTCGCTCCAGAAGTCTACCATCACCATCGCCGAGGCTCACAGCTGCTTGAGCGCAACACAGGCAGTCCTCAAGAAGTATAAAACCAGGTACGGTCATTTAAGAAGTAATAGGAAGTAACTGACTCTGAACTTTATCAATAACAATGATTCCAACAAGAGAGGGGTAGAATGTGTGAATGTATTGTAAAGGTTTATTCTGATAGGATAGTAAAAATTAGCCTTTTTTTCCACCAGAGAAGGGCCCATGCAGGCCACAGTGACACAAACTATGAGAGACAACAACAACAACAGCTATGAGGGAATTTCACTGACAAGCCGTGACAGCCAGACCCTCGTCGCCTCACGGGTTAAACTGCTTGACAGGCTAGTCGAGAGTATGACAGACAGGTTCCAGGATGTCAGTGTAGGTGTGCTGTGTGCCACTAAGCTAGTCAGCTTTGCCAACTGGCCAGAGTCAGGAGATGCAGCAGCAGGTGTTTGTAAATTAAGTACTACAGCAGAGCACTTAAGTTCAGGATCATGACGATTATATTTTAATTTTGAGAAATAAAACATGCATTCTACTTGTTGTTATGTAGACCTATGTGTACAACTCCTCTAGATTTTGGTGACACTGAAGTGGAGACACTGATGGACCACTTCAGGCCTGTCCTGGAGACCAATGGCATCCATGCTGAGAAAGTGATGGATCAGTGGACTGTCTTGAAGTCCTTGATGTACCAAGAGCCACAGTTCCTGTCACACCCACATGTGTCCTGGGCCACTGTGAACAGGAGCCATCAGCACTCCTGTCCTGACCTGCTGGCTGTCATCGACCTGGTCCTGTCCCTTCCTGCCTCCACTGCGGACTGTGAAAGGGGTTTTAGCACCATGAAGATGGTGAAAAGTGATTGGAGGTCCAGCCTTCTGTCTGACACTCTGTCAGACCTTCTGATAATTCAACTCTGCTCCCCAAACATAAAAGACTTTGATCCGAGCACAGCTATGACGCTGTGGCACGAGCGCTCAGTTAGAAGCAGACGGCCTGACTATATGGATGGTGGTGCAAAGAGGGTGTCTGTTGAAGACAGTGATGAGGAGCTCTAAATAGATACTGGATCGGACCCATTTTTAGTTCTGATGAGTAATAAGTAATGAGTGTTTCCTTTGTCACAGTTTTGCACTGTTAAAGTTTCAAATGTGCAATGTTTGAAATGAAATGAATGAAACTAAATTAATATAATATTAAAATGTATTTCTAAATATTACTTTGGCCTCTTTTCTAAGCATGTACTGCTATATAATACTGTTATCTCAATGAAAAGTACTGAAACAGAAGTATATATGCAACAAAAAGAGGCAATTTATTATTTGGCCGGTAAAAAATTTACTTGGCCGGTAGATTCTTTCATCTACCGGTCCCCTTGGCAGGTGAGCCAAAAAGTTAGTTTACAGCCCTGACCATAGGGCTCAGCCATGATAGATTCAACCTAATTTGCGGACCGACATACACATGTGTATAAAGCCTTAGCAATATAGCTCAAGAAACATGGCCGCCTTTGACTAAACGTCTTCACAAGATATATATTTGCCATGACGGCAACTTTCTGCGGAATTCTGTTTCCATTCTGTTTTTGAAGACCCCGATATATTTTGGAAATTACTTTTTTACTGCCCTCTTTATATGCTTTAATCAAACAATTAATAACTTCATTGCCCTCCTCAGACATTCCCAGTTTGATCTTTTTTTATTTGTAAATATTTGTAAAAATGAGTGCTGTCAAACGATTAAAATATTTAATCGCGATTAATCGCATTAATGTCATAGTTAACTCGCATTTTTATCTATTCTAGCCTAAATGTCCCTTGATTTCTTTTTGTCCCATTCTTTTTTCTCATCGTAATGCTCTTTTCACACCCATTCTCTACACCCTTGTAATTCAGTGTATTTCTTCTAAAATATCATAGTTTCCAATTCAGTGCAAATAGACAATGTAGATCCCCACCCCCCCACCCCTAGAACAGCATACACAAACATAATTGGAACTTCCTTTTTTATTTAAAAACCAAACCATAAAACAACATAGGCTATAGCTTATAAAACAAATTAGTATTAAGGTGGTTGCTGCCTAAATGTTTTGGGAGTCGTTCATCCACAACTTATTTCCGACTGTTTATGGAGTGGACACACCATACACTTGTGTGCTGCTGGTGGTTGGTTGGTATGCCGCTGCTGCAGCCGAGGCTTAAGTCAACCTTGATAGCGAAAATTTAAGTGAAAATGAATGACTGGCGGCTGCCACTAACGTTCATGGAGGTTTTGGTGGGGGCGCAGGGTTATAAGTAGGACTTTTGCAAATGAAAAGCTTTCTTTTCTGTTCTTTTTCCGCGTAGTCCCCGAGTCACACACAGAAGACTAGTGAAGGTTGCGCAGCTGAGCTAGGAAGTGTTAGGTTCCGGTTTCTGCTTCAAAATAAAAGTCAAAATTGACTTGACGTTTAGCCGTTTTGACAGTTAAATGATTTTAATGTGAAGTTACGCTGTAGGACATGTTCCGGTTGACTTAACAGTAACTTAATGGTGAGCTATATGAATAGTTTGTGGTGTTTCAGTTGTTCTAACATTACTAGTTGATGCAACAGCATGTGAAAAAACCACAACGTTTGCTAGGCCATGAAGAGCGTTAATCGCGCGATAAAAAAAATGACGCCGTTAAAATGGGTTTGCGTTAACGCCGTTAATAACGCGTTAAACTGACAGCACTAGTAAAAATCTTTATTTTCTAATTCAAATTCCTTCTGTAGTTCTCCAAAATTCTTGAATGTAACATCAATGGTTCCTGGTATGAAATTGGGTTCTAGGGCCGGCCAAAATAATTTTTTGGCATCTCCCTCCATGATATACTTCTTAACAATTTTGCCCCAAATATTCAATGTTTGTTTAATAATTTCATTTTTGCTATTTAAAAAGGTCACATATTATGCTAAATGCACTTTTTAAATGTGTTCTAACATATCCATGGGTCCACGGTGTGCCTAGAGACTACCAAAATATCAATCTCTCCTTTTCTCACTCTCCCTTCTTCTGAAACCCCCACCCCTCCCCCCCAATATACTCCAGTCAGAATTCTCGCTGACTATTACGTAATAGTCGGCAGAGCCACATCCCCATATTTTCTTTATATGTCCATGGTTTCCCCCCCAGAAACGTCCACCGTGCAGTAGTCTATGATAATAATGCCTCGTTTTTAATAACACAACAGATAGGAAGCTACCTGTGCTTTTTTTTAAACGGTGAAACTAAAATAATAGTTTTTATTGGTAGTTTTGCCTGACTGGTGTATAGCTATTAGCTTTGGGACAAGCAACCAGCTTTTGCTCATAACACGCTGTTTATATTCCCCACAGCAGTCTGAAAATGACTTGTTTTTAACATGACAAAGGATGGGAAGATATTCATGTAGAAATCAAACTTTGAAGCTACCGTTTTCACTGGTTTTAATCATGTCAGGTCAAATTGTTAAAAGTATGGCTTAGCTCCGGGTAAACACTGTGTTCGCAGTCACGCAGTGTCTCTCTAGTATCGCGAGAGCACTGCAGAGACGGTGGGAGAGCCCCATGGACATATAAAGAAAGCCCGGCAGAGAGGTGGGAGGGGCCAGCCAGATCGCACAAATATAGGTCATCCTTAGGCCTTTCACACCGCCGCAAAATCGGAGCTAGTTCTGGGCTTGTTCGGAGTTAGAGCCAGTGTTTTGGTTTCACACCGCCAGAGAGCCTGCTCCGGGCCGTAAAAACCGGGGGAACTCATACCCCAGGATTGAGCAGGGTTTGATAAGAACTGCTTGCGCGAACGGTTGGGGGAGGGATTATCCTGACCAACCAGAGCAACTCAAACCTCATGCCCGCCATATTTAAAAACACCGCTACTACGAGACGTAAACATAACATAATTACCGAACGTAGCGATCAAATTGACCGGCGAGAATACGCTGTATGGGTCCTGTTTGCTTAAGAAAGCAAAGCGAGAGCCAACAAGTGTAAAAATAAGACGTATTCGCCGCTGTTGTTGTGCTTAAAGCTAGCGGTAGCTTTAGCGTTAGCCACAAGAGCAGCGGCGTCGGGTGACGTACACACACGTTTACAGTGACGTCATGACGTTGCTCTCTTGCCGGCTCCATGGCTGTCTCCGGTCGATGTGAAACCAACCGGTTCATAACTGGGATAAGGCTGTAACCAGTTTTGAACTGACCCCAACACCAGCCTGGAACTGACTCTTGGTTCATTTTGGTGTGAAAGGCCTACCTGAGACCAGAGGATAATCAGGGTATAGAGGCTTGCTACAATAAATGATCTGAACGGGTTTTTCAGCAAACATCTACAAAAATAAGTATTAGGGACTACTTAGACCATATAAAATTGACAGCAAAGTGCATAATATGTGAGCTTTAAATGTAATGTAGGGGAGAGTGGGGTGAGTTGTGTCAGTGGGGAAGTTGTGCCACCCCTTGTTTCTAGAAAACCATTTAAGCACATTTAACTCAAAAAAAAAAAATTTCTCCTTTCAAACTAAAATTTCCATGATCAAGGTTTTTGGATTATTGTGTCTGAACAATTATAGACATGTTTGAAAACATTTTTTGCAGCACGATCACTGTCCAGAGCCTTCAGTACGTTGGGCATCGTAGGACTGAGGAAGAGAAGAGCCATCCGCAACACCACCGAAGCGGCAGAGAAAGCCTCAAGATGGCTTTGGCTCAAGAGGGGAGAGTCATGGGG
This sequence comes from Ammodytes marinus, assembly GCF_949987685.1. NCBI lineage: Eukaryota > Metazoa > Chordata > Actinopteri > Uranoscopiformes > Ammodytidae > Ammodytes > Ammodytes marinus. The sequence continues at coordinate 1,807,615 of NC_137216.1, read as the reverse complement.
GCAGAAGTAGCTAGTTAGCCATCTGGACACAAGCTGGGGTCTGATCAACCTCAGCTGGGTCACCTAGAGGAGGGTGTATAATGTTGAAAGACCCGAAACACCCGATGATTCCAGGAATCATCACTGAAGATGTGTCCAGAAGCATCAATAGATGTACTTGCACAGTTTGTCTACTGATTGCTTCATCTCATTCCTTCTTGGTGATGTTAGAAATACATTTTAAATGTTGTTCTTCCCCAATACACGGTAAATCTAGTGAGTTAAGAAAGTCCTTTATTTTATGAAGGACTGATTTTATTTGATTTTATGATTTTATGACGGTATGACCTGTGTCTAACTGTCGGAGCTTGGATAACAGTAGGAGAAAGTTGCCCTGGACTGCCTTCTCAGAGCGGGAACACTCTTTACTAAGAGCCCGAATTCTCTGGTCATATCTCGGGCGAGTTTTGCCGTACAGCAAGACTCTATCCCCAGCGTGGCCCGTCTTAAGCTGTGGAGGGAAAGGAACTGACTTTGTTGTGTTGGTTTTTCCCTGATTCTTGCACTTTGCACTTTAGTGCCCAGGCCTGCGTACATGTTGTGATGTTTGCGTCCGTCACTGTTTTGTACCGTTATGTGTTGTCGCCTCTCCTCGCTGTAAACCAATTTGCCCTCTTGGGACACTAATAAAATCTTGAATGTTCCTCTTTTGCTGGAGGCTGTGAATATAAATCTTGGTAGTCATTTAAAAAAAAAATTCTATTTGATATATATATATATATATATATATATATATATATATATATATATATATATATATATATATATATATATATATATATTTTTTTTTTTATTATATTTTGTTTTTGTCTGGGGGTCCTGAATCTTATGCATAGTTGAAGAGGTGTACCGCACTAGTATATTTAGCAGCTTTAGGACCAGATTCATAATAACTTTGTTTAGTGAATCTTGATTTTTTTTTCTCTTTCTCGTTATTTAGAATATCATCTATGTGTTGCCTGGTTATTGATATTTGTTGTAATATTGACCCATCTTTATTGTTTTTGAGTTCTAAATTTCTCAAATTACCAATACATTTCTCTTAGTTTTTCAATTCAACCTTTTTTTGGTATGCTGCCCTTGCTATTGACCCCCCCCCCCCCCCATAACCGCTTCCAATGTATCCCACAGTATGGCTGAATCCACTAGACCATCATTGTTCTCTTTTATGTAGTTTTTAATTTCTTTTTTGATTTCCTCTTTTGCCTCCCTATCATTTATCATGCCCACATTTTACTTCCATAAAGTATTTCTAAGCCTTTCTAAGTTCTAAGTATCTTACAACTGTATGGTAAGATACATTAAACTGTGATCTGACAAGTCTGTTACTCCAAAGCTATATTTCTCTATCCTGTGTCTATCAATTTTGTTCATAAAGAGGTAAGAATAGAATATTCAGAGTGACATGCAAAAAGATGAGTGTAATCCCTTTCCAGGGGTTGAAGTTCCCTCCACACATCTAAAATCCACAGTTATGCGCAGAATGACCCGCCTGATATATCCCACCCACTCTACTACTGGGCACAATGGTGATGGGTAGCGGCAAGCGGCCAGCGGAACGTAGCAGTGCTTTTTTGTTTTGAAATGCTAGTTGCCATGTGTGTGTCCCGGGCGGCAGTTGCTATCGGAAGAAACTACATGTGCCAAGAAATCCATTGTCAGTAAACACAGCTCATCTCTACATCCACAAAAGTAAGATAAGACTCTACCATGCAGAGTGAAAGCCATATATCAACAACATCAACAAATGCTGCAGACTGGGCTCATCTGAGATGGACTGACACAAAGTAGAACAGTGTGCTGTGGTCTGATGAGTCTACATTTCAAATAGTTTTGTAAATCATGGATGTTGTGCAGAGGAAAAGGACCATCTAGATTGTTACCAATACAAAGTTAAAAAGCCAGCGTTTGTGATGGTATGGGGGTGGGTTAGTGCCCATGGCATGGGTAACACATCTATGAAGGCACCATTAATGCTGAAATGTACATACAGGTTTTGGAGCAACATGCTGCCATCCAGACAACGTCTATTTCAGTGACGTCCCTGCTTATTTCAGCAAGACAATGCCAAGCTACATTCTGCATGTCTTAATACAGCTTGGCTTCATAGGAGCAGAGTGCAGGTACTAGACTGACCTGTCTGCAGTCCATACCTGTCAAATTACTGTCCTCAGTTCCCAAATGCTTACTCACACAAAGAAAGGGTAATGAAACACAGTAGTAAACATGCCCGTCTCAAATTTTTTGAAACAGGCACAACATTTTAAAATGTGTGTATATTTTCAAAAAACAATTAAGTTTTTAAGTTTTAATAAATATGATGTGTTAGTACCGTTTGATATTTAATACACGTCGAAAAGGATTAGGAAATTATCACATTCTGTTTTATTGATATTTTACATAACAGCCCAACTTTTTCGGAATTGGGGGTTGTAGATCTAGGGGAAATCCTCTTATAGGAAGAGGGCCCTAATTTAGAAATTGACTTCTGCACCTACTGTGTGGGTTTATAGTCATTCTAAATGAGTCTAACGTTTATGTACACCATGTACACCTTATAACACCCAGCTCCCCGACAGTCACGATAAGTAAACATTAGGGTTGGGCAGTATCCAATTTTGGATACCTTTAAACCTTGCTCAAATTATACCCTGGTATACGGTATTACCGCTGTGTTCCTTGGCCGTTTTATATATATTTTTCTTATATTTACTAGCTTACCTTTTTTATTTTACCTTTTTCATTTTTGTATTTACTACTTCAGCTATTGCCTATTTGTTTTAGTTTATTGCCTAACACCACATTTTACTAGCAAACTGTAGCCTATTTGTTTGAGTTTCTTGCCTAACATTTTACAAGCTCACAATGAACTAATCACGATGACGTTAGCTCCATCAAATCCTCATTTTAACCTACAGCACTTGAACTCACTATTGGCGCTTTTCCACCGCAAATGTAGCTCGACTCGACTCGACTCAGTTTAACTTGGTTTGGTAGCAGCACGGGTCGTTTTCCACCGAAAATAGTACCTCCTGAACGTGGGCGGGGTTGTCGTAAGGGGCTGAAAGCCAACTCCGGAGTCAAGTGGCAAAGCAGAAATTACGAGCAGTTGTTGCACTATTAACTGAACCAACCGCCAAAAACACGGATGAGAAATGTTTAAGAAAATACTCCCCTTGTATCCGTTTGCTAAAAGAAGTAGAATAATATTGCTACGGGCCGTTAAAAGGGAGGGTTTGTGTCCTGATGTGTGACTGCCACACAGCTGTAGGGATGCGTCACGTACATCCCTATGCACGTAAACACGGGCATGATAAAGTTGACTGTTAAGTGCTTGTTTCAGGATACGTGTTTTCAAATGCAAGCCGTGTCTCAGCCTGAATATTTTATTGAGGTAATCAGTGCAGTCCGAGGCTTGTAATGTAATCGCTCGCTATCATGTCTGTCCCAGCTTGCTGCTATAGGCTATTTAGCCTAGCTGCTGTCTCCTCTCGTATGTTCAAAGTAACTTCCCCAACAGCCAACACAACTGGGTGAGCTTAGCGAATATATGGAGAGAAAAAATTCGGGTCTGTGATACAAATCAAATGAAAGCGAGCCAAAGAAGGCTGCACGCGGCGAGACAAAATACACATAAAAGTCCCGGAGAGTTGTTGAGAATCAAGGGGAGAATAATCAACAGAATGAAGCCGGCAGACGGTAGTCTCTGGCCAATCAGCGGCCGGCCGTCTGCCGACGTCACCTTTTAGCTCGATTCATTTTCAATGTACGATCGCTACGAAAAAAGAGACCGGCGCCTTCGGCTGAAAAGCAACACCTAAGCGCACACAGGCCCATTGGAAGCTTTTGGTGTGAGTTTACAGTAAATCTGATATGAGCCATGCAGGAACTACTCCCAAAACATTCCCAGCAACACATTTCAACTAAGCAGTACAGATATTAAATACAAATTTGTTTTATCTATGTTAGTTGTATTATAATTTGGTATTCAGTGAAAGGAAAAAGTTCCAAGAAACATTGTGTGTACTGTGAATTATAGTTCTGAAGGGGGAAAAGATCGTAAGTGGCAAAATCAGAATCGGGAAGTTAGACTTTAAAAAAAATTGCAATCAGGATCAGACGAGAAAATCGGTGCACTTCTCTCTACTGGTATTGCATAAAACACTTAAAAATTCCTGCAGAAATGTTGAATGTGCCTGCCGCCTCTTGCCGACTAGAATTGGTCGGGCTGAAAATACTTTGGGGAAACTATTGCCCCACTCTTTCTGAAGATAAGAACCACGTTTTGTGATGATCGGACAGTTGGTCAATCATACCCCTTTCCCACTGACCAAAACCCCCGCGTTGACCCACGTGGATCCGGCTTTTTTGTCCGATGTGAAGGGTTACATACTGCATTAAGATTCGGGTCAATTGACCCAGCAGTACACATGGGTGTTTCTCGCCTCGCTCAGCTTTTAGGTGGGAACTGGTGGGAAATAGCCTCTATTTATATTTATTAATAATAACTGCTCCACCAGACAGATCACAGTTTATGGTTTCACTCTCAATTCAGGTCGTGTTTAAGCCGTGAGACCCAGCTGAGCTGAGGCGCTGAATGAGTTCAAATATAAATAAAATTATAATATCCATAATTTGTTAACCTGATCAATGATCGTCCGAAACCAACCCGCAAATATAAGAAAAAAACCTGTGCCGAAAACAAGTGAGGGGAAAGTGACGGGTCATAGGTAAATGTGCACACTCCGTTATCGCCGCCGGTGGTTAGGGGTGTACACCTGTACATGTGTTACCGGTTAGTAAATCATAACCGTTAAGGAAAAATCAATAAACAAAAACCTTTTTTAATAATTTTTTTTAAATTAAGTTTTGAAAATGATTTTAAGACACACGCATTCATTCATTCACATCACAAATAAAACAAACATGGGAGGGGGAGGGGGTTGTGTAATGTATTGTATATGTCTACTTATTCTGTTTTTTGTCCGTTTGTGATTTTTTTTTGTAAAATCATTAAAATAAAAGTTTCAAAACAAATAAAACAAACTATTTGGGGATGATAAAAACTAGTCTGCAGAATGTCGGTCTGTCCCTCAGAGTGAGTGACTCTCACTGAGTGTGTTGAAAGATAATTTAAAGATTAGTTGACGTGAACTACACTGGTAAGTAGCCTCAGTCCAATAAAACCTTCAAAAGTAAAAAGCCCAAACTTTATAACACCTGTTCAACCTGAATAAATGTGGACATGTAGAAAGCCATAGGCTATATTAATCAGGAAATTAATCAAGGTGATAATGACGGATAACAAATGTCAGGCGAACAAAAAAACTAGTGCGTGTGTGCGTAGCCTACAAGACGGGTGCTTCCGACGGGGGTATCAAAAAAGGGTATGTAAAAGGTATTAAAAAAAAAGGTATCAGTTACGGCAAATTAGCAGCCCTTGTAAAGACATTTTGTTCAATGGCGGCCATGTTCCTTGACCGATCTCGCTGAAATTTTAAACAAATACGTATGTCAGTCCCGGCTTAAGGATTTATATAAAACCTGTTTGGACATTTTTACACTAGCCTAGCCCTACAGTAAAAGTTCACGCCGTCAACAAAGTTTAACTCAAACTAACCTGCACAAAATTCTATTTTCATATTTAAAAAAATGTATTTGAGGATAAGCTCCTGAGATGTAGCATCTCGTTTTCGAGGGTGGCCTCAGAAAAACATACAATACAAATACAATACACAAAACAAACTATTCAAGACAAACACACACATACACAGACTCTCACAATTCTCTCCAAAAATAGCAACAATGATAAAAACAAATAAATATGTGCATTCAATAACAAGAGCAAGGTGATTTAAGATAAAACAAGCAAAGAAATCTTGAAGGGGTTTGTAAAGTAGCGATTGCTCTGAGGCAAATTATTCCAATTTGAAGGTGCTTTAAACTTAAATGTTCGTCTCCCAACTTCTTTCAATATTCTAGGGACAACAAAAAAAGGTTGTTGAGACACATGCTGTATGTGTCAAGCCAAAACATGAATATTAAGTCTGGCTACTCTGCCAACTACATTCAAGTGCACACTGTACAGTCAAGTGCGAAAGTTTGTGAACCCCTTGAACATTTTGGAATTTTATTTATTGTAACCATCATTAATTCATTTTTATCAATACCAGTATTTTTTATATGAAATAACAGATGTTTGTTTATGAATTCAACATTTTTCTTTTCCAGAAATCAATTGTTAAAACAGATAAAACAAATTATTTGACGAATGTTGTATGTGCAAAAGTTTGTGAACCCTGAGCTGCATTGCTTAAATGGAGCAGGTAAACACAATCAGATGGGCCAAATTGAGTCATGAAATGGACCAATGTAGTGAGAGATCTTTAGGGAAGAAATTGGGCGGCACTAGATACAACAGAGATAAAACCAGGTCAGTTTAGGCTCACCAAAGTGAACCCATACAGGGTCAGACATGCTAAAAGGGGAAACAATCTCAGAGGATCTCAGGAATAGAGTTGTGATGCTGCACATTTGTCTGGGGACAGCTATAAATTATTTTAAAAAAAGTTTGAGCTCCATCGGTCCACCGTGAGGCAAATCATCTACAAATGAAGAGCTTTAAGAGTGACTGAACATCTGCCTAGAAGTGGACTTCCTTCAAAAATATCCACAAGCGCCACAAGATAAGTGATTTTTCAGTTAAAAGCCAACCCAAACATTACATCTGGTGATTTGCAGACCTCTCTTGCAGCATCTGGGACAGATGTGCATGGTTCCACAATAAGAAGAAAACTCAGTCAACATGGCTTTCATGGGATGGTTGCTGAAGAAGCCTCTGCTCTCAAAAAAGAACAAAACTGCTTGTCACAACTTTGCCAGAGAGCACCTGGAGATACCTGAAGTCTTATTCTGTGGACAGATTAGTCAAAAATTGAACTGTTTGGTCATAACCAAAACCGCCATGTTTGGGCAAAAACGCAATTCTGCCTACCACCTAGAGAACCTTCTCCCAAGTGAATAATGGTGGTTTCAAATTGTCTGCAAATCTCCAGGTGTAATGTTTGGGTTGGCTTTTACCTGAAAAATCACTTTTCTTGTGGCGCTTGAGGATATTTTTGAAGGGAGTCCACTTCTAGGCAGATGTTAAGTCACTCTTAAAGCTCTCCATTTGTAGATGATTTGCCTCACGGTGGACCGATTGAGCTCAAATTTTTTTTTATGAATTTATAACTGTCCCCAGACAAATGTGTAACATCAAAACTCTATTCCTGAGATCCTCTGAGATTTGTTTCCCTTTTAGCATGTCTGACCTGTATGGGTTCACTTTGGTGAGCCTAAACTGACCTGGTTTTATCTCTGTTTTATCTAGTGCCACCCAATTTCTTTCCTAAAGATCTCTCATTACATTGGTCTATTTCATCAACCAATTTGGCCCACCTGATTGTGTCAACCTGCTCGATTTAAGCAATGCAGCTCAGGGTCCACAAACTTTTGCACATACAACATTCGTCAAATAATTTGTTTTATCTGTTTTAACAATTGATTTCTGGAAAAGAAAAATGTTGAATTCATAAACAAACATCTGTTATTTCATATAAAAAATACTGGTATTGATAAAAATGAATTAATAATGGTAAAAATAAATAAAATTCCAAAATGTTCAAGGGGTTCACAAACTTTCGCACTTGACTGTATATGAATATTCTAAAATGACACAAAGAAACAAGCAGAAATTAATGAAGTTCTGACTTACCAAATTGTCAAGTTCAGGGTCCTCGCTGAAAAAGGGTTTGCCTTCCTTCTCCTGACTCCGGACAAAGTTCTCAATGTCTACGTCAAAGCTGGCAGAGGTGATGCAGTCAGAGCTCAGCGTGGACTGTTCACACTTCTCAAACAACAGGGCCAACAGGGGGAACAGGGGATGCCTGTAAAGGGTGCGCACACACACACCGAAGGTGATCAATTATACACTTTTTTCCGAAGGAGATATTATATTTTCTAATAAGTAATAGAGCATGACTTTTTAAACGCGAAAATCTTTCAAACAAAGGATGTTAAATGTTCCTGCTCTAAAGGGTAATGAAAATAATTGCTGACAGATACTGTAGCATATCAAAATAAAGTTAGAGCGAAAGCTGTTTCAACTGAACTGAGCATATTTGTTAATCTACTATGTATCCAATAAAAACACAAAACTAGAGGAATATGACTAGTCTTCAACATAATTCACTGACATAACAAATAGTCAAATAAATGTGCTTTTAGTGAGACCATGTACATTTTTGGTAGGCCCTGATTAGACTGCAAGTGGGCACTTGAACAAAATGCAATTAACAATTCTATTAGCTTAAAGGTGAAGTAAGCGGTTTATTTATGTTAATATAAGTGTTAAGTCGTTCTTTATTCATACAGTGATCACTTACATAATGTGCGCGTTTCATAAAGCCGATCTCTCAGTCAGCTGCTCTGCATGTAATCGGCAATTAAACTTTTTGGGGGATCCCGAAATTAATATCCAATCACTAGAGAGAACGCTACAAACCGACACCCGTCTCACTCATGGTCTCACTGCCGGTGCACGCCAGAGCGACACATGGGTGAATGTTTATGCGCCTACAATGGCGGAGCAGATAAAAATCCTTCCCAATGTCTGGTTTGATGGTTTTTAATCATGTTTTATTACAGTTATGGATCTGAGATGATGCTAGGTAACTCGCTGCTTGAAGACCGCAGTGCATTAATGTGGTGACGTAGGGACGAGCGAGGGGACTGCTAACTGCAGTAACTGACAGGAAGTTAGCTAAAAGAACAATTTCGCTCCTTTAACCAAAAATCGTCAGTATTATTTTTATTATTTGATTTGATTTTTCTAGCCCTCTTACCCTAAGTGGGTTTTTACCGCTTGTAAGGCCGTCATTGTAAGTAAGAACTTGCTCTTAATGACTTGCCTGTAAAAATAAAAGGTTAAACAAATAAAAACAAATAAAAGAAGGTCTTTCTCCCTTTCACATTTCAAATCCCAGAGAGCAATATGAAAGCCAATTGGACAATGAGAAGACTTCACGGACGTCCTGTGACATTTCATAGGGATGGTTTAGTTCAGACTGGGATAGAGAAGAACACAGATTAAGGAATATACTGGCTGTTTCCCTATCCCAAAGCACAATTAGCTCTACCGATATATGGAAGCTTTGTCCGCGTCCATTGGTGTCTGTGGCTCTGTGGGTGCTGGGCTGGGTGCCTCTGCCAAAGAGTCCTCAATGAACGTGTGCTCTGATTCGTTGTCTACCTGTACCACAGCTTGCATCTGCAGAAAAAGATCAAACGAAGAAGTGACACACATGAAGTGATAATGACAGAAACAGGAAGACAGACAGACAGACAGACACTGACAGAAGAGGCAAAGGAAAAGGCAAGAAAAATAAGACAACAATATCATGTGAACACCAAGAATAGCTGGAGGGAAAAGCTTAACACAGAGCCTTGCTTCAATATGAATGCTTTCGAAAGTCATGAGGATATAGTCTGAAAGCCACTTTCAAAAACTAGAAATTTTTCTTTGGAGGTTTAAAATGAGCAGGGACAGGGGCGCGCTTAGCTCAGTTGGTAGGGCGTCCCCCCCATGGGCCTCGGCCAGCAGCTAGGTGACAACAGCATGTCACTTCCCTCTCTGCCCCATTTCAACTCTGTCTCTACACTATCAATAAAGCATAAAAATGCCAAAAAAATATCTTTAAAATGAGCATGACTTGTTTAGTGTGATCAACCAGACAGAAATGGGTCTTGGTGCGGTGTTGACAGTCCTGCATCAGCTACAGCAGATCACCAGCACTCTTTCTTTAGAGTTACATGATGTATTCTTATGGTTGGGTTTAATGCATCTCCGGTGGACAGATCTCTCATACCCTCCACTCTCCTGACATACCTTTGTGAGCACACTACAGCTAGTCTGCATCCAGACAGAGTTGTTACATAGGCAGTACAGACCTAAACACTATCCTATCTAGTGATACATTTGGTTTGCATCTGAATACAAAGACAGAGCGTGTGTGTACACACCCATCACTCGATGCAAATTAAAGGACACAGTCAAATGTGACAGTAGCCTCTGTAACATATTCATATTCATTAACAGCCAATATAGACTTCCTTACACATTTTTTCTACCAGTAGGCCTGTAACCAAGGATCCCTTCCCGAGAATAAATCCCATCACCAACCATGTGACTGAGACCAACAATGACTTAGATTGAGTGCAAACAAACTAAAAATAATCACTTGCTTGGAATGAAACATTTCTCATTAGTCATAGATCCTTCTCAGCTCCAGACACCCCCAAGTTTGGCACTTGAATAAAGATTGTTTGTAAGTAATTAACATAAGCAGACACAGAAATACTGGGCAAAAAAAGTTATTTTTACTACAGCAGTAAGTATCATACAGTATTATATTTGCACGCCAGCAGTGGATTTAAAACACTGCAGTAATAGTATTAGCATTGCCTGTGTTCTTTGTTACATGCATAAAGTGTCTCCCTTTGTTTGGCTCTCAAGGCAGACTTATAACCACTAAAATTAACTACAGAATCCAAGGCCAACGATGGAAGAATACAAAGAGTTGTAGTCCCAAACATACAGTGTCATTGTTACAAACACTGTCCTGTTTCCCTTTCATGGATCTTCTGCAAAGAGTAAAACAAAAAGTGCAGTTCAGCCAGTTGGTAACAAGGTTGTCTAGGCCGTGAGGTCCCAAACCAATTTTTCACTCTCACCCACCTGCTGCTCTCCCTTTGGGTACTTGTCTATGGAAACCGACTGGTCTGCCATCACGTTCACTGCAGATGCTGCAAACTCTGGGGCATTATAGAGAGCAGGGACAGGTTGCCAACCTGCACAATACACATAGTTTAAGTTAGAATACCTGTAAGAGATGCCTGGGGTGAAAGCACAAAGCTTCCAATAAATGTATTGCCATGGTGTCAGAATGACAAATCATCATTAGCGTTTCTAAAATGGGCTGCTGTGAATATGGCAGGATGAAAAGTTTACCTACATACCACCAATGCTGATGTGAAGCATTAGAGCTGATTAATGTACAATTGCGTTTTTCGAAGCATTACAAGATGACACGGAATATTTCTTTAACACAACCTTGAAACGCATGGAAGACATGGAGCCTACGACAAAAGCAGAAGTAATGAAAACTTCAAATTAAAACCAAATTCAAAACATGTTCTGTGCCGATACCCTGGCTGATACATGCACACATCGGGGCAAATCAAGGGAATGTGAAAGCACCGTCAGAAGAAAATACTGAGTAACGAGATGTAAAGGGAGAATTTCCTAATTTATTTCAATACATCTTGTCAATATTAATACAAGTTTCTGTCACGCAAGAGATAAAACGCTGGTAAACTGATCTGAGGTTCGTTGTTATAAATATAGTGAGATAGAAACGCCAGCCTGCAACTGCTGTTAACACACCCACCGCGATGAACTTAGCATATAGCCCCATATTAGCTGCTCAGTTTGTGGCGGCAAGGGGAAACAAGTTTTTAAAAGCCTTTGAACTAACGTTAGCCAACTGTTTTATAACTGGGAAAACTTTAGTTTTATTCTCAGACAAAGCAGCTGAGCGCAGGAAGCCTTATGGTTTCCACACGATATTTAGCTAGCTTGTAAAGTTCGGTTCAAGCCACGTTCGCGTTAGCTCGCAAATTTGAGTTTAACCCTAAAGAGGAACCGTTTGGTAGAGCTACACCTATTAACGTTGGCAAGGTAGCCAAGTGTTGACTTTAAAGTGTTCCTCGTGTTGGTGTGGTGAAGCCACACTGCAAAGCGCCATATTTAGAAGGGGAATCACTGCCAAAAACAAGCTAACATAGCTAGCCAGGTACAAAAAAAGACTGCTGCGGATTGATACGAAGTGAACAGCTTGACCCAATAAACTGACGGCTTCGGTCGATTTAGCGTTTTTCAATTAACATTTTGAATGAATATGCATTGAATATCCGTTGTAATTCAGTTATCTGACTGCAAAATCATCAAACATTGGCTGCACACGAGGTTAGCCCGGTGGAACCTCAAATCCTTCCCCCATCAATCAATCAAGCAGGGACAGCTGCACTCCCCTTCCCCTCCATCCGCTTTAACGTTACAACTGTCGGGCCTCGTTTCTAGCGCTCGCCCTTTGATTTTCCTCAATCCTCCTCTGCCCCCAAAACGCCGACATATTTTTTTTTACCACCCCCCTCCCCTTTATACTGATTTGTTTTATTCCTTCCCGGAGCTCTGCTGCTTCTGCTTCCCTTCCAGAAACACCCTCCGCTACCCGGACTAGGTCCGCGCTCTTCGCCCCGGGGCATTATTGCGTGCGGCCCAGATCGTTTGATTGATAGGGAACGGAAAAAGAGGGATTTTGAGTGACAGCTTACCTGAGTGCCAATCTTCGTCACACTGACAAGCGGCTGCAGCAATCGGGACCCGCAGTTGTCGCGTTGCGTCATCGCGTAAGGGCACGCAGGGGCGCTCGGTTAATGAATATTTATGAGATGGGCGGAGACATGACGTCCTACTGCCTGGGAGCCCCTATCCACCCTGCTGGGTATTTTTTGCTTGGCACAAGCTATTCACGGCCTCCATTTACACGTTTACACTCCTTCATGCGTATTCTCTCATATCATATACTGAATAATATACAAAAATAACAATTACTCCTAAAACTTGCATATTCCTAGGCTAATTAGAACAGCGTGTTCAGTCAGGCAGGCTGAGTAAAATTTGTAATCATTAAAATAGAAACACAGATAACCAACTTGCACAGTCAGCTCTATTCAAATGTCCTCCTAAAGGCAAAGAGCAACATAAAAGCAGCGTTTGATCTCTGCCTATGCCTTTATATGCATATTTCTTAATATAACAGAACTAATTCACACCAGGCAAATGCAGACTCTTCTCATTTGTGTACTTTAATATAACATTGCAACAGTGGAATATCATGCAGATCTGACTGGGGGTGGGGGAGGACCACCTCAGCTTTAAGCAATATAAAGGTTTGCAGCCAGACCAGCTCCTCTATTGTCTGCCTGCGGAGGGCTGAGGGAGACGAAACTTGGCCATCTCTACATCCAGATCTGCAAATGTGTAGGGGGTGTAGTTGTGGTGCTGGCAGTTTTTATAAGTGCTGTTGTCAAACGGCTCCTCGGGCTCTGGTTGTGCCGCTGCTGCATCCTCTGTAGAAAGAGAGGGGGGGGGGGATGTATTAAAGTGAGTTGAACATACAAATCTTCCTGCTATTCATTCATCAAAAAATAAATAGCAAAAGATCAGCTAAATGCACTACTGGACTTAATCCTATGTAATCCTGTACTGATTTTTAAGCAACAAAAGGTGTTCATTAAAACTAGGAATCTAGGAAATTCTAATAAGTTATGCAATCAGAAGAAAAGGGTGGGTAGACCTGTAAATATTTACAAAAGATTTTTGAAGAAACAGCACATTATCATATTCACACGTGCTGACAAAATGGTTTATGGTGGGGCATTTCCTTTGGTGGTAGGCCACACTACCACCAACTAAAGTGTGAAAACACCCTAGTGTGAAAAGCCTCAAAGATTTTGTTTCTGAGGAGAGAGCATTTAAAGGGAAACATGCTTTCCAGCAAGTAAAGATACCCCATACTCAAAACAATGATAATGGCAAATGGATTTTAAGCAACAAGTCAAATTCATATATAAATGACTGATTGTTGACGTTGATTGTGAATATTGTTATTTACTTTTTGATCTAAATCTGTCTAGAAAACTACTTTGCTGGAAGACTAAGGTTATTGACAACGTATGGGACAGAGAACATTTCTTACACATCCACAATCACAGAGAAATACATCAGAAGAAACGTCTTTCCTAATCGATTCCGTGCATATACAAAATACTTAAGGGTGAAGTAAGATGTTAAATAAAAGAAAACATTGACCAAGTAGTTAAATTAACACCAAGGCAAGGGGGAGGTTGTTCCAGGAAGCAGAATTACCCAGTTGGTCAGAGAAGTGTGGGGAAAATGGACTGTAGTTACATATTCAGGATTTGATTATGTGAAATCCATGGTTAACCACTGGTTGGTAGCTGCTAATCAGTTTGACATACAGTACTCCTTGGTAACAGTGTAATCCTGCTTCTTGAAATACTTCCGCTGACTCGAACCACTCCAAGCTTCTGCTTGTCCGGCTGCTGTCAGGGACAGAAGGCCTTTCAATACGTCTTCACTGGAACCACTGTGTGACCATGTGCACTCTAACATTACTGTTAGCAGTAGCATTATCTGGCACATTGAAACCAAATAATGTCATTATTACCTGTAACCTTAACATTAATTTAGAAACCTGCAACCCAAATTTCATACAAACAGAGACATTATGAACAATAATAATGAGCCAAAGTGAGCAGTACATCAAAAAAACTAAATACGAAAATGAGTGGTGACAGATTTGGCAACTGTGAGGAAGCTAGGTAAGAGGGATTAAACAAAGAGAAAGATAGGTGGTAGATTCGAGATTCCCAAAAGAGGAGGAGAAATCAGAAACAAGAGCAGAATTAGTGTCACTGTACTCAGCAAGCAATTGCACCTGTTTTAATACATTGGCAGCAACACATAGTTGTCTGGGTGGGGGTCAAAGATAGACAAGTCTTAACTTCAGTTTGCAGAATGCAAGGAAAGGCAATGTTTAAAAAAATCAATCAACTCGCATGCAGAAAATGTGAAAGGTAAAAGGAATGTACCAAAAACCCTGCAAGCACGGTTCAAACATGAATGCACTACGACCCCCTCATGCAAAACCAGCAAACTAAAAACCAAGCTAATGGAAGGTTAGATGTCACAGTGATGCAGGAAAGGTGGAATATTAGACTATTTAAAATAATCCAGGGATGCCTTGACAAGCGCCTGGTTAACACCTTAACAGTACACAGAATGTTATATATGAGAGAAAAGTATGGTCATCAGTGGGGACTCAAAGATCCACAAAGAACAAAGGTAGATGTAGAGATGTGGGGGAATGGGTGGTGTAGTGTGTACCCTCAGATGCCTGCAGCTCCTCTCCTGCAGTGTCAGCTATGACTGGAGCAGGGTCCACCAGCTCCTCAGCGCTCTCCACAGGGGCGGACACTTCAGCTGCTGCTCCAGGAGCAGCTTCCACAGCTTCTACAGCAGAGGCATGCTCCTCAAGGGCTTCCACAGCTTCTACAGCAGGGGCTTCTGCAGAGGTATGCATCTCACTGGCTTCCACAACTTCTACAGGGGCTTCAGCAGATACATTCTCCTCACAGGCTTCCACAGCTTCTACATCTTCTACAGCTTCTACATCTTCCACAACTTCCACAGGCTCTGCTGCAGCTTCAGCAGATGCCGGCTCTGTGGTTTCTACAGGAGTTGCAGCCTCTGGAGTGGCAGCCTCGCTGATAACTTCAACTTTGGTTTCTACATCAGGGACAGCAGGATAAGCAACCTCTTCCATTACTTCTAGAGCTGGTTCCACTGCAGCATCAGCTGTAACATCTGGGCTGGTCACAGTTGGCTCTGGAGTGTCTTGGGTGTCAATGCAGATCTCAGGAGCAGAGTCTACTAACTCCTCAGAGCTCCCACTCGGTGCCTCCATGGTGGTCTGATCTGCTGCTGGAGCACACTCTTGAACAGCCTCAGCAGCTATGGGGGTAGCAGCTGTAGGTTCTGCTGAAACTTCCTCCTTCTTTGCTTCGTTGGTGTCTTCTGACGCAACCTTCTGGACTTCTTCTGTGACAGTGGATTGGGACACAGCTTGTGATGAGGTCCTGTTTTCAGTCTTGGCATCTGACTTTTCTCCTTTAGAGTCGGAGTCGGAGTCGGAGTCTGAGTCAGAGTCAGAGTCGCTGGACGATGATAACCCATCAGCTGCTGGATCAGCATGCTCAGAGTGTGTTACAGCTGGTTCACTGACAGCTGGTTCACTGACTGCTACAGCTGGTTCACTGACTGTTACAGCTGGTTCACTGACTACTACAGCTGGTTCACTGACTGTTACAGCTGGTTCACTGACTGTTACAGCTGGTTCACTGACTGTTACAGCTGGTTCACTGACTGTTACAGCTGGTTCACTGACTGTTACAGCTGGTTCACTGACTGTTACAGCTGGTTCACTGACTGTTACAGCTGGTTCACTGACTGTTACAGCTGGTTCACTGACTGTTACAGCTGGTTCACTGACTGTTACAGCTGGTTCACTGACTGTTACAGCTGGTTCACTGACTGTTACAGCTGGTTCACTGACTGCTACAGCTGGTTCACTGACTGCTGGTTCACTGACTGTTACAGCTGGTTCACTGACTGCTGGTTCACTGACTGTTACAGCTGGTTCACTGACAGCTGGTTCACTGACTGTTACAGCTGGTTCACTGACTGTTACAGCTGGTTCACTGACTGCTGGTTCACTGACTGTTACAGCTGGTTCACTGACAGCTGGTTCACTGACTGTTACAGCTGGTTCACTGACTGTTACAGCTGGTTCACTGACTGTTACAGCTGGTTCACTGACTGCTACAGCTGGTTCACTGACAGCACCTGGAACTCCTGCAGTAACGATTGTTTCTGCAGTGGCAGTGAGTTTGGCCACTGGTTCAGTGACACCTACAGACTGGGTTAGGAAAATTCCATGCTCTGAAAGTTTTACTGGGAAGGCAACAGTGGTCTTGTAGGCTAGCAAGCTTGTTCTCTCATCTGGAGCCTCTGCTGCTGAGGAAAAATTGTAAATGGGACAAGAGTGGTTCAACAACAACAAACATTTACAGTCAAGTGTCATGACCTCCAAAAAAGCATTCTCGCAGCCATTGACGTCTTTCCCTGATCAAAAACTGCACAAAAATAGAATTAAAGCAACACAATATTAATTAATCAAAGTACATGGACTTACGGTTAACATTATTTATACTGTCATAGACATTGTATTCACAATAACACACAATCAACAAGTGTAAGTGAACATTTTAATTTGAGATATTATGGCACATTTCCTGCGCTAAGAGGATAAGAGTTACATGTTAAACTTTAATATTTGCTTTAACTTTAAAACATTAACCATATTTACAGATGTGGCATTTGACATAATTGACATAGAGGGTGAAGCATCATTGTACACACTAATAACCAGCCAGGAAAACTTTAAACCCTAAATTTCAAACTTTATAGAAAAGAATCAAACAGCCTTACTCTTGCTTGCAGCCTTTGTCTTCTTCACAGGCTTGGTGGGCTCCTCAGCTTGAGTGCAGAAGGAAAGAGCTGAGCGACTCCTCAGGGGACCCCAATTTTGTGACTGGAGACACTGCAGGAGAGCACACATATCGTTGTTTTGTATGAGTAACAAACATACTGCAAGAAAACTGCAAATGTCACACAACAGACATGTGTGTCTTTTACATACACAGTTCATGCATGCACGCTAGGGCCCGACCAATATGGATTTTTGAGTGCCGATGCCAATTATTTTCCAGAGAAAAATTGCTATAACGATTAAATCGTCCGATTATTTTAAAAGAATAATATATATATATATATATACACACACACTCAACAAAAATATAAACGCAACACTTTTGTTTTTGCTCCCATTTTTCATGAGATGGACTTAAAGATCTAAAATTCATTCCAGATACACAATTGTACCATTTCTCTCAAACATTGTTCACAAATCTGTCTAAATGTGTGATAGTGAGCACTTCTGCTTTGCTGAGATAATCCATCCCACCTCACAGGTGTGCCACATCAAGATGCTGATCTGACATCATGATTAGTGCACAGGTGTGCCTTAGACTGTCCACAATAAAAGGCCACCCTGAAATGTGCAGTTTTGTCTCACAGCAAAATGCCACAGATGCCACAAGCATTGAGGGAGCATGCAATTGGCATGCTGACAGCAGGAATGTCAACCAAATCTGTTGCTCGTGCATTGAATGTTCATTTCTCCACCATAAGCCGTCTCCAGCAACTTCGCACAGCCATTGAAGAGGAGTGGACCAACATTCCACAGGCCACAATTGACAATCTGATAAACTCTATGCGAAGAAGTTGTGTTGCACTGCATGAGGCAAATGGTGGTCACACCAGATACTGACTGGTTCTGAGTCCCCAGACCCCCAATAAAGCAAAAAAATGCACATTTCAGAGTGGCCTTTTATTGTGGACAGTCTAACGGCCCCCACACACATCCTACCTCTACTGCGCGTCTACCTCGCGTCTGCGTCTGACTTTTTGTCACAGACTGTGAAATCAACGTAGAGCGAGCACACATCCAACCTCAGACGCACTGCTGAGGCGCGTCGGAGGCACGTCTGCAGCGACGCTCCCCTTCACCTCAGGAGGCTCGCCTATTTTTTTTCTGAGAGCAGCGCGTCTCTCTCGCGTCTCTGTGCTTTAACTGATAGAGAAATACTCTGCTGACAGTCATACTAGCAGCATTCACTCTAGTTACACGTTAACCCGGTGTGTTTATTTCAAAATAAAACATCCCTCAGTCGTATAGGCTACGCGAATAATCCCTTTATTTCACGATTTAATTGTGCAATCAAAATCCGAGGGATTTAAAACCAAATTTTCAATTAGTTCTGGCATTTCATTTTTGGATAAATGACACATATAGAGATCCAATATAGTGAAGAAATAAAAAAGATCATGATGAGCGCAACAGTTTTCCGTTGCTCTGTGTCTACGGCCTTCTTCTTCCCCGACCACACCCCCCTCTCTCTCTCTCTCCCGTATAAATCAGTAAAGTGATTTTTGAAATACTCTGCTGAGAGTCATATTGACTTCATACTGGCAGCTTTCGCTGTAGTTTCACCATTTCCTGGTGTGTCCCCTTCAAAATAAAACTTCCAACAAGCGAAAATATGGCAAAAAAAAGAAAAAAAATGGCAATGGGGCGCACGGATTACTGTCCAGACTCAATATAAATCATATGCATCATAGATGACATGAAAGAACTTCATTTTTAAAGGGAATTATCTATGAAAACTCTATGTAGAAAGATAGGGCTTTTAGAAGCAGCAGCTGCTGAGACGTTGCATGTGTGTCCGAGAAAAGTCCGAGAGAGGCAGCAGTAAGGTAACGCGACGCGCTCCAGAGGTAGACGCAGGATGTGTGTGGAGGCCGTAAGGCACACCTGTGCACTAATCATGATGACAGATCAGCATCTTGATGTGGCACACCTGTGAGGTGGGATGGATTATCTCAGCAAAGCAGAAGTGCTCACTATCACACATTTAGACAGATTTGTGAACAATGTTTGAGAGAAATGGTACAATTGTGTATCTGGAATGAATTTTAGATCTTTAAGTCCATCTCATGAAAAATGGGAGCAAAAACAAAAGTGTTGCGTTTATATTTTTGTTGAGTGTATATATATATATATATATATATATATATATACACATATATATATATATATATATATATATATATATATATATATATATATATATATATATATATACACATATATATATATATATATATATATATATATATATATATATATATAAATAAATAAATAAATATATAGGAAAAAAAATTAACCCTTAAATATATATAAATACTTGTTTGTATATATATATATAAAATATATATATATATATATATATATATATATATTGAAAAAAAATGTAACCCTTAAATATATATAAATACTTGTTTGTGTCGATAGGTGTAAAGGAACTTTATATTAATTGAAATATGCATTATTAAAAAAATAAAGTGTTACAAATATGTCTAAAGTGACATGACGCATTTTTAAACTCCGACATTAGCATTTTATGTAACTGCTCCCAACCCTCTGGAACTCCCTCCCTCCAAACATCAGCATCTTAGACTAAATAAACTCATTCAAAAGTCAATTCAAAACTCACCTCTTTAAGAAAGCATAATTACACTCCAAACCTTATCTTTAATTTGTCTGTATTTTGTTTTCTTTTTCTATAAGTATGATTTTCTATATGTATGATGTAAAGCGTCTTTGAATGACCTCCGATAAAGCACTATATCAATTCTATCAATTACTATTAACAATCCAATGTATTACAACACACCTGCTGCTGCTGTTAATAGGCTATAACGTTAATCAAATGGATGTAGGCTACCTCTGGGGCAGCAATGCATCTCACTCAAGATTGCCTGAATTAATTTTTTTTTAAAAAGATGTGCTATAATCGGCCGATTAAATCGGCCGGCCGATAACTCGGTCGGGCCCTAATGCGCGCATAGAGTTTTTCCACATGTTGCTGGTAAAATTACTTAACAGAATAAATAGATGTTCCTCACATTATAATATATTATGTTGGTAGTTGATATATTGTATCTTACTTAAGTAATACAATTTGTTATGCAAAATAAATATAATTAAAGCTGCTAGCAGCAATGACCGGGCCGGCGCGAGGCGCTGCGACCGCGCTTGATACGGATGCGAGGACGTCGTCGGGCCTGGGCTCTTACCGTGCTGGGGAAGTTTGGAGCAAGTGGAACCATGCTGAGCGAAGTTACAGCAACTTCCTGTTTAGTGGCGAAGACGCCAACTTCAAACCAGCTACCCGTGTACATAGTAGATGTTTCTAGACCTCCCTGAGCTGCTTTGAGTTTGATGCGATCCAAGTTTCTTGGACTTGTAGTTGTAGATGAATAACTACCATGCAATATTTACTTTGCCCAGCGGGGGGCGCGCTAACTTTCTATGAATATTATTGTGTGGGCTTCCTCAGGCCTTGGGTGTCATTAACCATAAAACATTTGGAGAAGATGAAACAGAGTATGGTGGAGTTAGGCCAACTTCCTGTTTTCTTGGCGAATAATTCAAAATAAAATACTTCCTGTTGATTTTGGGGCGGGCGTCAAGAGGCTTTTTTGTTTCTCCTGGGATTGTACATTGCTGTTAGCCTGGAAATCCAGACCCTGATATCTTGAACGATAGAGGGTCTGGCGACGATCAATAGTAATTTCCAACTCAAGGGGCGGCTCCTACTCGTGAATTTCAAATGCCACTGCACGCAGTTGGATAGCACTACAACCAATCAGAGCGATGCACAAGGCGACGTAAGCCCCGTTCGTTTAGCGAACAGCTGTTAAACTGTTAAATAAAACGTTTGCCGTTGTCGGTCGGCAAAATAGAACATTCCACTTACTTGCTAATGAAAGATTTGAGTGACGTCTTCCAAATCGTTAAGGGTCGAGGCCAAAGCAGTCTCAAACTCACACAACATATCCGCAGTCATCTTTGATGTTTACTATCACGGCTTCGACGTTGCATGCACGTCACTGTCGTCATCCGGTTACGTCCTCCCCATAGTACCATATAAGGGGCTCTGGCGCGCCCGCCAGATTTCTGTTTTTCTTGATAAAGCTTCAACGGAGTGTGTCCAGGCCAACACGCGCAGCAAATTTAATTTGCCAGCGCCTAGTGGCAGGTCTGGGAATGCCAGGCTACATTGCTGTATCAAATGTTGTGCATCTAAGTGTAACACAGCCTGAATTATGATCAATTAAAGGGTTCATGAGGTCCGTTTTAAATGTGTTTGGCGAATGACGCGCTGGTGCCGCAAGACGGTTGTTCCGGATCAAACGAGCTTTGGGGTATATCATCTTCCATCTCTGAGGACTTAATCTATTCTTTGTGTTTTGCACAACATGTTGTTATGAGTCCACTTTGCTCTACAGTCCTGCAGAGAGAAGGCCTTTGCACACCGGGCGCGTTTTATTCGTGCGATTAATCCGTTAATTAACGAACGTATACAGAGTCAATACAAGCCTCCACACCAGCGCCGTCATTTCGCATCGTGAATTTGCGTTTTTTATTTTTTCGAACCGAGTTCGATTTTTCTAGGACGTCGCTTCTAAAGTGGGACGCGACAATTCACATTTCAAAACACTCACTTTTACGTTGCGTTTATTCGCGTCGCGCCCGGTGTGCAAAGGCCTTTATGTGGAGAAATTACATTTTCGTGAATTTTGGCCGCCATTTTTGTCATAGTTATTCCGAATCTAACAAAACGTTATGGGTTTCAGCTTCACTGTCATAGAAC
This sequence comes from Ammodytes marinus, assembly GCF_949987685.1. Classification (NCBI taxonomy): domain Eukaryota; kingdom Metazoa; phylum Chordata; class Actinopteri; order Uranoscopiformes; family Ammodytidae; genus Ammodytes; species Ammodytes marinus. Next base: position 1,785,490 of record NC_137216.1, on the reverse strand, counting down.
TGTCCCTATAATTTTTGTTTTGCAAAATATGTTCCTGCTAGGAGTTATTAATTTTTAAACATCTCCTGTAATTTTGAGTCAGAAATTCACATATTTCAAAATAAAAGGCTTCCTGTTGATTTTGGAGTGGGGCTTCAAGAGGCTTTTTTGTGGGGCCTGCAGAAATACATTTGGGCATCAAATTGTGTGTAGCTAAGTATAACACAGCCTGCGTTATGATGGATTAAAGCTTCATGAGGTCTGTTCTTGATGACATCTCGTTCAACTTTGACCCCTCGTAGCTACCCTTAATCGTACACTAAAACCAGGGCCGCTGCTAAGCTTTTGGGTGCCCTAAGCTTAAATTGTCAGTGCCCCCCCCCCCCCCCCCAAAAAAAACACCAAGAAGTCAATTTTTTGCCCTTGCAAGATCTCTGCGACTGCTTTTTGGCACATTTGCTGTAGTGATTAGTTTTGCGAACAGCATTTACTAACAGAAAGAACAGCTTAACTTGTGAAAAAAGTTGCCTAGTATCCTAACTGCCTTTGGAAAGGAATTGAGTGATAGGATCATAGACGGATTATGAGATAATGGGCCCCTGGGCACACACTCTTAAAGGGCCCCCCACTTGTCCCTATCCAGTGAGGTACACTGAATTTTCTACACAGATACATACAATTAATGGCAAAAACATATTAGGGAAGTCAGTGTTTCCCACAAGATTTTGGGATAGTGTTGGAGGGAATTTTTTTTATCTTTTTAAAGTAAAATGCATCAATCTAGTGCACTTTGTGAGGAAATTTTAGAGACTAGAGAGATATCAAATCCTGAGATGCAGAAGGAACATTATTTTTCAGATTTTTCTTAAACAGGCAACACTCTTTACTCTGCAATTGTAAAAACAGTAGATTGGTCTGCAGACCCATGTTCTATGATGGAGGGGCCCATTTCAACAGATAAAGGGTGGATATGAACAATTTAGAATTCACACATATAAAGCGTATTTGTGTATGTGTGAGGGGGCCTTCAACCCCCTTAGGCAGAGCCACTAATGCTGTTGTTTTTAACTTGCTTTTGTATTTCTCCCCTACTAGTTGAGGGGCCCATGATGATTTCTATCTTGTTACATTTTAATGAGTATACTTATATTTAGGCTATTCCTTTTTGGACCCTGTTATTGACATCAGTGACTGAGCTCTTTGACTATGCAACATGAAAAGTTACTATCAGTATCTCTGGCTAAGGGCCCCCCTGAGCCCCTGGGCCTGTGCCCGGTGTGCCTGTGCAGTAACCGTCCCACATGGCGCTCAGCCAGCCACCAGGGTGTAGCACACCTCCAGGAGCAGACCACTGAGAGGAGAATACAGCGGCGTGCACAGAGACACCAGCGCGCTGCAGGGGCCCCCCTCTCATGTACAGACTACATCTGCCCCACATGTGGCAAACCATGCGGGTCGCGCATCGGCCTCTATAGTCACATGAAATGGCACCAACGAAACCCCCCATAATAACCCAGCTCAAGTGGAGCAACGTCATCATCGAATACGATGGACAGCCATAAGCAAGTAAGTAAGTAAGCAAGCAGTAATCCACCCCTGGATAGGTTACACAATTAAGAAAAAACAACGATGGGCCTGTTCATAACTTATTTATATATTTTTTGTAATGTAATGATTATCATGAACTTTAAAAAAAAAAAAAAAATTGGGGGGGGCCCCGGACCATTTCTTTTTTTTTCTTTTTAATTAAAAAAAAAATTATAATAATAATTTTTTTTTTTTTTTTGGGGTGCCCCCCCAGGAACTTGGTGCCCTACGCACTCTGCGTACTCTGCGTATAGGGAGCGGCGGGCCTGACTAAAACCCTAGATCTTTGCAATCAAACATCGGGAAAGTGACTTGAGTATTTGAGAGGTGGTTCAACGTCCCTGGCGTAAAATCTCTAGGAGCCTTTCGTCGAAATGTTGTATAATGGCAATTTTAAGCACTAAATCGAAAATGGCGAACTTCCTGTTGGGTTTGGCCCCGAACATAAAATAGCATTTTGGTGCATGCTAATAAAAACAGTCTTACCCACTCCACAGTACACCCGAGGTAAATAAATTATAAAGTCAGACTATCTATGTAAATGTCTGTGTTGTCTGTGTTGTCTGTGTGTGTGTGTGTGTGTGTGTGTGTGTGTATATATATATATATATATATATATATATATATATTAGAGGTGGGCATAGATTAATTTTTTGAATCTAGATTAATCTCATTTAATTTTGGAATTAATCTAGATTAATCTAGATTAAAATGGCTCATTTGAATTCATTCATAATATGTGTGTGCTCCCTAAATAATGACTCAAAGTAAGTCTTTGAGAACGTGTTTCTCAAGCCAGGTGGCTTTCATTTCGTCATCAGAACGAGTGTCTAATTATTGCGAACAAATAATATTCTAACAATTTAATCAGATATAAGGCTAAAAATCACAACATTGCATTGTTTTTTGTGCTTAAAAAAACTAAAAAACAAATGTGTTGGGTATAGGCTATAACAGAAAATAAAGCCATTAATTTTGTGCTTCAAGTGAAACATTAAATATTATTTTTACATAAATAATAAAGTCCTTATAAACTTTTCAAGAAGCTGGACTAGAGTGAATATTGGACAGGCTTTATAGGTCCATGGCTTTTACCTGTGGGACAGCGCTTCACCTAACAGCTGGCTGCAACACCAACCTACAGTCTATTGTGCGACGGAGAGCTAGTTATCATTAGCATCAGCGTTAGCCGACATCACGGCAACAGCTGAATAATGTAACACATTACACAAGTTACACTACATGAAAACAACGGGCTGTAGACGCTAGAATTATAATTGCGTGTAGGAAACATTGTTGAGACTGGAATTTCGTACCACAGCGGCCGTTCCATAATACAACACTCCCTTTAGCAATGGCTGAATATAAGACCTCCCTCTGCTGTGTATCTGCGGGAGCGAGTGGCATTAATAACTTAAAAACAGTAAACGTTTAACATGATTACGTGCTTTTAGATGCTTTAAATCATATGCCGAATTTATAAACAGACCATATTATTAACAATAAATTAAGTTATGTACATGTCAGAGTTACGTACATGGATACATTCATAAGTAAACATTGAATAGACAGATTTGTGAAGGGGGTTTGGCGCTGAGTGTTACATTAGCGATCCTGCAGCCAGGTGGTGTGTGTCGTGGGCAAGTGATGGAGAGAGAGAGCGGCGGGTGTGTGAGAGAAGCTTCGCTCCTGCAATAAAGGCTCCTCAAGTGTCAACAACGGCCCCCGGCTATTATTACCCGACCAGAGAACACACGGAAGGGGGTTCACCCCGACGGCGAACAGCCATCGGCCCTGGAGGGAACCATCTCCCCTGAGCCGAACAGGAGGTGGAATAAGAGATTAACGGCGATATTTTTTTTATCGCCGATAACGCGCCCCACACACATCCTGCGTCTACCTCTGGAGCGCGTCGCGTTACCTTACTGCTGCCTCTCTCGGACTTTTCTCGGACACACATGCAACGTCTCAGCAGCTGCTGCTGCAGCGCTGCTTCTAAAAGCCCTATCTTTCTACATAGAGTTTTCATAGATAATTCCCATTAAAAATGAAGTTCTTTCATGTCATCTATGATGCATATGATTTATATTGAGTCTGGACAGTAATCCGTGCGCCCCATTGCCATTTTTTTTCTTTTTTTTTGCCATATTTTCGCTTGTTGGAAGTTTTATTTTGAAGGGGACACACCAGGAAATGGTGAAACTACAGCGAAAGCTGCCAGTATGAAGTCAATATGACTCTCAGCAGAGTATTTCAAAAATCACTTTACTGATTTATACGGGAGAGAGAGAGGGGGGTGTGGTCGGGGAAGAAGAAGGCCGTAGACACAGATAGAGCAACGGAAAACTGTTGCGCTCATCATGATCTTTTTTATTTCTTCACTATATTGGATCTCTATATGTGTCATTTATCCAAAAATGAAATGCCAGAACTAATTGAAAATTAGGTTTTAAATCCCTCGGATTTTGATTGCACAATTAAATCGTGAAATAAAGGGATTATTTGCGTATACGACTGAGGGATGTTTTATTTTGAAATAAACACACCGGGTAAACGTGTAACTAGAGTGAATGCTGCTGGTATGACTGTCAGCAGAGTATTTCTCTATCAGTTAAAGCACAGAGACACGAGAGAGACGCGCTGCTCTCAGAAAAAAATAGGCGAGCCTCCTGAGGTGAAGGGGAGCGTCGCTGCAGACGTGCCTCCGACGCGCCTCAGCAGTGCGTCTGAGGTTGGATGTGTGCTCGCTCTACGTTGATTTCACAGTCTGTGACCAAAAGTCAGACGCAGACGCGAGGTAGACGCGCAGTAGAGGTAGGATGTGTGTGGGGCGCGTAAGAGTCTGGCGTTAACGCAGCACGTTAACGCCGATAACGGCCCACCACTAATATATATATATATATATATATATATAAAGCTATTATATATATAATAGCTTTACTTACTGATCTCGTCCCCTATTAACTCTAACGCCTAACCTGTAATGTGAAGATAAAGTGCCAAGAATGCACAGCTATCAGTCTGGTTCTCAAGCCGAGTCAGGCGGATAAATGTGTCCCAAAAAAAGTGTCTCACAGGCGGATACAGGCCATGCATAATGCCGCTCCTCCTGCGTCCTGCTGCTGGACAGAGCACACAGGTGCTCAGCTCACTCATTAACTGTTGACAGTGTTCACATCAAATCATTTATTCTGAATGTAGAGTATGGTGGTCACGGTGTGTTGGGTGGCATATATGAACAACACAGGCGCTGAGAATATTGATCTGATAAATGATGGATCAAACATAAAAATATCCTGATGGAGATTTTTGTAGAGCATTTGTTCTTCAAACTGTACAGGGACGCACTGTTACAGGCTTTCTTCAGTCAGAGCTGCAGCGTAAAGGGACACAAACTCAGAGGTGGTTGCAGCAAACTTCTGAGTTTAATCTCAGAGATTCTATGAGTTTAATGTAATGTTCTTTCACAGTGGCCCAAATACACCGTCGTAGATGGAATAGCCAATGAGGCTCGTTTATTCGTTTTACAGACAGAAACAAAAAAACGGAAAACAGACAAAAACAAACTGCTTTCTCCCGTTTTCTTTTTTCTGTCATAGTCTTTTTTGGTTTTGTACCAATAAACGAGAAAAGGAGAATTTCTCGTATTTTTGTTTCTGCATTCCAGCAAGAAAATATGATATAACAAAACGTACAGAGACCAGCCATGCCCCAAATATGGCCACAGTGCAAATGAGAGTCGGTATTTAATCTTACATTTGGTTGCAGATCTCTGGAGCATAGGTCAATGTACAATTATATTGCCGAACTTCAGTATAGACATTGTCACATTCTGATACATTATGTATTCCAAAGCCTAAAAGTTTGAATGTATTTTAGGGAGAAAATAAATTACACTATATCGCCTCTTTAGAGAGTTTTCACTTAATTGCAACACATAACAAATTGGAGGAAATGCACTTTTGACAAAATAATCCAGTTCTGAATAAAGTCTTCTGGAGACCGTTATGCAGGAAAATACCAAGGGAAATTGCATGGCAATAACCTGATTTCTAGAAAATTAACTAAATAACGATACATAGTCACTAGGGCTTATCACCACTGGCATGTGGCGCTAATAATATTAAACAAATGTAGCCTAACATTAGGCTATGTTAATCAAAACTAGATAGAAAACAGAAAGTAGCCTAGCGTCTAGTATTTGGTATGGAGTGTAAGGTTAATACGGAGTATAACTGTACAAAGAGAAGCAGCTAGCTCCATTTCCTAGATTCCTAAATGGAGCTCTGTGATTTCCCTCCTCCAATCCGAATTTAGGTGTTTACGTATTGAATACAAGTGTTGGATAAAATAGGCTATAGTTCTACACACAGGTCACATTGTCTAAGGTCAGAGAACCTTGTTCGGTGGCGGTGTTCACCAAACAACCATCGGGTGTAAAATGTTTTCGGTCCACTGTGTTGGGTAAATTGTACGCGGTTGTGAATGACGGTGTGGTATCCAAACAGAAAACAAATCAGTTGATATTACCTTGAGGGAACCCAGTCGCCCTAACCGTAGCACAGAGGTCGCCATTTTGTGTTCAAAGTGTTAAAGCTCCGGTTGGAAACTAAATGTGCACACAATGGTTCCACAACGATATTGGCAAATCCAACTCAGTTCCAATATTGAACACAATTTTAATTAAAAAAATTCAAAGCAAGGAAAGTTTTCCTATGGTAATTAATGAGTATAAAGGTATACCTCTATAGCCTAAAAACAAGGGATCTGCTAAGATAAACAAATACGACATAGGGATCAACAGTGCGGTCCCGGAAGTAAAAATCCCATTCATTTTCTACACAGGGGATTTGATTGTTAGCCACAATGTCATAACCATACAAGGCAGACTTACCGCTAGCTACCCGAGAGTGAAACGATGGTGATGCTCCGATAGAGGACACAAATTAGAGCTGCCAAGTCTCACTCTTTGGCCGTGAGACACACTCAAATCAACCAGTTCACACTCTCACACGCCACACCTCAAATTTCTCACGTAGAGAAAATAATCCCCAAAATAGCATTTGTTTTGCGGGACTTTTATTTTCAAATTCTTATTTTGAAAAGCTAACAGTGACTTCCTCTTTCTGAACGATCATTATACTGTGATGTGCACTGTGCATTCGAAGCGGGAGGCGAGCCCCCAACCCGCACCTTCTCTTCCGAGGTGTGTGTTGATAGCGTGCCAATTTACCGCTGATAAGAATTGTGTCCCCGCCGACCAGTGAGCCCGCATGCATCAAACATAGTAAAGCTTCAATTTCACTCAAGTAAATTCAGAAGATCTTTGGATCGTTTTGTACATTGTTTTTGGTAATTTTGTTTGTAAATTAGGTTTGCAAAGTAAAAAATGGCTCATACGCAGGGGAGGATCTAGAAAATGTTACATGGGGTGGCGAAGAGGGGGCAAGAGGTCTTGGCAGGGGGGCATGGGAGGACGGTAGCGGGAATCCCCATATATATTATATTGATCATAATTTCTGATAAAATAAGACATTTGTAACCTATATCTTAAGCCTACATAGCTGGGTCATTCTACGAAAACGTGCCATTTCCCTCTCTGAAAATCAGATTTTCAAAGTATTATTTTTATTGTGTTTAAGGACTAATTTTGTTTAAGTAGACCCTTACCTGTAAGAAAAATATGTGGTGCCATCTCAGGCTATTTTTATTTATTTTTTATTTCCCTAAAATAATCAACATGGACATGTGCTTTGTCAATCGCGTTACCAACACCAACTTGTATTAAATAAGTAATGAAGTGACACTATATTTAGGGACAAAACATGCTATTCTTAATATAAATAACATTTATAATCATGTATTGTATAAATTATTCTGGTTTGGACACACAATAAACGTGGGTCATGGCGGGGAAAGGGTTAATAGTAACAGGTTTGACAGTAACAGGTTTGACAAAATATCCTTTTGGCAGCCATTACTAGCCATGTGGATGACACCATGACACCACATGGTGTGCATTCTAAAGATGCTAAAATGTGTTTTTATATGTACATTTTAATTTAAATTTTTTTACTTTTTAAAGCTATTCTTACCTTTGTACAGTTTTTACACTTATTTTAAATGACTTTAAAATGGTATAAATAAGGTTTTTACACTCTAAAATGCATGGTAGACCCACCAGGAATAAAAAGAAACAATTATTTCAGTCTCATAATATTAGGTGAAAACTACAACCAATCAAATCGTTCGGACCGAACGATTTAATTGGCCGACAGACCTGTCTGTTTGCCGTCTGCTTGTGTACCGCGCATTCGTGCACGCGCGTCCTCAACGAAAGGGTTTGTTTTGATTCCACGGCAGACAGTAGCCTAGCGAGTAGCGACCATTGTAGAAAAGGTTACATGTGTTATTTCTTGTTATTTTTTACAGTGTGTTAAGCTGTGTTTTAGTGTTGGGCCGTGACGTCAGTCGGCCAGAGAGCCAGTTCAGTAAGGTTCCTTTCGCTTCTCCCTCGGTGAGATGTGTGTGAGCAAGTTGCCACAGTAAGCCATCATTCGTGTTTATCTGAGTGTAAATGTGAATCACCCGTGTGTGAGTATGTACATGTAGTCCCGATCGCTGTTATAAGTTATAGTTTGTGCATGTTATTAGCGGCTGCGATTCGCGAGTCGCAACAGCTGTTCAAACGTCTCCTCACGAGCGGAGTTTAAGCCTTTGTTCTTTTTCCGCGATCTATATGCGGCTGTGCCTGTGAAAGAAGGAAAATAAAGAGCGGATAAAACCCTACTCCTCCTCTCCTAGTCTCATTATAAGCATAAGTGGTGTTCTGGCCGACATATCTGAAGTGAAACCAGTGATACAAGCAGATCAGCGCGGTACCGGTAGCCTACTACAGCCACCAGTTTCTTCAGCCACAATATAACTCACTTTGTGCACGGAGACAGTATTAAGCAAGTAAGTCTGCTTGTGTAGCCTAAATTAAGTTTCTTCAAAAACAAAACAAAAAAAACGGGGATAGGAATGAGGGGGTGGGGCTGCATTGGAGGAAGGCGGGATATTATGATTGTGCTGAAATGCTCAAACTCAAATCCATCCGAACTGCTTTAATACATGATATAATGGTAACGCAGTTTGACACACTATGACCGTCCCCTTCAGTCAAATTAAAAACAACTCAATGAAAATTCATTAAAATAGAGGAGCACTTTCTTGTCTCTTTGGCAGCATCCTGATAAAAGGCAGATGATGACACTTCCTGAAAATGATGTCACTTATGGGATAGTGCATTGTCCCTGGGGGCGTGTTTATCCAAAGTAACGCATTTGACGTAACACATAGGGACATTACTTAAATGTAATTTTTTTCAATATTCCAAAAAGGTCAAGAATAAAATAAAAGCATTATCTGTTAACTAACAATTAAGGCTTTTCACAAATTAAAGTTGTTTTCAGATAATTTGATTTTATCCTCTCTAAAAGCTGCTTGTAATAGAACATTTTTTACCGAGGGACAAGCCATTTTTACCATATTTAACAGATATACAATTTTAAAATCTTTAAAATGCAAAAAAATATCAATGTATGAGTATTTAATGAAGATTTAAAATGAAGATTGTTTGTTTACCATATCATACCAATGATTTTTTTTTAAATTGTGTTGTTAAAGGTACAACGAGTAAGTCGGCACGTTGGCGACACCTTTGAACAAAAGCGGTAGTATTTTTACGACGCCAGCTGTCGTGAAGCTGTTTTCTAGCTCGTGCAGGGCCTCAAGATTCAAATAATCAGGAAGCAATATAGTGCGTGTCCGTGTGTTGAAAGTGTGAGGGCACCGGACTCTTTTCGGCTCGGTGAGAGTGGTTAGTGACACAGCATCAACTACACCTGACCTGATTGCAATGAGTTGATCCATTGTCACCTCTCACGGAGCTGAACGAGTATGTGTCCCCAGTCCCCACACAAAGCGAATGAACGAGAGACGGCAGTTAGTTATGGATCACGATGAGGTAATGTGTTTATGTTGTTGTAAATAATGACTATTTCAGATGAATAATGGTCATCTGATGATGCTGGTGAGGCAAAGTAGACTTTGTTTTAGTAGGATACCGCTCATTCATTTAGGAGTAAACACTGCAGTCTAGGTTCGCTGCGTGAAATTGTGTATACGTTGCTTGGCAACGCCCTCCCGCCCGCCTATCACTCTCCCTTTGAGCTTTTCTTCATTGCATTTTATTTTTTTTTCTTTGATGGTTCAGCCCCGTTATCAGTCATTATGACGACAAATAACTGTCTCAAACAAGGCTCCCGCTCCCCTTCTAGGATGACCAGATCGCATTTCCATTACTTTTCACACGTCCCTCAAATTGAGACGTTGTCCCGCATTGTTATTGAAAGTGAGCCCCCCTTTTTAAATGCGTGTTTTATAATCTGGCATTTATCCGATAGCTGTCAGGAGACAGCAGTCTCCGTTTGTCTGTGTGTGTGTATCGGGCTGCTGGGCTCAGTGGCTCTGTGAAGGTGCTGCCTGCAGTGCTTCAACGTTCACTTTCCTGTTACTTCAAAATAAAAGCCAACTCACGTTTGTCAAGTGAAATGCTAATGTGAAGCCAGTGAAATGCTTTTAATGTGAAGCCGCAGCCTTAATGCTCTATTTGTTTAACAGTAGCTAACTTAACTGCTGCACGCTGATCTAAAGATAGTGTTTTTTTAATTTAGAAAGCCGTGTCTCTGGCATTACCGGTGGTGACACGAGTTTATTTTGCTAAAAAAACGGCACTTTGTCCCGCATTGTCCCGCACAAACGTAGTCTTTGTCCCACATCTGGTGAATTGGGATCTGGTCTCCCGCTCCCCTTCCCTCACCTGGAGTGATAGGCTTTTCAATTCACGTTCCTGCGCCACACTGAAATCTGCGACCAATACGGATATGTGACCATAGAGCATGCACGCGTGAACCGAAAATCGGACTGGGTGTACGACCAGATCAAATGCAGTAATAAAAACTATATAAAAACGTCTTTCTTTGCACTGATGGTCTCGTTTGCTGTTAAAGGTAATTTATGATTATCAGAGGAAAAATTAGGCTGTTTAAAAGATATTTAAATGTTACTCGTTGCCGCTTTAATACAGTTTATTGGGGTAGATTTTGTGTCAGGGACACAAAATGGCACGTTTTCGTAGAATGACCCAGCTTACTCTACACATTGCTACAACAGAAAACAGGCAATCACTGAAACATGTTATTTTGAGTAACATGACATATTCTAGTCTAGTGGAATTTATATGGAAGGAGAATAACAATACAGTAGTTTAGACTGGGACTGCAGTCAGACCCTCTGCCTACCTTTCATCTGCCTGCTGATCACTACCTGCCTCTGTCCCTCTGTCTGAATATAAAACCTCCTCTTCATCCCTCACATTTATTTCTTCTTTTCCCTCTTTTCCTTCACTTATTTATTCATGTCTTTAACATGTGATAGCCTAATGTAACCTGGTTTAATTTGTGCAGCTCGTTTGCTGTGATATGTGAGAGTTTTTAGTAGGCTATGTTTGGCTATTCAAACACAAATTATCGATCTCCTATAGCACTGTCAGTGTCACTGTAGTAACTCAATGCCTCAGAAACGGCAACTCTCTCTCGAAACGGCGATCCACTGTTAAATTGTATGGATCCGAACATGCAAGTTTTTTTTAAATATTTTTATCAAGCTCTTGCCTGTAGCCTACTACAATAGGCCTACAAATTAATAAAAGGGCAATATGCTCCTACAAGTCACAAGCGAGTGATTTCCCTTTTGGCCAACGATGAATGGATGTGCTCTTATCGATGAATTAGCTACTTTTACATTGCATTACATTCATTACAAATTTAACTTTAAGTTAAATTGGTGTGTTTAAAATTCACAAGGGTAAACTGACTTCACCTTAAAGGCATCATAGGAGATTATCTGCAATATGCACTTTTTAATATGTTGTGAAAAGTGCTTTTTACACCCCAACAGCAATAAATGACTTATGGGCAATGAAAAAGAAACGAAAAACCCCCAAATTCTGTACCTTCTATAAACCTGTTAAAATGCTGACCAATCGGAGACAATGGACCCGTATCTAAAGAACCAATCACAATCCTGCGCGTTCTCTCCCCTCTGTGTGCGAGCCTGAGCGCGTTCACGGAGGGCAGAGAAAGCGTTCGTGCCATATCGTAGTAGGCTACCTGGCAGTGGACTAGACCTAGTGGAAGTAGCATAACAAGCTTACACAATGGAACCTACACAGAAGTTACCAGATGTGTGGACTCGAGTCACATGACTTGGACTCGAGTCAGACTCGAGTCATGAATTTGATGACTTGAGACTCGACTTGACAAAATGTAAAGAGACTTGCAACTTGACTTGGACTTTAACATCAATGACTCGTGACTTGAGCCTTTTGACTTGACAAGACTTGCTACTTTCCCCAAAACCCAAAGATTAAAAAGTAGGCTATATTTTTAAGTAGGCTACTGCTCTGTATCTTTCATCATGTAGCCTAGTGTAGCGGAGGAAACTGGTGGATGTACCGCCAGAACACCACTTAAGGCCAAAAACGTCAGACTATAAGCATGAGAAGAGGAGTATGGTTTTTCCGCTCTTTATTTTCCTTCTTTCACAGGCACAGCAGCATAGATCGCAGGAAAAGAGACACAGGCTTACATTCCGCTCCTGAGGAGACGTTAGAACAGCTGTTGCGACCTGCGAATCGCGGCCGTCAATAACATCCATAAACTGTAACTTATAACAGCGATCGGGACTGCATGTACTTACTCACACACGGGTGATTCACATAAACACGTTTCAACTGTGTCGACTACTGCGGCAACATGCGCGCTCACACACCTGACCGAGAGAGAGAAGAAAAGGAAACTTACTAGACAGACCCTCCGGCCGACTGACGTCACGGCCACTGACTGACAGCTATACTGTCATCCACACTGAACAAAACACATCTTAACACTCTATAAGAAATAACAACACTGTAACCTATAAACTTTGGGGCCTTTTCTGCATGTAGCCTATGTGTGAGTGTTTGTGTGTGTGAGTTAAATGTTAACAATCACTGGTAAACAGTGCAATTGGGAAGTGCAGCCAGCAGCGCTCGTGCACGGCTGTGTGTCGAGGGGTGGGGGAGGGAGTCCCGAGGGGAGAGGGAGGAGTTAAACGGAACTCCGAGGACAAGCTAATTTCAAATCATGCTAGCTCTCTCAGATCGTACAGTATAGCTTTAAGATGCTCGGAGCAGGTCAGTTAGGGTGTATTCACACATGCCGTGTTTAGTTCGGTTGAAACGAACTCAGATGCACTTCTGCCTTCGGTGCGCATCTTTCAGGCAGGTGTGAATACAGCAATCGCACTCGGGTGCGGACCAAACAAACGCTCCGAGACCCAGCTGAAGAGGTAGTCTCGATGCGTTTCCAAACGCACTCTGCTGCAGTTCGTTTGTGGTGTGAATTTGTTCGGACTCGATCCGACCCAAATGCAGGAGGTACTGTGCCTTTTCTTTCTTTTCTTTTTTAATAAATAGCCGTCAGCTTCACATTATGGGAAAGTGTTGTTGTCACCATTATTAGGAAGATTAGTTGTGGTTTGACCGGGAGCCCAGAACAATATAAATGCTGAATGTGTTCAGCGATCAGATGAAGGAGAGGGGAGCGTCTCTCGCACAGTGCCAACATGTTCACGCTGCGCAAGAAGTGTGTGTTTTTATTTTGCTTCCCATGTACGGGACCGTCAATACTATCCTCGTGTCAGTTTGGAGCTGAACTGCGCCGACCCAGCTGATACACAGCTTAATCAGCTGAGTGTCAGCTTGAGCCTATTCTTCTCGCGTGACGCGCATCCAGCACCAAAAATACAGTAAAAATGATGTTTCACATCGTAGGCTACAAGCCACATAACGTGGCATTGACATAAGGCTACACATTATGACCATATGAAACAACAATAATTTGATGTTTTTCCTCTTTATTTATAGGTTAGATGTAGGCCCTTTTATTATTTTTAGCCCCATATTATATCAATGATATATTTCGCAGTTTAAACTTCGTGCTTCCTGTTTCTCTCCACCCCAGAATGTCTGTCCAATGAATGAATTACCTCAGATCACGTGTGGTTTTGCTTCGTAATGCTGGTTCACTTGCAAAAGGGGCAATATGAAAGTGGACCACACCAAACAAAAAAAATCAAAACTCTATTTGGTCTGGACCAAAGCAAGTGCACTAGCGGACTTTCCCAGTGTGAATACACCCTTACTCTTCACCGGGCTGCATGGCACAGCAGCGCGCTGACTCGCTGTGTGTGACAAACTGTGATCGCTGATATGCGCATATGATGCAGGGCCGTGGCTAAGTATTTGAGGGGCAGGGCATAAGATTAGATTTAAAATAATTTACTTTTGTTCAATGTATTGTTTGTTTCAATTATTTGAGTGGCTTGTTGACATAGTGGCGGTTTGTTCTTACCAGTACATTTTTGAGAATGCAAAAGTTAGGGGGACAGCTGGGGGGGCAAGGCTCTTCAGTGGGGGGACCGCTGCCCCCCTGTAGAACCGCCCCTGCTCATACGCCAATAAAAATGCCTGTGTAATGAACTGTAGCCTATGTATTGCACATTTATAGCACTTTTCATAACACAAATCAAGGTAGCCTAAGAGGAGGGACCAACCCAGATGTTTTATTTTAGTAGTTTGCATTGGTGTTGAACTGCTCCCTCATTTTTTTCTTCTTTGAATAAAGCCTAATGCTGCTAGTGAAATACCACCAGCCACTCAACCCTCAATAGTAGACATGATATAGAATAATTATTACAGTTTAACCAAATGTTTTAACAATAGGCTACAGGAGATATTTGAAAGCACTACACATGCATTGTAGCCTGGTCCAACCAGACCATCGTACTTCATTTCATCTACAGAAGGTCTGGAAGTGCTGTAATTGGCAAACGTTCACTCACTTGGAGGCGGGTGTCTGTCGAAGTTTAAAACTATTGGATCTGCCCAGTGCCACTCTGGATTGGCCAACCAATCGCATCCCGTTTGGTCGTCACGTGTGTCATGAGCCGGCTTTTGAAGGTGCGTTCCAGTTGGACAGGGAACTCGGAAATTTCCGACTTCACTACATATGGTAGTCTATGAATCTACCGGTACCTGGCAAGTTGCAACGGTAACTTGCTAGAGCCTAACGTTTAGTTATTTGGATGAGAAAGGTTGTAGGCGTCCATACTTTCGCGAGCAGATGCACTGGAACACAGACAGGTCGGAACTCGGAACTACCAAGTCGGAAATCTCCTTCTTCCGAGTATAAAGGAACGTTCACTGATTGGACGACTGTAGATTCTCCGGCTAAAGCTGGGAAATGCACTGTACACCCAGGGCCTATCCGAAAAGTCCAATCTCCTAACCTATAAGCCTCCTTTCCTATGCCTTAACCCCTAAACGTCATCGGGGTTAAGGAGAGATGAAATGTGCTTCCTATCAAACATAGGAAAGGACAGCGCTGTTTCAAATGAATTCGACTCCACTTTTCCTAACCGACGTCATTGCGCGACGGCGAGTATTGTTGACGTGAGTCTAGCGTGAAACTACACTATTCTCCGAAAATGGACTACAACAAGCACTCGTTTGATCCATGCGTTCCTTTCATAATGATTTTAATCAGGTTGTCGCCAACAGAGTGAGAATCACTTAGATCGGACTTGGCCAAGGGGAATATATCCCAATTCACATGTGGAATAAAAAGAGGCTACACTTAGCCTATGTTGATGTTGAAATGAACTGCCACCAGTAACTTCATTAAATGTGAAGTTGGTATTTTATTTTCTTATGGTGTAAATTATGTGCTACGAAAATAACTAAATTATGATGTTGGTCTTTTATGAGTTCTTTATTATCTTTATGGGGGGGGGGGGGGTATTTTGTTTTAGCTGAGTTAAATCTTCCTCTCTTCTCTTCTGTTTTGCCTCTCGTTCGTATTCGTGTAGACTCGGTAAACTCCGTCGGTGGCCTGTTGCTTTAAATCTTGCCGCCGTAAAGGATTATGGGATACCACTATCTCCTTTCCTTTCCAGGCTAGGCTACATGCATTGTAGGCTAATCAGTTAAATTTGTGTCAGCGGAACCTTTGAATGTTGTCTTTTACTTTACATAAAAAATGAATGCAGAAAAGGCACACATTGCTTCATAAAAATTCACCAGAATGCAGGAAATTAAGTGTTTAATGCTCAAAAAATTCTGGGGGGGGGGGGGGGCACTTATAATGTCTCCACACCCAATGTTTAATTAAAACCTATCCTACGACTTTGCTATTCACAAATGTGTTTATTTTATTTGTAGATTTTTGATGTTTTATTACATTTTCCAATTGTCTTTATTTCTGATTTATTATGAACAACATGTAAACTTGCAGGAAACTAGCAAAAAGGATTGGGTGGGAGAGAGGACACAGATTTGGGTCCCTCGGCCAAAAAATCTCACTCCAAACTTTTGGTGAAACTTGGCAGCCCCACACAAAAATTGCATTATATCAACCTCATTCTAAGGAAAACATTGTTTTATCTCAGGGAGAAGAACTACACTACGCTCTGAGTGAGAGAAGAGCGCTATATAAATAACATTTATTATTATTATTATTACACAGAGGTTCCCGGCCTGGAATCAGGCAGAGGTGCACGTCGCAGCGTGCAACTACTGTCTAGCCCGGTCAACCTGAACACTTCGCACCGGGCCTGAAGAGCAGCTGGCCGAACGTCTGGCCTGGGATCACTGGAAGAGAACGGAGGGTCTGTCGACACACCTCCGACTGGGACGACTGCGCCAGCCAACCCTGGCGGCACGCCACGTCACAGTTGACATCAACCTGCCTAGCTCCCTAAGTCATAATGCAAAGTCTGCAGTGAAGCATCACTGAGGGTCCATGCTGAGTGACCAGCACCTGACCCTGTCTGGTTTGCGACCGAGCCAGGACTGTGTGAGAAAGCAAATTCCCAGATGGCCCACACAGGCAGCAATGTCGTAACTCCTAGTAAGGAGGTCGCCTGAAATCCGGCACTGGGGCCGAGGGCAGCGCACATCGGCTCTTAGAGCCTCGCCTGGAGAGACAACCAGGGATGCTATAGCAGGCTCAATCGGAGCTAACCAGTCCGAGCCCTAACTATCAGCATTGTGCATGGCCGCCAGAGCTCTGCTGCCACTAGTGTGATGGGAGAGCCCTTAAATCTGGCCAGCATCTACGGAGCTCTGCGGAATAAGGCTCAGAGGGAGGCACACAGAACGGAGGATTGAGGGCCTGCCGAAAGAAGGCATTCGTGGGTGCAGATGAAACCAGAGCTTCATCTAACCCCATACTTGGCGAGTCACGGACGGACACCGACCCTCTAGCCGAGCTGCCCACCTCTAAGAGGTTACAGGACGCAGCTGCGGACAGCATGTCATCCCCTGTAGTAGGAAGGATGCCCAGCCGCAAGGTTACTCACTGCCACTGGTACCATGAGCTGGTTGGAGGCTAGTAGAAGAGCCTCTACCTAGCAACCTAAGTGCCTGAGACATGAAACTACAGTTCATGCATGGGTTATCTGACAGCGCTTACCTCAGGTGCTCAACCTTGAGACCTGCAGGGCACTTGTCATGGCCATTCCCCACTGCATGGAGGTCATGAAGGCGTAAGCTGCCCACTGTCGAGCCACTAAATATGCATCTGACTAAGGTATGCAACCGGGCTTCAGACGAGAGCAACCGAGCCGCGGCGCGACACCGCCAGAATAATACAGCGGCGGTGCAAAACTACAGCGCCCACTGGCGAGCAAATTACAGTAGCCTGCACAGACACGACAACCGTGTGACAGCTAAAACAACACAGTGAAGGCGATAACCGGGCTTTAGGCGAGAGCAACCGAGCCTCGGTGCGACACCCATGGACATATAAGAAGGGCGACACTGCTAGAATAATACAGTGGCGGCGTAAAACTACGCCCACTGGTGAGCAAGTTACAGTAAAACATGCTAGAATTTAGCCAAAAGTCGAGCCAGCTAAAATATGCATCCGACTAAGGCATGCAACCGGGCCTCAGGCGAGAGCGACCGAGCCACGGTGCGACACCGCTAGAATAGTACATTGGCAGTGTAACCATGCCGCCCACTGGCGAGCAAGTTACAGTAGGCTAGGCAATCGAGCTCTAGGCGAGAGCGCAACCAAGCAACAACGCGACCTGTCGAGCCAATTAAAATATGTAATCCGAATAAGGTATGCAACCGGGCTTCAAGCGAGAACAACCGAGCCTCGGTGCGACACCGCTAGAATAATACAGTGGCGGTGTAACTATGCCGCCCACTGGCGAGCAAGTTACCGTAGGCTAGGCGATCAAGCTTTAGGCGAGAGCACCTTCAAGCAACAATGCGGCTTGTCGAGCCAATTAAAATATGCTTCCGATTAAGGTATGCAACCGGGCTTCAGGCGAGAGCAACCGAGCCACGGTGCGACTAGAATAGTACATTGGCAGTGTAAAACCATGCCGCCCACTGGCGAGCAAGTTACAGTAGGCTAGGCAATCGAGCTCTAGGCGAGAGCACACCCAAGCAACAATGCGACCTGTCGAACCAATTAAAATATGTAATCCGAATAAGGTATGCAACCGGGCTTCAAGCGAGAGCAACCGAACCACGGTGCGACACCGCTAGAATAACACAGTGGCGGTGTAAACTATGCCGCCCAATGGCGAGAAAGTTACAGTAGGCTAGGCAATCGAGCTTTACGAGAGCGCACCCACGACCCCCTAAATAACACAGTTCAATTGAATTCAGTTTACTTAAGAAGGGGACAGTGCAAATCAATAAACCACATGATCATACATGGGTTAAAAATGCTAGAATTAGCCAAAATGCTATTCTCTATCTGTAGTCCCCTGGCAGTGTCAGCGGCTCTTGGTAACCCCAGCCGCCCACTGGAGAGCAATCAACGAAGGCTATAGGCAATTGAGCCTTAGGCGAGCATACCCAAGCAATAATGCGCCTTAATAACACAGTGACGCAACGACGTTCACTGGCGAGCAAATTAAGTAGCCTATGCAGTCAGGCTAAGGCGTGAGCTACCGTGCAACGGTGCGACACGGCCATAATAATACAGCGGTGTGAACTAAGCTGCCAACTGGCGACACACTACAGCAGCCTACACACGCGCAACAGTGTGACACGGCTAAAATAACACGGTGAAGGCGATTTAGGAAACTAATTCGCCCACCGGCGCAGCATACAGTGTAGGCTATACAACAACATACATAGTGTTTGGCACGGCTCATCCACTGGCAAGCAATAAAGTAAGCTATGCAACGCAAGGCTTAGGTGAGAGCCCACGACTGGTGGGACAGCTCAATACAACAGTGAAAGCGAAGCCGCCCACTTGACGAGCAAATTAGTAGCCTATGCAACCGCTCTAGGCGAACTCAGCACCCGAGCCACGGTGCGACAATGCTACAAAATACTGTGGCGGTGGCTTGGCTACCCCAAGCCACTCGCTGTCGATTAAATCAAAGTAAGCAACCGGTCTAGGCGAATTTAGCACCCGATCAACGGTGCGACAATGCTACACAGTGCACAATGCTAGAAGACAATACCTTTGAGCATACAATTAGCAACCGGGCTTAGAGAAAAACACACAAGCAACGGTGCGAACGAAGAATAACACGGCGACTGTGAACCCAGCCGCCGCCTGATCTAATCAAAGCAAGGTGGAAAGATGATATTAGCTTCCGCGGTAGCCGGGCTACGCGTAGCCTTCACACTTTATTCACCCCTACCGGCCGCAGCCAAGTCGAACGAATTGCAAGTCGCAGCCCTTGGTGGTCGAAGTCAAATCGAAGCACCAACCCTTAGGTACGAGCTACTTGCGACAAGCTAATGGTATACTTGCACACAACTATGTGTGCGACCTGCTTCCGCGAGAAGATAGAAGGAACAGATCCTCTGGTGACTTCCGGAATACATAGACATTCCCGGAGTCACCCAGGTGTCACAGGTGACTTTGTTGGTATAAAGATCTCGACCTGCGCATACGCGCAATGGAACATCCAGTGCTGTAAGCACCGCCTCTGGCGGTCAGAAGGAACGAAATAGAACAGTGCGCACTCACGTCCTACGCCTGTTTCCCTTTATAAATCACAATCCACTCTAAATGTGGGGCAGCCTTTGCGGGCTTCACGTGACGCCCATATTTACCCATACATAGTCATTGACACGCCCGAATTAATATCATTTACTGAGTGCATGAAGGCGGTAGTGGCAATCGCCGAAAAAATAGACTCCACACGGTGTGGATCACTGCGGTCACACCGAAGTACCCGTTGGAGAAGTGGCGACCAGGGAAAATTTAGTTTGGTGGCACAGTGTGAGGGTAAAGGCGTCAGAGTGCAGCCTGTGGCGATCTCTGTGAACGCTGTGGTCAAAATAAAAAGAAGCGAAAAAGTGCATATCCTCACACAGCAGTGTTTGTGCCACGAGCGGGGGACACTGAGACCCCCCATTAGATACAGATTCGGAGAATTCATCCCGGTGCAGTGACGGGCGGCGGAGGGTTAATAATAAACTTCACAGTCCCTTTCAAAACACAGTTACGACGTGCTTAAACACAAAGAAAAACACATAGATAAAACGGACTAAAAGCCGCGAAAAATTAGCACAGTAGCCTATGTGATGTACAGTAGGCTTATGATTAGTGTGTGGAACTGTGCACTCCTGTCTGCCTGACTGAGGCATCGAGAACAGCGTCAGTGTAAAAGTAATAGGCTGTATTACACCTCAATATTATCAGAATGAATCCAATAACATGCAGATAGGTTATTCTTTAATAGCCTAACTGCAGAGCTTATTCAAACGTTTTTGGGTTTTTTTGCACTCATATATCTCCGTTTGTAGGCTATTTAAGATCCTAATTCGTTTAGTTTTTGTTGGTATCACTCCATGGAAAAATCCGTGGAGGCATTTTTTTCATTAGTTGTAAGAATGGCTTCATCTGTTTTGCAAAGGAACTCACTATACGATAGACCTACATGGCTTATAATAGGCCTATCTGGATTAATTTTACACAAACACATTCGTTCTCGCACTTCATACATGTGCCGACGGAGTCGCCGTTTCTCCTTTCTCCACTTTCTGTGCGTACGCATGGGTCAGAGTTTGCGTGGAGGACCGCACATCTTCCCGTCAAGTTTGCTTTTTATAAATCCCAATGTTTGCGTAGAAATTGACGTGTGCCCTCTTCTGGGCGTACGCCACGTTTATAAATGAGGCCCCTGATGTTTCTGCACTCAATGATACTTTCACATCCGAGCTACTGCATCACCAGCTGGTCTATGTCTGGTTCTACTATCCTAAAACCAGTTGGGCTTCTGTACAAAAGGGCAGTCAAAAACTTTGGATAAAAAAACCTAACTCTTGTCATTATTGTAACATCTTAGAGAATTATAACCTACTGAGTTTTGATAATTATTGTAAATTTTCCTCTGTTTGCTTACTTTATAAAGTACTACATGGCTTGCAGCTATGGCCTCAGATGCGCGTGTGACATTGTCTGAGGGAGGCACGTAAACAAGCTGACTAAACTCGCTGGGTAAATATTTGGGTCTAAATGACACGGCAAGCAGCTACAAGTCAGGTGTGCAGCAAGAGTCCTTCACAACAGCAGTTCTGCTCCATTCCTGATTTAGGCCTACATAGACACATAGCCCGCCACTGTGCCTTTTCAGGCTACTCACAGTGTCCCGGTCCAGTCTGAGAGGAGTTCCGAATCCGTCCATAGAGAGCTCTGAGTCTGTGATGTTATTATCCAACCAGGTTTCTGTGAGACAGATCAGGTTCGCCTGGCTGTACGCCCATTGGCACGTTATGTTTGTATGTAGTTCATCTAACTTGTTCCGTAATGAGCAGACATTGGCAAGTATGCTACAAGGGATACATCATGACCAAGCGTTATGCGATTGTTTGGCAGATCCAGAGTGCCACTGATCCATTAATTTTAAACTTCAAAAGACACCCGCCTTCAAGTGAGTTTACGTTTGTCAATTGAACAATTCCAGACCTTCTGTACAAATTAAATTAAGTATGATGGTCTGGAAGAACCAGGCTTCTCAAATACACTGAATTGAATGGGCAAAATTGTCTCCAGATGTGCAAAGCTGGTAGAGACATCACATGAAATCCCAATTAAATTCATTTTCGTGTGTGGCTGTAATGTGACAAAATGTGGAAAGGTGCAAGGGGTATGAATACTTTTGTTGGTATGTGCTGCTAACGTGCCCAGTGTAGCAAGGGGGAAGTTTGTTAAAATGTATGCAACAGGCCAGGATTATCAGAAACACAGATTTCATTTATGCATACTGGTCTATGTGCACTCTATATAGCTATATAAATTATAATTTACTAATTTCCCTTTCAAGCATCTATCTGGAATATATTGTATGCAAGGAGTTCCACAATGGTGATAAGTGGTTATTCAGAAAGGATGTGGCTAGGATGTCATTAATATGGTCAAATTAACATTCACAATTTTAAATACCGTTACTTTATAGTCCTGCAAACTAATTGAAATGGCTATAATGCAGCCATTTAAATCAGTTGGTCATATCTTGAAAGTAGCTGCACAATGAATTATTTCAGTTAATTTCATATTTATATCCACACACAAAAACTTGTAATGCTCAATGTAGTAATGTGTTGGTGAAAAATTAATGCTGCCTACTTTGAAAATTTGAGGTGTAAGTATCATACTTTAAAGCTGATAATTTTTTCACTGTAATATTTGGCAAAACTGTCATAATAGTCATTCAGCTATATGTAAGTGAAGTGGTCTGAAAATATTTTTTCATCACTTTTCTCCCCCCTGCCTCTGTGTGCTGCCCCCAAAAATTGTCACCGCTCATGTTAATTTTGACCAATCAGAGTGAGGCTCAGATTCTCCGTTCTTATTGGCTGTGGGACTGTCCGTTCACTTGGCAACGACGTTGATGCGTCAGCTGCGTGAGCGTTCACGACCCTAGCAGCCTGACACTACTGTTTAGCCCTACTACGGCGGACAGCGAATAGCGATGTCTTCACCAACGAACTATCTGGGCTATTATTATTACTACTATTTGGGCGACTGTGGCTCAGTTGGTAGAGCGGGTCGGCCGATGATCAAAGGGTTGGAGGTTCGATCCCCGCCCTGCCACCTGTGGACACTTCACCCACCTTGCCTCATGTGAATGTCGATAGTTAGCCTGCTATCGGTGTATGAATGTGTGTGTGAATGGTAACGTGGGAAAGGAAAACAGGTCTCCCTTGCAAAAGAGTCTCCGGTCTCAATGGGATTTACCTGTAGAAATAAAGGTTAAAAAAAAAAAAATCTATACTATAGGCCTACTATCTATGCAACGAACCCTCAATTTACCATTCCCCGGATACCAACAACTAACAAGGTGGGAGGACAGTGTGTACACAGAGGCTGAGAAACACAGAGGAGGAAATGTATTTGCCGGCGGCTGTTGCTGTATGAAGCCGCTCGGGGTTAGAAGACGTGTGGAAAGTAAACCAGGAGAATGGACTTCCTGGTTAATTCAGTGAATATGTGCGGCTGTGCTTTAGCCGATAAACCAAGTTAGCACCGGTCGGATAGCATTAGTTAACTCACCCGGTTGTGTGCAGCCACCACCTCCATATAATGAACCCAAACATAACGGCTAAGTCCGGGGAACTTTCACGAAAAGTACAGCGAAGCACCGGTGTTTATCCACGCCAGCGACGGTCCCGTCACAGCCAGGTAGGGTAATGTAGGCTACTTGCCTTTATTTTGTACTGCCGTGCACACAATGCTGCTGTTAATGTGTTTGTTATGGTGCTCCCTTGTGTGAATCTGCAATGCTGTTTTAAGGCTATTTGTTGGCCGTGTTGTTGTTGTTTTTGTGCGGACATGATCGCTGTTGTGTCGGGTCGGGTCTGATTGCAGCCATGGTTGATTAGGGGAATAAATATATGGGGGGGGGGGGGGGGGGGGCACTAGCTGCGTAGGTGCGTTGAGCGCTTTGAACCATTTTTGACACAGAATGATGAAGCGCCAGATTAGGAGCAACATGAACGTGCATAGCTGTCGTTCGGAGGGAGGAGCTACAGCAGGTAGAGCGTTGGGAAAACAGAAACTCTCAACTGCAGATTAAAGGAGGCAAAAAGAAGCGTGCGTACAACAAATATGAACTGGAATTTATTGTTTCTCTACATTCAGCTCAGACATCGTTCAGTCTACACAAAGCTTAATTCACAGCTCTAATTTCCCTTTATCTGCCTAAAAAATGTACATCTAATGCTCTAGCTCATTTTCCTATAAAGTATCTGAATATCTGATTAAATTACTATTCTATTCTACCACACAAAGCTTAGAGACAAGGGTTTGTTGTAACTTTGACATGAAGCAGACTGTTAGCATTCAACTGGGGAGCAGAGATGTACAGGAAAAGGCGGCAGTAGAAAAGTTCAATTGCAAGGTGCTGATATTCACTTCTGGGAAACTTCATCCAACTTGGGCTCTGAGAAAACAAAGCAGAGCATGTTGGATTATGTAGAAACCTTCACATTTTCAAGTTCAGATCAAACTATAGAGATGGTCTAAGAAATACGTCAGACTACAATATCAGCATGAGTCAAATAGAGCGAAGAATGAATGTTAGGTTTGCATTACAAGCTGCTCTATCTGTTTAATGCAGCAAAACAATAAGCAAGCTGTGACAACACTGCCAACACTAAACAATACTCAAAACAGCGGCCAGTGCATTGTGCATCATACATGTCATATTCTGATAGTTTGGTTTGTAGCAGCAGTCACATCGTGAGCATTTGGTCTTACATTTTCTCAAGGTTTCATCACAGACCACGATTTTGGATTGACAACCAAAGATTTTACCAAATGTTTTCCATGATTGTAATCTTTTGCCACAGATAGCCTTCAAATGCAAAGTTTAAAAGGGGCCTTAAGGTCATGCTAAATGGCAAAGGGATATGGCGGATCACTGAAGGTAAATATCAAGAAAACTTCGATCCACAAGCCTTCAGCATGAATTGTTTTTTAGATGTTTTAACAGTAGGAATCATAAACCGATACATAATCAAGTAGTGCCATTTACAGGGCAACCGATTGTTGTAATAGTTGACTAGTAGTTGATAATTTTGACTCACCTGTAAATTTGAACACTGGGAAAGATGTGAGGTCTCCACCACCATAGAGTCTCTGAAGCTTTGCTATCTCCTCTCCCAAGGCCTTTTCATACTCAGGACCTGCATCAACTAACCCCCCAGTAGCCCTGCAAGGGAGCACATGATCAATTATCAGCAAAGTACCATTTTCCCAAGAGTTTTTTCACGCTATGGGCAGGACATTAATCTGTGCTAATCTCATCAGATTGTTTCAGTAATTGTGATGGACCAAAACTAAGGCTAATGCATTCATTCATTTTAGTTAAGTAGCTGAAATTGTTATTTACAATGCATGAACTGGAAGACATGTTCTTTCATCATCATGAGTAGACACTTATTTTTACACAGACCTACATACTAGGGATGGGCATTTTAAAAGAGATTTCCTTGTTCGATCATCGGGAAAATGTACAATCAAACTATTGATTTATAGGCATACTAGGTAATTCTGGAGACTGTTGACAAATCAGTGAAAATGTCTTATTTTTGTTCAACACACACAGTAAGGTCAGATAGCAGATTGTGAGGAGATATTCACTGATTGACAAAGTGATTTGTCAACAAACATTCTCCAGAATTTCCTAGTATGCCCGTTATTATTATTTTTTTTACATATTAAAAATTGTCTACAGAAAATCCAAAATAAAGCATGTTTTTACCATCAACTGTATAAAAGGTTATTATCAATACTTCTAGTCAACAAACAATCCATTAAGACAAGGCAGTTTAAGTTAAACATTTAAAAATAAAATATGCAGCGCTAGTAGAAGCTTGAGGCAATGAGCCGACACCACGGCACTGTTAAACACAATTAAGCCTTGTAAAATGCGGCCATAGAATGTACAGTCAAGCCCGAAATTATTCATACCCCTGGCAAATTTTGACTTGAAGTTACTTTTATTCAACCCGGACACTTTTTCTTGATTGGAAATTATAACAGGCTTCTCCCAGAAGATAAGACGATGTACAAGAGTCATCATTGTGGAAGAAAAGTTATTTTATTTACATTTGAACAAAAAGTGGCATGTCAAAAATTATTCTCAATAAATCAATAGAAAAGCCCTTATTGGCTAGTACAGGAATCAAACGCTAATATAATTGCTGGACAGCTTTTTTGCATCCACTGGTATTTTTGAGCTCCAACTCTTTCAGTTTGGAGGGTCTCACTGCCATCACCTTGATCTTTAGCTCCCTCCACATATTGTGAATTGGATTCAAGTCAGGACTCTGGCTGGGCCACTGTAAAACGTTAATGTGAAATAACCATTTCTTCACCACTTTTTCTGTGTGTTTTGGGTTTTTGTCGTGTTATTAAAAAAATACAAGAAGTTCTGCATGGTGGGAAATCTCAGAGGACGTGGTCAGGAGCCAAAGGTTACACCTTTACTGGCCAGGAAGATAGTGAGAGGTGAACAATAATCCTAGGATCACCACCAAGGCCATCCTGGTTAGTCTTGGCTCTGCTGGAGACAACCTCTCATTGCAAACAATCCAACGGACACTACACACTGCTGGGTTCCTTGGACGCAGAAAAAGGAGGATGCCACTTCTCCATATAAAAAAGGCACACAAGCCCTCTTGGCCTTTGCAAATGCTCATCTGGACAAAGAAGAAGACTTCTGGTCTTCTGTTTTATGGTAAGATGAAACTAAATTGAATTGTTTGGCCACAATGATGTATCCTTCATTTGGCATGAAAAAGGAGAAGCCTTCATCCCTAAAGGTACGAACACGCGCCGCGCGAATCGCAGGTTCCGCACCGCGTGATCATATTGTGTCCGCCGCCCGACCAGAGTAGCCTTCTCTACTCTGAGGATATGCTGGTGTTGGTGCTTACCGGTGCTGAGGGTACCAGTCTGCTGTGCTGATGGTGCTTTACCCAAGCTAACCGGTGCTAACTTGGTTCATAAAGCAAATCAGACACATAGGCTATTCACAGAACGTATGGGAGCAAACTGTGACTATTATGTTTTCATCCATCTTAATTTCCTCTGTCCGTTGTCCCGAAGCAACGGACAGAGGATGTCGGGAGGAGGTCAACGCTGATTGGCTATCGCGGCGCGGCCGGCGGCAAAAAGTTCAATATTTTCAACTTCTGCGGAGGCCGCGCCACCTTAGCCGCGCGGCGCGAACCGCTCGCCGCTGGCTGCCCATTCGCGAGAAATACATTGACTTGATATGTAAACTCGCTGCGCGGCGGAGTGCAGTGTGTTCGCACCTTAAGAACACCATCCCCACTGTCAAACATGGTGGTGGGAACCTAATGCTTTGGGGGATGTGTTTCAGCCAATGGACCAGGGAACCTAATCACAGTAAACGGCACCATGAAAAAAGAGCAATACATCAATACTTGGCCTTGGGCACCAGTGGACATTTCAGCAGGACAACGACAGCAGGCGTGTCCAAAAACAATATTTTGGACACGCCACTTCAAATGTAAATAAAAGATGAAAAATATTATTTTCCACAATGATGCCTCTTGTACAACGTCTTATTATCTTCTGGGATAAGCCCGTGTCATTTACAATTAAGTAAAAACTTGCTGGTTGAATAAAAGTATTTATTTAGTGTTTAAGTCAAACTTTGCCAGGGGTATAAATCATTTCGGGCATGACTGTATATGGGCACAGGGGTGCAACTATCCACTTTCTGGGGGGTATGCAGACACTTAGCAGGGGGGAAAACCAGCTTGTTGATAAAACTTTTTTTTTTAAGTGAATGAGAGAGAAAAGGCATTAAATAAGACAGAAAATAACTTAGAGCCTCAAATCTATCGCACCAAATTCCCTTACAATAAACTATTGAGATTGTGGCAAACAGGATTTTCATTAGCATTGCTACACAACCATCAATCAAACACATATATCTCTGTTTCTCGATCTCTTTTACACACACACACACACACACACACACACCTCAGTTGTGCACTGGAACGGTGGAAAATATGATAATACGCGCTCTGCGTAACCTGCGTATAGGGAGCGGCGGCCCTGGCAGTGCCACAGACTGATCGTCGCCATGCCGCATAAATGCAATAATTCATTCAAAATAAGAACCCAGACCAAGTATATAGTAGATGAATGAAAATACGTATGAAAAAAAGTAAAATTTCTGTATTATGAATATTTGTTTTGATTGGCCTTATGGAATTTTCTAATATTTTGAGATGCTCGATTTCTGGTTCTCATGAGCTGTGAGCCGGAATCCTGTAAATTTAAACATAAAAAATGCCTTAAGTATATCACTATATGTCTAATAGGGGGAACGGGGTAATTTGTCACACGGGTTGGTTGTCACAATCGTTATATCTCGGAACCAGAAGGCGCTGTCTGTGAAATGTTGGTATGTAAATATTCAAAATTGGGATCAGAGGTCACCTACATAGTCTTCCTTGGAGTTAGACTGCTGAATTTGAGGTGAGATGACTGTTTTTCATGTCAAATTGAAAATATTTAGCTCCTCAGTATTTTTCTTCTAGGCTTTTACACAATGGGTTTATAACAAAACACTTGTTACCCATACCAAGTGTGAAGGGTAAACTATAGTTTAGATTGTGGTTAGCAAGCTAATTAGTTGTCAGATGGTTGTTGGCCTTGATGCTAGCAAGAAATTCAAGTTGGGGTTGGTCGTCACATTTTTTGGGGGGTTGGTTGTCAAATGTTATCTCAAGGCTGCAGCCAGAAAAGGAACCCAATAACAAAAGAAATCGTCAAGCTGTATCCTCACTGACACCCCAGAGAAGGAAAAAATAGAGCAGGAAAAGGCAGCTAGCATGCGAAAGAAAAGAGGGCAACAAAATCAAAACAACCCAGTGCATCCCAAACTAGACCAGCTGCCAAGGCTACAGTAAGTTATGTAGGCCTATTTGTCAACTTGACAATGCAATTAAACTTTCAAATTTAGTTCTACTTTCTTGCCTTCTTTTTAAGATTATTCCCATTAAGATAACATTGTGACAAACAACCCCATAGTGTTTGACAACCGGCCCCTTGATGGGGTTGGTTGTCACAATGTGTAAGGGTGTCTTTGATGATTAATTTCTTCTTTATTACAATAAGATAGAAAAAGTGAGGGGTACACATTTCAAGCCAACACCTTAAGCTTCAATTTAATGTAGGAATGACTATTGAAAGATGTTTAGGTGATGAGCAATTCTCACTAGAGTAAAAAGTGTGCCTACTTACCCTTTTCTCCCCTATATCTAGAATATATGGAACTTTCACTTTTTGAATTAAATTAGGGTAAGGCTTTATATTAAGTAGACACTCATCAGCATTAATTGATGCTTAACTAATGCTCAGTTCATCCTGAGTTAATATAGGACTCATGTAAGACTCATGGCGGACTCAGACATGAATGAATGGTTACTCCATCAGTAACTAATCAGAAGTCAGTCTTAATTACAGACTGAGTCTTTAATGATAATTGCTTACCTAAGACATCTATTACAGATTAACTCAGACATGTTTCTTAAAATGTATTAATACTATTAATTAATGAATTACCATCACTGAAAACCGTGAATTTGAAGTCCCATACATTAATTAATAGCTATGTGTCCCGCTAAGTAAAGTCACAACATTATGATATATTACCTAACGATGAACTAAGACGGTTTAAGAGCATTATTTCACTTTAATATATTAGCATGGAAAACCATGTCAATTAATGGTTAGTTAAGTGTCATGTGCCCCGCTAAGTAAAGTCACAACATTATAATATTTTTGCAAATCATTACCTAAGGATTAACTCAGACGGTTTAAGAGCATGATTTCTCTTTCAGACTGTGGTGACAAATATACAATCAGTACAAAACTGTTATAATATACAGGTCTGCATTCCCGTACGCTACTATATTCATTTCATTGAAGACCATCATTTGGGATTTTAACAGTTTTATTGTATTCAAAGTAGTTTCTACCAAACGTTAACAATTTCTGTTTAATGAACATACACAAAAAAGATACAATAATATCAAGCAATCTTCATTTACTAGCTTGAATGCTGCTAATCTGCAATTGCTGATTGATACACAATTGTGTTCCTGTCAACTTTCATCTTGTTGTAGGGATCTCATTTGGCAGAGCCACCCTTGACAAGCCCAAGGACCTTGTAGTAATGCTCGATCAACTTTTCAGGAGATTTTACTGAAAGAAAGGAACAAAAAGTGTGTAAACATCATCAAAAAATGTATCACAAATTAACTTTACAAACACTTTTATCTAACTTTCCATAATAATTACTAGCACTATTCTGAAAGTCATTACAGAAGGGTTTGTTCATATGTTAATTGTCTGATCAGTGATACAATTTCTTCTTGCTACATGCTGAAAAGGCAACACAATTTTTGATAGTATTTGTTTATGATAAAATGAAAAAAAATAACCTTTATCCATATTCTGTTTTGTAAAAACTTTGAACACATACGTTGTAAAAAAAAAGAGAAAACAATTCTCACATGATTAGTTCGATATTGCCAAATTTGCATATTTATTCAAACATTTCTGAAAAATTGTAATTTGAAAAATAATTTTTTTAATGTTAGTAATCAACTGGCAAAGTTTCATGATGACATCTATAAGTAAAAAATATTACCCTATTCACCTGCAGTGTGACCTCCATTACACTTATCCTATACTTTGAGAGGGGATAACCACTAAAAACAAAAGCTACCAATATAAAAGGGTTATCACATCAAAACCTCTTCTTGGGATGTATAGGATAAAAAAAAATCACAACTAGAATTTGCCCACCCAGATTTTAGCCTACCAATAATAAGAGACATTTTGGGACTTGGCCCATGGACTATAACGTAAAATGCTAGCTTGTTATCCAAACGGCTAACGTTACTCCAGTCCAGGCAAACAAAACCATTAAGCTAACATGACGTTAGCTTAATGTAGACGTAGGCTACCTTTTTAAGAATGCTTTCTAACATGTCACCGCTAACTTTACTTCATGCAATAAAAATCATACACTCAACAAAAATATAAACGCAACACTTTTGTTTTTGCTCCCATTTTTCATGAGATGGACTTAAAGATCTAAAATTCATTCCAGATACACAATTGTACCATTTCTCTCAAACATTGTTCACAAATCTGTCTAAATGTGTGATAGTGAGCACTTCTGCTTTGCTGAGATAATCCATCCCACCTCACAGGTGTGCCACATCAAGATGCTGATCTGACATCATGATTAGTGCACAGGTGTGCCTTAGACTGTCCACAATAAAAGGCCACCCTGAAATGTGCAGTTTTGTCTCACAGCAAAATGCCACAGATGCCACAAGCATTGAGGGAGCGTGCAATTGGCATGCTGACAGCAGGAATGTCAACCAGATCTGTTGCTCGTGCATTGAATGTTCATTTCTCCACCATAAGCCGTCTCCAGCAACTTCGCACAGCCATTGAAGAGGAGTGGACCAACATTCCACAGGCCACAATTGACAATCTGATAAACTCTATGCGAAGAAGATGTGTTGCACTGCATGAGGCAAATGGTGGTCACACCAGATACTGACTGGTTCTGAGTCCCCAGACCCCCAATAAAGCAAAAAAATGCACATTTCAGAGTGGCCTTTTATTGTGGACAGTCTAAGGCACACCTGTGCACTAATCATGATGTCAGATCAGCATCTTGATGTGGCACACCTGTGAGGTGGGATGGATTATCTCAGCAAAGCAGAAGTGCTCACTATCACACATTTAGACAGATTTGTGAACAATGTTTGAGAGAAATGGTACAATTGTGTATCTGGAATGAATTTTAGATCTTTCAGTCCATCTCATGAAAAATGGGAGCAAAAACAAAAGTGTTGCAGTTTATATTTTTGTTGAGTGTAAGAACAATATTGAGCCGGTAGTTTGCAATTAGTTTGCTAACCTCTTTTTGTTGTCCGCCTGTCCATTTCGGCCCGTTAACACGGTGTTCGTCTCCTTGTACATTGTGGCTTCTGTCCATTGGTTTTCTTCGACGTCTTCACGGCCCATTGGTTATATATAGAGGATTGAGGTGCTCCTCTCAACTTCACGTGCAGCTCTGGAGGATCTTGCACCTCCCCTTGTCAAATGTTCTATATAGAGATAGAGTGGTTGCTGTTCCGTGCATTTTAACCTTATTTAAAATGTGGAGAATACTTAAACCCCCATACATTTTTTTTCAGCTTGGTAAAAAATAGACTAATTCAATGTGGGTTGCCAGATCTGTCTAGTAACATCCTGTATTTAGTGAGAAAAAACACGACTGAAACATTTACAAAAACAAATATATCATTAATGAAATAAAAATCTGTGTTCTGAGAAAAGGTTGAATTGAATGGGTTGATGAGACTATATTAGCCGCCTACTTGTCACATCAATAGGCCTATCAGTAATTTAATTAGCCTATTTATTCCTAAAAAATAAAGCCTATCCTATGTATAAGGCTAACTGAAATTGATTAATCAGAAATACAATATTTGAAGAAACCAACATTAATATGTCTTCTAAATTTCAAAAGGCCAAATAATGTGGTGAGTGTAAAAGTTTAGTTAACACATTTTTACTTATTTCTAACCAATAGACCTGGCAACTTCCGAGCCTTGGAAAGGTGCTTGTGCTGGTGCACAGCTGAACAAATCTTATTTCATAACATTTCCTCATCTAAACAACTTAATCATTTGAAGAACAATAATGAATTTTACAAAATGTATTACTTTTGGTTATTAAGAAGTCCACCAGGAAGGCTTCTGCAAAGCTTTTGGTTCCAGAAAAATTTGTTATCCATGCTACCATATTAAAGTGAAATCATGCTCTTAACCCGTCTTAGTTCATCGTTAGGTAATGATCTATAAATATATCATAATGTTGTGACTTTACTTAGCGGGACACATAGCTATTAATTAATGTATGGGACTTCAAATTCACGGTTTTCAGTGATGGTAATTAATAGTATTAATACATTTTAAGAAACATGTCTGAGTTAATCTGTAATAGATGTCTTAGGTAAGCAATTATCATTAAAGACTCAGTCTGTAATTAAGACTGACTTCTGATTAGTTACTGATGGAGTAACCATTCATTCATGGCTGAGTCCTCCATGAGTCTTAAGGCCAGGACACACCGGCCCGATAATCGCTGGCGTAGAGTTTCGAGGGGACGGAGACACGAATCTGTTTGGTGTGTGCCGTGAAATCGGTCGTAGTTGATGTCGTCGGGCTTCTTTTGAGCCGATTGATTATGTTCAATCGGCGGCGGACAGTCTTTCAGTTTGAGCAATTTGATTTATGGAGGGCTAGCGAATCAGTGAAGCCCGGAAGTGAACAGCTAACAACAGTTAGCCATCGTTTAGATACCTAAATTAGATATAAAAAAGAGCTTTTCCATGATATTCTAATAATATGAGTTTCACCTGTAAGTGTGGGGTGAGTACCAATGTCCTGAATAGAAACTCCCCTGAATAAACAGGCATAGCTGTGGACAAACCAAGAGTAGAGTGCCCACGCAGACTCTCAGGTGGCTGCAGGCCACGACTTATAAGCCAAAGCAATCACCTCCACAACCCAGTGTGAGAGTTGTTGCTTCATGACAGGTTTCCCTCTATGGAGATTAGCCCAGGAGACGAAGAGCTGATCGTCCTGAAACACCCCGTCCTAGCCACATAATGAGCAAAGCAAAGATTGGACATATTGCATGCGCCTGCGGCTCGCAAGGTTGGGCAGCGAAAGCCACAGGCACAAAGGCCGGATTAGTCTTTAAAGTAATTCTCACATCCTACAAACTGAGCGCATGCAAGAATGCACTGCAAGAACAGTCCTAACTTTCTAATTATTCAAATGGTGGACATTTGAGCCCCTCTAGAACCACTGGTTGCAAATATCAATGGCTGCCAAATACACGTGAACTGTGGAGAAGACTTTTCATTTGTAAATCAGGCTGTCTGGCCAAAATCCTCACACTGCTCTGCCTGGTAGGCTGTGAGCAGTGTGAGGAGAGGACATTCAGCGCTCTGGCTGAAAGGGTCATCGCCTTGTATGGCTTTTCAGTCGAGGCTGACTGAAAACGTAACGACTTGGACGGCAGCGTGTCTCCTGGAAGACACTGTTGACACGAGTCGAGGGATGAGGCACCGAGTCAGGGCTCCTGCACGGGCAGTCCTCCCAGGAATACGCAACCCAGCAAGCAGTTTGGCGAAGATGGGGAAGTGTTGTTTAGCCACACTCTCAGCCAGGGACAATTTAGGCCCTGGCGGTCTCCGTCACAACAGCAGGCCAGGGGATAGCCAGCCTGAGCTTGTGTGCGCTTGCACACGTCCAGAATGGCTAAGCTGGGGGAAAGAGAAGCTGGTGAGCTGCCCTCATATCCAACCTGACAGGCGGTGGGGGCCTCAGTCATCACAGCCCAACCGGTAAAAACGTCTTCCCCATAGTCCCAATTCAAGGACATCTTCCTGGAAGGAACCGGAGCTAGGTCAACTGGGATTCGCACAGCTGTCAGCTTGTTGGCCACCGGTGAGGAGATATGAGTCCTGCTAGTCTGCTTCTCTGTGAACGCCGCAGTGTTGGCGTGTTCCGGCTCGAGCAGACTTGCCGTGTGTCCTTGCTCTATATATTTTTGCTGCATCGACAGGGGCAAACCCCAGAGACTCCGGTACCTCCTCTGGTGTGAGAGTTTGGTCACCATCTCCAGCAGGCTGCTGAGCAAGCAGGGAGATGCTAGAATGAGCTGTTGTGATAGTCGAGAAGGGGACAGGAGAGTAGCTGGAATGTTAATGCCCGGCAGTTTTCGAGCCTCCATGGTGGGGCGTCCTGATGGTGCAAACCAAACCATGGAAAGCACCAAATTCAAATCTGATATCACAACTCTAGACAACCTATTTTTGACCAAATCATGTGATGGTACGACCATCTGAGAAAGTAGCTTGCATCAGTGCTGCTAGTGAAAAAGTAATTCTAGAGCCCTTGATATATTTTACCGTTTGTGTTCTGTGTTGTGTCTCCTGTATGTTTAGTTAGTCTGTAACTTTGTGTTGCTGCTGATGCCTACCTGAACAGGTCTCTCTTGTAAATGAGACCCTGGGTCTCAATGAGATTTTACCTGTATAAATAAAGGTTAATAAAATAAATATAACCAAAGGATCGAGTCCAAAGCTCAGCTATCGCTCGACAGAGGAAGCTAACAAGATCCACCTGTGGCCAGTTAAGCTAGACAACTTTGAAAATTAGATAAGCTCCAGTGAGAAGAGGTGTTTGAATGGGCCGTGTTAACCACATCAGGTATATAAGGAGGGGCAGTGGTGTGCACAGAGGGGTGCAGGGGGTGACCCGCCCCTGCCATTCTAGTTGAGTTGCAAAAACCCTTTTTTTAAATCTTTATTCAAACCAGTGTATTTAACATGTCATCCAACGGGACTTCCACACTTGCCCTAAGGTCATACAAGGGGCATTTAGGCAATAGGGGCACCCAAGTAGGATATAAGCCCCTGCCTAGGAGAAGACACTGGCCTACCTGACGCAGCTGCACACGTTCACCACCATCAGGATTGGTGTAATGAGATAAATCTACTGGGGGCTCCCGCAGGTGCGCATCAGAGTGAGACATTTGAAACGAAAATTAGGTTAGAGAACCTCTGCTTTTCCGGATTAATTGAATTTCCCAAGCTAAAATAATGACAGAGCCCAGTAAGGTATTTGAAATTACCTGCTAAGAAACCAAGAAATTGAAACCATAACCTGCTTGGTGGAGGTAGAGAGACTTACTGGCTTTTCGTTGAGTACTCGCGTATAGAGTCCAAGAAGACCTTCTGAATTGGGTCCATTTGAGCTGAGAGGCACAGGGAGACATTTGTTATTTTTCACAGAAAAAAAGAAGGACCATGTGTTGGATATCATCGGCAGGCCTTGCTAGAACACATACATAACAATCAATCCTGTTTTAATCGTAACCCTCATGCTCAGAACACCTCTGTGAGTGATAGACAGGGAAGCCTAAGGGCTCAGACAGAAAGGAACGAGTGTAAGGTCAGGTCAGTTAACAGGTTGCTGAGACAGGTCATGCTTGGCAACACTTTTTACAGAATTGCTTTAGGATAGGGGTTGCCAAATATCTAGTCAAACATAACATTTAACAGAAAAGTGCACACACAGCAACCAGAGTACAATATCACCAAGTGCTTTTAACACGAAAGAAAGAAAAGTTTACATTTATAAAATATCTATTAACAAAATACACCCAATATTTGGATAACACGTGAAGGGTTCAACTACTTATTAATTTCATCATGTAACTTCCAAATACATCGGATAAGTAAACAGAAAGGAGGAGGAGGAAAGAATTTTAACAAAACATAACAAACAAGATGACTGGTGATGCCTGAAACCTTAACTTTCTCCATAAGTGTAAACAGTACCTTTAACATATTCTTTAGTGTTTTAAAATCGCTAATAAATAAAATCAAGCAGAACAGATTCTATAATATAACAATACACCAGAGAATGGCAGTGCTGAGGATTACTTTCATGTCGGAACATCTTTGTAAAAAAGAGTGGCAATAAAACCATGGGTCTTGTAACCAAAGAAAACATTTGTTATTTCTACTAGACAAAAAGATATGAGTAAAATGTGAGAAGAACAGTTAAGATTGAGTTATGCAGGAAAGTGGAAAGGAATGGTAGAAAACAAAAATAATTGCAGAGCGCAGGCAGACATTAGTAAGTGAAAAAAAAGTTGAAGTGTCCATAACTAAAGCATGCTAAAAATCATGCAAAATGCTGTGCAGTTAATTCATGCATAATATAGACTGAAGCAGCACAGACACATTAGACAATAAGTTGAACTATAGCTACATGAAAGGAAGATATTGTGTCAGTGTTAAAATGCATCAGTTAACATTAAGGGGCTATCAGAAACAAGCTGTGCAAGGCAAGAACAAAAAGGTGTGTTTGTGATGTCCAGTATCTTTACAGTTTATCCTTACAAATATTTATCACAAACGACTACTGTGTTTTCATAGAGAGATGGTGGTGAAAAACGACTGCTGGTAGACTGCAGGGTCCACAGAGAAAAGAGGGGGGTTGTGAGGGAGGAGGGTGGGGGGGGTTGTGTGTACCCTCAGATGGTTCAACTGGTTCAGCTGGGGCATCTGCCTGCAGTTCCTCTCCTGCAGCTTCAGCAAGAACTGGAGCAGGGTCCACCAGCTCCTCTGTGCTCTCCACCGGGACAGAAGCTTCAGCTACAGTGTCAGCAGCCGCTTCAACCACATGTTCTGGGGCAGCTTCTACAGGGGAAACTTCAGGTGCAGCTTCCACAACCGGTGTAGCTTCAGCTGAGGCTTCAGGAGCCACTTCGGCAGGGGGATCTGCCTCAACTACTGGTGCAGCTTCTGCGACAACTTCAGCTACTGGTGCAGCTTCTGCGACAACTTCAGCTACTGGTGCAGCTTCTGCGACAACTTCAGCTACTGGTGCAGCTTCTGCGACAACTTCAGCTACTGGTGCAGCTTCTGCGACAACTTCTGTTACTGGTGCAGCTTCAGCTTCTGCGACAACTTCTGTTATTGGTGCAGGTTCAGCTTCTGCCACAGCTTCAACTACTGGTGCAGCTTCTGCGACAACTTCAGCTACTGGTGCAGCTTCTGTTACTGGCGCAGCTTCTGCCACAACTTCAGCTAATGGTGCAGCTTCTGCCACAACTTCAGCTACTGGTGCAGCTTCTGCGACAGCCTCTACAACCGGTGCAGCTTCTGCCACAGCTTCAACTACTGGTGCAGCTTCGGCCACAGCTTCAACTACTGGTGCAGCTTCTGCCACAGCTTCAACTACTGGTGCAGCTTCTGCCACAGCTTCAACTACTGGTGCAGCTTCGGCCACAGCTTCAACTACTGGTGCAGCTTCAACTACTGGTGCAGCTTCGGCCACAGCTTCAACCACCGGTGCAGCTTCGGCCACAGCTTCAACTACCGGTGCAGCTTCGGCCACAGCTTCAACTACCGGTGCAGCTTCGGCCACAGCTTCAGTTGCTGCTGGTTTAGCCGCCGCAGCTTCTGCTGCAGCAGCAGCAGCTGCTGCTGGAGTAACGTCCGTCTTGGGTGACGCATATGACTTGTGCTGGACAAGTTTCTCTAGATCAAAGTATGTTTTAGCCTGGTCTTTTTCTATGATGAAGGAGGAGGGCAAGCAGACAAGACAAATTATTTTTGTACGTATATAGTGGACAGAAAATCCCCAAATATATGTGGTCTATGTACCAGTTTACAAGAAAATAAATAAATAAATGCAAGGGAAAAACTATCAAACCTATTTATTTTCCAAAGGGATACAGCAAATGTATTATAGAAAAGCTTGAAGAAATATCTTTACAAAATGAAAAAGTGTAACCGCAAGTATAGCACAATGAGATAAATGTGATATTATAATCAAAAGGGCCTAAAAACGCATTCATTTCTGCTAATGGGGCAGTGAAATAAACTTTACATGTAGAAGGAAAACCAAATGCTACAAAACATCAGTTTGCGAGAGCAGCTGGTCCGGTTAGGAACATATTAAATTAAATAGGCTTTTTATTGACATGACTGCTGCCTTACACTGCAGCCATGACCAGCTTCTACAGCAGTGCACCAAACTAAATAATGTCAAACTCAAAGCTCCAGCTTTAAACTGGGTAATTTTGTTATGGTTACATGGTTTCTGCATAATATTAAAAAACATTTATTTATTACCATATGGTCGACACAAACACATAAAAAATGCCTGTAGGCCTCAGGCCAATACATAACCAAAGTTCATCAGTTCTTCAGAAACACACAAGTGGGGGGACATTTTTTTTAGAAGTTATGTAAAGATGCTCCAACTCTAAGATTTGATTGATTGTTGCAGTAAATAAATTCAGTCTACAGTTTATTTGCATTGATTGAAGCCCGACTTGTTTCATCTATAAACAGAAGGCTGTTCCAT
Organism: Ammodytes marinus; assembly: GCF_949987685.1. NCBI lineage: Eukaryota > Metazoa > Chordata > Actinopteri > Uranoscopiformes > Ammodytidae > Ammodytes > Ammodytes marinus. The sequence continues at coordinate 1,746,759 of NC_137216.1, read as the reverse complement.
AGAGGGCGCTAAAATAAGTAGGGCTTAAGGTCCAACACCTGACTTAAATGAGCGTAACAAATCAGTACAGGCTAAAGCGGATCCATCAGATCAATTCAAGCTCATGTGGTCACACTAATTTGAAACGGGATCATATAGTCAAGATAACTGCATGTGCACACTACTTTTAAGCAGCCCAACAGGTTGAACATGGACCATAATCAGTTTCTGCCTCAAACGTCTGTGTTTCCCTCACATCGCATGAAGAGTGTGTTAGGGACTTCCCAACTACGAGTGAGTCCTCCCCCTCCCGTCTCCAATTTTCTGCACGTGTGCATAAGACGCCAGTCTTTCCTCTTTTCACAGAAAAAAAAAGTCAGTTTGAGTGTTATCGTGGTACCTCATGCACCATGTTTAAGGGTGTATTCACACAGGGAAAGTCCGCTAGTTCACTTTCTTTGGTCCAGAAGAAATAGAGTTTAGATTTGTTTTGTTTGGTGTGGTCCACTTTCATGTTGCCCCTTTTGTAAGTGAACCAGCATTACGAAGCAAAACCACACATGACCTGAGGTCATTCATTCATTGGACAGACATTCTGGGGTGGAGAGAAACAGGAAGAATGAAGTAAAAACTGCAAAATATATCATTGATATAATATGGGGTTAAAAATAATAAAAATGTCTACATCTAGCCTATAAATAAAGAAGAAAAAAATCAAATTATTTTTGTTTCATATGGTTATAACATGTAGCCCTATGACAATGCCATGTTATGTGGCTTGTAGTCTACGATGTGAAACATCATTTTTATTGTATTTTTGCTGCTGGACGTGCAGCTCACAAGAAGAATAGGCTCATGCCGACACTCGGCTGATGTAGCTGTGTATCAGCTGGGTGTCAGTTTGGCGCAGTTCAGCTCCAAACTGACACAGGGATAGTATTGACGGTCCCGTACATGGGAAGCAAAATAAAAACACACACTTCTTGCGCAGCGTGAACCTGTTGCCACTGTGCGGGAGATGCTCCCCTCTCCTTTATCTGATCGCTGAACACATTCAGCATTTTTACGCGTCCTCTCGATCAAATGTCATATATTGTTCTGGGCTCCAGGTCAAACCACAACTAATCTTCCTAACAATGGCGACAACAACACTTTCCCATAATGTGAAGCTGACGGCAATTTATTAAAAAAGAAAAGGCACAGGGCTTCCTGCATTTGGGTCGGATCGATTCTGGACATATTTACACCACAAACGAACTGCAGCAGAGTGCGTTTGGAAGCACATCAAGACCTCCTCTTCAGCTGGGTCTCGGAGCGCTCGTTTGGTCCGCCCCCGAGTGCGATTGCTGTATTCACACCTGCCTGAAAGATGCACACCGAAGGCGGAAGAGCACCTGGGTTCGTTTCAACCGAACTAAACACGGCATATGTGAATACACCCTAAAGGTACGAACACACTGACCTTGGTTGGCCGCGCGTATCGCAGGTTCCGTGCCGCGTGATCATATTGGGTAGGGCTGCTCGATTATGGCAAACATGATAATCACGATTATTTTGATTGATATTGTAATCACGGTTATTAAAGACGATTATTCATTGTAGGGATGCACAAATGAAAATTCAGCCAATTCTTTCAACATTACATAAACAAAACTCCCAATTGTGCTCCTCAAACATAGCCTACAACTAAAAAGCCACACAAAATAAATAATCAGTAAAACCTTCGAAACTAAGAGTAAAATTAATATTTTACTAGGGATGTGATTGTGAACCACTCATTGATTTGTACTTCGACTTATAAGAGGAGGTAGGCTATGAATCTACAAAAAGAGACTTATTGCCTTCTTTTTTTTGCAGTGCACGTTGAGTTGCTGTAAAAAAAACTACACCACAGCTGACACCGTAATGTTCAGACTTCAGAATTTAAATCAAAAATTAGACGCTTTATTTAAACGAAGTCCATGCTTAGGTGCTGGTTGTAACTTTTCGTCTGTAGACTGAAACTAACGGAGGGGGTGCATCTCACTGTATATTTGCTCTTGTCGCGCTCGCGCAGATAGTTTGCCGACATGGCACAATATATTCAGGCTCGAGAAATGCAATCAGAAAGCGGAAGCCTTTCCCCTCAACAACAGGGCAGCTGTGGCTACTCTCGTAGTTTACCACCACCGGTATGACTGAGTGTGAACGAATTGAACCAGGAAATGTAAAGCGTCTTTGAGTGCCTAGGCAATAAAGCGCTATATAAAACCTATCAATTATTATTATTATTAACATCCTGGACGAGCGTTTTAACTTCATGCTGAATAAACAATTGCACTGGAATCGCTGAAAGCGACAGTGTTCGGGCGGGGGCGGGGCGGAGCGCAGGTGGAGACAGAAGGGTGCGCTGCATTTACAACAAATGACCCGGCGTGCCGCACAATAACCGTTTTATTACGATTATCTTGTTTTCATGATTGAGGGAAGCCAAAATTGTAACCGAAATCGAAATTCAATTAATCGCCCAGCCCTAATATTGGGTCATATTGTGTCCGCCGCCCGACCAGAGTAGCCTTCTCCTACTTTGGGGATATACTGGCGCTGGTGCTAACCGGTGCCGAGAGCACCAGTCACGCTCAGGTAGGTTGTTGTACGTTTTCCTTATATGGTTATGACATTGTGGCTAATAATCAAATCCCCTATGTAGAACATTAATGGGATTTTTACTTCCTGAACAGCACTGTAGAGCTCTATAGAAAAAAAACGACACCTTACATGGTGATGTGTTCATGTGCTGTTGGTGAAAATGAGAATTTGGCGGAGATAGATCATGGTGATTAGTTCAATGTGATCTCGTAAAATGTAATGTAGGAGAGAAACTAAAATAAAAAGGCTAAAGCTGCTGCTGAAGTAGTACATAGAAGAAACATGTTTTACAAGATGGTAATACCGTGTAACAGGGTATAATTTGAGGATGATTTAAAAGGGATAAAAATTGGATGACGCCCAACCGTATAGTCTGTTTTGTTTAATATGTAAATAAATATTCCTTTCTAAATTATTTAACGTCATTGACTCATTGCTTATCAATAAGTAGTTCATAAACCTTAGTTTGACTAATTTATTACTGAACCCGGCCTCACACGCCATGCCGTCACACTCTGCGCCAGCTGACCACCACAAGTAAATTCTCCACCTGTGGGAAACACTGCACATGCCATATGATTAAACACGCATGTAAATCTATACGTTATCATTGTGTCATATTTAAAAAGGATTTATTAAGGTTTTTATTACCATAACCTAAATCTTTTGAATGAGTGGTTTATAAAGTCAAATAATGTGGCAACAATTCGGCAATTAACGGTGTTTGTGATAAAATCATTGCTTTACCCTCTGATCAGTGTCACGGGAACTGTGGTTAAACCTGACATTTAAGCCTGCCCCCGACCAGGGGCCTCTACGAATAGTCCAATCTCCTAACCTATAAGCCTCCTTTCCTATGCCTTAACCCCAAACGTCATCGGGGTTAAGGAGAGATGAATAGGTGCTTCCTATCGAACATAGGAAAAGACAGCACTGTTTCAAATGAATTCGATTCCACTTTTCCTAGATGTCATTGCACGACGGTGAGTATTGCTGACGTGAGTCTCTAGCCTGAAACTACCCTATTTTCCGAAAATGGACTACAACAAGCGCTCGTTTGATCCATGCGTTCTTTTCATATTGATTTTAAATCAGGTTGTCGCCAACAGAGTGAGAATCACTTAGATCGGACTTGGCCAAGGGGAATATTTAAGGCCACTTGAAGCCCAATTCACATGTGAAAAAAAAGAGGCTACACTTTGTTGATGTTGAAATTAACTGCCCCCAGTAATCTTCATTAAATGTGAAGTTGGCATTTTTTTTTTTTTTTAAGATATTTTTTGGGGCATTTTTATGCTTTATTTGACAGTGCAGAGAGACAGAGGTGAAATGGGGCAGAGAGGGGAGTGACATGCAGAGAACGACCGCGGGTGGGAATCGAACCCGGGTCTGCTGCTGGGCCCGGCCCGGGAGGGGGACGCCTTACCGACTGAGCTAAAGGCGACCCCGCATTTTATTTTCTTATAGTGTAAATGTATGTGCTACGAAAATAACTATTATGATGTTGCTCTTTTATGAGTTCTTTATTATCTTTATGGGGGGGGGGGGGGTATTTTGTTTAAGCCGTTTTAAATCTTCCTCTCTTCTCTTCTGTTTTACCTCTCGTTCGTATTCGTGTAGAGTCGGTAAACTCCGTCAGTGGCTTGTTGCTTTCAATATTGCCGCCGTAAAGGATTATGGGATACCACCATCTCCTTTCCTGTCACATAGGTTGGTCCGGAGTAACCTATGCTAAAGGAGGGTTAAAGGATGAATCGAGGCTCCTTTCCTAAGCATTTTGAGAATTCGAACCTCCTATCCGCCGAGTACTTCCGGGTCATCTCGATAGGAAAGGAAATTTCCTATGCAAAATAGAGGGCCTATCCGAAAAGTCCAATCTCCTAACCTATAAGCCTCCTTTCCTATGCCTTAACCCCTAAACGTCATCGGGGTTAAGGAGAGATGAAAGGCGCTTCCTATCGAACATAGGAAAGGACAGCGCTGTTTCAAATGAATTCGACTCCACTTTTCCTAACCGACGTCATTGCGCGACGGCGAGTATTGCTGACGTGAGTCTAGCGTGAAACTACACTATTCTCCGAAAATGGACTACAACCAGCGCTCGTTTGATCCATGCGTTCTTTTCATATTGATTTTAATCAGGTTTCAACATCAACACTTATGTTGATGTTGAAATGAACTGCCCCCAGTAACTTCATTAAATGTGAAGTTGGTATTTTATTTTCTTATGGTGTAAATTATGTGCTACGAAAATAACTATTATGATGTTGGTCTTTTATGAGTTCTTTATTATCTTAATGGGGTAGAGGGGGGGGGGTATTTTGTTTTAGCCGAGTTAAATGTTCCTCTCTTCTCTTCTCCTCTCTTCTGTTTTAGGCCTACCTCTTGTTCGTATTCGTGTAGAGTCGGTAAACTCCGGCGGTGGCCTGTTGCTTTAAATTTTGCCGCCGTAAAGGATTATGGGATACCACTATCTCCTTTCCTTTAGCATAGGTTGGTCAGGAGTAACCTATGCTAAAGGAGGGTTAAAGGATGAATCGAGGCTCCTTTCCTATGCCTTTCCTAAGCATTTTGGGAATTCGGATCACCTATCCGCCGAGTACTTCCGGTTCATCTCGATAGGAAAGGAAATTTCCTATGCAAAAAAAAGTTTTCGGATAGGCCCAGAGAATCTGTCGAGGCCCCAGGTGTGATTCCCTGCATAAGTTGCCATGGTGACTGAGCTTGAACTATCTAGAGCTTGCTTCATGGAACCGAATTCCTGAAAATGAGTCAGAAAAACCCAGCTAAAGCCTGGCTTATTTGGTAATGTCGCTTTATGGAACAGCCTTCAGAATCTCAGTTCATTTGTAAATGAGCTGGTAAGAGCTCAGCCACATGTTGTGACAACAGCAGACACTTTCTGAAACCTACCCGATGTGTTTTTCTTCACTGACGACGACTTCTTGGAACCCCCAGATTTAGTGCTGAAGGCTGCAGCTACAGGTTTTCTACTCAGAGTACTCCAGCTCTCAGCCTGCAAACACTGACAAAAAAAAACACACACACACACACCTTCTAATGAAGCATTTATAATATGTAAAATACATAAGCCTAAATAATTACAAGTAATAATACAAAAACAGTTACATTTGTCTAACCGCTTAAGTTTCTCAGATATCATGAACCCTGTTAGGTGACAATTGAACATAGAAGCAGATACGGCAACATACAAGATGCAATTACTAAATAATACATTACCTTGAAAAAATGAACTGCCTTAATACAATACAATAACATGGTCAAAGAGTTATTGATAACCCTAACCCCCTCTGGGATCAATGAAGTGTTTCTGATTGTGATGATGACCTCTAGTTGTAATACAGGGATTTACAGAAGCTGGTTCAGACGAAACCACAATTGAGCTCAAACCTCAACTTCTGAAGACACACCCTGCGTTTCAATACCCGTTCAACATGCCCTCGTTCACTTTCCCTAGGCACTTGCCCTTGAGGGAATCCCCGCCGCCATCATGAGTGTCGTTCCAATTGTCTGGAAACTGAAGTGAACTTGGTGATATAGACCCTTGGAGGGCTAAGTGATCGAGTGAACATCCATGATCACTCCGAGGTGGATATCACCCACAGTGCATTGCAGTTAGTCTTCTTATCCTTTTATTTTCCGGTAGACTGTATGCTTTTAGGGACATCGCGGCCATCCACAGGACAAATGTATATATAAATATATTCCAAAACGCCTCAATTAGCCTATCCTATTTCCATAGGAAAAATCCAGTGAATGTATTGCAGTTTACACATTGCTGCTATAACACCGATGGCTGCCAATTATAGGACTATTTAAAACAAATGTTTTTGGTTGAAACTAACATAAATAAGAAAATACGTCGGAGCCAACAATTTACATGTGTAAGTAACAATATCTTGATAATCTGAATTACCATGTCAAAATTCAATGTTTGTTATGCTATGGAAATGGCTTTCTGCAATATAGGCTATAGCAGAATGTTATAATTCTGTATTATTTGCATTCAGAACTACCTATGTATGGGTTCCATTTAAATCCCCCGCCCACTCTCCCTCCAAGTTCCCTCCGTGCAACGTATGCTGTTACGTCATACCAAGGGCTGAGGGTAAATGAACGAGGGGAAGTGCAACTACTAATGGAATGCAGCTACAGTAGTGGGGTTTAAGGGCCCACTCACACTAGGGCCGTTTGCGTGTTCCGTGCTGCAGGAATATTCAGCACGATTCCCCCCCTCCCCACTCCCCCCGCTGGCCCGTGGTCACACTGCTCGTGGCCTGGGCACGATTGCACCTTGCCTACGTCACCGTGCGTGTTTAGGATTTGGAGCGTAGTCTACTTGTAGGCTATACGACTGTTTGTGAATATTTTCATCCGGCCAAATTTGCATCATATATTCCACTTCCACATTAGAGCAACGAGAATCCTTAAGCTATTGTTTTTTTTAAAAAATGTAGCCTTGACGTAATAGGTCGCGGTGGACAGTCTCATATTTGTGCAGCACGCTGTTTATTATTAATATAACGGCCCGTCATCAGACCATACGTACCGGATGGTTTTATACACATCGATCGCTCCATCAAGTAATCCAAGTCAGAACTTTTTGTATGGTCAGAGATCTTTATTTTAAGTGTCTTTATAAAATAGCTACTGTTTCCTTATCACCGGGCAGCGGAGTCCCGTTGTGTGTTGTTTTGTGTTCGTCTCCACCGCCATGTGTAAAGGCAGTATTATGACAGCTGACGGGAGGGAAAAGAAAAAAAAATCATCTGACGAACGTGAGTAAACACGAAAACCTTTTTTCTTTGCTTTCTGCGCTCACCTATTTATCTCTCTCCCTCTTTTATTAGCCCACACCTAGGCCTACACACACGTTAATTCTCACACATTTTATGTAGCTACAAGTCCTAGTGGTGGGCAATTCTGGTGCCGACTAGTAAGGCAGCGGACGTTAACGGACTATGCATCCTTAATAAATTCACGTAAGGAACGTCGCCTGTGCGCTTGCTTGTGCGCGTGTCATCTCATTTGCATATGTACTTTGGCCACGGCACACCTCTCCCAAGTGTGCCGTGGCCAAGGGGCTGTTCCGTGCTGGAATACGGATGGCGTGGTCACACTAGCCAAACGTTCTAGACTTTAGTATGCAAATGAGCTTGGGCACAGGGCCGCGGCCCTAGTGTGAGTGGCCCCTAAGCAACCATGTGATTTGTTCCAGACAAAACAAACAGCTGCTAAACTAATGACAGCAAGACACCCCCCAAGACTGGGATCCAGTCAAAAGGGGAAAATGTCCCCAGTTTTTTAAGAATGCCCTTATATTTTTACTACGCTACTTAAAGGTGCAGTGTGTAATATGACATCATCAAGAAAGTTCTACAAAGTTCTAGAATGCAACGCTCCCTGGGTAACCCCGCCCCTTTCGAATAATAACAGAAGCTACAGTGGCCTTCAAGGAAAAGAACAATTCTACATTTTAAACAATGCACCTGATGACATTCCAACTATGACACTTTCAAGATGGCGGCACTAGGCCTTGGTCCAAAGTATGCAGAAATATGGACATATATGAGACCCTTTCTAAGGGAAAAAATAATAATAAAAAAAAAATGTTTTAGCTATTATGCACTAAATTAAATGTACTTATGGATATTATAATTACTTTCTACAAAATCTGCTAGGAAATAAAACCCAAAATTCTACACACTGCAGGTTTAAGCCAATTTTGATGAGTCTTAAATTCAAACGTCTTATATTATGAAACTTAAATCTTTGACGGTCTTTGGCAGTCCTCTTAAACATTTAGATGTTCTATTGAACAAGAGTACATGCTGAACAACACTAGTGCTCCAGCTGCCCATCCCACCATTCCTCATATACTGACAGACATTTACCCTTAAGCAGGGCTACCAACTCAAAGTCACTGGCACGTACTTTGGACAATAACATTTTGTTTTCCCCATATGTAGACAATTTATTTTTATAAATGCACTGTATTGGAAATAGATGTCCTGTCCATCATTTATCAACCATTCGAAGGTTCATTGTGTAGTTGTACAGCAGGAGTTAAGTCTTGATTTCTCGACTAGTAGCCTGTCAGTGTGATGTAAGAAAATATTTATTCCAGACACATGCAAATGAAACACTTCCAACATGAAGGCTATGCTACAACTGACTCGTCACTGGCCAAGCCTCATTACATTTGAACAAACATGTCAATACTCATACAACCTATCCTCATATGCAAATAACCCCCATGTCGAACCACGCTGGAGTCCCAAAGTCACAGACTGGTTAGCTTCAGCGGCTAGGCCTATGTGAATGCTTCAAGCCTGCCCTATTGAGGCCTGGAGTCATAGCCTACCTAAAACACGACAATAAGTAGTTCAAGATTGTGCGTCAAGATTTAGATTTAAGTAAGTTCACAAATAAATGTGTTCATTTTTAAGAAGGTGCTCGCTTCAGAGACAGACTAGGTTATTGTGCAGCCATGGGGTTAGCTCAAAGAGGACACAGACAGACGGTTGGTAACCAAGTCCACAGCGCCAGTATTTACTTTTTAATAATGGCACGAACACAAGTAATAGATCTAAATGTATGGTTGTGTGGTGTTACCAATTGTTATTGCATTACCTTGACACAGCCAAGTCGTCCTATCCTCAGCAAGGAAGCCGCCATCTTTCTTTATGCTACAGTCTGATGGGAATCAATAAACAAACAACAATGAAGTTAATCAAAACAATTAGAGACAATTATAAAATAACAAACATCTACCTTTATACAAGCTAACTTAGTTGTATTAGCATCGTGTCAAAAAACAAACCCTAAAATAAGCGAAAAATCCACACAACCTGTCTGCAAAAGATGATAAAAAGCAAGCAGCCTGAAGTGCAGGTTAACGTTTGGTATTAAACTTGGATTATAGCTGTTCACCTTTGATGAATAAAGCTACTCTAGGCTTCTCTGGTCAGTGCTCCAGATGCAGCTGGCAGTAGCATGTATAACATGGCTCAGACCAAGTATACCCTCTTTTATGTAACAGTCACCGCCCCCTCCCTGACCCATGGCTTATGAAGCCCACTCTCCGTTAAGAGTAGGTTTTAATACCTATCTGTGTTTATCTTGAATGCTTTATTTTTGGATATCTTATCCGTGTTAAAAGTGGATTTATTAGGATGTTATTTGAACGATTGTGACGATACTTGATCACCTTCACTTTGTCATTGTTCGGAAAGCTCCAAGTTCCCTTTCTTCGCCACTGTATCGTGTGTACACTCTGTACTTTCTCTGGGGGGGCGTGTGCATGGACATATTAGAGGGCGTGTGCTGTTTTGTGCTTTGTGTCGCTGACGTCATTTGCACGCGACAAAATAAGATTTTGCTATATTCTTCTCTTTCTCGCATGCTTTCTCGCCGCGTGGGCTACCGTCGCATGATTCAAACCAGTCATGGCTGCTATCGGATTCTGTGGAGAGTGGTTTATTTTCACCTGCAATACGAAACTGGTGGCAATTCACAGCAAACAAGCGAGGTTTGAATCACTTTAAACTTTTCTATCGTAATGTATCATGGTCGATGGGTTCGGCCATATGACAGAGAGTAACATTGTAGATGGCAGTCATTGAGCAGGAAAGTGAAACATTGAAACACACACATTGGAAACTTGTCAGAATATGTTGTGGCCTCTTATAATAGGCCCATGTCTGAAAGCTCAAAGATCACTATAATCTCATGTTTGATTCTTTCTTCATCAGCTACAAAGTCAAATGGTCAAAGAAAGAGTATGCCCACCACACATTATATCGTCCTCCTGTTAAAGTAGACGAGCGTTCCCCACAGCTCTATGTTACCACATTTCTTAAACTAACCTAACGTGTGTGGCTCCTATTCTAACTTCTCCCTGTCCACTTACCCTAACTACCCAGCTGTGATGCTTGAACCTAATTGTCAATTTCAGGAACACGGGGCTGTGGGAACGTAGGGATGACCCCAAGTAGGCTACTGTGACCAAATTTGCACGGTTGTCAATTAATCCCCTGATGCAGGTACACTATCTGATCGAGTTGGTAACTTGGTACATGAAAAAACGGTAATTACAGTAATCATTTGAGTTAAAAAGGAGGTTTTGCTTTAACAATGGAGATTCTCTTTGGTGTGCTAAATCCAAAAAGCATATTCCAAAAAGTAAAGAAAAGGCAGCACATCTAAATTCCCAAGTTAAGGAGAACAAAATATTGTCATTTAATTTGTTTAATTAGGCTCACATCACAGTAAATCAATGCTGCTGCGTTTCAGCATAAAGTCTTCTTCAGAGCGTTTAAAGTAAACGGGTTCAGTCATATAAACTTAGAAGGGCAGAGTCACTACAGCTGGGAGTTGGGGCCTAAAGAGAACAATCGCAAGTGATTAAAACACCATTACAGCACGCAATTTCTGGCCATAAAAACCCTGTTATTTGGCATATTAACAAGACATATATTGCAAACAGACCTAACCCAGAAAGCATTTTTAACTGAAGTCATAGTTTGTTACTTTCCAATTATGGTGAGTGAAGGTACTATGACCTGTTTCAAGTTATACAAACCAGCAGCTAAAATCTACACCAACAGTGACTTCAATGACAATCTGTCACTTGTTATTGAAAGCTATAGGAACACAGATGAGCTCCTCACAAACAGCTGAATGGTTAAAACCATGACATCCATATGACACTGACCCCATGTAGGAACTCATCCAAAAATTGACAAGCTGATCTCTTCTGTTCTTCATTGCAGAGAACCTTTTGTGTTTGACTGCAGCACTGCTGAGAAGAGGCCAAAGCATACACAAGATGATAACACCAGGTAAATACTGTCAGCCAAATGACTTCTGTTAAGTAAGTAGGAAAGAAACGGAGTAAAGCAACGCAGATAAAATTAGATAAATAACATCAGCGTTTAGTTTATTTAAGAAAATAACACCGGTTTTATACAGTGGTGGCCAAAAATATTAGAAATTAGTGTTGCTGGCATCAAATTCTGAATAAGCATATAATTACGAAAAACAATTAAATGGATAGGGTAGAACATAAAATATATTGCCTTGTATTGTTTTCAACTTGTATGTGAAAAAGGATATAGGAGAGAGTGGCCTAAGTTGTGCATTTTGGAAGTTGTGCCACCCCTTGTTTCTAGAAAACCATGGAAGAAATTGGAAATGTGACCACATATTTAAGAAGAGCCATCCATTTGACTCATCCTGTAAAGAAGGGAGACACAAGGAATAAGATATAAGCTCATTTAAGCTAAAAAAAACTGTGTTTTGCCTTTCAAAGTAAAATTTTCATGAACAAGGTTTTTTGATTATTGTGTCTGAACAATTATAGACAAGTTTGAAAACATTTGACACATATTTTAGTGTTTTGGTATGCTACATTTTGAGTCTATACAGTTAGCACGATGTCAGCCCTAAATTGCTGCATCATGCTTATTATCCAAATTTCTGGGATTGGGGTGATTTGTGCCAAAGGGCCTAGGTGAGTTGTAAGTAAGTAACATGTATTTATAAAAGCACATTTATGACAGTTTGCACTGTCCAAAGTGCTGTACATAGTAGGGGTGTAACGGTACACTAAAGTCACGGTTCAGTATGTACCTCGGTTTTGAAGTCACGGTACGGTACAGTACGGTACGCTTCATAGTTAACGGCGAATGAACAGCTTTAGTTGTCAGTAACTAGCTGACAGTATGTAACATACAAATAAAAGGCATAACACGTGCAATTCTCCAATAAATAAAATACTTATTAAATACTAGTGTAGGTGCAGCATAAACTAAAATTGCAATGAAAAAATATAGTGTTAATGCTCAGCAGGTTCTGTAAGCTGGTATGTAAACAAAGGCTATGTCATCTTTAAGGGTCTTTTTGACTTTAAAAAAAGAAAATATTGCTGCAGCTCTCTTAAACTCTAAAGTGCTCTTATAAATATAACAATTATCAAATAAAAGTGCTACTGCAGCATTAATTGAATGACAGCTTGTTTATGTTCAGTATAAAAAAGAAAATAGTGTCTGGGTTTTGCCCAGCTCGTTTTTCTTCACAGTAATGGTGATAGTATGCGCATGCATGTTCGATCGCGGTGAAACAATAACCTGTGTGCCGACATTGTTCCACACGTCTATCACTGTTTTCATAATTCACCTGGAATCCGAAGTTATCCCTCAAACGGGATTTGAATGACAGGGGGGCGCCTGCGTGCTCCGGTTTCCGGTTGTATTTCGCCATGCAGTTCGCTCTCTGTTCGAAAGCACTGTATAACATTTTGATTTGCACTACTCATAGACAGTAAAAGAGGGGGGGAATGCTGCTACTACAATTGCTAATAGTGATGCAAACGGAACGCTAGAGCGGAGAGGTGTGTATCTCCTGCTCTGACCGCAGCTGGGAGGGACTGCTGCGTGAGGACTCGGCCGCCTGTCAGTGCTCTGGGAAGGGGGGGGGGAGTGGCCGTTGAGCACCCGCTGCTCGTTTAGAAGTGTTAAGAACGATACATGCTTTAGCGACAGGGTCTCTGAAAGTCACCAATAACACCAGAAAAAGTAGCTAGATTGGTCGCTGGTGGCTTTTTTTGAAAAAGAGTCGCCAGAGGGGTCTGAAAAGTCGTTGAATATAGCAGCTAAGTTGCTAACACTGCCTGACCCTCATGCTCACCATGGAGCTAATATATACTCTCAATCGCTGGCTGCTACTGCGCATGTGCGAGCCGAGCCGGAGGTTAAATGGTCCGGGGGGAACTCCGACGACAAGTTTTAAGTTCCACACCACAAAACAAGCCTGTACATTCGCCACAAACGGACCGCGGTCCACCTCTGTAACACCAAATACGTGTCTGTACCGTCACGGTACGGTACAAATACGTATATCGTTACACCCCTAGTACATAATGCATTCAGTAGGTAAACAATGAAGGTAAAATAACAATAACCAAAATAAAAGACGTAAAGCCCATACATCCACATAAACACAGATAGTAGTGCAGAGGTAAGATAGTTAATGGGGAGGAAACACCAGGGTGTACATATGGGTTTTGAGCCTTGATTTAAAGGCAGAAATGTAGGGGGAATCACATTTGTCAGGTGGCAGTTGGTTCCACAAGCACGGAGCAACTAGTGCAAAGTACATTTCTGAGAGTTGTGCCAGTGGCATGGCTGTATACGCTGGTCACCAAAAGAAAGTGATTGTCTACAGTAGCTCAGAAGAGAGTGACATCTCAATTCCACTTAACAACACCACTGATGAGAGTTCAGGGGCCGTATTCACAAAACATTTTATCTTAGCACTAAGAGTACTCCTAAGGAGCACTAAAAGTTCTTAGTAAGGAGTAATTTCTTAAAACCTATTCACAAAGCTGATAAGACCAACTTTTACTAAGGAATGGGAGGGACTCCTTAGCTAAGACTAGAGGGCGGTGTTGACCCTGTTGCTATGGATGATGTCATGTTCATACCTTCTATGCCCACAGTGATTGGCTGAGAGGGAATGAGAGCTAAGAGTGAATTTATGATGGAAACACTGTGGGAGATATCCATATCGTGTCGCTGTATTAAAGTAAAGAGTTTTTATATACAATTAATGACAAGTGACACTGATTTAACATGAAACCAAGATACTGCAGGGTTTCCCACACATTTGTTCACAATTAACCTACAATAGCGCCACATAGGTCTATTAATTTTAAATTTTACAATGATTTGAATCGGAAAAATATCCTCATTGAACAGATGCACGCCATGCACTCTCACTGTATTTCTCTCAATGGCGGACTATGCAGCAATAGTCAGACAGCGACAAACCAGGAAATTCACAATTTAGAAACAACAGCCGGCAAAATCGTAAAGTACATGCGGAAGGAAAAAGGCGAGACGCGCAACTATACAGTAGCGGATCTGTGGAACGGAGGAGATGCTGCGAAGCGCCACATATAGGCCTACTCTAGTAGGAAATTAAACCCAAACGTGACACCAACAGTAACTTTCAGTGCATCATAAACCCAAAGCAACTGGAGGAAAATGAACTTAATAAATATTTTTTTATAACAATATAATAAATATAAATGTGTCTATACTTTCTAAATATAGCTTTACTAAGATCATTAAACCCTTACAGCTATTAAATGTACCTTTTATAAAGCTCACTAGCATTACATCTCTCCAAAACACCATCAAATGGTTGTCTGTGATTGTCGAGGACTCCTAGCTTTTTATAGATTTAGGAGCTAGTTTTAGCGCTAAAATGCTTTGTGAATTACACTTATCTTAAAAAGTTAGGAGTCCTAAAATTAGGAGTGAAACGCCCCTTATTTTTGAGAGTTACTCCTAAATCAGCACGTTAGGACCTACTCTTAGCCTTAAAATGTTTTGTGAATACGGCCCCTGATGGCCAGAAAGATGATGATGGTGACTTTGTCATTGTGAGCTTTGCAGGTAAAACCATTAGATTTCAGGCATGCAAACTCGTCACCTTTCGGCGAAATTCGCCGTTTTGGAAACGAAATTGGCCATCTATGTGATTCGTGGAGATGTGTGGAACGGAGCATGGACATGGAGTGACCATATTGACTAACTATGATTGACGGATGTTAACTCCTATCATATGAGCTTTGACGGTCATTTGGCCAATCGGAAACAGTGTTTGTCATTGAGGGGCGGTGACATCAGTCAGTCAGAGCGTCTGCAGGAAAGTTAAATTTTTTTTCTCTCCGAGTCATCGGAGCGTTCAAGTCGCCGCAGTACTATTATTTTACCATGTTAATGTGCCTACTAGTGTTGCCACCCGTCCCGTTTTCCCCAGAATTGTTCTCTTTTTTCACCAGCTGTCCCGGGAAAAAATAAATCTCTCCCAGGACACAATTTGTCCCGTTTTTTGGGGGGAAATGCCAAAACCTCATTTGATTTCCTTCGTTCATTAGTTAAGGCCGTTTCACACGGGCCGAGGCGTTTGTTGCGCCAACTAATGCATTCTCAATGGAGAGGCGAGCGGGGCTGGGCAGAGAGAAAGTGCAGCGTTCCGTCGTCAGGCGGCACGACAAGTGGGCAGGGGCGGTCTCAACGATCTCGGGGCCCGTTTCAATACCCAGTGTGGGCACCCACTTTTTTTTTTTTTTTTTTTTTTAATAAATGATGCTTGTGCATGCTCCCGGCGAAAATAGAAAAAAGATTGTGGAAACCATTTGGTTCATATCAGGGCTCTAGACTGCGACCAAATGCTCGCATTTTGCGACCATTTTTTGAGACAGTGCGAGTGCCATTTCACAACTAGGGGCACACGCGCGAACGGCAAATTCGCCAACATTTATTATTATTAGTGCTTTGCGTGAGAGAGGGAGAGAGAGAGACACAGTGGACAGTCCGCGAGTGATCAGACAGTGACACAATTAGTGTTGCCACCCGTCCCGTTTTTCCTAGAATTGTTCTCTTTTTTCACCAGCTGTCCCGGGAAAAAATAAATCTCTCCCGGGACACAATTTGTCCCGAAATGCCAAAAACTAATTTGATTTCCTTCGTTCAGTAGTTAAGGCCGTTGTTTCACACGGGCCGAGGCGTTTGTTGCGCCCACTAATGCATTCTCAATGGAGAGGCGAGCGGGCAGAGAGAAGGCGCAGCGTTCCGTCGTCAGGCAGCACGACAAGCGGGCAGGGGCGGTCTTAACGATCTCTGGGCCCGTTTCAAGACCCAGTGTGGGGCCCCCCACTTTTTTTTATATTATTATTTTTTTAATAAATAATGCTTGTGCATGCTCCCCGCGAAAATAATAAAAAAAAGATTGTGGAAACCATTTGGTTCATAGACGGATTATGAGATAATGGGCCCATGGGCCCATACTCTTAAAGCCCCTGCACCCCCCCACCCCACTCCTCCCTATCCCTATTCAACAGATAGGATAGCTACTTTTTATGAACAGTATAGAATTTACACATAGAAAGCTTATTACTGTATGTGTGAGGGGGGCCTTCAAGACCCCTCATGAAGCCCCTAAAACAGAGCTAATAATGCTTTTGTTTTGCACTTGCTTTTCTATTTTTCACCTACTAGTTGAGGGACCCATGATGATTTATTTCCTTATTTTAGGTGATTGCTTTTTGAGTGACTGAGCTCTTTGACAATGTGACATTTAAAGTTACTATCAATATTTCTGGCTTAGGGCCCCCGGGCCTGGTTGCATGCAATTTTCTTCTCAAAGTGCACCAGATTGATGAATTTTACTTTAAAAGGTTGCATTTTTTTCTTCCGAAAAAATTATGCAAATTAGTTGATACGTTCATCTAGCTTCTAGTTATTTTTGGGCCAATAACTATTTTCCTTACAGGAAGCAGGGATAGAGGAACAATCAGCGGGCTCAGATGTAGAAGGGGTTGTGGTGAAAATGGGTTAAAAAAAAATTTCCTAAAGGAATGTCTGAAGGATTTCACATGGTGACGCAAAATCAAAAACACAATGAACTGTATCATCTGTTGTCAGTGTGCTCCAAAACATGCTGGCAATACAATATCAGTTGGCATAATATAGTTAAAATTGGGAAACATTTGAATAGATGCATTTCAGGTCTATTTAAGGTGTGCCACTGAATTAGGGGCGCCAGTGCTCCTAGTAAAAATGGTTAGTCTAGAGCCCTGCATATACGGATTATCGATTTAAGCAATGCAGCTCAGGGTTCACAAACCTTTGCACATACAAAAGTTGGCAAATCATTTGGTTTGTCTGTTTTAACAATTGATTTCTGGAAAAGAATAATGTTGAATTGATAAACAAACATCTGTTATTTCATATAAAAAACACTTGTATTGATACAAATTTATTAATAATGGTTAAAATAAATACAATTCCAAAAGGCTCAAGGGGTTCACATACTTTCAAGCAGCACTGTGTGTATATATATATATATATATATATATATATATATATATATATATATATATATATATATATATATATATATATATATATTTTTTTTTTTAAAGAATCTCCCCCAAGACAATGATAGGGGAAACACTGCGTATGTAAAAACATGTCTCACTGTTATGCATGACACAAAGATGAAGAGGATAAATTGACCAAGCTGGCTCCATTGTGTTGTGCTTTCCAATTGATGCTCATGAGAACATGGATAGATTGATACTTAGTAATACTATGTCTGTCATCAGTGATACTGGTTCTGCCGAGGAAACGGGAAGCGACAAAGTGCTTGCTTTCTGTGTGTCTCCATCTGGAAAACTGGTGGCACTGACCGATGACAGCAAGAGACTGGTGCTGTTTGACTGTGAGTCTTCATGGAAGTGTATTAGCATCAGGTAAACTATAGCTCTTTATTGACTGTACACATAATACTTAGGGGGTGTAACAATACATGTATTCACACTGAACCGTCACAATTCAGGCACTTAGGGGTTGTTCCAGAGCCGAACTGCAATACGTTATTACAGTATCTCACAAAAGTGAGTACATTTCTTCAAATATTTCATTATATCTTTTCATGGGACAACACTGAATAAATGACACGTTGATACAATGTAAAGTAGTCAATGTACAGCTTGTATAACAGTGTAAATTTACTGTCCCCTCAAAATAACTCAACACACAGCCATTAATGTCTAAAGTGCTGGCAACAAAAGTGAGTACACCCCTTAATGAAAATGTCCAAATTGGGCCCAAAGTGTCAATATTTTGTTTGGCCACCATTTCTTTTTTTACTGCCTTAACCCTCTTTGCAATTGAGTTCACGAGAGCTTCACAGGTTGCCACTGGAATCCTCTTCCACTCATTTATGACAACATCACGGAGCTGGTGGATATTAGAGACCTTACACTCCTCCACCTTCTGTTTGAGAATGCCCCAAAGAAGCTCAATAGGGTTTAGGTCTGGAGACATGCTTGGCCAGTCATTTCATTTGAAACATGTGCTGAGTTGGCTAACAAATATCTAACTGTTATTGTTTAAACTAATTAAACTCATGTTCCCTATTACAAACAAGCAGTTGATTAAAAACCGAGGTACGTATCGAACTGTGACCTTTTGTGTACTGTTACACCCCTACCCATAATGCAAGGTGTGCACTGACCTCTGTTAATAATGGCTCTGTGTTAAACAGATGGGTGGTGAGGAGGTGCACCTCCCTGCTGTTCAGCCAGGCCGCGGACCAGCTGCTAGTGGCTGACAAATCAGGAGATGTGTACTCTTTCTCAGTGGTGGAGCCGCAGACCCAGGGCCAGCTGAAGATGGGCCACCTCTCCATGTTGCTAGCTGTAGTAAGGAACTCTAAGCCCCATGCATGCTGGTCAACCAAACTGTTACAGCATAATCTGAAGAATCAATTACAATACGTAATGCTTGCAATGTAAAGTTCAACCACACCTTGTCTTCCTCAGCGCATTTATTAATTGAAGGTGTCACTGCTTGACATAAACTAGTTTGTATGTTGAGTTGCCCACCATGTCAAGAGTACAGCTGTTCTGATCAGCCACAATTTGAAGCCTGCTGTCATCAGCCCTTCTCTCACATGAAATACTTGACTTTGCTGGCTGTTAAAGTGATGGCTTTTGCTCATTCAGACATTAGTGTTTATGTCCCTAAGAGCTCTATTCAAGCATGACAGCAGAGAGAAAGAGTTATCATAGGGAGGAATACAATGTTGACTCCTGATGGATTTTAAAACCCATTTGGCGTGGAAACGATGCATTAGCTAACTTCCTGTCACTGACTGCAGTTAGCAGTTCCCTCCCTCGTCCTTACGTCACCAGCACATGCTGTCTTTGTGAGATAGTGCCATGATGGAGAGCAGCGAGTCATCGTTCAAAGACCCGCCTCTTTATAGTGCTCTGTCTCCCGATTGGATAAAAAAAAAAGAGCGGGATACTGAAAACAAATTCTGGCTATTACTGCAAAGCTGAATGGCTGGTAGACCTGTGTTATGAACTGTGCGTACTGTTTCATTAATTTCTGTATGAATATAGAGTAATATGACACTTATATTAACAGTAAAATATTGCTTACACAATGTTTATTTAACTGCCAACCACAGTAGACCAGTGACAATGCTTCAATTCCGACGGGGCATACCATTGCTGTTCCTGACAAATGAACATAACAGGCGGGTTAAACGGGATATTTACAGTGAAGGAAATCAGTACACCTCTCGGAACAGTGTCTGGGAGGCTGTGGTTGCTGCTGCACAAAAAGTTGATCGTCAACAGATCAAGAAACTGACAGACTCCATGAATGGAAGGCTTGTGACAGTTATTGAAAAGAAGGGTGGCTATATTGGTCACTGATTTTTTTTTTGTTGACATGTCGGAAATTTTTATTTGTACATTTTGAGTTGTTTTATTATTCTCACTTTAACAGATGAAAATAAACAAGTGGAAAATTTTCGTTTTTTTATTTAGTTGCAAAATAATTCTACATACTAATAGTTGCCTAATAATAGCAAAACATATATATATTCTCGCAAGAAAGACAAAACCTCACTTACTTTCGTAAACATTCAGGTTTAGGTTCTTTAACATTTTGGATTGACCGAGAGCACTGTAGTTGTTCAATAATAAAATTAATCCTCAAAAATACAACTTGCCTAAACATTTTGCACACAGTGTAGTTTAATTTCTCTTTGTTCTGCACCTGGCAAGAGCACTGCTATACCTATGACTTGGAGTCACCATGGAGACACAATGTGTGTCTAAATGACGTCCCCCGTATTTCTTTCAGACCACGTCCCCGGACGACAAGTACATAATCACAGCCGACCGTGATGAGAAGATTAGAGTGAGCCACCTCAGCTCTCCCTACAACATACAGTCATTCTGCCTGGGACATCAACAGTGAGTAATAATAGAAATAATGAATAATAATTGTATTTATATAGCACCTTTTTTAAAAACAAGTTTACAAAGTTCTTTGACAAGAGAAAGACAATTAACACGGTTATCAGAGAGACCCCACAGAAGGGCCAGGCATAGTCAAAGTTACATTAAAACAATGACAAAGAGAGAGAAGAGAATAGACTTCAAAACAAACAAAAAGACAGTAATAAAACAAAATAAAATCAGATAAAACGACAATAAAAATATGAAAGATATCTATCATCATCAATCTATAAAGCAAGTAACGTCTGTCTGTCTGTGGCTCGCATATCTCTCTGACTGTTAGTCAGATCGGCCTGAGCTTCCGGATATGGCTTGCGCACGGCACAAAGGTGTGCATCTTTGATTGATTTTGAAGTTTTTTGGACCAAATATGTATGTAAGTTATCATATTTATATAATGCTGGCGGCGAATACGTGCGCGCACTGAAGGCCACAGTGAGCACGGAGCATGAAGTAATCTCCGACTAAACCCCACCTCCATCTGATTTGATTGGCTGCTGCGACCAAAACTTGAATTGACGAGACAGCCTGTTGTTACTTCCTCATTCAATGCACCCAACTTTCCAAACAAAACGTTCTAAAACCTTTCCACAGACATCAACTCCAAACCTGTCCGCTTTAGTGTTAGTGCTTTAGTGGACTGTGTAGTTAAACACACCACCAGATATTCTAGTAGGGCAGAAGTTATACAGGTGCTGCTCAATAAATTAGAATATGACCAAATAGATGATTTATTTCAGTTACTCAACTTAAAAGGTGAAACTAATATATTATATAGACTCATTATATGCAAACTGAGATATTTCAAGCCTTTATTTGTTATACTTTTGATGAGTATGGTTAACAGCTTATGAAAACCCCAAAATTAGAAAATTACATGAAATCAATAAAAAAGGAATTTTCAATACAGAAATGTCGGCCTCTAGAAAGTATAATCATGCATATGTAGGGGAGAACGGGGTAATTTGTCACACGGGTTGGTTGTCACAATCGTTATATCTCGGAACCAGAAGGCGTTTTTTGTGAAATTTTGGTATGATCCAGAATTGGGATCAGAGGTCAATTGAAAATATTTAGCTTCTCAGTATTTTTCTTCTAGGCTTTTACAGAATGGGTTTATAACAAAACACTTGTTACCCATAAAAAGTATGAAGGATAAACTATAGTTTAGATTGTGGTTAACAAGCTAATTAGTTGTCAGATGGTTGTTGGCCTTGATGCTAGCAAAAAATTCAAGTTGGGGTTGGTCGTCACATTTTTGGGGGGGTTATCCAAAGGCTACAGCCAGAAAAGGAACCCAATAATGAAATACATTGTCAAGCTGTATCCTCACTGACACCCCAGAGAAGGAAAGAATAGAGCAGGAAAAGGCAGCTAGCATGCAAAGGAAAAAAGGGCAACAAAATCAAAACAACCCAGTGCATCCCAAACTAGACAAGCAAAGGCTACAGTACGTTATATAGGCCTATTTGTCAACTTGACAATGCAATTGCATTTTAAAATTTAGTTCTACTTCCTTTCCTTCTTTTCAAGATTATTCCCATTAAGATAACATTGTGACAAACAACCCCATAGTGTATGACAACCGACCCCTTGATGGGGTTGGTTGTCACAATGTGTAAGGGTGTCTTTGATGATTAATTTCTTCTTTATTACAATAAGATAGAAAAAGTGAGGTGTACACATTTCAAGCCAACACCTTAAGCTTCAATTTAATGTAGGAATGACTATCGAAAGATGTTTAGGTGATGAGCAATTCTCACTATAGTAAAAAGTGTGCCTACTTACCCCGTTCTCCCCTACTCAGTATTTGGTTTGGGCCCCTTTTGCATGAAGTCCTGCCTCAATGCGGCTAGGCATGGATGCTATCAGCCTGTGGCACTGCTGAGGTGTTATGGAAGCCCAGGTTGCTCTTATAGTGGCCTTCAGCTCGTCAGTATTGTTGGGTCTGGTGTGTCATCTTCCTCTTGACAATCGCCCATATAATCTCTATGGCGGTCAGGTCAGGAGAGTTGTGTGGCCAATCAAACACAGTAATACCATGGTCAGTCAACCAGTTACTAGTGGTTTCTGGCACTGTGGGTCTTGCTGGAAAAAGGAAATCAGCATCTCCATAAAGCTAATGAACAGACGGAGTCATGAAGTGCTGTAAAAGCTCCTGATAGATGGCTGTGTTGACTTTGGCAGCAGATGACATGGTACCCCAAATCATCACTGACTGTTGAGACTTGACAGTGGTCTTCAAGCAACTTGGATTTTGTGCCCCTCCACTCTTCCTCTAGACTGTGGGACCTTGATTTCCAAATTAAACTCAATAGTTAATTTGGATCAGTGATAATTTGAGGTATCATGTCGTCTGCTGGTGTTGGTCCTCTGTGTTAATCAAGTCCAAAGTCACCCTAGCCATCTTCCAGAAGATTTTAGAGCACCTCATGCTTCTGTCTGCTGACAAGCTGTATAGAGATGACAATTTCCTTTTCCAGCAAGATTTGGCAACCTGTCCACAGTACCAGAAACCACTAGTAACTGGTTGACTGACCATGGTATTACTGTGCTTGATTGGCCAGACAACTCTCCTGACCTGAACTCCATAGAGATTATATGGAGTATTGTCAAGAGGCAGATGAGGCACACCAGACCCAACAATACTGAAGCTGAAGGCCATTATCAAAACTACCTGGGCTTCCATAACACTTCAACAGTGCCACAGGCTGATAGCATCCATGCCATGCTGCATTAATGCAATAATTCATGCCAAATAAGATCTCAGACCAAGCATATAGTAGATGAATGAAAATACTTATCAAAAGTGCGACATTTCTGTATTATAAATATTTGTTTTGATTGGCTTTATGGAATATTCTAATAATTTCAGATGCTGGATTTTTGATTTTCATGAGCTGTAAACTTGAATCCTGAAAAGTGAAACAAAAAAATGCCTAAAATATATCACTATATGTCTAATATATCTAGAATACATGGAACTTTCACTTTTTGAATTAAATTAGATGAAACAAAATTGCTTTTTCATATTCTAATTTAATGAGAAGCACCTGTGTATTGAGTCAGATTACTTTTGTGACTCTATAATTTCAGTTTTAACAGAAGAATGAAAATGTTGCATTGTCAACCTTTGAGTAAAGTCCCGTTCCTGTGTTGTCCTGCTTCCTCAGGTTTGTCAGTGCTCTGCTAATCCCATCAGCTCATCCAAACTGGCTGCTGTCTGGATCAGGGGTATGTGTTCCTTTTCCAAAGTTACATTAACACACATGCACACTTACATCTATTAGGTCTATGGCTGTGAATCTTTTGGAATCCCACCATTCAATTTCTACTTGATTCAAAATCGATTTCTGGATTTAGTTCAAAGGAGGATTTCAGGACCTACTCCAGTCCACTGTGTGCTAAGAGGCGTTGTGGCAAATTATGACATGAAAGCAAGTTAAAGTCCATGTCTAATCCTTCTTAATTGTATATATTTTAATGTGAAGCTTGAAATGCTTGTGTTTTTAAGTCAACGTAACTGGCGGCAGGGAAATACATATATAATTTTATACGATTTTTGCATTTATGAATCAAATCAAATTGCAGAAGAAAGGAATCGCAATTTCTACGTGCATATTGGTTTAATTACGGCACACTCTTGGCCCGGTTGATCTGTGCCTTGCTAAAGTGTTATTGTCCCAAATCAAAAGTCCAAAAAGGATTTCCAAATCAGCTGCTTAAGAGTATGTACTTACTTGCTACTTGATCACTAATGCCTGAGACTGAAGTCTGACACTCTCTCACATCTAAAGACGATCAACTCACGCCTGAAGACAGTTAGTCATAACTCTGAGTTTGTAGTCACAGACTAAGATTGATCAAAGACAGTCTCATATTGCATACTAAATTTCTTTTGAGATTAATATTATTTCCAATCCTGCTACCGGGGATTAAAAGTGATTTTTTTTTTGTCAAATAAAAAGTAATTTTTTGGCAGGTAAAATGGACTAGGTGGACTCTAATCTTAACCAAGTAAATATAAACAAGTAAATGCCCTTATCACGTAAATCCAATGCCTGATCAAGTAAAATATTGCAAACGCTTGTTTTATTATTAAATTAAAAAAAGTTAATTTAATATTGTTGAGCCTACAGGGGGACATCCTGTAGTTATTTGGCCAGTTTATTTGCTGATCTCGTCCCCCAATAACTCTTACTCTTAACCCTAAATGTGAGGGTAAAGTGTTAAGGTTGTGCAGTTGTCAGCCTGGTTCTTCAGCCGAGGCTGCTAGGTAAAAGTGTCTGAAAAAGGTGTCTCACAGGTGGACACAGGTCGCGACTAATGCGACTCCTCCTGCGTCATGTTTGGTTCTGGAGAGAGCGCACCCATTGGTTGTTGACAGTGTTCACTTCATTTAACTTAACTATTTGCATGAGCCAACCTTAAAGACTCACGATAATATCAAACATGTTTGATTTTGTCGGAACGTTAAGACGGGAAAAAGACTGACTGAAATGGGCTCGGATGAGCACCTTACACCAAACGACTGAGATTACGGGCGCCTGCCAGAACTCCAGCAAGACTCTCTTGATTTCAGTCTGACATTGGCTGTAACACTTATCGACAAATTAATGAAGAAAACAAGGCAATATAAATGGTTCTAAAATATATAGTTTAAAAGTGAGCAGAAAGGGGACTTCCGGGTTAGACAATGTAGTGAACAGACGTGCGAGAAGAGGCTCCCGACTAATTTGCATTATTTACCTTCAATACGGTCCTGTTCTTTCACTTTTTGCCTCACGAGCCGCCGAATGCGCATTGGAAATGGAATAAATAAGATATGCCATCAAAACGCCGCAAACAACAAGGAATTCAAGCTTACATAACTCGTGCTAATTCACAACCTGGACAGCTAGCAAACATGGCGACGAGCGCAGGCTCCGCTACAGACAACACTCAACCTGCTACCGAAGTTAACGAGCCCGCTACGGTTCAACAACTCTCAGCCATGCTTGAAAACCAACAAGCCAGGATATGGCGAAGCTAATACAAACCCCGTCACAGTCTTTGAAAGCCTCCGTTGACGCGCTGCGAGGGTGTGAGGATGTGAACTCATTTAATAAACGCCTCATCGAAACCGAAACGAGAGTGGGAGAAAACTTTGAAAGGATCACTTCGACCGAAGCAACGGTAAAATCCCTGGAGTCCCAAAACAAACACCTCCTAGACCGAGTAGAAGACCTGGAAAATAGATTGCGCCGATCTAATCTCCAAAAAGAGAGCTACTTTTAATGGCATTAAGCAGGAGCTGTAAGAACGCACCGGCATCACTCTTTCACATGTACTGGTTGTGTCCCACCTTGACTGAGTTCTGGACATCAGTTTTTCAAACAATCTCTGAAGTATTGCAGCATCAAATTGAGCCGAACCCTTTCACCGCAATTTTTGGCATCTAAAGTGAAGCTGAAGGTTCTGGCCTTCACCTCGCTGCTTGCTCGCAGAGCTATTTTACTCAAGTGGAAAGATCCTGCTCCTCCTTCCCACTCATACTGGATTAAGGACATTATGTCATGTATGAATTTAGAGAAGATACGTTATACGGCCCAGGGATCGGAGATTAAATTTGACAAGATTTGGCGCCCCTTTATGAATTATTTTGATAGACAGACAACAATTTTACAGGAGTAGCTACCCCCTGCCACTGCATAAACGTTTTAGTCAATGGCGGCCATGTTTTCCAAGCTATCCTACTAATATTTTCCGGAGACGTGCGTCATAGTCCCCCGGGGCTTCGTGAGACATTTGGTGTTGATAAAGTAAAACTTGACAAAGTTGTGGATAAAACCCTGTTTTTCAGTTCATGCTTATTAGCGAAAATATTTCCAGGTTGACTTTAATGATCCAAGATTTTTTGTAGAGCACCCTAAAATACACCTGTGGGAGAAATTTCAAGTCAATCGGATTTACGGTGTGCGGGGCGTGGCCTCTCAAGCTTTCTTCAGTCGGGGCTTAATAACAGCATTTGTGGCGCCCCCTATGGGTTAATCTCGATAAGCTTTGAGGGACATGCTACCACATGACTTCTGCACATACCCAGCAAGTTTGATGATGATAGGACCTATGGTTAAGGAGTTTGGTAAAGGGGAGGAGCGTAATGTGGTAAAGGGGAGGAGCGTAATGTGGTAAAGGGGGGGAGCCTAATTTGGTAAAGGGGGGAAGCCTAATGTGGTAAAGGGGAGGAGCCTAATTTGGTAAAGGGGAGGAGTCTAATGTGGTAAAGGGGAGGAGTCTAATGTGGTAAAGAGGAGGAGCCTAATTTGGTAAAGAGGAGGAGCCTAATTTGGTAAAGGGGAGGAGCCTAATTTGGAAAAGGAGAGGAGCTTAATGTGGTAAAGGGGAGGAGCCTAATTTGGTAGAGGGGAGGAGCCTAATGTGGTAAAGGGGAGGGGCTTAATGTGGTACAGGGGAGGGGCCTAATTTGGTAAAGGGGAGGAGCTTAATTTGGTAAAGGGGAGGGGCCTAATGTGGTAAAGGGGAGGAGCTTAATTTGGTAAAGGGGAGGAGTCTAATTTGGTACAGGGGATGGGCCTAATTTGGTAAAGGGGAGGAGCTTAATTTGGTAAAGGGGAGGAGCTTAATTTGGTAAAGGGGAGGGGCCTAATGTGGTAAAGGGGAGGAGCTTAATTTGGTAAAGGGGAGGGGCCTAATTTGGTAAAGGGGAGGGGCCTAATTTGGTAAAGGGGAGGAGCCTAATTTGGTAAAGGGGAGGTGCTTAATGTGGTAAAGGGGAGGAGCTTAATGTGGTAAAGGGGAGGGGCCTAATGTGGTAAAGGGGAGGGGCCTAATGTGGTAAAGGGGAGGGGCCTAATGTGGTAAAGGGGAGGGGCCTAATGTGGTAAAGTGGAGGGGCCTAATGTGGTAAAGTGGAGGGGCCTAATGTGGTAAAGGGGAGGAGCCTAATGTGGTAAAGGGGAGGGGCCTTATTTGGCAAAGGGGAGTGGCCTAATATGGTAAAGGGGAGGAGCCTAATGTGGTAAATGGGAGGAGCTTAGTGTGGTAAAGGGGAGGGGCCTAATTTGGTAAAGGGGAGGAGCTTAATGTGGTAAAGGGGAGGGGCCTAATTTGGTGGAGGGGAGGAGCCTAATTTGGTAAAGGGGAGGAGCTTAATGTGGTGAAGGGGAGGGGCCTAATTTGGTAAAGGGGAGGGGCCTAATTTGGTAAAGGGGAGGGGCCTAATTTGGTAAATGGGAGGAGCTTAATGTGGTAAAGGGGAGGAGCCTAATTTGGTACAGGGGAGGAGCCTAATTTGGTAAAGGGGAGGAGCTTAATGTGGTAAAGGGGAGGAGCCTAATTTGGTAAATGGGGGGAGCTTAATGTGGTAAAGGGGAGGAGCTTAATGTAGTAAAGGGGAGGAGCCTGATTTGGTAAAGGGGAGGAGCTTAATGTGATAAAGGGGAGGGGCCTAATTTGGTAAAGGGGAGGAGCTTAATGTGGTAAAGGGGAGGAGCCTAATTTGGTAAAGGGAATCAAGCTTTAATCAGAGTGAATAAGAGTTCATCATGCTCACGCTTAAGCATAATACAGTTTAAGGTACTGCATCGCTTACACTACTGTAATTCCAAACTCTCAAAGATTTACCCAAATGTACAAGATAGCTGCAATCAATGTCATAATTCACCTGCAGATTTTACGCACATGTTTTGGTCCTGCCCACAACTGGTAGACTACTGGAATGGCATATTGAAATTCCTTTCCGAAATTTCGGAATTTAATTCAGCAAAGATCTACTGTCCATTCAAATTGACAGCATAATGAAAGCAGACCCCGAGGTTCCATCAGAGACATTTAAAAAGCAATGTATAAGTGTAAGATGAAAAGTGTTTGTGTTGTCAGGACGGGACCATGAAGCTGTGGGAGTATAAGACTGGCCGTAAGCTGCAGAGCTGGGACCTGAAAGAGCTGCAAGAGACGCCCAGCATTGAGGCCGACCAACACAAGGTAGCACACAAATTCATGTGTGTGCCAAGTTGTCATTTTAACCAACAGCACCGTTTTTTTCTCTTCTTTTTATCCGAGAGGCTGTCAGTGACGCATGCTACCCTTTTTTGACTGACAGGTCACTCTTGTACAATTGCTAAGTTGATATCAGTGTGTCTGTACGCTCTCCAAGGAAATGAGGGCTTCACACCTTCTCTGTCACAGCCTTTAACAGTTAAGTCATGGCTCCCTTTGACTCCTAAGCAGAGGACAGAGACATTGGCGCAAAACTAAATAGCATTTAGCATTGTTTACGGTTAACGGTAGTGTAATGGCCACAGAATTTAAAAAAGGACATATTTGAAAATGTGATGTCTGAATTTTTTTTTGATTGGCATGTAAGAAAATATTAAGTTACACCCCCCCCCCCTCCCTTTTCTGTAAAATAACCAAAAAGAAATTCACTACTCTGTTTTATTTCCTAGAAGCCCTCTCCCACTGTGCGCTGTATTACCTGCTCTCCTGATTCTCGCCTTGTAGCTGTGCAATGTGAAAGGTGAGTACAACCGTGTGTGTGTGCACGCATTCACAGAGGGAACAGACAGAAACACAGTGCACTACAGACTATCTGTGCCTTGCTAAAGCGTTATTGTCCCAAATCAAAAGTCCAAAAAGGATTTCCAAATCAGCTGCTTAAGAGTATGTACTTACTTGCTACTTGGTCACTAATGCCTGAGACTGAAGTCTGACACCCTCTCACATCTAAAGACAATCAACTCACACCGTTATTTGTCCAATTTATTTGCTGATCTCGTCCCCCAATAACTCTTACTCTTAACCCTAAATGTGAGGGTAAAGTGTTAAGGTTGTGCAGTTGTCAGCCTGGTTCTTCAGCCGAGGCTGCTAGGTAAAAGTGTCTGAAAAAGGTGTCTCACAGGCGGACACAGGTTGCGACTAATGCGACTCCTCCTGCGTCATGTTTGGTTCTGGAGAGAGCGCACCCATTGGTTGTTGACAGTGTTCACTTCATTTAAATTAACTATTTGCATGAGCCAACCTTAAAGACTCACGATAATATCAAACATGTTTGATTTTGTCGGAACGTTAAGACGGGAAAAAGACTGACTGAAATGGGCTCAGATGAGCACCTTACACCAAACGACTGAGATTACGGGCGCTTGCCAGAACTCCAGCAAGACTCTCGTGATTTCAGTCTGACATTGGAAATTTGTCTGTGACTGTCAAAAATCGCGTGAGAGGTAGTTTGGTGTGAGGTCGGCACAAGTATAAACTACAGAAACGCTAACATTATTCCTGTCTGCCTCTGAATGTGTTATCCATGTTTTTATTCCTGATTGTCACGGCATCCAAGGCCAAGTGATGACTCTAGGGCATTAACTGTAGCTTTTAATATACGCACTCCAAAACACAGTTTTCTAAAAAAAAAATAATAAAGGGATTCCAAAAATGTTTGTAAAACTATAACAAATAAACTAAATAAGTGGAGAATAATAATAAAAAATCCACACAGCATGGTACGATGAATCAATTATAGCATGTATAACAAACAGGTGGAGCAGGCCAAGATTAATCAGAGAAAAAAAATAAGAAAATTACTTGTACATAAGTATTCACAGCCTTTGTGATCAAGCTCAAAATTGAGCTAAGGTGCATTCTGTTTCCACTGATCATCCTTGAGATGTTTCTACATCTTAATTGGAGTCCTGTGGTAAATTCAGTTGATTGGACATCATTTGGAAAGGCACACACCTATCTATATAAGGTCCCACAGTTGACAGTGCATGTCAGACCACAAAACGAGCATGAAGTCGAAGGAATTGTCTGTAGACCTCGAGGCACAGTTCTGGGGAAGTGTACAGAAACATTTCTGCTGATCTAAAGGTCCCAATGAGCACTGTGGCCTCTATCATACGTTAATGTAAGAAGTTTGGAACCACCAGGGGCCTCATTTATAAAGCTTGCGGCGCACAAAAACCTTGCGTAGACAAGGTTGTGGTAGACAGAAATGTGCGGCAAAGGGGGCGCCTTTAGCTCAGTTGGTAAGGCGTCCCACTCCCGGGCCGGGCCCAGCAGCAGACCTGGGTTCGATTCCCACCCGCGGTCGCTCTCTGCATGTCACTCCCCTCTCTGCCCCATTTCACCTCTGTCTCTCTGCACTATCAATAAAGCATAGAAATGCCCAAAAAATATCTTTAAAAAAAATAAAAATGCGGCAAAATTTGCGGTGACAAACGTTGGTATTTATAAAAACATTCATTGCGGAGAAGTGTGCGTATTCCTACGCCAACTTTCGACCATGCGTAGAGCTACCGCAAGGTTTTCCTGACTCGGGGAATCAGCGACACTCAATGGCAACACCACGAAATAAAGCTCAGTCATCAGAAAAACACACACACACACACATTAATGTGGAATGCTTGGGACTCATATATAAAATCAATTATATGTAGGCCTATAAGCGTACCTATAGTTGTGAATATAGGCTACTGTAGTCTATGATATGCAGTTATGATGTAGGTTGAATTAGCCTACCTATCAAGTAGGTCTTAACATGTTTTGGTTATATTTTTAAATGTAATCTTATAGCGCTACTCTATAATAATATAGGCTACGTCGGGAGGTGTTTCCGTGTGTGACCAGCGGGAGAGCAAATACCGTACTTTTCGGACTATAAGCCGTGACTTTTTCCCAATTTTTCGACCCTGTTATTACACAGCACAGTATATGTTCTGTAGCTACTAGGGATGGGCGTTAGTAATCGAGTACTCCTCGTTTCAAATGAACTCGATTGGTGGATGAGGAAAATAGTTTTTTTTTTTAAGTGTTTGTACCCTTTAGGCCGGCCGGCGGGCCGCCCCTATTTTAAAATGTTATATACGTCTACAAAACGGATAAAATAAAGTTTAACAAAATTAAATATTTTGATGCAAGTGCAATAAACTGAGCGTTGTGTCAAAAAGCAACTGCAAATAACTGCCATCTCCGTGCCACCGCAGCAGCCTGTGTTCTCCACAGCACCGCGGAGCTGAACACGGTCTCTCCTTTCTCCAGAACATTTTCAGGAATATAACTGTCCGATTATTTCAAAGCAGATGATAAAATTACGTTTATAAAAAGGGGAGATGACACCTGTTACTCTCAGTTAGTAATGAGTAGCCTAGACTCCAGGTGAGCATGCAAGGTGCTCTCCGCTTGGAAAGAAAAGTAAAGAAGAAGCAAGGCTTACTTCAGGCACATTCGCTCCGAGCCAACAACAGTTAAGAAGCCTTCAATAGGGAATATGGGGATAAGATTCAAAAACCGACCGGTGTAACGTTCCGTTAATGAGGAATCAGTCGCGGTAATTATTCACGGACACGGAGTGAGCATTACGCGGTTGGATATACAACTATCTGCTTTGGTGAGTTATTTATATGTATTTAAATTGTAGGACAATCATTTAATATTATTTGCTGCCCTTCTTATTTTAAATGGTGACTTAGGCTATGTTTTGTTACAATTACAGCCCATGCTTTTTTCTCTTTTTTTCTCCCCAACGCAGACCTACTCGATCGGATTAAATTGTGGCCCGTCTATTTAATTAGGCTACTTTCAGTGAGGAAAATGTGTTTTAAACTTGTGGGAATAAATCCTTAAAGGGGACATATTATGCAAAATCTCGGTTTTAAAGGTGTATTTCCAAGGTCTACTAGAAAAGGTTTTCAT
This sequence comes from Ammodytes marinus, assembly GCF_949987685.1. Taxonomy (NCBI): domain Eukaryota; kingdom Metazoa; phylum Chordata; class Actinopteri; order Uranoscopiformes; family Ammodytidae; genus Ammodytes; species Ammodytes marinus. The sequence continues at coordinate 1,714,550 of NC_137216.1, read as the reverse complement.
GGTTTATTGTTCAAAAAACCCAATAGTTTTCTACCATTTCCCATTTCTTCATCGCCTTTTCCAGCCTTCTCTGCCCTCTATCTCAAAAGGTAGGTTTTGACAGCTTACCCCCCTTCGCACAAATACTAGTCTGCTCTGACTGGTCAGATCTACATGGGCGTGCATGCACCGCCCTGCTCATTTACTCTATACCTACCTACAGGGCCGACGGACTGGGTAGACAAGCTATACAGTTGTGGGGGGGCCCAAGGCAGAGAGGGGCCCATGGGAAGTTTAGATTTTGGTTTTAAGTAGCCTATTTTTTGGTTTTTGTTCAAATGGTTTAATTACATAACTACATGTCACGATAAATATCGATCTAAATGCAAGCTCTGCGTATTAATTTAGTACATTATTGTATTCCAAAATTCTAAACACCCCTTGCAAAAATCGCATAATGGTTCAGTCCACACAACTGATTACACAGCTCGATTGGGTATTATGCCCCCAACGTAGCCTTCACAACTGAATGCCTTACCCAACCCTTTGCGCTGCCTAGAAGGCTTCGTTCGGGGAACAAAATTCAGCGATTTCGCCGCAAGAGACTGTTATCTGGATGGAGATGCGGCAACATGTCACAACTACAGAAGTTAAAGTCTGGCTCTCAGAAGCGAAAGGAAAAGAAAGAGAGGGAGAAAAAACAAAAAGAAGGAAGTCAGGTTCTGACTAACTTCTTTACAAAGAAAGGTGAGCACAAAACGTTTAACCACACAAGGTGAAACCCCATTCTTAAAGTATCGTTTTTAAAATGAACAGAGACAAGTTAGCAAGCAGACAATAGGCTACACTTTCAATTAAATGAGGCCTCCCTTGGTTAGTATGTTAATGGATAAATAAAGTGTACGGTAGGCTAATATTGCAATAGCAGGCTACTGATTTGAAGCAAGCTAATATCAAATTAATACTAAGCCGTTATTAGGCTACTACATGATAAATAATAACCTATGGCATATAGGCTATAGTTAGCCCCATAAGTCATGACATGACACAATGGCTATATCATCCTAGCTGCCTGCTAGTAAAACTTAATTTGTGAAACAAATTACAGAAACTGTCACAGAAAGTGGACCAGCAGCAACAACCCCCTCATCCTCCTCTGATGCAGACTTGAGACAAGGTGAGCTTAGTTCAACATGAAAGCAGAAATAAACTAGTTTGACTTGAATGACTGTAGCAACCTTGTAGCAAGGGTGTTTTAGTGTATTAGGCAATGATTAAGATGAGAGGCTAATTAGTTAATTATATCCTTCATGCTCCTACAGAGGGGCCTGCTGTTGTAGATAAAGAAGATGTGATAGAGGATGATGGAAGTGATGAGGAAAGAGAAGAAGGCAGTGTACATGAAGGTTGCATTCAGCATGGAGAGGAGGAAAGAGAAGAAGGCAGTGTACATGAAGGTTGCATTCAGCATGGAGAGGAGGAAAGAGAAGAGGGCAGTGTACATGAAGGTTGCATTCAGCATGGAGAGGAGGAAAGAGAAGAGGGCAGTGTACATGAAGGTTGCATTCAGCATGGAGAGGAGGATAGAGAGAGGACATTAGAGGAAATGAAAAATAGCCAGGGCAAAGCAGAACAGTTCTTTCCAAATGATCCAGGATTATGGCCAGAGGTGTTAACTAAGCAACAGAGAGAAATAATAGTATGTGCACTAGCAAGTAAAGATGCTGAAGAAAGTAGCAAATTGCCACCCAAAGATATGGAGGGGAACCCACTTCCCATGTATCTTCAATTCTCAAAGTCAGCTAATGGCCGTGAGAAAATCAGAAGAGATTGGCTGATTCACAGTGAGAGTGCCAAGGCTTTTTATTGCATCCCATGCCTACTGTTCTCTCATGAGCTGTCAAAGGCATCCAAAAGTACCCTGAACAGTAAGGATGGATTAAAGTACACGAGATGGCGCAACATGTACAAACAATTACCAGAACACGAGACAGGCATGGCCCATAAACAGTGCTATTTGAAATGGAAAAACCTCCAGCACTCACTTTTGACAGCCAGTGGAGTTGATAGTCACCTTCAGGAACAGATGCAAAGTGAAATAGAAAAGAATAGACTGCTTCTGGAGAGGCTTTTGGATGTGACCCTTCATTTGGCATCAAGAAACCTTGCTTTCAGAGGCAATACTGTTGACTTAGATGATGTCCATAATGGGAATTTTCTTGGCACATTGGAGTTGCTTGCACGTTATGATCACATTTTACATGACCACTTGGAGATGATAAGGCAACATAAAAAAGGAACAAGATTAACACACTATCTGAGTCCTGACACACAAAATGAATTCATCAATCTCTGTGGTGAACGAGTGCTAAATACTATCATGGCAGAAAGGGAAGCTTCCATCTACTATTCCATAATATGTGACTCAACCCCAGACGTGTCACACACTGAACAGAATGTCTTATTGATCCGATACACACATCAAGATGGAGAAGTTTGGAAGATATCAGAAAGATTCTGCCAATTTAAAGACTTCTTTAAAAAGACAGGCAGAGAAATTGCTGAGATGATTTGTGAGGTTCTGCAAACCAGAGGCATACCATTAGAAGACTGTAGAGGGCAAGGGTACGACAATGGAGCCAATATGTCTGGAAAGGTTAAAGGAGTGCAGGCCAATATTTTAAACGCTAATCAATTTGCTTTGTACTCCCCGTGTGCTGCTCATACGCTCAATTTGGTGGGAGTACATGCAGCTCAGTCAAGCACTGAAGTGGCAGCATTTTTTGGCTTTGTTAATCGGCTTTACAACTTCTTCAGTCCCAGTCCAGAGCGATGGGCAATCCTCAAGCAAGAAACTGGATGCTCACTTCATCGTCCCTCGGACACTAGATGGAGTGCTAAAATTGCTGCCGTAAAAGCCGTGGCCACTCGTTTGCCCTCTATTCTGGTAGCACTGGAACGTGTTGAAAGCACATGCAATCTGACAAGTGATGCCAAATCAGAGGCTAAAAGTTTAAAAACCTATTTCCACACCTTTGATGCAGTGATTTTGCTTACTGTGTGGGTTAAAGTGCTACAGTCAATCGAACATCGCAACCTGATTCTTCAGACAGGTAATCTATCCCTGGAAATGCAGGCAGCAAACATTAAAGCACTACAGGAGGAAATGCAGGCTATGCGGGGGGAATGGGACTCTCTTCTTGCTGAGGCCTCGCTAGTAGCCCAAAGCATGGACATCCCCACCCAGTTTCAAAGTGAAGGAAAGCGGAAACGGAAAAGGAAACGTATGCCTGATGAAGAAGATGAAGATGCATATGAAGACAATGCAGCAAACACATTCAGAAATCAGAACTTTTTTGTTGCAATGGATAGCATCATAAGTGCTTTGAGTTCGAGATTCACAACCACAGCGGGCATTTGTGAAACTTTTGGACCGATTCTGAAGTTTGCTGATATGTCAGAAGAACAAACAAAAGTGTCATGCCGGACTCTTACAAGAGCATATCCAAAGGATCTCACAGCTGGATTCGAGGAGGAAGTTTTGCACCTGAAAAAAATACATCAGGCAACATTTCCTCAAGACCTGTCACCTCTTCAGCTCCTTAATGCCATTTATAATCTCCAACTACAGAGCATTTTTGGAGAAATCTGTATAGCATTGAGGATTTTCTGCACCCTACCCGTAAGTGTTGCTGGCGGAGAACGGGCTTTCAGCAAAATGAAGCTAGTCAAAAACTACCTGAGGTCCACCATGTCCCAGGACAGACTGAACAGTCTTGCTCTTCTCTCGATTGAAAGCCAATTGGCAAGAGCATTGGACTTTAAGGACCTTATCAGGGATTTTGCCAACAAGAAGACCCGTCAGTGGGCATTTTCTGCGACTTGGTGATATGTTTGGGTATGGCCCTGGGGGGGGGGGGGCCTTCCGGACTTCTTGTATAGGGGCCCAGAATTTGGTGCTACGGCCCTGCCTACCTACATGGGCATGGCACACGCCCAGCTGTCAGTTTTGTTTACTTTTGGCCAATGCAGCATGGAGACCAATGTAAACATGTTTAGCTTCATTTCTACCACAAATATCGGCACACTAACCAGTTCTAAACTAAAAGATGTACAACTGAACCTGTTCAGACAGGAGTCTGAGCTGAAAACTGTGAAAATGGCATCAAGATTTCTGATTTCCCTGACATTATCCTCAGGTAAATACTGTTTAATTATGTCACAGTCAATAACATAATTTGAGCTAAGTATTTATGCATAAACTCTCTAAACTGGTAACATACACCCTGTTTTACGTTTGTCTTTACAGGTCTGTGGAATGATCTACAGCCCAGTGGAGTGAAAAAGCTTTGGTTGTGAACCGATACTGAGTTGACATGTAAAAATGTACAGTAACCATAATGGAAAATAATGTATCCTGAATCATGTCAAGATTCACTGGAAAGACATTATCTTTTGTAAAATGTATGGTTGAAATAATTATGCTTTAGGTTTGTCAGAGCTGCAAATTATCTCACAACATTTCAATATCTAGTAGATAATGTATCATTTGTATTGTGATCACTCATTCATAATAAAGTTACCGTTAAAAAATGTATTGTGTTGCTTACTGTCACTGTCTGCTACCTGTAGTAAAGGATTACTTGAAACTCACATTTTCATCTCGCTGAAGATTTTCTCTGATAAAACAGTATCATTACATTTTAAAAAGACCAAACACATCCTTAAAAATAAAGCAGTTTATTCATAGCCAGTGGAATGAAAATATGAAGTGTACATATCAAACAGAAGCAAAGCCATAACTTTTATGTAACTGTCCAGTTGTTGTTGGGCCCTGAAGAAGACCACCTGTCCCACCCAGTGAACACATCCTCCTCTGAAGGAACGGATAGTGTGATGGTCTTGGTGGCTCCATCAGGTCACTCAGACATCTGTAAAACATGGCACATTCAATGTTACATCATGTAGCCTAGCTGACATGTATAGGCCTACATCATACATCTGTTATGGCAAAGCTACAACAAATTCAGTATAGCCCTGGCTCAATAAGCAAGTTCTGAGTGATACTGTGTGCTTTTTGAAATATAATGGACAGGAAACAAACACCAGCAGAGACAACTTACAGTATTCCTGTCTATGTGTACATTACACTGGAGATCATGTAATAGGCCTACTGCTGCTTGTACTACAGGTTTATTTTGCTTAAAAAAAACGGCACTTTGTCCCGCCCAAACGTAGTCTTTGTCCCACATCTGGTGAATTGGGATCTGGTCACCCTAACTACACACTGTCCGCAGACTTATTGCGGTGTGTACTTGAGCTATACAGTCAGACAGCTAGCAGGTAACAGGATGAAGCTATTAAAAAAATACTCTTCAGTTTCCAACACACCCTACAGTTTCACCGTCTGTTTTACACACAGGGGCCGTCACGGCAGGACTAATGTGAGCTCACAAAAGAGCCAAATAACTGTCACTGCAAAAGACTCACAGCTCTAACCGTTAGCATAAAGCTAACGGTAAAGCTAGCGGGCGCTAATGCTAACGACTAAACCCCGCATTCTCTCATTTCAGTCGGTGTTGGTTATTATAGGAGGGATAAAATAAAGCACATTACAGACATTGAACTAACAAACGGACAGAATTATTTTTAAAATAGGACTACTTACATTTCAGACGGATGGTGTCTCTCAGTCTTCCTGGCACAGTCTCCTCCACACTCCAGTAAAAAGGCTTTGATCACACTAACAGATTGCAAACCTTTGCTGGAGATAGCCTAACAAAAAATGAAGTAAATCCATTCAGCCCTAGTGTGCTTCGAGGCTGGGGTGTGATGGTAGCTTGAGGTTGAGCTCACACTGCTTGCTTCTCCTCTGTTGTTGCATGAGCGAGTGGAGGCTCAGCCAGGTGTGTGTGGTTACCAACGGGCGTCTTGATTTGCCAACCAACTGCCGAGTTTCTGGTGAGCTTTCCCGTGGGAGTATTTATGATAATGAAAACCGACCGATTTCGTCATCAGTCGGTGTTTTTTGGAAGAAACCTTTAAATCCCCCCTTTTTCGAAATAAGTGTCCCAGAAGAAACTGACCTATTTGTCTTTTTGAAGCTTGTGTGTGCTGGTAGGGACGCCAATAACCTAAACAGTGTGCCCAAACACCGGCAATGTTTGGTTTTTCATAATATGTCCCCTTTAATATCATATGGCAACTGTGACTGTTTGACAATAAGCATTGAGCGCTTTATTGTGGTGAACCGTTGTTCTGCAGACAGATGCGTTGCGTTCTAAAAATCGAAAAAAGTTTAACGAGGAATCGATTGATCACACGAGTATTGAAAACACTCGTGCCCATCCCCAGTAGCTATTGCACTAAATGGTAACACTTGAATACGTTATGCAAATATGCAACTTGTTTGTTGAAATGTTAATAAATGGGAGCTTCCTCTTTCCCGACAATCCCCTCTGTGCACGAACTCTTACATATGGTAATTAAACATTATAACACCTGCGGCTTCTAGTCCAGTGTGGTTTATAGTGCGGAAAATACGGTAGTCTATATTTTAGCCGGTTTTTTTTTAAATAGTTTTGAAATAAGTAGAGGCCAAAAATATGAATTAAAACTGTATATTTCGTTAGATAAAATCATGTAGTGAATTTAGCAAATTATAACATACATCTTTTTCCCATAATAATTTACCCTGGAAGTTTAAACTGTAATCTGGCGTTGTTGGAAATGTGTGGATCTCACGGGACGGAAACTGGAATGCTCTGGAATAGACAATAGGCTAATGCATTATTTCACTTCTCACACCACATTTTATATAGGCCTACATATAGTCCTACAGGTAGGCTAATACGTGATATTTCATACTGTACGACATTGGGCGAAACTGCTTTACAAAGACTATACAGTGGCTTGCAAAAGTATGCATACCCCTTGAAATTTTCTACATTTTGTCACGTTACAACCACATACGTACATTTATTTTATTGGGATTTTATGTCATACACCAACACAAAGTGGCGCATTATTGTGAAGTGGAATGAAAATGAAACGTGGTTTTAAAAAAAATGTATAAATAAAAAACTGAAAAGTGTGGCGTGCAAAAGTATTCAGCCCCCTGAGTCAATGCTTTGTAGAACCACCTATCGCTGCCATTACAGCTGCAAATCTATTGGAGTATTTGTCTACCAGCTTTGCACATCTACAGACTGATATTTATTGCCCATTCCAGGGTTCGACATAACGTATAGCCCGATGGCCCGGGGCCAGTAAAATCATATGCAGGGCAAGTTGATTGGCCAGTCACTGTCCCGCCCGGGCCAGTGACTGGCCAATCACAGTTCAGTATCTTTTTGTAGACTACATCATGGTTCATTGAAATGCGCGTTGAGAGTCGGAATGAAGCAGTGTTTATTTAAGACTCAATATAATAAACCTAATATAAAATATATTTTTTAATGAAAGGCCAGTGGACACCGATGCGTGGGTGTTTTGACAGGCGGGGCAACAAGCGGGTGCACTCTCGCTCCGTTGGCAGAGCTGCCTACTGTCCGCCTGCGAGTCGAAAAATCAATCGACTTGCTTTGCCCCTTTCTTTCTTCCCACAGCAGAGGTTGAGGTGCAGAAAATGATAACTGCGCTTTTCCTTTATCTGCCGCCGTAATGTTACAGTATTTTCATCCAAGCCCCAATGGTAATACAAATGAGAGGCGTTATTTAAACGCTGTGAATGCGTCTCCGGTGATTGTGTCGGTTGTAGACAGAAACGAACGGAGGGACTCCGCTCACTGTACAGTTCCTATAGTCACGCAGTTTGGCACTGTGTTTTCAGGCTCGAGACATTCAATCAGATCGCGGAAGTCTTTCCCATTGAAATCGCTAACGGGGAGAATATCCCCGGTTATTATTTTAGCCACAAACCACAGTTCATCTGCGCGGCGGCTCACTCGCTGGCGAGATCACACGGTGAAACCCTGCTGTGATCGGACGAAGGCATTGTGTGTTTCTAAGGTGATTTAACGTCATAGTCTTAGACGAGCGTTTAACTTATGCTGCATATTTTGCACTGCATTGTTTTTTATCAATAGTTTGAAAAAATGGTCCCACACCGGACTCTTATGTGAAGCTGACACTTCATGTGACACTCCTGCAGCGCGCTCACGACCAGACGTGAACTCACATACACGGTGAAATCTCCCATTAAAAAAACGGCATAACCCACTGATTTTCGGATTTTTATTCTATTTTTAAAGTCAACTTGAGCGAAAGTGGAAAACCGGTCATTCGGTCGACACATTCACATCCCTAATGCATATAGAGAAAGTAATAAAAACAGCCTACCACACCACAAAGAATGATCAGACCTTCATCTCTTATTTTTTTTTATGTTTGATCATGACTTCTATTCATTAAACTGCCCAAATTCAAGAATAAAAACAACCATCAAACTACTGGACTTTAAAATACTGGCCGACTCTTTCAACATACTTTTAGTTGTAGGCTTCTAATTCAATATGTTTGCCTGGTTTTATATTATGTGTATGAGCAATATCAACATTTCATATAATTAACTAAAAGAAAAATAACCAAATCTAAAGGGAATATCTATACTGTTACAGAATAGATATTCCCTTTAGATCTGGTTATCTTTCTTTATTTTTCTAATACAGGTATTATAATTATTGACACTAAATTATGAAGAAAAAAAAAGTGTGTGCAGGGCCAGTGAAAATATACAAGGGGCCAGTAAAACTCGGATCCACTGGCCCGGCGGGCCAGTAGGAAAAAAAAGTTATGTTGAACCCTGCATTCTTCTTTGCAAAATAGCTCGAACTACAGATTCAGCATCAGATTGGATGGAGAGCGTCTGTCAACAGCAATTTTCAAGTCTTTCTCAATATTCTCAATTGTTTTTAGGTCTGGACTTTGACTGGGCCATTCTAACACATGCCTTTGCTTTGATTTAAACCATTCCATTGTAAATCAGGCTGTATGTTTAGGGTAGTTGTCCTTCTGAAAGGTGAACCTACACCCAGTCTCAAGTCTTTTGCAGACTCTAACAGGTTTTATGCCCCGTATTTGGCTCCATCCATCTTCCCATCAACTCTAACCAGCTTCCCTGTACCTGCTGAAGAAAAGCATCCCCATAGCATGATGCTGCCACCACCATGTTTCACGGTAGGGATGGTGTGTTCAGGGTGATGTGCAGTGTTAGTTTTCCACCACACATTGCATTTTGCATTAAGGCCAAAAACTTCAATTTTGATCTCATCTGAACAGAGCACCTTCCTCCAACCCTTGCCAAAAGCCATGCATAGTCAGATGAGACCAAACGTGAAGTTTTTGGCCTGAATGCAATGTGTGGTGGAAACTAACATTACAAACCACCCTATACACACCATCACCACAGTGAAACATGGTGGTGGCAGCATCATGCTATGGGGATGCTTTTCTTCAGCAGGGACAGGGAAGCTGGTTAGAGTTGATGGGAAGATGGATGGAGCCAAATACAGGGCAGAAAACCTGTTAGAGTCTGCAACAGACTTGAGACTGGGGCAGAGGTTCACCTTCCAGAAGGAAAACTACCCTAAACATACAACCAAATCTACTATGAAATGGTTTAAATCAAAGCATAGTCATGTGTTAGAATGGCCCAGTCAAAGTCCAGACCTCAATACAATTGAGAATATTGAGAAAGACTTAAATTGCTGTTGACAGACACTCTCCATCCAATCTGATGCTGAATCTGAACCTTGAGCTATTTTGCAAAGAAGAATGGACAAAATATATCAGTCTGTAGATCTGCAAAACTAGTAGAGAAATACTCCAATAGATTTGCAGCTGTAATTGCAGTGATAGGTGTTTCTACAAAGCATTGACTCGGGGCTGAATACTTTTGCACGCCACACTTTTCAGTTTTTTATTTATAAAAAAAAATTAAACCCACATTTAATTTTCATTCCACTTCACAATGTTGCGCCACTTTGTGTTGGTGTATCACATAAAATCCCAATAAAATAAATGTACGTGTGTGGTTTTAATGTGACAAAATGTGGAAAATTACAAGGGGTATGAATACTTTTGCAAGCCACTGTATGACTGTGCCAATCATGTGATCAGTGCACGTGTGTGTGTGTGTGTGTGTGCAAGTTACCGCAGCGCATGACACAGGCTTTCTTCCTTCCTAGTCGCTGTCTTTGCGGCCGGTCACCTCCCAGTTCTCCTCATGTCAGTCAAAATTCCGTGCTTATTAAGAGCGTCACCATATTCAGGAGCTATTTAGCATTCGCCATTTATGGTAGATTGTGGGATGAAACTGGGAGGTGAAGTGGGATGACACGGGGCGGAGATCGTCCGCGCACAATTCACCGCAGGTGGGTATTTATAAAAGGAAGATTGCGTGCAACTGTGCGCCGCACAGTTTTATAAATCAGATTTTTTGCGCAGCACATTTTTGGCTTTGTGCGTACGCAATGTTTTAGGATGGTTCCTACGCACACCGTTATAAATGAGGCCCCTGGACACTTCCTAGAGCTGGCCGTCCCTCAAAGCCCCTATCTCACTGGGCTGCGACTGTTTGCGACAAGTTGGAGACAAAATTGAGAGACAATTTTCACTTGCTGTCTCACTGTCTCAACGAATGTTTCAATACAGTTTATGCCTTGTTACCACCGAGTAGTAATAGTAATAATTATAATACTATATTTAATTTAATTTATATAGTGCTTTTCTCGCACTCAAAGCGCTTTACACAACAGTAAACAAACAAAAGGAAAATGTAAAGTTGATGGGGCTTGGGTTGGTGGGTGATCTAGGGGTAGGCAGAGGAGAAGAGATGGGTCTTGAGGTGGGATTGGAAGATGGTGAGGGATATAAATAAAGAAGCGGCTGGTTTGACCAAGCCAAAAAGGAAGAGACCGCTGGCTTGACCACAGTTGTTCCACAGTAGTGTTGTTTTTGTCAACGAAATGTATTACAAAATATCGTCGTCAACGAACATTTATCACGTGACAGAAACGAGACGAGACGCAACGTAAATGGTGGTCATGTGACGAAGACTATAACCAAAAATATAATGCTTTATTGTTGACTAATAAAAACGTGACTAAATGTGGTTTACAAAAACAAAAACTCTGATAAAACAGGCTACGGCTTCAGATTAAAAGCATTTCACTTGCTTAACATGAGTATTTAACTAGACAAACTTGAGTTGGCTTTTATTTTGAAATAGCAGGAAGTTAGCAGGCGACGTTACTTCCTCAATCCCCACTCGCGGCAATATGGAAGATGCAGCTGCGGCGGTGGGTTAACTTTAACGACTAACCAGCTGCAGCCTGAAGTTACTGTATAGGCTAACTGTCAATATGCGGCCAAACGTACTCACGTCATCTTGACTGGATTCCTGTCGGATATTAACCATGACTCCTGTGTTCCCTGCTCTCCTGAGTCATGTCGAAAAAGTATTCCATTGTAAATCTGACTTCAGTTTACAAGCAAGTCATACACAAACATTTTATTTGCACTTTGTTATTATGTTATTGTAGCTCTAGCATTCAAGAACCTTTTTTCTCTTAATTAAACTTGAATGTAATGTCGATTTTTTTCTGGCATTGTCATTTGAAGCTATTTTATTTAGGCCTATTTATTTTATGTAAATGTATGTCATTAGACAGGAGATTTTGAAAAACAAAGAGAAGCTGTCCGAGCTCCACCAGACTGCTGTTCAGGTTGAGGAATCCGGCATTCTTACATGTTTGGTAGCTCAAATAAATATGATGTAAATTCAATCAGAGCGTCTTCCGTGTCTGGAATTGCATGTATTCTTGAGTCTATAAGGTAAAAATAATATAATAAGATAAGATAACCTTGTTTGACCTGTGAAATGGGGGACCTAAAGAACATTTTGATTTTGGCTGTACTATACTAGGTACTTGTACTATATTAACTGGGTTAAATATAATTGCATTACTAAAAAGACTAAAATACAAATGTCATTGACTAAGACTAGACTTAAATGTCATCATTTTTTGTTGACTAAGACTAGACGAAAATAGTCCCAGATAATTCTGACTAAGAGAAGACTAAAAAGCTCAAGACTTTTAGTCAACTGAAACTTGACTAGACTAAAAAGAGTTTAAACGTGACTAAGACTAATAAAAACTAAAATGACAGTTTGACACAAAGACTGGACTAAAACTAAACTTAACCGCCAAAAACAACACTATTCCACAGCCCGATAGTTTGACCCATATTCCGGCGCCGGCTATCGCAGTCCAGCCTAAACCCCGCCCTACCAGTAAGGGTAGGGTCGGCGGTGGAAACACCACAGAGATTCTTAAAAGCGAGCTGTCCCGCTCTGAGCCGCTTCGACCCGACCCGTTTTACTCGGTGGAAATGAGGCATGATATGGAGGGAGTGGCTTCAGGACAACTCTGTGAATGTTCTAGAGTGGCCCAGCCGGAGCCCAGACTTGAATCCCATTGAACATCTCTGGAGGGATCTGAAAATGGCTGTGCACCGACGCTCCCCATCCAACCTGATGGAGCTTGAGTAATAGGAATGGGCCAAACTGGCCAAAGATAGTTGTGCCAAGCTTGTGGAGAAGAATCATTTCCGCCGTGTGTAGTCACCTCAGTAAGAGTGAAGAGAGTCTTGTATTTTGGCGAAAATGTGAACACAACACTGTTTATTGTGTGGTGTTTTTCCTCGTTGTTAAATTAATCAGTTGGTTACACTGTGTCCCACTGCTACGATGTCACGTAGCTGCCGCAGCCAGCACTGTTCGCTCACTGTCTGTACCGAGCCGTCTCTGTGCGTTTACGCTCACAACAACACGGGGGGAATAAATAAAGAAGCAGCTGGTTTGACCAAGCAAAAACAAGAGACCACTGGCTTGACCACAGTTGTTCCACAGCCCGATAGTTTGACCCATATTCTTGCGGCGGCTATCGCAGTCCAGCCTAAACCCTGCCCTACCAGTAAGGGTAAGGTCGGCGGTGGAAACACCACGAGATTCTTAAAAGTGAGCTGTCCCGCTCTGAGCCGCTCCGACCCGACCCGCTCTACTCGGTGGAAACGAGGCATTTGAAACGATATAGCTTGGTTCCAGACCATACAACTACTAGCTGTAGTTTGGTCTGGCTGTGTGAGTAAAATGGGACAGAATGGCTGGTTTAGTGTGATTATGAGGAGAAACAGAAGAGCAACTCTTTCTCAGGTGAGTGGGAATGTCAATGCAGGACCTGATGTTAGCTTTTCCTTTCATTAGTCACCTATCTGTGGATGATTTACGTTGTCTAAATGTATGGTTACAGATAAGTCATTGTCTGACCTTTGCTTCCTCTGTTAGTACAGGCAGTAGAATGAGCAGTCCAACATCCTTTAGCATTGGGTTTTACCACAGGTCCCTCCTGCCTGAGTTTAATGTTTCACAGCAGCTCTTGTTCAATGGCATGATTAAAGCAGCCAGTAATTCATGAAAGTAGGCACTTGTCTGTGTACATTTATAATAAACAATCTAGTCAAAGTAGTTTTACCAAAAATCTCCCACATTTTGATGACATAAGGCTAATCATTTCTTCACTTACCCATTTTTTCTTTCTGGATGATTTCAATCCAAAAGTGTCATCTCATTAATCAATATTCCAAGTTTGCTATCTTAAAAAACTTAAAAATGTATTACATTTTCCAGATGACAATCTAGCGACAAGAGTAGATAGACATATAAATAGTAAACAGTTAAAGGTCACATATTATGCAAAACACACTTTTTAAATGTGTTGGAACATAACTATGGGTCCACGGTGTGCATAGGGACTGCCAAAGTAAAAAAAAAAAAATCTCTCCTTTCCTCACCCTCCCCCTTTCTGAAAACCTCTCCAATATACTCCAGTCAGAATTCTCGCCGACTATAACGTCACAGTCGGCACAGCCACTTCCCCATATTTTCTTTATATGGCCATGCTTCCCCCCCACATTAGTAACCAGAAACTTTCTTGGACATATAAAGAAACTTCCACCGTGCAGTAGTCTATGATAACCCCACCCCCCCATTTCTTATTGGTCCACGGCCCCGAGATCCGATGGAAAATTTTCCGAGCGACAGCCATGTTGTTTTCCCCGCTAAGCGACAAGATGCCTGTAGTCCAGCATAGCATGCTGAATGTTACATACACCAACACAGAATGCTTTTGCTCATACTCCACTAATTTATCTTAACCACAGCAGTCTATTAATGCCTCGTTTTTAATAACACAACGGATAGGAAGCTACCTGTGCTTTTTTTTAAACGGTTAAACTAAAAAAAGTTTTTATTAGTATTTTTGCCTGACTGGTGTATAGCTATTAGCTTTGGGACAAGCAACCAGCTTTTGCTCATAACACGCTGTTTATATTCCCCACAGCAGTCTGAAAATGCCTCGTTAAGCAAAGCATAGGAAAGTAATAGAGTCGAAGTCTAACTTTGATGCTAATTTTTTCACTGATTTTCGTGATATTTTTAGCCGCTAGCTTCCAAGCTAGCTTCGCAGTAGCCTCCATCTTTTGCTGCATTTTTATTGTGAACATGCCGTTTCCATTAGCTTGTGGCTGCATCTGTATGAACATAGTCTTTCATGTAGACAAGTATCGGTCATGTCAAACTGTTCAAAGTGCGGCTGAGCTCCTGCGTTACTAGCACTAGATATGGTTCTTCTCAGGGTAAACCTAACCGACAGCACAGGCACGGCAAGCTATGGACCTATGGGCAGACACCAATGGCTTCGCTTCCAGACAGGGGCGGGGGGAGCTCATAGATTGTATATTTACGAGGGGAGCTGCAGCTCGGTTTTAAAAATAGGCCACCGTGAGATTAGCTGAAAATCAGGGTATAGAGGCATACTACAATAAATGATCTGAATGGTTTTTTTCAGCAAACAACTAAATAAAAACGTATTAGGGACCTCTAAGACCATATAATATTGACAGAAAAGTGTATAATTTTAGGCCTCAGCTAAAAATAAAAGATGAACAAGTTACAAGAGTTGGGCCATAACGACAAACAATACTGTAATATTAAAACGGAACACCCATTGCACAAATACAACCCCAATTCCAAAAAAGTTGGGACGTTATGAAAAATTTTAATAAAACAATGTGGTAATTTCCTAATCCTTTTTGACATAAATAAATAACAGTACAAACATATATGTTTTCATTGTTTTTTGTAAATATATAGCCTGGAAATCCATACCCTGATATCTTGAACGATAGAGGGTCTGGCCACGATCAATAGTAATTTCCAACTCAAGGGGCGGCTCCTACTCGTGCATTTCAAATGCCACTGCACGCAGTTGGATAGCACTACAACCAATCAGAGCGATGCACAAGGTGACGTAAGCCCCGTTCGTTTAGCGAACAGCTGTTAAAATGTTAAATTAAACGTTTGCCGTTGTCGGTCGGCAAAACGGAACATTCCACTTACTTGCTAATGAAAGATTTAAGTGCCGTCTTCCAAATCGTTAAGGGTCAAGGCCAAAGCAGTCTGAAACTCACACAACATATCCGCAGCCATCTTTGATGTTTACTGTCACGGCTTCGACGTCGCATGCACGTCACTGTCGTCATCCGGTTACGTCCTCCCCAGAGTACCATATAAAGGGCTCTGGCGTGCCCATATTAGATAGAACCAATTGAAACGTGAGACCCAGATTTCTGGTCTTCTTGATAAAGCTTCAAAGCTTTTTTTTCCTACTGGCCTGCCGGGCCAGTGGATCCGAGTTTTACTGGCCCCTTGTATATTTTCACTGGCCCTACACACACTTTTTTTTCTTCATAATTTAGTGTCAATAATTTTAATATCTGTATTAGAAAAATAACCATATATAAAGGGAATATCTATACTGTAACAGTATAGATATTCCCTTTAGATTTGGTTATTTTTCTTTTAATTAATTATATGAAATGTTGATATTGCTCATACACATAATATAAAACCAGGCAAACATATTGAATTTGAAGCCTACAACTGAAAGTATGTTGAAAGAGTGGGCCAGTATTTTAAAGTCCAGTAGTTTGATGATTGTTTTTATTCTTGAATTTGGGCAGTTTAATGAATAGTTCACCTGCAGAAGTCATGTTCAAACATAAAAAAAAAATAAGAGATGAAGGTCTGATCATTCTTTGTGGTGTGGTAGGCTGTTTTTATTACTTTCTCTATATGCATTAGGGATGTGAATGTGTCGACCGAATGACCGGTTTTCCACTTGCGCTCAAGTTGACTTTAAAAATAGAATAGAAATCCGAAAATCAGTGGGTTATGCTGTTTTTTTTAAATGGGAGATTTCACCGTGTACGAGTTCACGTCTGGTCGTGAGCGCGCTGCAGGAGTGTCACTTCTCCATGAAGTGTCAGCTTCACATAAGAGTCCGGTGTGGGACCATTTTTTCAAACTATTGATAAAAAACAATGCAGTGCAAAATATGCAGCATAAGTTAAACGCTCGTCTAAGACTATGACGTTAAATCACCTTAGAAACACACAATGCCTTCGTCCGATCACAGCAGCGTTTCACCGTGTGATCTCGCCAGCGAGTGAGCCGCCGCGCAGATGAACTGTGGTTTGTGGCTAAAATAATAACCGGGGATATTCTCCCCTTTAGCGATTTCAATGGGAAAGACTTCCGCGATCTGATTGAATGTCTCGAGCCTGAAAACACAGTGCCAAACTGCGCGACTATAGGAACTGTACAGTGAGCGGAGTCCCTCCGTTCGTTTCTGTCTACAACCGACACAATCACCGGAGACGCATTCACAGCGTTTAAATAACGCCTCTCATTTGTATTACCATTGGGGCTTTGATGCAAATACTGTAACATTACGGCGGCAGCTAAAGGAAAAGCGCAGTTATCACTTCATTTTCTGCACCTGAACCTCGCTGTGGGAAGAAAGAAAGGGGGCAGAGTAAAGCCTGTTACATACTCCGCGAGAAGAAAGAACAAAGTTCTCGGTGACAGAGCTGCGAGAAGTTCTTTCTGGTCTGACATTACATACTTCACGAGAACTCAACTGCCGAACTCCTCACCGCGGCGCATTGTTACCATGGTAATTGACTCAGTAGCGCCAGCTGATTTCACTTCGCTTTCCTCATTGACTTCAGACTGACCAATCACACAATAGTTCTCGGACAAGCTGCGAGAAGAAAGTTCGGCCCGGGTGATGTGTCGAGAACAAGCTGCGAGAACAGCTAAACAAGGGCTGAGAGAAGAAAATTACGTCATTTTCTTCTCGCAGCTCTGTCACCGAGAACTTTGTTCTTTCTTCTCGCAGAGTATGTAACAGCCTTACGTCGATTGATTTGTCGACTCGCAGGCGGACGGTAGGCAGCTCTGCCAACGGAGCGAGAGTGCACCCGCTTGTTGCTCCGCCTGTCAAAACGCCCACGCATCGGTTGTCCACTGGCCTTTCATTAAAAAATATATATTTTATATTAGGTTTATTATATTGAGTCTTAAATAAACACTGCTTTCATTCCGACTCTCAACACGCATTTCAATGAACCATAATGTAGTCTACAAAAAGATACTGAACTGTGATTGGCCAGTCAACTTGCCCTGCATATGATTTTACTGGCCCCGGGCCATCGGGCTATACGTTATGTCGAACCCTGCTGTGTGTGAAAGAATGGAACCTGGAACCCTGTAAAGCGTCTTTGAGTGCCTTGAAAAGCGCTATATAAATCCAATCCATTGTTAATGTAAATGCTGTTGTAATGTGCAGCACGCTGTTTATTATTAATATTACGGCCCGCCATCAGACACACGTACCGGATGGATTTACACACATCAATCGCTTCGTCAAGTTATCCAAGTCAGAGCTTTTTGTATGGGCATAGATCATTATTTTAAGTGTGTGTGTAAATGGTAGAATACTTTGCTTCGTTTAATGGGATTATTAAGGGCTTTATAATTAATGCAAATGAATTTAAGATCCCCTTCCGGAAAGTAATGATGTTGGATTAGGCTGGGTCATCAAAGACAAAAAAAATGGATTTACAGTATCTCACAAAAGTGAGTACACCCCTCACATTTCTTCAAATATTTCATTATATCTTTTCATTGGACAACACTGAAGAAATGACACTTTGATACAATGTAAAGTAGTCAGTGTACAGCTTGTATAACAGTGTGAATTTACTGTTCCCTCAAAATAACTCGACACAGCCATTAATGTCTAAACTGCTGGCAGCAGAAGTGAGTACACCCCTAAGTGAAAATGTCCAAATTGGTCCCAAAGTGTCAATATTTTGTGTTGCCACCATTATTTTCCAGCACTGCCTTAACCCTCTTGGGCATGGAGTTCACCAGAGCTTCACAGGTTGCCACTGGAATCCCCTTCCACCCATTCATGACGACATCAAGGAGCTGGTCGATACTAGAGACCTTGCGCTCCTCCGTCTCCCGTTTGAGGATGCCCCAAAGATGCTCAATAGGGTTTAGGTCTGGAGACATGCTTGGCCAGTCCATAACCTTTACCCTCAGCTTCTATAGCAAGGCAGTGGTCATCTTGGAGGTGTGTTTGGGGTCCTCATCATGTTGCAATACTGCCAAATAAATGTATATTGGTCTCATCAGACCACAGGACATGGCTGCAATAATCCATGTCCGTAGTCTGCTTGTCTTCAGCAAACTTTTTGTGGGGTTTCTTGTGCATCATCTTTAGAATAGGCTTTCTTCTGGGACAACAGCCATGCAGACCAGTATGATGCAGTGTGTGGCGTATGGTCTGAGCACTGACAGGTTGACCCCCCACCCCTTCAAGCCCTGCAGCAATGCTGGCAGCACTCATACGTCTATTTTCCAAAGCCAACCTCTGTGTATGACGCTGAGCATGTGCACTGAACCTTCGTAAACTGGGCTGCAGGGCAGTATTGCAACATGATAACGACCTCAAACACACCTCCAAGACGACCACTGCCTTGCTAAAGAAGCTGAGGGTAGAGGTTATGGACTGGCCAAGCATGTCTCCAGACATAAACCCTATTGAGCATCTTTGGGGCATCCTCAAACGGTAGGTGGAGGAGCGCAAGGTCTCTAATATACACCAGCTCCGTGATGCAGTCATGAATGGGTGGAAGAGGGTTCCAGTTGCAACCTGTGAAGCGCTGTTGAACTACATGCCCAAGAGGGTTAAGGCAGTGCTGGAAAATAATGGTGGCAACACAAAATATTGACACTTTGGGCCCAATTTGGACATTTTCACTTAGGGGTGTACTCACTTTTGTTGCCAGCACTTTAGACATTAATGGCTGTGTCGAGTTATTTTGAGGGGACAGTACATTTACACTGTTATACAAGCTGTACACTGACTACTTTACATTGCATCAAAGTGTCATTCATTCAGTGTTGTCACATGGAAAGATATAATGAAATATTTGAAAAAATGTGAGGGGTCTACTCACTTTTGTGAGATACTGTAACTTGATTTGGGGTGGTGGCTGCAACAGTGTTCAAAATAAATAAAAGTCTGGTGTGAAAAAGCCCACATACACAAAAACAGACACAAACAAAATTAAACTTTTTAATGTCATGTTTTATTATTTGCACTTAAAGATTAAGCCTGAGGGGGCGCCTTTAGCTCAGTTGGTGGCCCAGCAGCAGACCCGGGTTCGATTCCCACCCGCGGTCGTTCTCTGCATGTCACTCCCCTCTCTGCCCCATTTCACCTCTATCTCTCTGCACTATCAATAAAGCATAAAAATGCCCAAAAAATATCTAAAAAAAAAAAAAAAAAGATTAAGCCTGAACAATCTGCCTCTTTTTTCTCTCCAACAAATGACAATTTATATATATATCGTCTGTTTAAGTTTAATTTTGATGAAGCAGAAATACTATGTATTCTGTATGTTCATATTGCGCACCATTGCCGCCTTGTGTGTTGTGTTCCATATTTAATAAATGTTTATCTATTTAATTTTTAAGATGCATACAAGACAAGTTTGAGAGGAAACACGTTAAGTTAAACATTAAACCTGTAGGATACCATTTACAAACAAATTGGCTAAATAACTATATAATTAGGCCTAAAAAAGGGGTGGAGCAATAATATCCCATACCGCACTCTTGAGCCACCCTGAGTCACCGCAAAGGTTATTTCTTCACCGCGACAGCCCTACGAATCGTGTCATGGTTTTTGAGTCACGGATCGGATCATTTTCAGGTCAACAACAATACAAAAGTCAAAGATAAAAAGACAAATATGAATTTGCTTTGAATTACCTTTGCCTTTTATTTTTTCAAAAATCCACAGTAAAATCAAATCAGTTTTATTTGTATAGCCCAAAATCACAAATACATTTGTCTCAGTGGGCTTTACATTCCATACAATATGATATATGATACAATATGACACCCTGCCCTTACACCCTTAGCTCGGCTGAGAAAAAACTCCCAGTAAAAACCCTTTTTTGTTCCTTCCTTCCCTACAATAAAGAAAATTGAAGAAATCTCAGGGAGAGTCGACAGAGTAAGGGATCCCTCTCCCAGGACGGACATACTGCAATAGATGTCATAAGTAGAGAAAATCACGAAGGAATTTGATCATTGACCAGGTGATTACATGGTAATACTAAGTAAAGTGCGAATAGTGTGGATGCAGGAAGACTTCAGATGCTGCCAGAGGATCCACACCGTCTCGTCTCCACCAGGGAAAACTAAGGTTTCCAGCGCCGGGATTACATCCCACGTCTCCAGGTGGCGTCCTTAACCACTGCAACATCTTTCGCGTTGATGGTCCATTCTCAGATGTTACCGGAGGGGGGACCAGATCCACACCGTCTCGTCACGACCAGGGAAAACTGGAAGAGGACAGACAGGCAACCAGTGAGCAAAGCAAAAATGAATTTAAAGATTGAACAAGCAAGCGAGTAGAAAGAGTACTATCCTGATGGACGGTGAATCAGTGCTGATGTGAGGCAATAGCAGGCGGGGAGCATCCGTTCCTAGGACAGCTGATTCCGCACAGAACTCGGAGTCAGTCGAGTAGCATGGAGAGTGCTTGGTAGACAGAGGGAGAGAACCCCCGGGGCAACGCTCAGCCAATCATGGAAGATAGACAGAGGAGAACAAATGTCAGAGAAATGGTATCAGTTATGCAATTAGCGTCGGCAGGACAATTTTTCAGTGGGAGGACAACCGGTACTCAGGCCCAGACAAACCGAGGCCGAGGCAGCTCCTCAGGCTGTTAATAATAACGCTATAACAATGTTTAACAATATGAACACAATTAACATTAAATTACATTGATTTACACTGTACCGTTCCCCACCGACACACAATCGGCGCCAGCCCCCCAGACCCAGAGCCTGCCTCCCAGCACCCCGCCCCCAGAGAGCACGCCCCAATGCGGCACTAGTCCCGAGGAGGACCGGGGCCATAGATAGAGAATAGACAGTATAGAATAGGGAAATAGCCAAATGCACCGCTGCCACGAGGAGCAACCACTTGGGCCCGCCGGACCGGCCATGCCCAGCCCATGAGGCAAGGCCAGAGGCGCCAAGCACAAAGGGCGCGACGCATCCGCCGCCACCATTGGCACACCCAGAGCTAGGACCGGCCGGAGGAGCACCGACGCCGGGCAGCGAAACACAGACGCCAACAGCGACGCCACAGAGCGGACCGCCAGGCAGGGATAAATGATTAAAACAGTTTAAAAACAGTTAAAAACTGTTAAAACGCAAATTGCATAGATTGCTTCTATCCGCCCCATGACAATCTATTGTCTCCCGAGGCGGTCAAAAGCAACCCGCGTCAAACGATTAAAAACATCAAATTACAAAATAGCCTGTGTCCACAAAGGCTATTTCAAATAGAATCTTAACATGTTCAGTGGATATATAAGTGGAGACCATTTTACATTATCCTATCTGCATTCAAAATATGATCAATTAGAATATGTTAAAAGAAAATATTGGGGGGAAAAAACTATAAAAACAATTGAGTTTACTTTGTCAGTCTGAATATCAGTCGTGGAAAATGTACACGGAATGACAGAGTAAAAATGTCAGTGTAAACTTAAAGAGAATCTTTCTAAAGTTGCTGTGAACTGCACCCTCCCCCTCAGGAAGCTGTTTTTAACTGTGACGTGACAGTGATAAGTCAGCTGGTTTAAAGCTATTTGTGCTTCCCATCGTTCAATGTATTTTTGGATGCATAGAGGCACAAGGTCACAGTGGATTTCACTAGGCTGTATAGTATATAGTTTACATGTGGTGAAACCTAAAGTAGGTCAGAGGCAAAGAGGACAAGCTAGCAGTCAATGGATCAACCCAGTGATTAGCATTTGTGTTCCTGTGTATCCCTTAGAGTGTCCACACTTGAGTTTTTCACTCTGGAAAAGACAGATGAAGAGAGGCTCCTACCACATAGCAGGCTGTCCCTGCCCCACTATCCACTGGAGATGACCTTTGACCAGGAAGGCCAGCTGTGGGTGCTGATGGACTCCAGTGACACACTGCTCCAAATCTACACACACAGACAAGACTCTTGGGAGGTACAGTGTGCTACATTTTTTACACATGTAGTTATTAATTGCAGCTTTTAGTGTGTCCTGTTAAGAATAAAAACAAAATTATTTTTTGAATATATATTTGAGTAGAGCTAACATTTTAGCTACATCAACCCATTTTTGTACTGAAATTGTGGGTTTGTCTTGCTTAAACAGTCAGATTCCCACTATTATATACAGTACAGGTGAAACTCGAAAAATTAGAATATCGTGCAAAAGTTCATTTATTTCAGTCATTCAACCTAAATGGTGAAACTAATATATTATATAGACTCATTACATTCAAAGTGAGATATTTCAAGCCTGTATTTGTTATAATTGTGATTATTATGGCTTACAGCTTGTGAAAACCCCAAATTCAAAATCTCAGAAAATTAGAATATTACATAAAATCAATAAAAAAAGGATTTTAAATACAGAAATGTCGGCCCTCTAGAAAGTATAATCATGCATATGTACTAAGTACTTGGTTTGGGTCCCTTTTGCACGAATTATTGCCTAAATGCGGCGTGGCATGGATGCTATCAGTCTGTGGCACTGCTGAGGTGTTATGGAAGCCCAGGTTGCTTTGATAGAGGCCTTCAGCTCGTCTGTAGTGTTGGGTCTGGTGTGTCTCATCTGCCTCTTGACAATACTCCATAGTTTCTCTATTGGGTTCAGGTCAGGAGAGTTGTCTGGCCAATCAACGCAGTAATACCATGGTCAGTTACCAGTGGCTTATGGTACTGTGGGCAGGTGCAAAGTCTAGCTGGAAATGGAAATTGTCATCACCATGAAGCTTGTCAACAGACAGAAGCATGAAGTGCTCTAAAATCTCCTGGTAGACAGCTGTGGTGACTTTGGACTTGATAACACAGTGGACCAACACCATCAGATGACATGGTGCCTCAGATCATCACTGACTGTTGAAACTTGACAGTGGTCTTCAAGCAACTTGGATTTTGTGCCCCTCCACTCTTCCTCTAGACTGTGGGACCTTGATTTACATGAAAGGCAACATTTAATTTGGATCAGTGATGATTTGAGGTATCATGTCATCTGCTGCTGTTAGTCCACTGTGTTATCAAGTCCAAAGTCACCAGAGCCATCTAGCAGAAGATTTTAGAGCACTTCATGCTTCTGTCTGTTGACAAGCTTTATGGTGATGACAATTTCCATTTTCAGCTAGACTTGGCACCTGCCCACAGTACCATAAGCCACTGGTAACTGGTTGACTGACCATGGTATTACTGTGCATGAATGGCCAGACAACTCTCCTGACCTGAACTCCATAGAGAAACCATGGACTATTGTCAAGAGGAAGATGATACACACCAGACCCAACAATACAGAGGAGCTGAAGGCCACTATCAAAGCAACCTGGGCTTCCATAACACCTCAGCAGTGCCACAGACTGATAGCATCCATGCCACACCGCATTGAGGCAAAAATTCATGCAAAAGGGGCCCAAACCAAGTACTTAGTACATATGCATGATTATACTTTCTAGAGGGCCGACATTTCTGTATTCAAAAACCTTTTTTTTAATGATTTGATGTAATATTCTAATTTTCTGAGATTTTGAATTTGGGGTTTTTATAAACTGTAAGCCATAATAATCACAATTATAACAAATAAAGGCTTCACATATCTCACTTTGCATATAATGAGTCTGTATAAGATATTATTTTCACATTTAAAGTTGAATTACTGAAATAAATTAACTTTTGCACGATATTCTAATTTTTCGAGTTTCACCTGTATATTGAGACTGCTGGGGGGCTATGAAGAATTAACTACGATTTAAGACAGTATATATCCTACGCCTATTTCACAACCATCAAAGGCCTTGAACCCTGATTATATTCACTCTTTGATGCATTTTTTTTATGCAGTTTGCTTAATAACATTAGATTGCATTAAAATGTAATCACATTAGTTCTCACATGAATGGGACACTGATTGCAGAAGCAGCCACCACACCATACAGTATAACCCTGTAAGACTCAAATCAGTTAAGTGAAGGAGAGAGGAGATGGTGGCCTGTGGAGAACGCTTGTTGTCAAAATCACTTTTTGTCAAAATCAGAGACTATCCCCTCCCGATCCGCTACCTGTCTGCTACTGTGTGCGCACTGAAAGAAAATCCAATGTTAAAACACAGCCCAGGCTCTGTAAAAAGGCATGTACACAAAGGGGCTCGGACCGCCCCACTGTAGCAGCAACAATGCTGTCGATAAAGACTAAGATTTATGGCTATGGAAATACAGGTAGCGTGTGTTTTTGATAGTGCTGTAAAGTGTGACAATGAGCCTTATCATAGTTAGATAAGCAATCAATCAACCAATATACAGCATAAACAAATAAATACCTAAATATCATACAACACGTTTTAAGGCTAGACAATCATCACACTTATTATGTGACGCATAAGGCCGTTTTATTTTGTTTTAAAGAGAATGTGGTACTGGTGCTACTGTGTGTCATCTAACCATTGTGCAGTGTTTAAAAGACAAACGTATATTACTCTCTATGTTTTTTATTCTAATTCTCCTGTGCCTGACTTGTGCCATCTCCTGCTTCATCTAGTGTGATGTAAAAAGCCCTGAACTGAAGCGAGTTACTGAAGCCTTGAAGCCACACTGGGAGACGCTGGAGGGTGAGTCATCACACAAACACTCTTGGGCTGGCCTGGCCTTCAATACCCTATTTGTATGTTTGGTTGGTATTCCGTAGTAAGATCTGTTGTTTTTTCTTTGTTGTTTTTTTTATCAAAACTACTTGCAAAATTAAACTACAATAAAACAGGACAGTTGTGAAAATGACTGGTGTTGTTTCAGCTTTGTTTTAAACATCGTGTCTGGCACATGCTTGTCACCAATACGACAATTCTGCCATCTGCCAATTCTGGATATTTTTTATTTTATTTTATTTTATTTTAAGATATTTTTTGGCATTTTTATGCTGGCATTCCCAGACCTGCTACTAGGCGCTGGCAAATTAAATTTGCTGCGCCTGTTGGTCTGGCCACCCTCCGTTGAAGCTTTATCAAGAAGACCAGAAATCTGGGTCTCACGTTTCAATTGGTTCTATCTAATATGGGCGCGCCAGAGTCCTTTATATGGTACTCTGGGGAGGACGTAACCGGATGACGACAGTGACGTGCATGCGACGTCGAAGCCGTGATAGTAAACGTCAAAGATGGCTGCGGATATGTTGTGTGAGTTTGAGACTGCTGTGGCCTCGACCCTTAACGATTTGGAAGACGGCACTTAAATCTTTCATTAGCAAGTAAGTGGAATGTTCTGTTTTGCCGACCGACAACGGCAAACGTTTAATTTAACAGTTTAACAGCTGTTCGCTAAACGAATGGGGCTTATGTCACCTTGTGCATCGCTCTGATTGGTTGTAGTGCTATCCAACTGCGTGCAGTGGCATTTGAAACGCACGAGTAGGAGCTGCCCCTTGAGTTGGAAATTACTATTGATCGTGGCCAGACCCTCTATCGTTCAAGATATCAGGGTATGGATTTCCAGGCTACTTTATTGATAGTGTAGAGACAGAGTTGAAATGGGGCAGAGAGGGGAGTGACATGCAGAGAACGACCGCGGGCTGGAATCAAACCCTGGGCCGCTGCTGGCCGAGGCCCATGGGGGGGACGCCCTACCAACTGAGCTAAGGGCGCCCCCTGGATCTATTTAGGACTGCAGAAAAACCTTACTACCGTATGCTTAACATTTGGATTGTTGTACACCCCTGTGGCGTATCCCCTTCCATCGTCTCGCCTGCTTCCCATTCACTTATCAGCTACAGCCAACTAGTACCGGACTCAGTTCTTTGTTTGTCCTCACACCACTCTGGGATCAGCAGATCACCAGATTCTTGATGATAAAGCAATAAAAATAACAGCACAGATGTATCCAGATGTAACAAAAACAAATCTCTAAAAGCGTACTCAAGTAAATGTATGGTATGAAAATTAGACGCTGCATTAAAGCTACTGCAGCCGTGGTTACTGTCCCCAAACCTTATTCCTGCTGTTCTTTTACACCACAGACTCCACAAGGTCAGAGGACCGCTTTGAGCATCTGTATAAGGTGAGCTTTGACAACGTGACAGCATACCTGCAGAAGAAGCAGCAGAGGCTGGAGGAGCAGCAGCTCAAGAGAACAGTGACACTGAAAGCAAAGAGTAACAAGAAGACCAAGAGGGAGACCTCACAAGCTCCATCCCAATCATCCACATGAAGTGACACTTTGAAAAAAATGCTTTTGTTTCCTTTTATATTTGATGCTTTTGAATAAAGAATCTGAGTTGTGGCATTTAAGGTTGACTATGCACATGCACATTTTCCTTAAAATGAAATTATAGTCACACAAAATGAATCTGACTCAATTATCACTTCTGCCTCACTAGAACTGTATTTTTCCTTTGTTATGGTGTCCTGTGCTCCGTCGGGACGTTTCAATCTTATGTGGAGAGCGTTGAACCCTCAACCAATAACAGTGTGAGGCTCAGGTCGCTGCCACGGTGGTTAGCTCAGTGGCTAACACACTGATATTTGGTGAAACAATACCAACAAATGCTACTATGTAAAATCTGGCCAGAGAGAGGAGGACTGTGCAGATAAACACACCACCACATATTCTAGTGGGGCAGATGTGATCATTGAGAGGGATTATTTTTGTGTGACGCTTTAATTTATTTTTTCATTAAAATGTTGCATAGTCTGCCTTTAATGAAGCATGTGGAGAGTCTGGACTTTGCCAAACAGTCTGTATAGAGGATCTTTTATGGTTGGCTCAATGTTTAAATTTTTTTTTTTAATAAACGCTGCAGTCAACTTTAAGCCTCCTGTTTTGCATGAGACACAGTATATTTGAGCAGTATCTTGTTGAGAGGGAGCACATGATGATGGTCACTGTCACAAACAAACCTGGGGTAGCTGCTTTGGAAGTAGAGGAACACTACTCTTGAAACGGTATCCATGCTACTAACTGAAAAACTACAAGCAAAGCATAAAGGCCAGGACACACCAGCCCGATAATCGCCGTCGTCAAAAAAAAAGACGAATCTGTTTGGTGTGTGCCGTGACGTCGGCCGACGTAGAGGTCGTCGGGCTTGTTTTGAGCCTGTCGGCCGCCGATTGAACATGCTCAATCGGCGGCCGACCGTCTTTCATTTGGAGCAATTTGATTGGTGGAGGGCTAGCGAATCAGTGAAGCCCGGAAGTGAGGCGGGTAGCACAAACAGCTAACAACAGCTAGCCATCGTTTTAATGTGTTTGTTCGTTTCGTTTTGAGAGTACTCACATGCATCAACCCTTGTTGACTGCTCGACACCATGCTCGACACTCTCTGCTAAAAATTGTGCTCTTATGGTCCATAAATATAAATACGTATTTCTATCTATGTTTATGCTCTAGAGAGATGTCCAATCATTTCCGGCTTTCGTATTTTTTCGGGCCACAATACAGATTAGCGCCGCCTGCTGTTGTGGAGACATTACGTCCCGCGAGCGTACGGAAAATAAACAGTTGTCTCGGTGTGTTCTTTGGCCGCGACGGGAAGACTGGAGCTTCCTGAAACGGCCGACTCCATTTTTTGCGTAGTCGAAACATGTCGGACTGGTGTGTCCTGGCCTTAAAGGAAACGGTGGAGCTACTCAGATTTCAAGAAAAATTCAAACTAAATTGTAAAGGATGGAGACATCGCTTCTAGAACACCCCAAGAAAAAAACCTGTATCAAGTTAAATTGTCAAGGTCATTGTAAAGTTGCTGTCGACTAGCCTTTGCTGGGCAAACATTCCTCTTGGTATAGAAACTGATAGTAAAGCTTCTATAGTGAAAGTTTGTAAACTAACTGCAAAATGAACAAACACTATACTATAAATGCGTATGGAATTTGGACATGTAAGTTTTATTAATTCCACCTCTGCTTTTCCTACTGTGCCCTGAAATGTCTTCTGTGAAACCAACCTATACTCACAAACGCACACTAATCTGTGCACAGGGTCATCAGCATTTCTAAGCTAAACTAGTTGTAAATGTTTGACTTCCAAGCTGTTACTCACTGGATGACTACAACAATATGTTTCATGTAGTTGTCAAAACATTCTCTCAACAAGCTCTGTTTAGTAGCTCCTCCACAGCTTTCACCCATTTTAATCAACAGATGGAATTTGCTACTTCCTTATGTTTCCAAACTGGGGCCTGTACCTGAAGCAAGTTCATGAGGAAATGAGTTCATTAGCTTCTTCCATTAAGCTTCACCATCAGGATGAAGTTATGGCCATCAAGTCGTTTAGTCATACAAAGTTTTCCCAATCTGTGAGCATTCACAGGGCAGTGTTACCAATCACTTAATTTACGCAAGATGAGCAAACTATAATATGACACGAATAGAAAGAAAAACATAAAAAATATATAATCCAGGCCGAAAGCAACATAGCTCCATGAATAAGTGAACATGCTTAGTAATATCACTGCTCCTCATGGAGGTATGAGATCAACTATACAATTGATCATTCCAGTCAATGTATTTGCTGCTTTGATGTATTCTGATAGTGTGTGAGGCCAGCCTTATTCCTTCAGCTGCAACCTTGGCAGTGTTAATTATAATGAATAACAAATATTAAAAACATAATTCAAACCAGTATATAGGCTACAAACCTTATAAGCTCAAGTACACGGCTTTAGTTGGTCTGGTTAGGATGGAAGAGGGACAAAGAATTTGAAAAGAATTGTAAAATGTAACTTTCTGATGCTGCTGCCACCAGCCACAGCACTGTCCCATACGGAGAGGGGACAGTTAAAGCAGTCTTTCATGTCAACTGCTGATCACATGACCTGGAATTAATTGAACGTGGTGCACTGGCAACATACAGGTGAAACTCGAAAAATTTGAATATCATGCGAAAGTTCATTTATTTCAGTAATTCAACTTAAAAGGGGAAACTAATATATTATATAGACTCATTGCATGCAAAGTGAGATATTTCAAGCCTTTATTTATTTTTAAACTTTTATTTTAGTGGTTTTACGATTTTACACATATGGACAAAAAACAGAACAAGTAGACACATACAATACCCACACAACCCCCACCCTCTCCCCTCCCTCACATAAACAGACAAGAAAGACACAAAAATAAAAAATAAAAATAATAAAAGACCAGGAACAAACAAACAAGACAAAATAATCAAGAAAACAAGCTACAAATATATAAAAAACAAAACAAAACTGGGGCAAATCTCACATGGCACCCGGCAGGGTAAGTGGCACCAAGGGGGCAGACACCTCAGTCCCTGATGTGCTGAAGCACTGGGCTCCATATGTCAAGAAACTTCTGGGAGTTGCCGGACAGTTCAAATCTCAGCCTCTCTACGTGTAAAATGCCCATTAGTTCCCTTAACCAATTGTCAAACCGAGGGGCTAAGTCAGATTTCCACAATTTAAGGATGAATCTCTCAGCATTTACCATGCCGTAAACCATGATTGTGCGAGCGTTATGGTCCAGCTTTTCCAAGTCTGCGGAATGTCCAAACAGAGCGGTTTCAGGATCAGGAGTTAAAGAAACATTTAAAGCTCCCATATTATACACTTTTCGGTTCTATTATACACCATATTATATGGTCTTAGTGGTCCCTAATACATTTTTCTTTAATTGTTTGCTGAAAAAAACTTTCAGATAATTTATTGTACTATGCTGATGATCAGCTAATCTCACAATGGCCTATTTTTTAAAAAGAGCTGCAGCTCCCCTCGTAAATATACAATCTTTGAGCTCCCCCCGCCCCCTGTCCGGAAGCGAAGCCAGATACGCCTCGCCCTCTGTCTGTCAGGGCCGTGGACCAATAAGAAATAGGGGTGTGGGCTGCACAGTGGAAGCTTCTGGCTTTCCAGTTTTTGAGGTCAGAAACGAGGAGAATTCTGACTGGAGTATATTGGGGAGGAGGGGTGGGGGTTTCAGAAAGGGGGAGAGTGAGAAAAGGAGAGATTGTTATTTTTTTAAATATTTTGGCAGTCTCTAGGCACACCGTGGACCCATGGATATGTTAGAACACATTTAAAAAGTGCATTTAGCATAATATGTGACCTTTAAAGCATTAGAATACCATTGAAATAGACACCAAAAGTTATAAAGATTTGGACATTCCCAAAAGTGGTGAGCAAGTGCACCCTCGGCAATCTTACACCTGTTACATAAAGGCGAAAGAGTTGGGAACATGTTATGCAGTTTAACCTTAGAGTAGTGCAATCTAAGTGTGACCTTAAATTGAATTAACTGAAGCCTTGAGTTTATAGAGCAGGATTGTATGCTTTTTAGCGCTCCCTCCCAGACATCGTCAGCTATTCCAATGTTTAAGTCTTTTTCCCAGGCTTGCTTTATTTTTAAAGTAGATTTGTCCTGCCGGTCTAAAAATATTCCAACAAAAGATGAAATCAGGTTTTTAGCTTCTGGTGAGCCCATTAAAGTTTTGGACAATGAATCATCTGCGGGCAGAGATTCAAAGGATGGTATATTATTATCTGACATAATTCCTTAACTGTAGATACCTGAAGAATTGAGCTTTCGACAGTGAAAACTTTGATACTAGCTGATCAAATGAAGCAAAGTGACCATTTATATAAAGGTCCTCAACTGTTACTATTTCCTTCCGACTCCAATCTCTGAATGCTGAATCTGTGAACGATGGGGGGAAGGCATGGTTATGCCAGATTGGGGCATGTATGGTCGTGCTCGATAGTTCACAGGCCTTCCTAATTTGGTTCCAATTTCTCTGACCGTTGGACAAGGTAAAGTGGTCTCCTCTAAAGGAGGCAGGCGGTCTGGGAGAAGAGAAAAGGAGGGCAGTAAGAGAAGTTTTTGGGGCCAAGCTTTTTTCAATTGCCAACCAGGGGGGCAGATCAGGTCTAATGCCTTTTTCATATGTAAATTGCCAATACACCATCACTCTAGCATTGGCAGCCCAGTAATAATGTAAAAAACATGGTAACCCCAGTCTGCCATGCTCCCTGGGTTTCTGAAGATGGGCTTTTGAGATCCTATGTGCTTTATATCCCCAAATGAAAGGCCTTTTAATAGAATCAATTGACTTAAAGTAAGATTTAGGAATATTAATTGGCACATTCTGAAATAGATACAGGAATCTCGGCAGGGAGGCCATCTTTACTGCGTTCACACGGCCAATGAGGGAGATCGGTAATGTTCTCCATTTCTCTATGTTCTCCTTTAGTTCATTCAATCTTTCCGTAAAATTTAACTTAAAAAGTGTCTTTGGGTTTTTAGATAATTTAATGCCCAGGTATTTTATACTGACCAGATTTGTTTTAAATCACCGTGCCCCTCTGAAGTGCAAAGGGCGTGGATCTTTCCTGGTTTGTTAGAATGGAGGCGGTGGGATGGGCATATATTAAACGCACCCAGAAAATAAAAGGGGTCCCAAGACCGAACTCCTCCAGCACCTTGAGCAAGTACCCCCACTCAACCTGGTCGAAAGCCTTTTCTGCGTCCAGACACAGAACAGCTTGTTTGGAAGAGCTGTCGAATTTGTTATACATAATATTTAGGACTCTCCTAACATTAAAAAATGAAAACCTATTGGGGATGAACCCGGTCTGATCTGTGTGAAAAATCAAACCATTGAGACAAACTTGCTATTGTTTTTCCATTCTTAAGTGCACAACTAAATTATCAATGTATTGTTATTTTTAGATTAATTAATAGCAAAATTAGTCTGAATGAGCCGTAACCACTACACATGTCTGCTCGAGGGCGGTGATCCGGTCGCTGTGGTCAGACAGTGCTGTCTCCATGGCGGTTATCTTCAGGTTGAGCGAGTCGGTGGTCGACTTGACGGCATCTAAGGCAGCAGAAATGGGCCTCAAGGCTTCACTCACTACCATTTTCATGGTTGTAGTAAGGGTTGTTGTGAGGTCGGATAGCAGCACAGCGCGGAGCTTGTCGAGGTCCGGCGGCAGGGGATCATCTCCGCCATGACAGTCCGACATCGTGGCTGCCTCTCTCTCCGGCGAATTCTGCCCTTTCTCCTTCTGCCTGCTGCGGCCCATCATCACCAAACAGTCAGTGGTCGCAATAACCAAGCAAAAAAACGGCTTTTGAGTAGTGTGTGGTGCTATGATATATAAAAAAGCAGTGAACGCTTGGGAGCCCCGGCGCAACACGTCCTTCTTCTTCACATGCTCAACCGGAAGTCTTTCAAGCCTTTATTTGTTTATTTTGATGATTATGGTTTACAGTTTATGAAAACCCCAAATTCAAAATCTCATAAAATTAGAATATTACATGAAATCAGTAAAAAAAAAATTTCAATACAGTAATGTCGGCCCTCTCGAAAGTATAATAATGCATATGTACTCCTGCCTCAATGCGGCGTCGCATGGATGCTATCAGCCTGTGGCACTGCGAGGTGTTATGGGAGTCCAGGGGCCAATCCGAATAGTCCAATCTCCTAACCTATAAGCCTCCTTTCCTATACCTTAACTCCTAAACGTCATCGGGGTTAAGGAGAGATGAAAGGTGCTTCCTATCGAACATAGGAAAAGACAGCACTGTTTCAAAAGAATTCGACTCCACTTTTCCTAACCGACGTCATTGCGCGACGGCGAGTATTGCTGACGTGAGTCACTAGCGTGAAACTACACTATAGCCTATTCTCCGAAAATTGACTACAACAAGCGCTCGTTTGATCCATGCGTTCTTTTCATATTGATTTTAATCAGGTTGTCGACAACAGAGTGAGAATCACTCCCATATATCCCAATTCACAGGTGGAATAAAAAGAGGCTACACTTATGTTGATATTGAAATTAACTGCCCCCAGTAACTTCATTAAATGTGAAGTTGGTAGGATATTTTCTTTTCTTATGGTGTAAATTATGTGCTACGAAAATAGCTATTATGATATGTTGGTCTTTTATGAGTTCTTTATTATCTTTAGCCTGTGTGTGTGGGGGGTGGGGGGGTATTTTGTTTTAGCCGAGTTAAATCTTCCTCTCTTGTCCTCTCCTCTCTTCTGTTTTACCTCTCGTTCGTATTCGTGTAGAGTCGGTAAACTCCGGGGGTGGCCTGTTGCTTTAAATCTTGCCGCCGTAAAGGATTATGGGATACCACTATCTCCTTTCCTTTCGTATAGGTTGGTCCGGAGTAACCTATGCTAAAGGAGGGTTAAAGGATGAATCAAGGCTCCTTTCCTATGCCTTTCCTAAGCATTTTGAGAATTCGGATCACCTATCTGCCGAGTACTTCTGGGTCATCTCGATAGGAAAGGAAATTTCCTATGCAAAAAATACTATTCGGATTGGCCCCAGGTTGCTTTGATAGTGGCCTTCAGCTCGTCTGTATTGTTGGGTCTGGTGTGTATCATCTGCCTCTTGACAGTACTCCATAGATTATCTATGGGTTTCAGGTCAGGAGAGTTGTCTGGCCAGTCAACACAGTAATACCATGGTCAGTCAACCAGTTACTAGTGGTTTTGGCACTGTGGAGAGGTGTCAAGTCTTGCTGGAAAAAGGAAATCAGCATCTTCATAAAGCTAATCAACAGACGCAAGCATGAAGTGCACTAAAATCTCCTGATGGATGGCTGTGTTGACTTTGGACTTGATAACACAGTGGACCAACACCAGCAGATGACATGGTGCCTCAAATCATCACTGACTGTTGTAACTTGACAGTGGTCATCAAGCAACTTAGATTTTGTGCCCCTCCACTCTTCCTCTAGACGGTGGGACCTTGATTTCCAAATGAAATGCAATACTTCATTTGGATCAGTGATGATTTGAGGTATCATGTCATCTGCTGCTGTTGGTCCACTGTGTTATCAAGTCCAGAGTCAACACAGCGAAGATTTTAGAGCACTTCATGCTTCTGTCTGTTGACAATCTTTATGGAGATGACAATTTCCTTTTCCAGCAAGACTTGATACCTGCCCACAGTGCCAGAAACCACTAGTGACTGGTTGACTGACCATGGTATTGCTGTACTTGAATGGCCAGACAACTATCCTGACCTGAACTCCATAGAGAATCTATGGGCTATTGTCAAGATGCAGATGATACACACCAGACCCAACAATACAGACGAGCTGAAGGCCACTGTTAAAAGCAACCTGGTTCCATAACACCTCAGCAGTGCCACAGACTGATCGTCAATGCAATAATTCATGCAAAATAACCCAGACCAAGTATATAGTAGATTAATGAAAATACTTATGGAAAGAGAGACACTTCAGTATTATAAATATTTGTTTTGATTGGCCTTATGGAATATACTAATATTTTGAGAGGCTCGATTTCTGGTTTTCATGAGCTGTAAAACGGAATCCTGTAAATTAAAAAAAAAATGCCTGAAATATATCACTATGGGCCGGTTTCACAGACAAGGCTTAAGCCTAGTCCGAGACTAAAATGCCTGTTGAGCTGGATTAATTCAAAGCCACTTGCACAGACTCAGTTTAAAATAGTCCTAGATTAAAGCTATTCTGGTTTAAACAAAGCCAATTGCAAGACGGACGACTAGAGCTACTCTAGGTCTAAATTTGACCTTAAATTAATCCTCCAAAGAGGCAGGTTTAACTTCAGTTTAGTGGTGTTTGTGAGAGAGCATGGACTATTTGGAATATCTAAATGAAGACCAACTCCCACTGCAGAGGCCAGCCAGAAGAGTACTTGTGGATAGGTCTTATCCAAAACATTTATTTGATGAACCTACATTTCGAGACCGCTTTCAATATGGAAAATGCACTGGAAATAACAACTTTGCTTGAGTTTATTAGATGGATGCATTTAAATTGAAGATGTATTCAGCACAATACAATTAGTGTCTAAAACAATTCTTTTCAAATGTGGTTGTTGTGATTTAAAATCTTGACACACATGAATAACAAAACACAACATGAACACCTTTTATTTTCTACTTATATCTTCACTGTGATTAGTAATCACAATTGTCTCAGTACTGTATCTTGTTTGAATCATAGCTCTCTCTCTTCCAACTTCATCTCATACAGTTTACACTCTCTGGACTTTCTTTCCACCTCTGTCCCCAGAACCCGTACTGAGTTTGGGAAGACGGCTTTCATGTACTCTGCTCCCACCGCCTGGAAAACTATTAAAAAAACACTCAAATTGCAGGAACTCATCACTAAGAATGATTTTTAAAACTTTTCTCATTGCCTCAAAATTGTTCTTCTTCTTCTTCGCCTTCTGGAATGTATTTGTCTCTGTTTTCTCATGTCTGTGCTTTCTTATTGTGTTTGTCTTATATTTCATTCATTCTAACAGCTGCTATATTCTGCCAGGCCTTGCTTGGAAAAGAGGTCATTTGACCTCAAGCAATTTTGCCTGGTAAAATAAAGGTTAAATAATGTCCAATTCCACCTGTAGAATTTTCTTTTTTTTTATATACTTTAGTTTTTATTGAGTTTTTAGCACATCACATCCACACATAGTAGATCAACTTGCAGATGTTAATTCAGTGCAGATAAAACAAAACATTCAACAATGAACAAACAATTAAAACAAATACAAACAAAAACAGAGCCTGTGGGAAAACATGATGTAGACAAAAAGATGAAATACGTAAGTGCAGCTCAAGTAGCTGCCTAAAGGTGAGAACACACCGGGCGCGTTGGGTGTGGTGGCGGCGTTGAAAAATCCTATTTTTGCATAGGGAACCATTGGTTTAGGCGCGAGGATCCGTTGGCCACGGTCAACGTGCCATGAAAAAAGATGAAAAAATTGAACTTTCAACGCTCCGTTGCGTGACGTTTAGCCGCGTTGGCCAATCAGCGGTGAGCTTGACCCGACGTCACAGGACGGTGGGAGCCGAGGACCGGAGGACAACACAGAGGCAACACCAAGGAGGGAATGTATTTACGGCTGGCTGCCTGGTGCTGTATGAAGCCGCTCGGGGTTACAGGACGTGGGGAAAGTGAACCAGGAGAATGGGCTTCCTGGTTAATTCAGTGAATATGTGCAGCTGTGCTTTAGCCGATAAACCAAGTTAGCGCCGTATAGCATTAGTTAACTCACCCGGTTGTGTGCGGCCACCACCTCCATAATGAACCCAAACATAACGGCTTAGTCCGGGAAACTTTCACAACGAGTACAGTGAAGCACCGGTGTTTATATCTACGCCAGCCACGGTCCCCTGTCACAGCCAGGTAGGGTAATGTAGGCTAGTTGCCTTTATTTTCTACTGCCCTGCACACAATGCTGCTGTAAATGTGTTTGGTATGGTGCTGCCTTGCTGTTTGTGTTCATTTCCGAGTGGCGTGAATCTGTTTTAAGGCTATTTGTTCCGTTCAGTTGCTGTTTATTTGTCTTTTGGCACAATTGTTGGCCGTGTTGTTGTTGTTTTTGTGCGGACATGATCGCTGTTGTGTCGGGTCGGTTCTGATCGCAGCCATGGTTGATTAGGGGAATAAATATATGGGGGGGAGACTAGCTGCGAAGCGACGCGTTGAACCACTTTTTGACACAAAATGACCAAGCGCCAGATCGGGCGCGTTGGTCGCTTTGGCCCAAAGCGCCAACGCGCCCGGTGTGTTCTCACCTTTACACGGTAAATGCAAACACACTGGCCCTCATTTATCAAACTTGCGTGGAAACTGGTGCAGATTCTGGCGCAAATACCTCCTTACGCCAGGTATCACGTGGGATTTATCAAACAGGCGTATCTCGCCAATCTCAGCGTACGCCAGGCCATTATTGATAAATGCGGCGGATGAAAACGAGCGTATCACGCCCCTATATTTTCTCAGTTTAGAGGCCTCGCCCAGAGGTTTTACGACATGGATATGCGCAATACGGCACTTCCCTGAAGTAGAAATTTACAGAATAACAGCGAAAGTAGAAAAAAAAAGAGTTTCATTTCGGAGCATTAGCCTACAAGCAGCATCAAAGAACGACAGAAGGCAGCAGTTAGGAAGGAAATAACTGCTGCGGTCAACAGCGTTGGTGTTGACTCAAAATCGCCACTAAAAAAAGCGTGTTGCTGTTCTGAAATGCAACCCACTGGGGGTGCGGGGCTGCGGGCATAATATAAGTGGTGGAGGAGAAAAAGACGCACCAACTGTCCGATAATGGTCCCCATAAAATAAATACACGTCTGCAGAGATTTGAATGATTAGAATGTATTGGCCCTTTTAGATAGCACTATTCAAAAGGGTTTTAAAAACTAAAAATAACACATTTAGCGTTTTACTGTATGACAGCATGCGCTTGGCACAAGTGGTCAGCCCGGCCGTCAGCTGCACAAGCCGACCCGGCAGCGATCAGCTGTGAGAGCGCCCACCGTCCTGCTCCACCAGCAGTTAGGAACAACGTGCCGGTTAACGGTGGAAATAAATCGCTCGCTTTAGCATCAATGACACATTAAAAGAGGAACTAACATCTACAAAGTGCGTCAAATAAATAAAATGTTAAGCTGAATGTTGTGCGGTGTATTTTTTTGTATCATAAAGAGCAGTGTATGTCTACTACATATTTAATACTTAGGCTAACATTTTGAATGAATGAATGCAGCCCCCGTGCCTCAGTGTCCCCCCAGCTGCTCCAAGACGGAGACAACTGCCCTTACGCAGTCCCATGCAGCCCTCCTAAGTGGCCGGTGAGCGCACTATTGAA
Organism: Ammodytes marinus; assembly: GCF_949987685.1. NCBI lineage: Eukaryota > Metazoa > Chordata > Actinopteri > Uranoscopiformes > Ammodytidae > Ammodytes > Ammodytes marinus. The sequence goes on along the minus strand of NC_137216.1, from coordinate 1,676,403 downwards.
TCAGCTCTCCTACTCAGTTGCATACCCGTCGCTATGGGCGGGCCATAGGGGGCCGGGCCCGCCCCCAGAAATGCTTGTGCCCCCCCACTTGGGGCACAGATCTCTCAAAAAAAAATACTTTCATTTTTATTTTATACTATCATAGTAGCTAATTTTGTGTTGATAAATACTAATGTTACATTCTTTATCATCAAAACATTTAAAATATAAATAAACAATGGTGTGATTTTGTTTGATTGATGGGAGTCTATCTACACTGCAACAGCCTATCACGGCCTTACTGAAAAGAAAGTAAGGATATGTAGGCCTACGTAATACGTCAATGCAGCCGCTCAACAGTTACCGCGCATTTTTGAAAGTGAAGCTGGATGAGTTTTCGCCGGCTTACTATTTCATTTCTAGTTCATCATAATCGATATTCGGTAATGGTTGAAAAGCCCACCAACAGTCTCCTCTGCCAAATCGGATCGTCAAACTGTTGTCACTTTTCGAGCCGCATAACAGACTACTACAAGCCGAAATTATGGACTTGTTCAGCGCGGTGACACTTGTGATTGCGTGAAGCCACAGTTTTGCACTGTGGGAACTCTGCGCTCCTCCAGCCACGGCCATCGAGGCTGTGCCGGAGACCGACCCTGGACCGTACCCGGTCCAAGCAAGAGAAGACGCACAATTTACAATAACCTCCGCGGATTTGCAGTTGAGGAAACAGTTGGTCCGTCACAAAGTGACAAAGACGAAAAGACTGAGTTCAAGAGAGCATTTTACAGTGTTATTGGAGAGATGGATTCGCGTTTTGGAGAGCGCAGTAGCGAGCTCATTGGCGCACTGGCTGCTTTGAACCCGGAGGCCGAAAGATATGTTGATGAGGAGGTTGAGCTCGGAGAAACGCCGCCTCCCGCTGTACTGATAGAAGGGACTGGAGAGAGCACAGCCCTGCCTCCACTCAAAGTAGGCTATCGTGTGTGTGTGTGTGTGTGTGTGTGTGTGTGTGTGTGTGTGTGTGTGTGTGTGTGTGTGTGTGTGTGTGTGTGTGTGTGTGTGTGTGTGTGTGTGTGTGTGTGTGTGTGTGTGTGTGTGTGTGTGTGTGTGTGTGTGTCTCTGAATGCTTTAAAATGCAATGTTTGAGATATGCGTCTGGTGTTAGGCTACATCTAATATGTTGAATAGTCAAGTGTTTTATGGATATTCATAACATTGCTTATAGTACAAGAGGTTAGTTCCAAAATATAAAGGAATTGTGCATTTTGTGATAAAAGCATGAAATTTGGTACACTTATAGCCAAAGGCATTCTCAAAAGATTTGGATGTGGAGCCATCATGAATTTTCAACATGGCGCCCATGGCAGCCATTTTTCAAAATGTCCGCCAGCAACAACTGTTTTCTTATGAATGATGGATTTAATATGATATTTCAGACTTATTTACCATTCATACTACTTGGTAAATGTCTTTTGGATAGTGGAACATTTTCATTGAAAATTCAAAATGGCCGCCAACTAGTTAGATATGGATGATCTCTATGTTTAATTATACAATTATCTTGATGCAGAATTTGAATTGGGAACTTTGGAATTTCTAAGAATCTTCTTTCTATCTCAAAATACTCATGTTGAGCAAGGGAAACCTAGGGTCTATCACAGGGAAGACTAGTCACACTCGCCTTCACAGACACAAAGGGCTGTGCACTGTAAGTGGGATTTTTTGCACTTACACTGCCCAACACAACCCTTCTTGCATTTGCATGAGACAAGTTCATAACTTGATTGGCCTGCATCTGGTAGGCATGTCCAGAAGGGTTCATAGTCCCCCTCAGGTGACTTTGACCAGCCCCATTCGCACGGTGAAGGTAGTTCTGGTGTTGACACCAGGACTGTACCCCACACGTGCCCTCCTTGGTATACAGCTCTCTTAACATGCTCTTCTAGGGCAGCCTTGGTAGGGGGGATTGTTTGCACATTGTGCCTCTTTGCAAATAACTTCCTCCTTGCCGTATTGATTTCTGTACATGTGCTGGTTCGGTCATAGACTAAGATAACAAACCTCTCAATTGTGGCCATTACCTCCTGTGGTATGTCATCTGGGGCTGAAGACACTTTCAACAGGGCATGTGTAAGTTCTGGAAGCACAGACCATACAGCCCATGCAGTCTTTTTCCCATGGCCAACAAAGCTTGACACAGTGTCACAACCCGTCAATGCATGGAACACTGGTAGTGCACATGCTTTCTCGGGCCCGAGCCCTGCTGCAATTTCATGGGCTGCCAAATATTGAAAATTCTTACCAGTACCAAAAGCCAACCAAAGCTCATCCTCTGGTTGTAGAGTCTGAGCCACTGCCACAGCCAGCACCACAACATCAGTATCAACTGTTTGAATCATAATTTTGTGGTGGCCGTTTCTTGCTGCATGGGCTACGTGCAATAACATGCGACTATCCGCTTCCTCATGCGTGCAAGGAGCAATCGATGTCCTATCTGGGAGAGGTGGCTTGCTAAGGACTTCCATGTCACTTGTGATGACAAGCTGTTTATCCTCCTGCACAAACCATCTGAGCAGAGCCTCCGAGAGAAAGGCAAACAACTCAGTCTTGTTGCTGTCAACTCTAAGAAAGTTTTGCCAGTTCCTGGGAATGGCTGCATCACCTACCACACGTCTCTGAATTCCAGTGCCACGCTTTGCTCTCGTAGCAGCTTTCAGAGAGTCAGACAAGTAGCGGTCCCACACCAGATCAAGCCTGGACACAGTTTCAAACTTTCTGGTCAGATATGGAATGAAGATCACATGGGCATAGTCATTGAAGGTTTTTACTGAACTTGGTTTCAGCATCTGGATGATGGCTGCCCCATCTACAATGGTGCAGGTAACCTTTGGACTGTCGGAGTATGCACTGTGAACTTGTTCCAGGCATGGAAGCAGATCACTCTTCACTCCCAGTCAGAGACCTCCCCCATCAGAAAGCGCTGGTGGACATGGTTGGTTCTCGTGTCGAAAGAACTCCTCTAGGTTTCCATCTCGGGTCTGGCAAGCAATGAATAACCTTGAAAAGAGCTCCATGTCCTGTGATGGCTGCAATCTTGAAGATGTCAGCCATCTTGAATATTTAATGACACATTTAGATTATCCAAAAGACATTTACCAAGTACTATGTATGGTAAATAAGTCTGAAACATCATATTATATCCATCATTCATAAGCGAACAGTTGTTACTGACAGCCATTTTGAAAGATGGCTGCCATGGGCGCCATTTTGAAAATTCATGGTGGCTCCATATCCAAATCTTTTGAGAATGCCTTTGGCTATAAGTGTACCAAATTTCATGCTTTTATCACAAAATGCACGATTGTTCTGGTTACCAGCTGCACTATTAGTTCTATGTAATGTATTGCTTTAAATTATGAGGACTGATGTTGTAGGCTATAGGCTACCGCTGTTGTGCTGCGCGGATAGAGTATCGGACTATTTAAAATAGGCTATACGTACTGTAGGCTAATAATAATTGTGCCCCCCTATGCATTTCATATGCCCCCCTTAAGACTGAGGTCTGGCGACGGGTCTGCTCAGTTGCACACCATAAGATGCTCATTTTTAAGTGATTAATATCTTTATTTCGGTCTTATTTGCACTGCATTTGTATTGTCTTCTAATAATTGTCCAACAAAGTCATCGGCTACCCGGCACAGCCTGCACTGCGAGTCCAAGCTGTTTTCAAATTTGCGTACACGAGCTGAGAGCTGGCGTGGGATTTGAGCGTACCCTACGCTCACGTCCATATTGATAAATGCCGAGATTTGCGTGGAAATGTACGTACACCCATTTTTCTGGTCTACGCAAGATTGATAAATGAGAGCCACTGTGAGCCAGTGTCCTTGTAGTTTGTCTGAGTAAAGTATCCACTTCTGCCATCTCTTAGCATACAAAGCTAACCTCAAACCTAACACACAAGTCAGTCGTTCCATTGTCCTTATTTCCTGAATGACATCAAACCATTGTTGCTGTTTAGGTGAATCAGGTTTATACCAGCTTCTAGTTATGGTTTTCCTTGCTGCTGTAAGGAGTACTTTTACCAAGTATCTGTCCCTCTGTAGAGTAACCAGTGAAATGTGACCAAAGTACAAGACATGCATGACAAAGGAATCTTATATCCAAGCACATTAATTAAGACTAAATGTACATCTTTCCAAAATGACTTCAGTTTTTCACAACTCCAAAAAATATGTGTGTGGTGTGCTTCTAAGCAGCCACACTGTCTCCAACATGGCTGAGGTGTTGAAGATGCTTTACTACTGATTTTAGGTGTAATAAAAAACTGCACCAAATTTTTCCAGTTGAAAACCCTCAGTTGTTGTGAACTTGTGGAAGTATGTTGAGTTTCACACATATCGTACCGTACATCTGATGAAATTTCTACATGTAATTCTTTTTCCCACCTTAATTTTAGATACAATGTTGATTTGCCCTTACATTCCATAATACTGTCATAAAACATGGAGATTACTTCTACACTTTTACTATTTGGTTTATATGCATTGATCATATTCTTTATAACTGGGTTTATTTTGTGGGACATTTCCATCTTCATTTCTTTATTATAATAATCTCTAAATTGTATATACCTAAATAAGTCCCGATTATGAAGAGAAAATGTTTCTTTTAGTTTTTGGAAAGTCTGTAATTCTTTGTTTTTTCCATCAGTGTACACACTGCCTTAATACCTTTTACTGCCCATTGCTTAAATATGGCATAATTTTCTCCTGGTTTAAATTGAGTGTCAAAGGCTATCCATCTAAGTGCTTTCTGGTCTTTCCTTAGTTTAAATTGCCTTACAAAATCAAACCAAAACTCCAGTGAGCCAGAGGTTATTGAATCTATTTTACTTTTGACTAAAAGGGGTATTTCTTTTTCTCCTAAAACCGACTGGAAACCAGCATAATAATTAAATTCTTCAAGGATGTCCATCAATATGGGGAAGGAGTTCTCAGGGTCCACTAAATGAACCAAAATATCGTCCGCAAATAAACTAATTAAATGATCTCTATGTCCAATTGTGATGCCTTGTATTTGTTCATGTTGACGGATTGTCTGGGCCAGGGGTTCAATATAAAAAGCAAATAATGTGGGGCTGAGACAACAGCCTTGTCTAGTTCCTCTTTGTAATATAAATGGTTGAGATAATGACCCATTCATTTTAATTTTTTCTGTTGGTTGTTGATAAAGTGTTCTTATTAAATCTACAGATCGCTTATTGAAGCCAAATCTATCTAAAGTTTGATACAGGAATTGCCAATTGACCCGATCAAAAGCCTTTTCGGTGTCGAGGCTTAGTACTACTGCCTTTTTATTTTCCCTTTCGATTCTATCTATCAAATGTAGAGTCCTTCTAATATTGTCATGTTTGTCGGCTTTTTACAAATCCTGTTTGGTCCTCGTCTATTAATTCTGGGAGAATATTCTCAAGTCTTTTTGCGATAATTGCTGTGTACATTTTATAATCTACGTTGAGAATTGAAATAGGCCTATAATTACTACTACAGTATCTCACAAAAGTGAGTACACCCCTCACATTTCTTCAAATATTTCATTATATCTTTCCATGGGACAACACTGAATAAATGACACTTTGATACAATGTCAAGTAGTCAGTGTACAGCTTGTATAACAGTGTAAATTTACTGTCCCCTCAAAATAACTCAACACACAGCCATTAATGTCTAAACTGCTGGCAACAAAAGTGAGTACACCCCTTAGAAAAAATTTACAAATTGGGCCCAAAGTGTAAATATTTTGTGTGGCCACCATTATTTTCCAGCACTGCCTTAACCCTCTTGGGCATGTAGTTCACTAGAGCTTCACAGGTTGCAACTGGAACCCTCTTCCACCCATTTATGACAGCATCACAGAGCTGGTGGATATTAAAGACCTTGCGCTCCTCCACCTTCCGTTTGAGGATGCCCCAAAGATGCTCAATAGGGTTAAGGTCTGGAGACATGCTTGGCCAGTCCATAACCTTTACCCTCAGCTTCTTTAGCAAGGCACTGGTCATCTTGGAGGTGTGTTTGGGGTCGTTATCATGTTGCAATACCACCCTGCGGCCCAGTTTACGAAGGTTGAGTGCACGTGGTCAGCGTCGTACACAGAGGTTGGCTTTGGAAAATAGACGTATGAGTGCTGCCAGCATTGCTGAAGGGCTTGAAGGGGTGGGGGGTCAACCTGTCAGTGCTCAGACCATACGCCGCACTCTGCATCATACTAGTCTGCATGGCTGTCGTCCCAGAAGGAAGCATTCTAAAGATGATGCACAAGAAACCCCACAAACAGTTTGCTGAAGACAAACAGACTACGGACATGGATTACTGCAACCATGTCCTGTGGTCTGATGAGACCAAAATACATTTATTTGGTTCAGATGGTGTTAAGAGTGTGGAGCGGCAACCAGGTGAGGAGTACACAGACAAGTGTGTCTTGCCTAGAGTCAAGCATGGTGGTTGGAGTGTCATGGTCTGGGGCTGCATGAGTGCTGCCAGCACTGGGGATCTACAGTTCATTGAATTCTAACATGTACTGTGACATACTGAAGCAGAGCATGATCCCCTCCCTTCATAAACTGGGCCGCAGGGCAGTACTGCAACATGATAACGACCCCAAACACACCTCCGAACGACCACTGGCTTGCTAAAGAAGCTGAGGGTAAAGGTTATGGACTGGCCAAGCATGTCTCCAGTCTTAAACCTTATTGAGCATCTTTGGGGCATCCTCAAACGGGAGATGGAGGAGCGCAAGGACTCTAATATCCACCAGCTCCTTGATGTCGTCATGAATGGGTAGAAGAGGGTTCCAGTTGCAACCTGTGAAGCTCTAGTGAACTACATGCCCAAGAGGGTTAAGGCAGTGCTGGAAAATAATGATGGCAAAACAAAATATTGACACTTTGGGCCCAATTTGGAAATTTTTTCTTAGGGGTGTACTCACTTTTGTTGCCAACAGTTTAGACATTAATGGCTGTGTGTCGAGTTATTTTGAGGGGACAGTAAATTTACACTGTTATACAAGCTGTACACTGACTACTTGACATTGTATCAAAGTGTCATTTATTCAGTGTTGTCGCATGGAAAGATATAATGAAATATTTGAAGAAATGTTAGGGGTGTACTCACTTTTGTGAGATACTGTATATTCCCTATCTTTACCCTCCTTTGGGAGTACTGTAATGACTGCCTCATTCCATGATGGCGGAACTTTACATTCTCTTTTAATCCAATTAAATGTTTTTAGCAGGAGTGGAGCTAGTTCTTCTTTAAATGTTTCATACCACTCCGCAGGGAAGCCATCACTACCTGGAGTTTTACTTGATTTTAAGTTGCCAATTGCATTATTTATTTCTTCTAGTGTAAAATCTGCTACAATGAAATCATTTTGTACTTTGCCAATACAAGGCAAATCCAGTTAATTAAGAAACATTTGCATGGCTTCCACCTTGGTACCAGAGGTCTCTGTATAAAGTTGTTTATAATAATTTGGAAAAATGGCCTCTATTTCCTGTGGCTGATATTTCAAATGATTTGTTTCTGGGTCCCGTATCTTATGAATGGAACTATCCACTTGTTGTTTACGCATGCGTCGGGCAAGTAATTTGGTTGCTTTGGGACCTGATTCATAATATGTCTGCTTATAGAATCGGGCCGTCTTCTCAACTTCTTGTTCTAATCTGTTTCCTTAATTGTTGTATATGCACCAGCAGTTCTGGGTCTCTGTTTTTTTATGTTGTTGCTCCACATTTGATAAATCTAATACCAGGTTATTATATTCCATGATTTAATTTTTTTTATTTAATGCTGTTAAAGCAATCAAATTCCCACGCATCACCGCCTTCAATGAGTCCCACAGTATACAGATGGGTCCACTTCTCCAATTTCCAATTGTATCTGTTCTGTTCTACAGCTGCTTTGTTATTTAACATACCTACATTTAACCTCCAACCCGTCTTCCTCTTCCTTCCTTCTATTTGAACCGTCAAGTACAGAGCACTGTGGTCAGATACATCAGCTTCCCCAATTCTACATTCTGTCACCCTATAACAGTCACTTTTTGGTATAAAAAAATAATCTATCCTGGAGTAAGTACAATGTGGAGCTGAGTAGTGAGTGTAGTTTGTGTCAAATGGATTAATATGTCTCCAGACATCACAAAACCCGATATCATCCCAGGCTGTGTTAATCAATTTTGATAATTTATTTCTATTTCTCGTTAAACTAGTTGTGTCTAAATGTTGATTAAATACTACATTAAAATCTCCACCACATATACAGACACCCTCAGCTTCCAGTGCAATCACATCCATTAATGATTTGAAAAACAGTTTTAGTATCAGGTGGTGCATATACATTTACTAAGGTTACTATATCCTGTTCAATCCTACCCTTAACAATGAGATATCTGCCCTCCTTTTCTTTTATTTCTTTAAAAGATTCAAATTTGAACTTATTGGCGACAAGAATAGCAATCCCTCTTCTATGACTTTGCACAAATTAATTATAGTAAGTATTTTTAAAACCAAATCGTTTCAATTTATCATGCTTTTGTCGGGAAAGATGAGTTTCTTGCATAAAAATAATATCTGCCTTCTCTTTTTTCAATTTTGCCATTACCTTAGACCTTTTAATCGGGTTTCCCAAACCGTTCACATTTAAGGACATTAGCTTTACCTCATCAGACTGCATCACAACTAAACTGAGTCAATCTTACAACATTATGTTTCCACAGGCTTAACTTAGAAACCAATGACAACTGGAACACAATAACAAGCCCAGTACGTCTTAGAACAAGCATTATAACAGTAAAGTGAAAGGACTTCCAAGTCTGGAGAGCATTCTCCAGTTTTTAGCTGAGGGGGAAATAAACCTTTCACAAGGAAAGGGCCCCCTCCCCAATTAGTCCGCTACAAACTGTCTCTTGAACTTACGTGTGAGTCCGTTGGTAGAGCCGAACTCTCGCTGCCCCACCAGCCAGCGCGTGAATACAATATTTATCTTTATGTTAAGGGTCGCTTGTTTTCCATCAGTTTTTGAACATTACTGTTCTTCCTGGCGTCTATGCTGAAATTTCCCTAGGCGCTCCTTAGCGCGTCTAGCAGCGGCTCCATCTGCGTTTGATCCCACTCGCTGCCACGGTGTAGCCTGCTGGAGAAGCTCCAACAGGTGACTCCTACCGGGTGGTCCCTCTGGCACCTCCACCCTGTATCCCCGCTGCCGGAGCTCCTGCGCTGCCTCCCAAGCACTGCCGTACACCTGCACACCGCTCTCCCAGTGAATGCGCATCCGAGTGAAGGGCGTCTGGAAACGGATGCCCTTTTCTTTGAGAGCCTTTTTGATATTGGTGAACGCCTTGCGCCGTTGTAGAACGGTAGTTGTATAGTCATGGTCGAAATACAGCGGTTTCTCTCCCATTGTGATTTTCTGTCGCCATGCTTTTTGGATAATCATCTCCTTGGTGCTGTATTGCTGGAAATTCATTATAATAGACCTCGGAGGTGAGTTTGGGCCCGGTTTGGGCGCCAGGGCTCTGTGTGCACGCTGTATTTGTAAATCCACATCGTCGTTCAGCTTGAGTTCGGACCGGAGCATTTTTTCAACAAACTCCATCACCGAGCCTTGTTCTGCGTCCTCCGGCACACTGTGGATCCTCAGTTTCGTCTTGCCCTCGACTCTAGGTCGTTCAGCTTGTCTTCTAGCTTCTGCTGATCCTGTATGGTTTGCTGAAGGGCTGCGTTAGCCTCCGCGCTCCACGTTTCGGTGTCGTCAATCCGCGTCGCCATCTCGTTGATTTTCTCGTTGTGCTCCTGCATGGCTAGCATGTTTGTAGCTAGCTGACGGTTAACATCTTGCTTGAACTCGATGAGTTCTTCTCTCATGTCACGTTTAATTTTGTCTTTGAACGAGGGCTGTCAAGCGATTAAAAAAATGTATCTAATTATTTACAGGCTCTGTGATTAATTAATCTAAATTAATCGCATACTTATATGACACTTTTATACCTGTTTGTAAACAGCTGTATAGCCTACTACAGTTTGTTTCTCTGTCTCTCTCTGTCTCTCTCTCTCTCTCTTGCGCGCGCGCTCGCTCTCCGTCTCTCGTAACTTCTGTCTCCTCCCCTCAGCCAGCTTTATACATGAACTAGCGCCGAATTTTCTCAAAAAAACAAGCAGACAAAATTACGACTTTCCATCTCCCACAACAGACAGCGCTGCACTGCCACCATTTCGTAGCCTACTCATAGGCAAAAATATTGACACACACACACACACACACACACACACGGGGCGGGTGCTAGACAGCTAGCAAACAAAATTGGAGGAAGATTGAGAGATATGGCCTACTCACTGTTTTGAACCTAGCCTACATTGTTGCACCCACTAAATAAATAATGCACGGACACTGCGGAGAATTAAGTAAGATGTCTTCCTACCTTCATGCATCCCATAAACCGTCCATAGAGCCCTCGAGTCGGCCCCTTTCCCTTGCTTCTCTCTTTACCTTTCTCCCTTTAACCCACGCGCCCGGCCCGGCGAGCTACAGGTGCAGCTCCGCACCACTTTTGCACCGGGTCAAAAGGCATTATAGAAATGTGATTAATCTGCGTTAATTTTTTTAATCGCGTTAATTTTTCTGTGATTAATTAATCGAAATTAACGCTTTAATTTGACAGCACTACTTTGAACGTTTTTAAATCTTCCTTTAGTTCAGACTTGAGTTCGCTGATCTGCTTACTTATAGCTTCAAGCCCATGTGCGCACCGCTCCCGGTGTTGAGTCGCCGCCATGTTGGCCCTCATCTCCCCGCATGTCGTCCTCGGCTTGTTCTGCATGGTGGGAATCATTATCCACTGTATCTTGCGCCCCTCTACCTCTGCCTTTCTTTCCCCCGATCATAATCTTAAAAGAAACCACTTCGTTATATTTTAATTAAGTTCACGGGGGTTAATAATACGCTGACTCGCGGGAGCAAAGTGCTCAACCTGCCATCTTGTTCTGTAGCCAACCAGAAGTTCTCCACCTGCAGAATTTTCATTTTCATGTCATACTTCCTTCAGATATTGCATTTCCTGTTCATGGAATTCTCGGGCTAACTTTCATGCAACGTCATCTTTTTTGTCCTTTGTTGAAAGGTTGTGGCAAGCTCTTCTTCAAGGCGAGATTCAGGTTTTTCCCCAGAGTCTATCAGTGCAGATATCATTAAATATAATGTCAAAATTATAAATGAGAAAGATGTGAAATACCGATAATAATGAAGATAACCTGAAGTTGGTGTATTGTTCTCTTAGTAACATTTTCATTAATTGAATTTGTTTCAAATTGCGGCCCAACTATTTATTTGCTCAGTCCCAGCAGTATGGCTCAGTCCCAGCAGAATGGCTTTTAGATTCAATAACCGGATGGTTTATAACTGTTTTTTTAAGAGATTTTTTTCAAATTCATTAAAGTTTATTGATGGGATTTTTTTAGCCTCTGCCATTGTTTTTTCTCACAAGCAATGGTGTTTCTGCTCCACTCCAGGTTTTTATGATCACCGTTGGACCAGCAGCATGTGCTCATGGGCAGGTGTTTACAATCAGGCTTACTTACCTTACTCCAGGACTTCATAGGCCGTGTCTGGACTGCCATACTAGCGTCCTACATCCTACATACTCACCATCTAATATACTGCATACTCTCTACTCAAAGATCGATTGTGTATGCGAGCTGCGTCGAAACGTTTTCAGTTGAAGTATACTCAAGCAATGAAGAATTTCTTCTTCTTCTTATAAGATTCAGGCAGTTTAGACACTGTTAAGCTTATAACCGCCCTCTACAGGTTAGATATTGAACTAGATTTTTACAGTCCTGTGTTCATCATTTGTGTTTTAGACCTCTTGTTTTATAATAATTATGTTTTGAGGCGGAGGATCCCTCCGACGCTCTCTGTCCGGCTCATCAGCACTCAGCTGTCTGTGAGTTGAGCTGGACGAGCCGCGGTGTGTGGAACAGCGATCTGTTCTAATCTCTCTCCACTATCAGACTCACTTCACTCATTTCACTTAGTGACTCTAATGTTGTTAGGTATTTATCTTCATCTCTTATCTATTGTAAGAGTTTATGAATGACTGCACGTACAGTTGTCAGATCGCGGAACCCCAAACAATGTTGTTGCCTAGCAACTTGCTCGAAAATATTTCATTTTCCTGGGCGGGTAGAATTGACCCAATGCATTGTGGGGCGGTTGAGTAGGAAAAGTATACAATCGATTCATACCCAAAATCTTCCCGGAAGTTAGTACTCATCCGGGAATTTCTCACATACCCAAACTCGCATACCCAACCGTCACATACTCAAATTGAAGTCAAAATGAGTATGAGTAGGACGTTAGTATGGCAGTCCGGACACGGCCATAGTCTCAGACAAACTAATGCTGGGCTTACACTACACGACTTTTCACGCGATTTGACAGTTGCAGACAATCTTCCAATGTCGGACTGAAATCACAGAAGTCGTGCTGGAGTTGTGGTGCGCGCACGTAATCTCAGTCGTTTGGTGTAAGGTGGTCTTCCGACCCGATTTCAGCCAGTCTTCTTCCCGTCTTGACGTTCCGACATTATCAAACATGTTTGATATTATCGTTAGTCTTAAGGGGTTGGCTCAAGCAAAATTATGTAAACACTGTCACACTCTTGCATGCACCAAGCACGACGCATGAGGAGCGGCATTAATCGCGACCTGTGTCCGCCTGTGTAGGCACTTATTTCGGATACTTTTTCCTTGAAGCCTCGGCGGGAGAACCAGGCTGACAGCCGCGCAACCTTAACACTTTACCGTCAAATACAGGGTTAGGAGTTAAAGTTATTGGGGGACGAGATCAGCAAATAAAGATGGTCAAATAACTAAAGGAAGTCCCTCGCTCGGAATATTGAATTAACCTTTTTTTAATTAAATAATCACTATCGCGTTTGCGGAAATAATATTAGTCTCAAAAGGAATCTAGTTGTAGTCTTGCAATATGAGACCCCCTGTCTTTTCAAAATCTCACTCTAAAAAAAAACTAATGACTAGTTGTCTTCAGGTGTGAGTTGATTGTCTTTAGATGTAAGAGGGTTTCAGTCTTCAGTCTTTTCAACGTCTTTTAAAAGTCCTCTAGTGTAAACCCAGCATAAGCCAAACTTAAGCCATATCCATGACAGTGACTTAAACGTCCCAGTTTAACTAGTCCACATTAAGGCCTACTCCTGGCTTAATCTAGGCCCTGTCTGTGAAACCGGCCCTAAATGTCTAATATATCTAGAATATATGGAACTTTCACTTTTTTAATTAAATTAGATTAAAAAAAAAAGCTTTTCCATGATATTCTAATAATATGAGTTTCACAAGCCAAACAAGACAATAATCTAAATGTGTCTTATGAAGACGTGTCAGGTAAAGGCTTTCTTCTGTCTCTATAGACTCTGACCTTCTTAAGAGACCAGCTAACTAACACAGTGGTCCACATGATCTACTGACACTGATCACATTTTCCAAGAGAATTGATTGATCAGCAGGCAGCACTCTATGTGTATTGAATTGTTATCTCAAACATTAACCTCCTCTGTGAAGTAAGCGATTTATTTATGTTAATATAAGTGTTAAATTGCTCTTCATTCATACAATGATCACTTATACTGTATAGTGTGCGCGTTGTAAAAACTCGATCTCTCAGTCACTCGCTCTGCATGTAATTGGCAAATAAACTTTTCGGGGATCACACTACTAATAACCAATCAGAAGAGAGAACCAGAGCCGGCCCAAGCCTTCAGGGGGCCCTAAGCGAAATATGATTAGGGGGCCCCTCTCCAATGTTAGCGCTGCTGAAACTATAGATCTTTGTTAAATATCATTCACACACCCAGTGTTTTCCGCTAGTGCCTCCACTGTGCGGCTGTGCGAAAATATTAGACAGCCGAGATTCAGACCCTCCTAGGGAGGTCTGGGGGTATGCCCCCCCGGGAGATTTTTTTTTACCTTTTTAAAGTGAAATGCATGAATCTGGTGCACTTTGAGAGGAAAATTAAGAGGCTAAATCTGAGAAATTTTGTGTGAACAAATAATTTGGAGACACTGGGTCAGATGAATTAGAAGCTATTGAAGAAGGGGCTTCCGGTTTGGACCTAAAATGGAGTAGTCGCAAGTCCAACGCGCTCCGTATTTTATATTGATATACATTGATTAGCCACAACATTTTATTATTCCGGCTGCACAACGAAGCAATTTTTCATATTGGAAAACTAACCGTAAGCACAATGGCGACTAAAAGTCAGAAAAAAGCATCCAAAGCCGCAGTTCAAAATTTAGCTAGCCCTGCACTCAGACAAACGCTCATGGCCGGTGCTAATGCTAACGCTGCCGCGGCTGCCACACGACCATCAACCCCACCGAGCACTCCAGCAGAGCAGCCAACGGAGAGCGCTCTTCTAAAGCTGATAAAAGCCGAGATGGGCATTTCTCGTCAACAACTGGGTGATATAATCAAGAAGGAGATGGCTAGTCTCCACGCTGAAATTAAAGAAGACATAGAAGCCCTTCGGCAGGACACCAAAGCTGATATCGCCTCTCTAAAAACGGAATTCCGAGCCGAGATGTCTTCTCTGCGCTCAGCGCAGACCGAGACGGCCACCACTATACGGGATATCGAGGGCGCGCTCAACCGACATGATTCTAGCATTGCCGGGCTGGATAAAACCATATTGGATCTCAAACAAGAGGTGGTGAAACTGAAAGACCGGAATGATGACTTGGAGAACAGAAGCCGCCGTCAAAATCTGAGGATCATTGGAATACCCGAGGGTGTTGAAAATGGAAAGCCCACCGCATTCATGGCTTCGTTTTTCGCCGGCGTTCTGGGCGACGAGATAACTGATCCTTTGGTGCTGGACCGCGCTCATAGATCCCTGGCTCCTAAACCCAAATCCGGCGACCGTCCCAGACCCATGATAGTGCGGCTGCACTACTACGCGGACAAGGAAAAGATTCTCCAAGTATCCAGGAATAAGGGTGAGCTCAAATTCAGAGGGGCAAGGGTGCATATATTCCCAGACATGAGCGCCGAGCTTAGCCGCCGCAGAGCGGCGTTTACCCCAGTCAAAGCCAAACTCAGAGAGGCGGGCATCACATACGGTCTCTACCATCCAGCGGAGCTGCGTCTTGTCCATGACGGAGTTTCACATTCCTTTAAAGCACCCGCGGATGTGGAAACATTCCTTGCCAAACGCACTCGTGCCTCTTTGGAGACGTAAACAAACAAAGATAGACGCTGCGGTTCCCTGTGCTGTATGCTGATTCCTCACGCTAGACTATAACCTACGTAAGGTTCATACTTTTAGTTTTTTCCTCCCGGTTTCATTATTTTCTTATGGAGATGGAAGGAAGAAAGGAGATTTTATTATGGACCGTGAATGGAGAGACTATTATTTGTTATCACCAGTAGAGGGCAGTCGGCATCTACCTACCAGTTTGGCTGGCGCACATCTTCACCAGGTATCAGCATGTTATGTTTTCCTTCTTCAATTTGAACATGTTGCCGATAAAGAACATACCCACGGTTCAGAAGGGCCAGAAAAATGTACAGGTATATTCGATCACTTATCTTGCTAATTTTATTTTTATTTTTTCCCTGCTATGGCCACTTTTCTTTTCTTTTTTTTATTGCATTTGAACGTTGTCAGTGGTGGGTATTATGTTATTTTATTTTATAAGTTGTGACTACAAAAACGTATGTAAAAGGAGCAGCGTTTCTATGGTTGTTAACTGCTTATGGCAGCAAAATGGAAAGTTACCAAGTGTATCCAGGGTTTTTTACCTCTCGTTTGGGGAGGGGTAAGTTGTTCTTTGGGTTGGGAGGGTGTGGGTGGGGGGAACTTTGTGTTTTATGTTTATACACTTCTTTACTCTTTTAGCTTGAATGTGTGTGTGGCAATGTCATTTTCAAAATGCTGTAACATCCTTCAATACCCTACTAACCCCTGATGAGCATGGTTGATTGTTTGCAGCAAAGGAATAATGGCTGACAATATTACAGTAAATTGTATTAGTTGGAACACCAAGGGCCTAAATCATATTATTAAGCGTAACAGGGTACTGTCCCATTTAAGAAGTCTGGATGTTAATATTGCTTTTCTCCAAGAAACTCATCTCAGGACCTCTGACCATAACAGACTGCGTAAAGGATGGGTGGGGCAATTATATCATTCAATCTTTGAGGGGAAATCTAGGGGTGCTGCTATTCTTATTAACAAGAATACTCCTTTCATCATGCAAAAGGTTACTGCAGACCATCTGGGAAGATATGTCGTGGTCACAGGTACCCTGTATAATGTGCCTTTAATCTTAGCCAATGTTTATGCCCCAAACTGGGATGATGTGCAGTTTATGAAAAAATTCTTGTCCTCATTACCTTGTTTAAATACACACAGGCTTATTTTAGGGGGTGATTTCAACTGCGTATTAGACCCAATACTGGATCGCTCCTCTAACACCAACTACAATATATCAAAATCAGCCAGGACGATTAATGCTTTTCTACAAATGTATAATATGTCTGAACCCTGGCGCTCCTTGTATCCCAATTCTAAACATTATTAATTTTTTTCCCCAGTACATAACTCCTACTCCCGCATTGATTACTTTTTAATTGATAACCAGCTAATGCCCTCGGTTAAGGACTGCAGATATGAGGGCATTGTCATCTCTGACCATGGGCCCGTGGTTTTACAAATATCTTTTCCAAAGAAGTCTGCTCGGCGTCCTTGGCGTTTTAGTAATATTTTGCTTGGGGATGAATCATTTGTTAAGTGTATTAATACGCAAATCGATATTTTCTTGTCCATAAATGATACGTCAGATGTTAGTAAATCCACCCTCTGGGAATCCCTAAAGGCTGTTTTAAGAGGGGAGATTATCTCTTATGCCTCCTGGGAAGCCAGGTCGAGAAAACTACGTCTTAAAGACCTTTCCGACCAAATTAAACAATTGGATTATAAGAACTCAATTGCTCCCACGCGTGATTTTTTAAAGGACAGATTGACTCTGCAGACAGAATTTGACCTAATAACTACCCGCCATACAGAACAGCTCCTCCTCCAGTCTCGATCGAGGTTATATGAACATTCTGATAAGGCTGGCAAGTTCCTGGCTCAACAGGTTAGACAGTCTATGACCTCTACTCTCATTACAAACATCCGAAAACATGATGGTCAGATTTCTAATGATGAGCAGGAAATTAATGATGAATTTAAGAGGTTTTATTCATCTCTTTATACTTCTGAGGTGATATATGACCCTTCTAAACTTGAACTTTTTTTTCAGAACTTAAATCCACCTCAAGTTAATGTATTATTAATGGAGCAATTGGAAAAACCTTTGTCTAAGGAGGAAATTAGAGCAGCCCTTTACAGTATGCAGAATGCAAAAGCTCCAGGCCCTGACGGATTTACGTTAGAATTTTTGAAAAAATTTGGAGATAAGTTATTGCCAATCTTGTTGTCAGTTTTTGAGGAGTCCTTTGTCGAAGGCCACCTTCCACCAACCCTTTGCCAGGCCTCTATTTCTGTTTTACTGAAAAAGAATAAGGATCCCCTGAATTGTGGGTCATTTCGTCCTATCTCGCTCCTGAATGTGGATTATAAATTGTTGGCTAAGGCCTTGGCTCACCGTCTAGAGATCATCCTCCCTTCGATTATTTCACCTGACCAAACTGGTTTTATTAAAAAACGCCTCTCTTTTTTTAATATTCGTAGACTTTTAAACATCATACATTCCACAGATGATCAACAGTTGCCCGAGGCAGTTATCTCTTTAGACGCTGAAAAGGCGTTCGATAGAGTGGAATGGGGTTACTTATTTTGGTGTCTAGACAAATTTGGTTTTGGTCCGAAAATCATTTCTTGGGTAAAATTGCTATATAACTCTCCAACTTCATCAGTGCGCACTAATAACACCAACTCCCAATTATTTCCATTACAACGCGGGACAAGGCAAGGATGCCCGATTTCCCCACTTTTATTTGCTATAGCTATTGAGCCCCTTGCAATGGCAATACGCTCCTCTCCTGAGATTTGTGGTATTGTAAGAGGGGGTAAGGAACATAAAACTTCATTATATGCTGATGATCTGTTACTATATATAACTGATCCACAGAACACCTTACCCCATATTATGAAGTTATTAGGCCACTTCAGCAGCATCTCTGGGCATAAGATTAATGTTTCAAAAAGTGAGCTTTTTCCTGTCAACTCTGCCGCTAAGTCCATCTCCTTTAATTCCTGTCCTTTTAAGGTGACATCTGACAACTTCACCTACCTAGGGGTGGTTGTTACGCGTGGCTTTTCTGACCTTTTTAAGCTTAATTTTGTTCCCCTTCTTGAGAGCTCTAAAATTGCCTTCAATAAATGGTCCATGCTTCCTCTCTCTTTAGCAGGAAGAATTAATCTAATTAAAATGAACACATTGCCCAAATTCCTCTACCTTTTCCAAACTATACCAATCTTTATCAACAAATCTTTCTTTTCACACCTAAATAAGATTATATCTGACTTTATTTGGAATAAGAAGCCACCCCGTATCCGTAGGGAATTTTTGCAGAGACCAAGATCAATGGGTGGTATGGCATTACCACATTTCCAATTATACTATTGGGCAAGCAACCTCAGAGCTATGGCATATTGGCTTAAAAACTACATCGACAATGAGACTCCTGCCTGGGTTCAGATAGAGACCACTGCCTGTTTGCCATCGTCCCTCCCTGCTTTATTGTATTCTGCAATGCCTTTCACTCCAAGCTATGTTTCAAGTGCCCCCTTAGTACATCAGTCTTTACGTATATGGGCTCAAGCGAGGACACTTTGGTTGGCAGGCTGGCTCACTCTGGGCCCCGATTGCGTCTAATCATCGATTTGCCCCTTCATTCCATAATGACTATTTCTCTGCCTGGCAAAAGAAGGGTATCATTTCATTTAAAGATATGTACATAACAGGTGTTTTTGCTTCATTCGAACAGCTCAAAACTAAATTCAATCTACGGAATGTACATTTCTTTAGTTATTTACAGGTTAGGGACTGGGCACGTAACAATACAGGAACATTCCCTACAATCCCCCAGCCTCAACCTATGGATAGTCTCTTCCCAGCAGACCCAGAGCTCAGGGGCACAATATCTGTTATATATACAAAACTTTCTTCTGTGCAATCAGCGTCTCTGGATGCATTGAGAGCGGCGTGGCAGGCTGATCTGAATGTACAATTTACAGATGTTGAGTGGTCGAATGTTTTTTTAAGAATACATTCTTCATCTATATGTGCTAGACATGGCTTGATCCAGTTTAAAGTGGCACACAGACTCCATCTCTCTAAAGCCAGAATCTCAAAAATGTATCCATCAAGTGATAGTTCATGCAACAGATGTAAAAATTCACCTGCAACACCAGCTCATATGTTCTGGCTTTGCCCGAAACTCGCTAGTTACTGGTCCTCTATTTTTGACGCTCTATCCAAGATACTTAAGAGACCAATAGCTCCGAACCCACTTACAGCCGTTTTTGGCATTCAATGTGAGGGTGATCATCTGCTTAGAGCACAATCAAACTGTATTGCCTTTGTCACTCTTATAGCCAGAAGATTAATTTTACTTAATTGGAAGCAGGCTACTCCACCCTCCTTTAAACACTGGATTAGGGACACACTACAATTTCTGAAGCTTGAAAAGTTAAGATTTGCTTTAAAGGGTTCAAAGGACAATTTTAGCAATGTTTGGCAGCCTTTCATTACATATCTGCTTGACCAGCTCTAAGGATGTACACATTTATTTTTTAATTTTATATGTATTTTGCTATGGATCCCAATAACTCCAAACTGTGCACACACACTTTTTTTTTTTTTTTTTGTTGTCATTGTTTGTTTTATTGTTATTATAATAATCATTGATTATTGATTTATTTTTGTCTGTTTGTCTTTGGGGATAAAAAAAAAAAAAAATTGTTACATTTGTAAAATGATGTTTTGCTATATTGTGAAAAATCAATAAACAAAGTGGTAAAAAAAAAGAAGCTATTGAAGAAGGACACATGGATTTTCCATAAACATATTAATATAAAATTAAATATTATGGAGGGTCCTCTGGATTGGGCTTGGAGCTCTTTTTATTTTTTTACGGGACATATTTTCATATTTTTCATATTTTTTTAAATAAACTCAATACACACTGTGCATGGATGTGAACATGACATGATCAGATAATTTCGGATTTCCTCCCAGATGAACGGATTACATTTTTAGGCTATTACAGTTTTTCTCAGTTGCTTTGGTGCTTTTCTCAGATCAGAATGAAAATTCTCATAACTATTAGTTCAACCTCCGCAACATTTAGTCATTTGAGCACATCATAGTAGCAATTTCTCCTTCCTCTGAACAAATTGCAAATGCTTTTGGACATGTATCAGTTGCTTTCATACAATTCTCTGCTGTTTTATAACATTGTCATTTGCTTATGTCATGTCAGTCAAAATGAACTATACTTATTGATGCTGAATAGTCATTCCCAATAAAACTAATAGTCTTCATTTCATTGCTTGAGTCATTACATACAAAATTGTTGAACTAGTTATCAAATTCTGCCAAGCAAATGTTATACCTTTTCTTTATCATAGATACTTTCCTCGCTGCATTGCAAGGGATAATATCCGTTGTGATGTAGATGAAAATATGTGGCCAGACAGACAGGAACGTCTGGATGTGCCAGAATGATTTACCTATGTTCAGTTACAATATGTTCTGTTATATTGTTCACATTTGTTCACAGCTCTACCAAAAGGGTGTTTTTTTATGTTTGTTCTAATAGTGACTGAAGTGTATTTTTCTTTTGCACAATGCTGTAGAATTGCAAAGAGCATATACAGTAAAAATGTGAAACATACGAATTCAGTGTCTTGTACTCACTTACTCCCCTAACTACAGCAATGTGTAACTTTACTGTAGTTTTCAAATGGCTGTACAAGTAGTGTATAGTGCTGTCTTGAGCATTTTCATGTAGTGTCACCGAGTTCTGACCTTTTTTTTGCATTGGAAAACACTGAGAGAATAAACTGTCATAATGAAAACATGACAAAGCCATTTGACTATCTTGTTCATAAACGTGGTGTTAAGACTTCTCATTTTGATGACACTGGCAGTTTCATTGACATGAATTCTTGCTTTTGAGGAATAGACTATCCATTTTGAGCAAGTGACGTACTTTTGCAGGTTATCCACTAGGTTTTGCAGTTTGCACTAATTGTTTTGAGAAATGCACTAACTGCTGTGCAAATGTTAATAGTGATGTGAGAAAAGCACCAAAGCGACTGAGAAAAACTGTAATTATCTAGACTAAAACATTTTATTCCTTTTTTTGTATGATAACTCACATTTGCATAATATGATGTTAATATCAAACACACAAACTGAAAAAAAAAATTAAAAATCGGAGGGGGCCCCCCAGGCAGTCGGGGGCCCTAAGCGGCCGCTTAGTTCGCTTATGCCTCGGGCTGGAGAGAACGCTAGAAACCGGCACCCGTCTCACTGCCGATGCACGTGCAGACGGGTGCACGTGCACTGCCTCTTCACCCTCCTGCCCTCAGGAAGACGTTACAGGACACTGCCTGCCCGCACCACAAGACTGCAAAAAAGTTTCTACCACAGAGCTGTGACATTAGTAAACTCCACTCCCACTCTACTGCCACACTGACACTCTCCATCTCATCTCATACACACACGATTGCACTATTGCACTTGGACTCTTTAAAAATGTTATTTATATATATATTCTATTTATAAAACATTTTATTTATATATATATATTCTATTTATATAAATATATACTGTATATACTGTGGATAATGTCGTGTCGTGTTTTGTTTTAAATATTTTTTTATATATTTTGTACTGTGCAACTGGAGGACTGCTCCAAACAGAATTTCGTTGTCCTGTACAATGACAATAAAGATTCTATTCTATTCTATTCAGAGCGACAGATGGGTGAATGTGTATGCGCCTACAATGGCGGAGCAGGTAAAAATCCTTCCCAATGTATGTTTTTTTTTAAAGATATTTTTTGGGCACTTTTATGCTTTATAGATAGTGCAGAGAGACAGAGGTGAAATGGGGGAGTGACATGCAGAGAACGGCCGCGGGCGGGAATCGAACCTGGGTCTGCTGCTGGGCCCGGCCCGGGAGGAGGCCGGGCCCAGCATATAGTGGTTTGCATTTATACTATAGTGTTTTCCATTCTGCACATGAGTGCTAGAAATGTCTAGTCATATGATATATGTGTTTGTCATTTGAAAAGAAAACACCATTTAGTGAAGAGTTAACACTGTTTTGAGGGTAAAGTGTGCTTTTGCAAGAGAAGTGAAGGATATTGCATTTTGTGTTTTAGTTTTGAGATTTGTGTTTAGGGTTTTGAAAAAGTGAGGTAGTCTATCAGGAAATGTGTTTAAGCAATTGTGAAAAACTGTAATTGAACCAACCGCCAAAAATACGGATGGAAAATGTTTAAGAAATACCCCCCTTGTATCAGTTTGCTAATAGAAGTAGAAGAATATTGCGACGGGCCATTAAAAGGGATTATTGGTGTCCAGATGTGCGACTCGTCAGCTGCGAGTTGAGTCGAGTTGAGTTGAGCTGATACCATGCAGTGGAAAAGAAAAGCGCCATTACTTGTAATAGGAAAATTAAGCAAACAGTGATACGTTAATAGTAGCATCAGGTTTTATTTCAATCATACAGCAAGGATCTCCGCAGAGAGGTCACTAATACAATCACATGTTAGTATGTTGCAAGAGTGACAAATTCTTCCTTAAAACGTCATGTATTTAAGGGAGAATTTGTTCCCCAGGGGGGAGGCGTCTAACAGTAGTCGGAGGACAGACAGGCTGAGAGGCAGACAGTTCTAATGTACATAACTTAACCATAGGAGGAGTTTGGGCATAGGACAATAGGAGAGCAGACAGAGTAATTGTGCATAAGTTAAACATAGGCGTGGCTGTCCGAGTGGTCTGTTGCATCACTCACATTTTGAGGAATCTACATTTCAGTTTACACTAAAACACATTCAATATATCATTGCACGATGGTCTATACAAGATAATAGCAAATGTTTACTATTGTATTATTAAGTATTCCAACATTTGAGTCCAGAGATATATCATATGCAAAATCTGCTACCACACTTCACTCTTTTTATCATATATGATAACATAAAAGATAGCAAACCACAGTAAGGCAAAACATACACTAGGGGAGAAAAAAAAATAAACCCCAAAACAGTCAAAAGGTAAGGCAAAAGGAATAACGGAATAATAAAACCTCGCAAGGAAAAAATATAAACCCAGGACAGGCCAAGATTAACACAAAATGAGAATTTTTGATCAATGGGAAAAAACCTCAATAGGCGTTATAGAGGAAAACATTTAACCAAATTTCTGTGTAAAAGAAACAAAACAAAAGTTTAAGGCCAAAGAAACAATGAAAGCTGAAACCAAAAAAAACGAAAAGGCAAAATAGTCCTAGAATGCCTGTAAAGTTCAAAGAGCCCCAAGGGTAGCAGACAGGCACGGACATGCAGCAAAAGCCACCACTGGAGGCAAAAATCAAGTTAATCGCCATCCGAATAAGGATAAACCTTCGCTTAAGGTCATCAAATCCCGGGCAGCCCAATCTGCCAGGGTGTAGGGAATAGGGGAGCTGTGGAGGATGTGGGGAGCTGATGGCAAATCCAGCCATCAGGGTGATGCCTGCGTAGGAGGAGGGGGGGTGGTGTTGTTGGTGGGGGGTGGGGGGGGGAGGTTGTGGAGCGGGGGGTGGGGGGGGGCAGACATTTCCATCAGGTCTGAAAGCATGGAGGGCGCACACTGTGCACCCTGGACGGAGATGAGGGTCCGGTAGACAGACGATAGAAAAGCGGTGTTTCACATCCGGATGGGGGGCGCAGGCCAGACACACCAAGATTAATGCCCAAAGCAAGGTAGGGCGTCGTCTGGCTCTCCATGGGGCGAGGTGGTTTGGCCGTCCTTTTCTTCGTCGCGGCTGGTTTTCCGCTGATGTCGTCTGGTCCGAGCCGGTGGCTGTAGTCCTGTCGTTGGTGCCTCTCTTGATCCGTCGGGCAGTAGTCGGCAGGGACATCGCTTGCAGTGACTGGCAAGGTAGGGACTCCTTCACAATGTCTGTGGAGAGCAGAAAGAGAGGACAGGGGAGTGACCGTGACAGTGACAGTTGACAGTTGACAGTGACAGTTGACAGCAGGCGTGCTTAGAAAAGTTGTTTGTGGGAAACTCAAGTATTTTGTTTAACGGCAGTCATAGCCGCTATGTCAGCCAAAAAGAAACAGTTTGTAAAGGTATCACATATGCGACCTGCAACTTCTTTGGGTAGGAGCAAATAGCATCAAAGGGTTGTCACTAATGTGTGTGTCGGATGCAGAAATCACCGTGAAGCCAACTTGGCCTTGCTCTGAGGCCGGATGCCGTGAAGCAGAGTCATCCACCAAAGCTCCAGGTCTGGATGGGACAGTGGAGGCTCTTTCAGAACAGGACAGGGGGAACACACTGCTGCATACACGGTGACGCAACTTGCAGAGGAGAGAAGGATATTGTTCAAGCCAAAATCAAAGAGACAGCGACATGAGGTATCAACATGGTTAATTGAGAAAGGCCCACTAAATCAGCTTAAATCAGCCTGAAAAGGAGCCAAAAGAAATAAACAACGTAGTCTTACCGTGGTTGTTTGTAGTCATCAAGGGAAAAACTAAATCACAGATACATACCCATAGGACCAGCAAAGCCAACCAAGTCTCCTGTGGGGAAAACATCAACAAAGGTGCAGCAAAATGTGGGATAATGTGCATTAAAACAAAACCATAAACCTCCCAAAGTTAGTTATGTTAAAATTAGTCGTGTTACCATCAAGGAAATAGTAAAAGGAAGCATAAAAGAAAACACGTTTTGGGAAACAGAAAGAAGTCCAGGGAAATATTCATATTCAATAAAAATAATCAAAAACCGACTGTCTAATCGTGACA
This sequence comes from Ammodytes marinus, assembly GCF_949987685.1. Taxonomy (NCBI): domain Eukaryota; kingdom Metazoa; phylum Chordata; class Actinopteri; order Uranoscopiformes; family Ammodytidae; genus Ammodytes; species Ammodytes marinus. Next base: position 1,651,306 of record NC_137216.1, on the reverse strand, counting down.
AAACCAGAGATCAGAACTCTGTATTTTAGACACATAAAACCACCTCAAGCTCAATAACAACAAGAACCACAACAACAAAATAACCAAACACACTAACTTTCCCTATTTCTCTCTCTCTCTTTCTCTGGGACAGAACCACAGAGCACAAAACAACACATGCCTTCACTGTGTAGAAACACAGAAAACATGCCACAGTCATCAGGCCAAAAGCAGCATGAAGGAAGTGCCTAACCTGTAGAAGGAAAAGTTAGTTCAAGCATTTTCTGAAATGTGCAAATAAAATAAAACTGCCTAGCCTTGTATGTTGTAAAGGCTTTGATGGCCGATCAAAACAGTGGGTGGGCATTCAGTAAATGTGTGGTATCGCGATTGTGATGCAAAGCGATAGTGACACAAGGGGAGAGACATTCACACCAAAAAACTGCTGTAGCAGTGGGCAGTTCAGGCCCGGCCCTGGGCATAGGCAGTATAGGCAAATGCTAGGGGCGCATCCATCCGCAGGGGGCGCCGCTACAAAAAAAAAGAAAAAAAGAAAATGGGCTACCAAAACTTTATTTTAATTTTTTTTACTAATACTGTTAATACTATAATTTAAAAATATGAGTTAAGATTAAAATATGACAACTACTGAGGATAGACAAACTATAAAAAAAAATTGAAGCGCCCCCCTCTCCTCCGATAGACTCTTCCAGATTTCTGGCGATCAGCCAGGTATCTGAACGGTAACTTCACCGGTCGGAACCGGAGGGAAGAGCGCACACCATGTCAAAATGACAAAAGCGCTCTCGTGCCAAGGGAAGACTGAGAAGGAAAAGAAGAGGAGGAAAAATGTGACAAAGACAGAGGTAGGCCTACAGTGACGTTAATGTGATGAATGAATAGTGTGCTCAGGGCCGGATCAAGGCATAGGCATTCTAGGCACGTGCCTAGGGCCCATTTCCACTAGGGGGCCCAGAGAGAAAGATTATTATTATTATTTTTTTTTTTGTGAGTGTGTTTGATATTAACATCATATTATGCAAATGTAAGTTATCATACAAAAAAAAGAATAAAATGTTTTGGTCTGGATAGTTAATAGCCTAATAATTGAATCATTTCATCCGAGGTTAACTTATCATTCGGTATTGAGTTTATTTAAAAAAAATTGGAAATAGGGCTGCCCTCAGTTGCCCATGCACTGTGTATACTGTAGTCTATAGCCTATTTCAGCCTCATTTGTGGGTAAAACGATAGCTTTGTTCCTCTCACTGCATTTAAATGCATTCATTATATTACAGAGAAATATGTCCCATAATAGAAAAAAAAGCACCAAGCCCAACCCAGAGGACAATGAATTATATTTTTTCTATATTAATATTTTTATGGAAAATCCATGTCTTTCTTCAATAGCTTTTAATTCTACTTCATTCGAGCCAGTATCTCCAAATTATTTGTTCACACAAAATTCCTCAGATTTAGCCTCTTAAAACAAAATCTCCCGGGGGGGGGGGGGGGGGGGCACACCCCCGGACCCTCCTAGGAGAGTCAGGATCTCGGCTGGCTACTATTTTCACTAAGCTGGACATTGGAGGCACAAGCGATGAACTCGGTGTGAGAATGACATTCAACAATAGTCAATCATTTGGCCACGATAACATTGGAGAGGGGGGCAGAAATGCTCCTGCAGTGAGCTCAGAGACAGACGTGAACTTGCATACTCGGTTACGTTTCTCTTCACTCCCGTTTAACAAATGAATGAGCATAATACTCTTGTGGCAGTTCAAATGTATGTAGTTTTTTCACCAAATCGTGAAGTATCCGTTTGGAGGGGGCCCGAAAAAATGCGGTATGCCTAGTGTAATCTTTCCTCTTAATCCGGGCCTGAGTGTGCTGCATTGTTTTAGCCGTTGTAGGAGCAGTGTGTTAACTTGCTAGCTTACTTTTGGAAGATGGGTAACGTTACTCCCAGCTTAAATTCATCAGAGGCATTTAGAAAGATTTTTCATGTAGCCTACATCCCCTGTCATAATTTGCCAAAGTTTGCCCTGCTTGTAATGGTTATTAGAAAGCTATTCCTTTTCCACTATAATTAATGGTTGTCAACCATGGGTTTATTGTGTTAGTTTACATCAGTGTTAAAAGTGCACAGTATAATAACTGTTAATATTGCCTACTTGAGGCAAGTCAAGTTTATTTGTGAGGCACTTTTCAACACAAGGTAAATCAAAGTGCTATACATAAAGCCATGAGATATCATCAGAAGGCTTGATTCTGATTTAATAAAAAGCAGGAGCAAACTTTCCCGTTTGATTGTACCTTACCTATAGCTTTCCATTAGTTACTGCTTCTCTTCACTCTGGTTGGATGCTAAACTGCATTTCATTTTAATGACAAGAGTTTAATCTTATCTGATTTCCATTTTAAAGCTTTTCACCATGTATTAATATAAATAATGTAACAACATGTATACTTCTCTTTTCTCTTCAGGTTTTCATTTGAAATACTTTGAGCCACCTGTCCTGCAGACATCTTCTCCACCTCAGCACAGCCCAGTGATGCAGCATGAGGAAAAAAGGCTTCAGCAATAGACCAAAAGGCAAGAGTAGTCAGGCTGTAGCAAGGTGAGGTGAGCTTGTTGAGATATGAAGATGAGGTCTTAACATCTAAATGTAGACAGCTCTCTGTTGGAATCAAGTTAAATAGCAGTACAAACCAGAGGTCTCTGTCATTTAATTTTGTAATATAGCTTTTGTGTGGAATTATATTCAATGCAAAGTTATGATGTATTTAAACTATACTTGTAATATATTATAATTTTAAATGTTAACGTCTGCATTTTTTTGTGCAAATCGTAATATTGTATTCATGTTTTAATGTTATGTCACTTGTTTTGTAATATGTTTTTTATGGACCTGACTGCAATGCAATGGGGGCGCCAGCTAAAATCTTGCCTAGGGCGCCAAATTGGTCAGGGCCGGCCCTGGGGCAGTTACTAAGAAATGTAGGAAGATGGCTGAGCTTTGAGATGTAAAATCGGCAAGGGCAAACAAAGCAAAGTGTTCACCTAGGGCCGACAAGGGGAACAGGCAAGCTCAACAGGGGGTCATGTAAATGGCAGATACAACAAGTAGATGTTTCCATGTATGGTAATGCTGTCACTTCCCTGTTCGCGTCTGCCTCGCGTCTGCCTCGCGCCCTTATACAGTCAAGTGCGAAAGTTTGTGAACCCCTTGAACATTTTGGAATTTTATTTATTGTAACCATCATTAATTCATTTTTATCAATACCAGTATTTTTTATATGAAATAACAGATGTTTGTTTATCAATTCAACATTTTTCTTTTCCAGAAATCAATTGTTAAAACAGATAAAACAAATTATTTGACGAATGTTGTATGTGCAAAAGTTTGTGAACCCTGAGCTGCATTGCTTAAATGGAGCAGGTAAACACAATCAGATGGGCCAAATTGAGTCATGAAATGGACCAATGTAGTGAGAGATCTTTAGGGAAGAAATTGGGCGGCACTAGATACAACAGAGATAAAACCAGGTCAGTTTAGGCTCACCAAAGTGAACCCATACAGGTCAGACATGCTAAAAGGGGAAACAATCTCAGAGGATCTCAGGAATAGAGTTGTGATGCTGCACATTTGTCTGGGGACAGCTATAAATTATTTTAAAAAAAGTTTGAGCTCCATCGGTCCACCGTGAGGCAAATCATCTACAAATGAAGAGCTTTAAGAGTGACTGAACATCTGCCTAGAAGTGGACTTCCTTCAAAAATATCCACAAGCGCCACAAGATAAGTGATTTTTCAGTTAAAAGCCAACCCAAACATTACATCTGGTGATTTGCAGACCTCTCTTGCAGCATCTGGGACAGATGTGCATGGTTCCACAATAAGAAGAAAACTCAGTCAACATGGCTTTCATGGGATGGTTGCTGAAGAAGCCTCTGCTCTCAAAAAAGAACAAAACTGCTTGTCACAACTTTGCCAGAGAGCACCTGGAGATACCTGAAGTCTTATTCTGTGGACAGATTAGTCAAAAATTGAACTGTTTGGTCATAACCAAAACCGCCATGTTTGGGCAAAAACGCAATTCTGCCTACCACCTAGAGAACCTTCTCCCAAGTGAATAATGGTGGTTTCAAATTGTCTGCAAATCTCCAGGTGTAATGTTTGGGTTGGCTTTTACCTGAAAAATCACTTTTCTTGTGGCGCTTGAGGATATTTTTGAAGGAAGTCCACTTCTAGGCAGATGTTAAGTCACTCTTAAAGCTCTCCATTTGTAGATGATTTGCCTCACGGTGGACCGATTGAGCTCAAATTTTTTTTTATGAATTTATAACTGTCCCCAGACAAATGTGTAACATCAAAACTCTATTCCTGAGATCCTCTGAGATTTGTTTCCCTTTTAGCATGTCTGACCTGTATGGGTTCACTTTGGTGAGCCTAAACTGACCTGGTTTTATCTCTGTTTTATCTAGTGCTGCCCAATTTCTTTCCTAAAGATCTCTCATTACATTGGTCTATTTCATCAACCAATTTGGCCAACCTGATTGTGTTTACCTTGCTCGATTTAAGCAATGCAGCTCAGGGTTCACAAACTTTTGCACATACAACATTCGTCAAATAATTTGTTTTATCTGTTTTAACAATTGATTTCTGGAAAATAAAAATGTTGAATTGATAAACAAACATCTGTTATTTCATATAAAAAATACTGGTATTGATAAAAATGAATTAATAATGGTTAAAATAAATAAAATTCCAAAAGGCTCAAGGGGTTCACAAACTTTCGCACTTGACTGTAGGTCCATGCTCGCGCTTCCCGCCACTGAAAGTGTTCCGGAAGGAAGGTAACCAATCACAACGGAGTGGGGTTTGCAGGAGGGGGGAGGGTAGCGGAGATGGCCGATGCACAGGCGGAGGGAGCGGAGATTGCCGAAGCACACACACTCAAGTGTTGACAGGACGTGCTGGATCGCCAAAATAAGAGAAAGAGCTTCCCGAAAATCTACATAGTTTTTTGTGATGTGATTCGTGTCAGGTTGCTCTATAGCAGTGTAAAACAAGAAATTAAGACCAGAAAAGTAGTATAATAGGTCCTCTTTAACCAGCGTGTGGCTGCATAACCTCAATTAACAAAACAAAGGTGGCCTTTCCTCTTTTTAAGATGTAAAATGGCAAGGCACTCTGGTCCTAGAATATGTGAAGCTAAAAGCAAAGGAGCAAACAAAGATAACTAATCAGCCTCTCTAGGGGTGACTGTGCATGTAAATCTGTGGTAACAAGAGCAGCAAATGAGTGAGTCTGACTTGAACCAGGAGATGTAGTGGTCTAAAACAAATTAATGAGTCCCTTTATCCAAAAAGGTGGCAGTTGAAAATAAGATTTAAGTCAAGGCATAAAAAGATGTACCCGATCTAAAAGGACAACTATGGAATATGGGTCAAAGCAGGTTCACAGGCTAGTACCTCTAAGACTGCAAAAGTTTGAGTAGCCATTTGCAATCGAGGCTCCTTGTTTGCACAGGAAGTGTGATCAAAGGAATTGGTTAACAGAGTCAGCTTAGGCAGTGTCTTTTGCTTGCCGAAGGAAGACTGAAAAACAAGCAAAAACTAAATTATTTAAGATTGGGACAAAAACAAAAGCATTAAATCAGGCAAGTTTAGCAAAAGTTTCCATTGTCAGAGAAACTTTGGTGTAAATCAGGCAGACAAGCAGTCAAGCTCAGCAATTTACGTGTGAAACAAACACTAGACACAAATAAAATCTTGGCCAGGAGTGACAATTAGTCAAAAATAAAAAGCAAATGATGAGAAGGTTGTACTTTTCATCCTCTCAGGGAGTTACCAAAACCATTAGGTGTGAGTAACAATCAGATAGGAAGACTCTAGAGGGCAATAAATGAAGATAGGGACCATAGTACAGTTAAACTAATAAAAATAAAGTATAGCTTTCACAAATTCCCAAGTTGTCCTCTGCAGGACAACTCCAAACTTAAAAGGAAAGGTAGAAAAGGAGAAGAGCAAAGCAAAACTGGCACAGAAAATAGGTAAAGGAGGAAACATGAAATCCTACATTTCTCAAATGTGTAAACAAAAACATTACTAAGATGGGCAGCAGTTGTTGAAAGGCATATCCATAAGCTAGTCCATTTAAGACCAAAAAGGTGCCTTGTAAATCTGGTTGATTTGTATGTAGTAAATGAGGCTTAGCAATAGCAATAATGGGTGTGTGCCGTGAACAACCAATATGCAAGTGGGCACGACAACTCCAAACTCAAAAGGAATCAAAGACAGACAGGCTGCTGAATCTAGACAAGGGGATAGCAAAGCCATCTGAACTGGGAATTAAATGGTAGCTAAAAGACAGACGATGCCTTAACCTCTAAGGTTAAAGCCAGCATGCAAAAGCAAAAGTGTATTGGCTACAGAATGCGATGAGGTTAACAGGAAATTCACAGTGAAACTGAAATGTGAGCAAAACGTCTGTAGTGTGCCCGTGACCATGCATTTGTGTTTTATTTTAGCTAAGCTCTGGTGTAAATAGGAGGAAACCACTAAACTTCCTGACTGAACAGACACGCTGCCAGTGTCCCCAAAAACATGCAATAAACGTTGAATGGACAAAACGGCCACAAAGCCATGGAGTAAGGGGAAAGATATCGCATTTAAAACAGAGAGAGTCCAATAATGCGAACAGCACCTAGTTCGAGGGTCAACATGGAGAGGGTGGCGCAACGCAGAGTTGTCTCTCGCGTCTGCGTCTTTCTAGAAGAAAGAGCACTGAAAAACAGAAATGCTCTGGGGTGACAGGAACCGTTTGGCACTGGAGCTCTGGAGGGAAAGTAGCTGAAACACTAGCCCAGTCATTACCCAATATAGCGATCAATATAAGTCGTAACTCAGCGGTAGTTGGTCTGAACTCGGCACAGAAAACCAGTAACGCTTCCGAAAAACGTGTCTCTCCAACATCTTTAAGTGCTGGGAGATAACACATAGGGGACGTAGGGCGGAGGCCCGCATGTGGTTTGTGCCGTGGTCATGCCGGCTGCGGCAGCGTGTGTTGTCTCCGGAGCACTTTGTTGTCTGGGGCTCCGGGCGACCTGTAAGCATAAGCCCTGAGACACAAATGGCGTTACTATGTCCCCTGCTGGCTGGCACCAATTGCTCCGTCTTGTCGCGTCGTCAAACCATTGGTAAAATGCCAGCCAGTCGGCGCTAAAACAATTCTTACTTTTCATGTGCGCCGTACGGGTTTCCTCTGCCTGCAATTGTGTTTTAAGGTTGATTAGCTGAGTGACGCTGAAGCTACCGCCCACAGGGAAGCCGAAACGAACCCATACATGTATTTGAGTCACAGATGAAAGCCCATAGTGTGCTTTCATATGCAATATAATTGGCGTATCTGGGATGGGAATATTCTCCCTCGCTTTTCTGCTAGAAGCCTTTCCCATGTTAAAGAAGGCCAAAGAAAAGCACACACAAAACTACCAACTTACCTTTCCACACGGGTCGGCACGTTTTGTCTAGTTAACACAAAGCAAAACAGAATAAAAAAAGAAACAGTTGCAACCAAACAATACAATAAAACAAAGACAAAACAAATAAACACTAATGAAATTTCAAAGTCCTTGCTGTATGATTAAAATGAAAAAATCCCGCTAAAACAGCATCTTGGTCTGTCAAAGATAAATAATTCTTAAGATTCTCCCTCGGCGATATCAATATGACTGAAAGCCTTCCTTGGCCGAATTCTTGTCCCAAAATCCGTCGATTTAGACCCTAACAAGAAAACATTATACGACAGCCTACCTTATCGATGGGCTCTGTTTGTCCGTCAAACTTTAAGACTGTTTCGTCAACCCAGCCGCGTGCCACTTAACAATCGAAAGGAATCTCAAATGTGTTAAACCCGTCCCCCACACAACATACAGAATCAAAACAAACTAGTCAATGTTAACTCTGGATAAACACAACGGAGTGCTTCACCCTGGCATGCTGTATGTGACTTTTCCCACAGAGAAAACTTCAGAATTCAAATCTTTTAACCCAATCGTTTTTTGCTTTTTAAATAAAATCAACCCCTCACTTACTGGTACTTTTAGGAGGAGACGGCAGAGTTTTCACGGGACGAGCAACAGAATCTGTCTCTTCAGTCCCCAGTGTTAAAAGGGAAGTTTTCTTTTGCGAGATGAATTCAAAGAAATCAGGTGATCAACCAAGAAGCTGCTGTCGCCCCGTGTTGCTCCGGTCGTCTCTCCTGGCTAGCTCGCCAACTGTAATAGGAAAATTAAGCAAACAGTGATACGTTAATAGTAGCATCAGGTTTTATTTCAATCATACAGCAAGGATCTCCGCGGAGAGGTCACTAATACAATCACATGTTAGTATGTTGCAAGAGTGACAAATTCTTCCTTAAAACGTCATGTATTTAAGGGAGAATTTGTTCCCCAGGGGGGGAGGCGTCTAACAGTAGTCGGAGGACAGACAGGCTGAGAGGCAGACAGTTCTAATGTACATAACTTAACCATAGGAGGAGTTTGGGCATAGGACAATAGGAGAGCAGACAGAGTAATTGTGCATAAGTTAAACATAGGCGTGGCTGTCCGAGTGGTCTGTTTCATCACTCACATTTTGAGGAATCTACATTTCAGTTTACACTAAAACACATTCAATATATCATTGCACTATGGTCTATACAAGATAATAGCAAATGTTTACTATTGCATTATTAAGTATTCCAAGATTTGAGTCCAGAGATATATCATATGCAAAATCTGCTACCACAGACTACTGTCCTCAACTGTTGAGGACAGTAGTTGGATACTGTCTGTGCCTTGTATGGACAGTATCTTAATTCCAGTATCTCTGGAAGATAGTATAAAAGAATAGTGTTTGTATGTCACATCATTTGGGGTGTTCTGTTCATCTGTCCACACCTGTCAATAAACAAGCCTCCAGTGAGAATCAACTTGTCGCTTCATTATCTCCACATTGGAAGAATCTCCCTTTCAGATCCTTTAAACCAGTGCTTCTCAATTATTTTCTGTCATGCCCCCCCCTAGGGGACAGAAATGTTTTTTTAAACAAGACTGCTCAGTCTGTGTGAATCTCAGGACAGAGAAACAAGAGCAAATGATTCACTGAGGTTTGCATTTCATTCAAAATATTTTTAAACTGTAAACATAGTTAAGGTGGTGTTTTTTTATTATTATGGGCCAATAGGCCTTCTGTCATGCGATAACCAATAATTAATTAACGTTATTATTAGTCTACTTGCTTGATTTCTTTTTAAATAACCTACAGAGACACTTGGACATTTATTCACTGTAAATCGCGGCCTTTCGTGCGGATATGACCATACACAAGCACACATAGCGCTTGCTAGCACTTAACCCTTAGGTGCTCTTGGGGACGTTTTTGTCCTTTCGCACTTTTTTTACGCTCTTTTTTGTGTATAACTTTGGCTGTGCTTATGTTAACTGAAATATTTTTGGCCAGGGATTTTTTTTTTCAAATATTTTGTGAATTTCTACTCAGCAACTTTGTACCATCTATTATAAAGGCTGTACACTTTTTTGTTACACTCAGCTCCCTAAGGATGTTTTTGTCCCCTATTGACTCCCATTCAAAATGGCCTTTTTTTACCAATTTGATCCTGCTGTCATTACAGCATAAAATATTTTTTTCAATGATTTTATGCTTTCATCCTCAACATAAAGCATCAAATTTTATCATTTTCAACACCTTCACAATTTTGAACCATTTCCCTATATTTGGCATAGGGTTGAATTACAAGCAATTTTCCAGGTTGTCGGTCCTGCCCCCCACAGTGCAATAGAAAAAAAAAATTCAACCTAAATGGTGTGAGTGTGTTGGTAGGGATGCTAGTGTGTGGTGCATGTGTGTATTGAGAAAATATAGTGTGTGTGTTTGTGTACACACAGCCAAACTTTACAAACTCAAACGTGTATGGAAAAAATGGCCCAATTTAAACTTTATTTTCTCAAACCATAGCCATGATAACAAACACATGTAAATTTGATGATATTAGGCAATAATCCAACACTTAAGACACCAACATTGCTTTTTTTAGCCCTATCTAGCTCAATCATTTATTTCCTCCTGGTTTTTTTGAGGATCAAATATGCTCCCTAAAACCATTTTTGTACTTTTTTGTAATTTTTTAGAGTTGCAGGCCTAAACATAATAAATATGAGAAATTAATGGAAAGTGTGGATCCATATGGATACCGTAGGGTTGTGTCTGTGTGTGTGTTGTGAAATTACTGTGTGTGTATGTGTGTGTGTGTCTTTGTGCGCATGCATATGTGTGCAGCTGTAAGGTGCAATTTGTGGGTTTTCAGGTGGCTGCACAGGTTCACTTTGTTACTTTGTTGACATCATCAAAGAAACTGGAATGAAAAGGTTAAAAGCAACTAACAATGAATTAATAGTTGATATGTATGTAAAGAGGTCAAGTGGGTTGAAAGGTTTTCAAAAAAAAAGTAGAAAAAAATATTACTGTATAATGTTTTTAGGGCAGTTTATAGGGAGAGGATGAGTGTGAGTATTTATTTGCATCTGTGACTGCACAAATACTAAACATGTATCAAAAGCAGTTTTATTGCAAATCATTAACATATCCTAGAGTCGGATTATCCCACTCAAAAAAATCCACTTTGCATCTATTATATGAGAAATGTTTCAATTATTGTGTTTTTTTTAATAAAAATGGCTCACGTCATCACATAAGCTTGCATGTAAAGGGTTAAAAGCAATTACAAATGAATGAATATTTGATATGTATGTAAAGAGGTCAAGTGGGATAAAAGGTTTGTAAAAAAAAAAGTAGAAAAAAATATTACTGTATAATGTTTCTAGGGCAGTTAATAGGGAGAGGACGTTTTTGTCCTCTAGGGTCACGAGTGTGATTATTTATTTGCATCTGTGACTGCACAAATACTAAACATGTATCAAAAGCAGTTTTATTGCAAATCATTAACATATCCTAGAGTCTGATTATCCCACTCAAAAAAATCCACTTTGCATCTATTATATGAGAAATGTTTCAATTATTGTGTTTTTTTTAAATAAAAATGGCTCACATCATCACATAAGCTTGCATGTAAAGGGTTAAAAGCCATTACAAATTAATAAATATTTGATATGTATGTAAAGAGGTCAAGTGGGATAAAAGGTTTGTAAAAAAAAAAGTAGAAAAAAATATTACTGTATACTGTTTTTATGGCAGTGTATAGGGAGAGGACGTTTTTGTCCTCTAGGGTACCGAGTGTAACTAAAAAGTTTTTTTTTTTTTGTCAGTTGCAAATCAAGGCAGCCCGCGCTCCCCCTGACAACTCACGGCGCCCCCCCCAGGGGGGCGCGCCCCACCATTTGAGAAGCACTGCTTTAAACCGTTTTGAAGTTGTTGTGTTGCAGGTAAGAACTAGGTTTCAACAGTAACAAAAGTATTTTGCTCAGTGGTAAAATGTTCAGACAATATTTAGTATTTAAAGTAATCCTTTTATTTGTTTGTAGGAAAGAACAAAGTTTAATAAAATCTGTACAATCTGTAATCTGGGCTGTACACAATTTGACATTTCCTGAAGAATGCTTTGGATTGTCCATTTGGTCCTTGACTATCAATAATGGAACACTGTCTCAGAGCTGCTGTCCATCACAACCTCTGAAATCTTCTGCTTTTCCGTTGCTGGTCTGCCCTTCAACAGGAGAGGAGCGAGCTATGGAAAGCTGTTCAGCCCATAACAGGCCCCCGTGTCTGACTGCTCCAGTTCACTGCTTCACTCTGGTGCTCTACACTCAGCGGTGCTGAAACAGAGGATCAGATCTAGGTGTTAGCCACTGTGATCTGAGACCTGGGCCAGACACTTCAAACTTCTCTTCTTTCCTACCACTTCAAAACACGTTACTTCTTCTTCCCTCCAATGGTCAAGTTCTCACTTTTCTTCTTCTGCACCTGCAGGGAACATTTCTTATTATCAGTGACAGTTGGAAGCGTTGACACATGAAATTAATCCACACAGTATAGAAATCCTCCAACCTCATTCATGGCGTCATCAATCTGTTTGAGTTCTTCGTATCGGTCTCTTGACTCTCTGAGTGGCTGTACCATCGCCTCCTCAATCTGTGGGAACAGCTACACACACACACACACACACACACACACACACACACATTACACATTTGCTATGTACCTGTCACTGTTGAGCAGTTTAAATGTGATTAAATGAATTTTAAAGAGTTGAAAAATAACGAGAATAATATAATTTGAGAAAGGAATAACAAGTAAAACTATTGTATGCTGGTTGTTGCGTTGAATTTTGTATTATGGCCTTCTATTAAATGTAAATGAACTCAATCTCGTATGTCGATATGTAATGATATGGCATACAATTATAAAATAAATGATTCTATTGTCAATACTGATTCATCAAAGTGTCAGGAGCATTATTATGAACAGAATTCATATGGGTGTATTTGTGTTTAATGTGATGGTTTCCCTCCCTGCCAGGGTTAGGGTTAGGTGAGGGAGGTGCTCTTCTTCATGCACCTGAGAGCAAGACACAGTAAAACAACATGCAGGATGCTCAGTCAATACAGTACAGTAGTACAGACATAGGAGAATTTAACATTAGATATTATAAATATGTACATATAGTTGGAGCTATTAAAATCGTACAACTAGACATTAGGGCAAGTCTAACCATGTCTACTCATTTCCACCACAGAGTGCTAAGGAGAAGCGTCTTAATCCGTGTATTTTCCATATCCGTTTGGAAATCAAAACAAAAAAACAAGTTTGATTTCATGTTTAAACCGACTGCTTTATTCAAAATATGCCTGTAAAACATTGATTCCTATTTATTTCTTTATTTTCCATGTCTCCCTTAACACAAAGTGTGGTAAATGAGAGAAACAAAATGTAAAAAAGTTGCATTTTCATTTGTAAAGTTCGAAATAATCTTTAAAGCCACAATGGCACAAGCTATGTGCGGCCAGCGCCGTGGCTATCACTGTCCGGCATAAACCCCGCCTACTGTCGGTAGTCTAGTGGAAACGCATGGCAGACTGTGCTGCTCAGAGGAAACGAGGAATGGTCTAAACAGCGAAAGAAACCTCCGCTGTTGGTCGCTAGATCTACATCAACAGCTCATCAGATGAACCATCCAGATCAAAACTGGACAAACAACCAAATGTTGATGGGGAAACATATTTTGGCTGAAAAGATAGCTTTACCCCCGATAAGTGAGTCCCCGCGGCTGACTATGCTCTCAGTCAGTGCTTTATTTTACAAATAGCCTAGCTCAACTCAGGTCATTTATACAGTCATATGAAAAAGTTTGGGAACCCCTCTCAGCCGGCATTATAATTGACTCTTGAAAAAAAAAAGATAGAAGTGGTATGTCTTTAATTTACCAGGAACAGCTAACTACTGGGATGTTTTCCAAACAAAGATTTTTTGAAAAGCAGTATTTGGTTGTATGAAATAAAATAAAATGTGAAAAACTGGCTGTGCAAAAATATAGGAACCCTTGTGGTTTTGTTGATTTTAATGCCTATAACAGTATGTTAAACTGATGACTTTAAACACAAAATTGGTTGGATTATGTTGTTAAGCCTTGAACCTCATAGCAATGTCTGTTTAATCATGAGAAAAGGTATTTTAGGTGCCTAAATGCAAGTTGCACTTCTCTTTGACTCTCTGCTGAAGTGAGACAGAATGGGATCATCAAAGCAGCTCCCAAAAGATCTGAAAAACAAAGATTATTCATTGTCATGGTTTAGGGGAAGGCTACAAGAAGCTTTCCCAAAGGTTTCAATGGTCAATTTTGACTGTAGGGAACGTTGTCAGGAAATGGAAGGACACAGGCACAGTGGCAGTTAAACAGGCATGGCAGACCAAGAAAAAAACAGGAGCGGCATAGGTGGAGGATTGTGAAAATGGTTGCACACAACCCAAAGATCACCTCCAAAGACCTGCAAGAACATCTGGCTGCAGATGGTGTATCTGTACATCGTTCAACAATTCAGCGCAATTTGCACCAAAACATCTGTATGGCCGGGTGATGAGGAGGAAGCCCTTTCTGCGCCCACGCCACAGATGCAGAGTATGCAAAAGCTCATTTAGACAAGCCAGATTCATATTGGAAGAAAATGATTTGGACTGATGAGACAAAAATTAAGTTATTTGGTCTTTATAAAAAGCGCTTTGCATGGCGAAAGAAGAAAACTGCATTCCAAGAAAAACACCTGCTACCTACTATCAAATTTGGCTGTGTGGCTACTTCAGGGACTGGGGCCCTGGTTAAAGTGGATAGTCGGATGAATTCAACCCAGTTTCAACAGATTATTCAGGATAATGTTCAAGCATCAGTCACAAAGTTGAAGTTGCGCAGGGGTTGGATATTCCAACAAGACAATGACCCTTAACACAGTTCAAATTCCTGCAGAGGGAAAAGTACAATGTTCTGATATGGCCGTCGCAGTCCAATGACTTGAATATCATCGAAAATCTATGGGATGATTTGAAGCGGGCTTTCCATGCTCGGCAGCCATCACATTTAACTGAACTGGATTGCTTTAGTATGTAAGAATGTTCAAAATACCTACATCCAGGATCCAGACACTCATCACAGGCTACCGATGGCGTCTAGAGGCTGTTACTTTTGCAAAAGGAGGCTCAACTAAGTACTGATGTCATTTTTCTTTTGGGGTGCCCAAATTTATGCACCAGTCAAATTTTGTTATGATGCCTATTGCATATTTTCTATTATTCCAATAAACAAAATGACACTGCTGAATTGCTTCTGTTTACCTAAGGTATGTCATATATGAAAAGGAATTTGCTTCTTTGAAATCCCAGCTAATGATGAACAAAAATCCCCAAAATTAGAAGGGGGTCCCAAACTTTTTCATATGACTGTAACATTGGACAATAGCCAAGGCAAGGCAAGACAAGTTTATTTATATAGCACAATTCAGACGCAAGGCCATTCAAAGTGCTTTACACGGGCAAGATTAAAATACATAATACACGAATGAATAAAACATTTAAAAGCGAATTAATAGAAATAGAACATTTAAATTAAATTAAAATAACAGGTTAAAATGGAAACAGAAAATTCTTCAGACTTGATTTAAAAGAGCTGAGAATTGCAGCAGACCTCAAGTTTTCTGGGAGTTTGTTCCAGATATTTGGTGCATAAAAACTAAAAGCTGCTTCTCCTTGTTTAGTCCTAACTCTAGGGACTGTAAGTAGACCTGTCCAAGATGACCTAAGGGCTCTGGACGGTTCATAACGTATCAGCAGATCAGAAATTTATTTTGTCCCTAAACCATTTAGGGCTTTATAAACCAACATCAATATTTTGAAATCAATTATTTGAGTGACAGGAAGCCAGTGTAAAGACCTCAGAACTGGGGTGATGTGATCCACTTTTTTGGTCCTGGTGAGGACTCGAGCAGCAGCGTTCTGAATTACAGTAGCTGAAGCTGTCTGATAGATTTTTTTGGAAGGCCTGCAAGGACACTGTTACAGTAGTCAAGTCTACTAAAGTTAAATGCATGGACTTTTTCTAAATCTTGCTGAGACATAAGCCCTTTAATTCTTGATATGTTTGTATGGTGGGTAGGCTGACTTGTTAATTGATTTAATGTGTTGCCAGACAAGTTTCACCTTTCATCGACAAATATGGGCACACACACACAATGCAACGCCCCGGCCGGTTATGTGCTTCTGTCATTGTGACATTTAAGGTTTTAAGATAAAACTGTGTTGAGCCTGCTGTCTCTCTTCAATCTCTTTTTCTCAATCAGCAATCGATCGATCGTTTCATTTGTACACAGAGAGGCACATGTAGGCACGTAGCGGAGTTGCACGTTTACGCACGGCACCGGGGTTCCTGGTGGAATGCGGAGGCCCGCACGTCAGCGTCAATTATTTGATGAAGTTCATTCATGGGTAAAAAAATCTCAATCATAATTTTATTAGATGATTATGGGTACCCCTGGTAGCCCAGGACCCAAGGCAATTGCCTACCCTTGCCTAATGGCTAACCCCCCTCCCCCCCACACACACACGCACACACACGCACACACACACACACACACACACGCACACACACACACACACACGCACACACACACACACACACACACACACACACACACACACACACACACACACACACACACACACACACACACACACACACACTTCTTATAGGGGTAACTTTGGCATGACACCGGAACCTCGAATACTTAATTGCTAAATGTAATTTTCAAAATCAACATTTAGGCCATTATTCTCATATAAGATATCCTGGTCAAGAATTGTGATTAAAAATAAAGAAAAGTGTGTTTTTAGTATAATATAAAATGTAGATGAGATTGATTATTAAAATAACAGGTCACTTTTTGTTTTTTCAATGGATATTGATTGAATGGAAGACACACGGATTGTTCGCACCACTTACTTTGGATTCTAGGCTTCTTCACATTGGAGTTAAATACTTCCACAAGCAGTGGCTCCTCCCACTTTACAACTCTACTACTACGATCATCATCATCAGCACCATCACTGTCCTGCATATTCACCTTCATTACGGTCTCAAACATGGGGATGAGGACGAACTTGATGAAGCCAATCTGAGCCGTGGGCTTGGTGACCTTTTCTCTGTCCATAAAGGGAGCCACAGGAAGCCCTTCAGTCCGCTCCCTGTCACTCTAATCAGCACAGACAGACAAATGGTCATCAACATGCATACATAATAATAGAGGGAAGACATTGTCTTTTGCAGACTTTCTTTGTTCATTACCTAAATGAATGATGCTACATGTAACTTAGACCCTGTTTCCACCTAGCAATAACATCTGATCTGAGTGATACGGATACAAGAGGACAGCTCACAGTCCGTGTGTTCACACCTGGCAGTACACATGCATCTTTTCTGTCCATTTGTGATCTGATTTGACTTCCCCGCTCTGTATTTAAATCAACACGTACATAATTTCCGTTTGCGTTGCTGTTTTTATTTGCTATTTTGCTTTTAAAATGTATTACTCGCCAAGTGCGGGTCAATGTAGTCTTAGGCGATTAAGTTATTAAGCCCACCCGTCACTTGGCTGGTGAATGATGCTTGGGCAGCTATTCTAACGTCTGATAAACTCTTGCCGGTAGCCTACCAGAGGCACACAGGCTGTGCGCGAAAAGCCATACTTACATCCTCCCTCCTACATACTCAACATGTTTATACTCCATACTGTCTACTTAACTATCGATTGTGTATGCGAGGTTCGTCGAAACATTCACAATGAAGTATACTCAAGCAATAAAGAATTTCTTCTTCTTCTTATAAGATTCCGGCCGTCTAGACCAGTTAAGCGTATTACCGCCCTCCACAGGTTAGATATAGAACTACATTTTTACATACAGTCCTGTGTTGTGCAGGATATGCAGAATTGTAAATAAAGAATAAAAAAAAAACGTCCTTGTCGTTTGAAAAGACGCAATGCATTGTGGGGCGGTTGAGTAGGAAGAGTATCCAAACGATCCATACACAAAATGTTCCCGGAAGTTAGTATTCATCCGGGAATTTCTCGCCTACCCAAACTAGCATACACAACCGTCACACTCAAATTGACGTCAAAATGAGTACGAGTAGGACGTTAGTATGGCGTGCACAGCCACAGCTTTCTACATTAAAACAGTTAAGTTACTGCTTGTGCAAACAGAACATTTCCTGTGCACCTTCACATTAAAAGCATGTTACTAGCCAAACGCGAGTTGACTTTTATTTTGAAGCAGATAAGAACAGTAAGTTAGCGTATCACAGCCCTGCAGTGCACCAGTCAATAGCATCATGTCATCCGTGTTATCAGTTCTACGCTTTTATATACTATCTATCGTTCTACGCGGTGAAAACAGAGGACAGAAAGCTTGTCATTTCTAATGCTTGTATGCGCTCACACTAAAGGCTTCATATACGTTAGTTGCTTCCACTAGTGATGCATTTAACGTATTTCCGCTCGGGAAGGGCGCGGCAGTTGAGTAGGCGTTCCCTAATGTGGACTAAAGTCACATAGCTGTTTACACTACTATTTGAATGCTGACACATCGGACACAAGTAAGGTAAACCACCTCCGAATGCGGTTTTGTTGTGACTTTGGGTCTAAACACTATTTCTAAAGCCTTACCAGCAAATATGGCCACATGTTAATGTTGCGCTCGGTTTGAAAATATTTCCCCCCTTTGGTGGACCCACCTGCATGAAGTACTCCTCAAGCAGGCAGTCGACCCAGGGCTCAGCCACCTCCATGGGCCGCACCTCGTTGGAGATGTCGCAGCACTTAATAAGCACCATCTTCAGCTGCACAGAGGGCAAAGGTCACCATTATTACAGGCTTATTATATTACCAGTAGTAAATACATCACTGCAAAGCATATAGTAGATGATAACCTTGCTTCTACATTAACCGAGAATGAATCATCCTGCTTATTTGACAAACGGTAAGATGGCTAACCTCTTTTAGCATGGCAAAACGCTTTAATTAAACGGTAAGATGGCTAACCTCTTTTAGCAAAACGCTTTAATTGATTGTATGAATATCAACATCTGTCAGCTGCTCAATTAAGTATTAAATGCATTATATCTTTAAAGTGATGAAAACACAGTGTCACTCAGTATGTACGGTAAGTTTAGTTAATTTAACTAAGTCCTAAGTTATAAGAAGACCAAGGGCCTATCCGAAAAGTCCAATCTCCTAACCTATAAGCCTCCTTTCCTATGCCTTAACCCCTAAACGTCATCGGGGTTAAGGAGAGATGAAAGGTGCTTCGTATCGAACATAGGAAAGGACAGCGCTGTTTCAAATGAATTCGACTCCACTTTTCCTAACCGACGTCATTGCGCGACGGCGAGTATTGCTGACGTGAGTCACTAGCGTGAAACTACACTATAGCCTATTCTCCGAAAATTGACCACAACAAGCGCTCGTTTGATCCATGCGTTCTTTTCATATTGATTTTAATCAGGTGGTCGCCAACAGAGTGAGAATCACTCCCATATATCCCAATTCACATGTGGAATAAAAAGAGGCTACACTTGTGTTGATGTTGAAATGAACTGCCCCCAGTAACTTCATTAAATGTGAAGTTGGTATTTTATTTTCTTATGGTGTAAATTATGTACAATGAAAATAACTATTATGATGTTGGTCTTTTATGAGTTCTTTATTATCTTTAGCCTGTGTGTGTGTGTGTGTGGGGGGGGGGGGGGGGGGGGGGTATTTGGTTTTAGCCGAGTTAAATCTTCCTCTCTTCTCCTCTCCTCTCTTCTGTTTTACCTCTCGTTCGTATTCGTGTAGAGTCTGTAAACTCCGGCGGTGGCCTGTTGCTTTAAATCTTGCCGCCGTAAAGGATTATGGGATACCACTATCTCCTTTCCTTTAGCATAGGTTGGTCCGGAGTAACCTATGCTAAAGGAGGGTTAAAGGATGAATCGAGGCTCCTTTCCTATGCCTTTCCTAAGCATTTGGAGAATTCGGATCACCTATCCGCCGAGTACTTCCGGTTCATCTCGATAGGAAAGGAAATTTCCTATGCAAAAAAAAGTTTTCGGATAGGCCCCAGCAGTGTGTAGCCACAGAAGCTTAAGTAGCAAACACACAGTAAGGGCTTTTTCTGGTATGATGCAGGTCCTTAAGTTACCAACAAAAGTAATGCTACACAGTAAAGGTCCAGCATTCAAAATTTAACTTGAGTAAAAGTACAGAAATATTATTATTATCATGTTTCAAAAGTGAAAGTACAACTTTCAGAGTCTCTTGTGGCCAGATTTAGGATGGTTAGAAGTACCCGGATGTCCTACTTCATGCGGCCAAGATTGTTAGTGTTGAAAACTGCATCCTATGTGAGAGGGGTCTGGCTGCAGACCTCCACCCACACGAACTTCCGCTGCAGACCTCCACCCACAGAAACCGAGAGGCACCTATTTGCAGACCCATGGGGGAGCGGAGCTCCACCGGAACACAAAATTTCTTCTTTGTTTTGTTTTACTCGCGGCGATCACCCAGCGTTTCTTCGTTTTGTTTTACTGGCGGCGATCACCTAGCGGTGAATAATAACAAGACACAGTTTCCACCGGTTATGGTGCTAGTAGACAGTAACATAAGTCAGTTTGTTAAGGGTCCCAAGTGGCCAGTACGGTGGTAAAAAGTAGATGTTGAGGTAGAAGATGAATGAAGCAACGAAGCTTTGTGTACATTTTCTGAAATCCGTCTCTTTAATTCACAATTATCACAAGTAGGTCAATCACATACCGATATAAACTCTTATAAATAAAACACAAAAAGTGCCACCACATTAAAATAAACAGCTCATTTTAAAAAGTGGGGTGAAAGACATTAACGTCTGACACATAAGGTGAAAGTTTCCATTCTACACTCTTACATCGGCCAATATGTTTAACAACAGCTCCACCTAGCTAACAAAGCATTATCCCCTAAATCAATAATTTCACAGAGAATATGACTGGCGATCATGTGTATTATGTGCTGCAGCCTGAAGTTACATGAGGCAGTGACTGACAGCAGTAAGCTCAGAGACAGTGATGCTTTGGTGGCTAAACACAATGTACACACGCAGCTCACGCAGCACACGCAGCTCACGCTCACCTGAGCAACAGCAGTAGCACGCTCACCTGAGCAACAGCACAGGCTTCACCATCCCCACCAGGCCAGGCTGGGCCAAGGCTCTACCATCTACACGGGATATCACCAACCCTGCACTGAACGCAGCAGCTCCATACAGCAAGCTAGCACCAGCTACCACTATGCTACAAACGTGTGAATGCAATCTTACCTTAGGTCGACTGAAGGAGAGGATCTCTGGTCTGCAAGCTGAACTCAGGGGTAAAAACGACATCATCATGGAGCTATCCTCTGTTGCTTCCACTCAAATGAAGCACCTTGTCGCCCTAAGATCCTCTGGCTGCGGCTCCCTCTGCATGACAGGCGATGATCCTACTCTCCCGTGGCCCGGCTCCGCCATTGTGGGATCCTCTTCTCCTGTCACTGTGCCAGGGCCCGTGTTAGCCATACCCAACGATCAGTGGAGTCTACTTGGTGCAAAACCTAAGCTGGCAGCGACTGTCAACAAAGGGGATGGACAATTCCCGCTGAGCTCGACCCCTGTTAAACCGATAAATTGGTTAACAGCCCGCAAGGGTAAACATTGTGGTCGTCCGCGGACTCCCCCAACACCGCAGCGCCTGGAGCTTGGCAACAGATTCGAAGTTATGAGCCTACAGGAGTTTCCATCAATGGCAAATGGCTCTAGCTCTCCTCCCCGGTTCCAGCCACGTCCAGTTGGCCACGGTTCACCTGTGGACAGGGATACCACCACTGCCCTGGCACGCGCCACCACGTCCTACCCCTCCGCTGTTCCGATACCCGCCGCCTCCTCTTCCTCCGCTGTCACTTCGCTGCCCGCCGCCGCTTCCTACGCCGCCGCTGTCTCCTCTCCACCTGTGGCCGGTGTTTCCCAGACGTCTCGTCGTTCCAACACGGGAGAGAACCGACGCAGGATGCTGCAGGATGCCATCATCAGACGATCAGAAGGATCCACCAGACGCCCGGCTCAACCTACGCAACTTTGCCGCTCTGGACCGCGGGCATCAACACTGCAGGCTAATGATCCAGCCCGGCCTTCACCTGGTTGCTCTGCAGCGCAGCAGGGCCGAGCAGCGGAGCTCCAGTGCCTCCTCATTGGCTCATCCATGGTCCGACAAGTTCTCCTGCCGAGGGCGGAGACCTTCTGCTATCCCGGTGCCCAGGTATCCCACATCAACTCAGTGCTACCACACATTATCCACAGTAATCCCGCTGCATCTATGGTCGTGACACATATCGGCTCAAATGACCTTAAGTCAGAAAAGTCAGAAAGTCTTAAAACTGATTTTAAAGCCCTAATCGATTCCGTCCTGACCGCTGGGAAACAATGTATCGTCTCTGGTCCCATGCCTTCCCCTCGATTTGGTGACATCAAATTCAGCCGCGCACGCCAACTTCATGTTTGGCTCAAACAGTATTGTCTCTCCATGGGCATTCCCTTTGTCGACAATTTTAACGTTTTCTGGAACAGACCGTCTTTCTTTGCCAGCGATGGTTTGCATTTAAACAAACAAGGGAAACATCTTCTGGCCAGCAATATGCTCTTAACAATAAAATCGGTTCCTAGCGTCACTCCTCTTGCGAACTCTGTCCAGCATGATTGACTATCTCCACACCTGGTCAGTCAAGAGGTAGTTAGCTCACGTGACACAGCCTCCATGACCACTAGTCCCCATGCATCTAGCGCCCCCTCCAGGCCTGGAACATCCATTACTATAAAAACTCACCCAATCCCTGTATGTCAGTCTGTCAGATCATCATTAATCCCTCCTCATAGATTTTACAGGTCACGCCACAGACCACTTGGGATTACAAGTAACTTGAAAAATGTACCTATTATGTGTAATAGGTCAATTGTGTTGGACCACCCCGCTGTTGATAACCTGGACATGAGCATATCAAAGCTAAACTCACCAAACATCCTCAAAACAAGAAAGGGTTTGGGTTTTCTTCACTTAAACATAAGAAGTTTGCTTCAGCACAATAAATTAGACCATGTTAACATCTTAGTATCTCAGGCTGACCCAGATGTCTTGGTTCTGACTGAATCATGGTTGAAGAGCAGTACACATGACTCTATGGTGGCAATAAATGATTATAGTTTATTCAGAATAGACAGGACCACACGGGGTGGGGGAGTGGCTGTCTATGTTAAATCACATTATTCTGTATCATTACTACATGCTGTCTCTGTTCGAAGCTGCTTTGAATTTATTGCTTTGGAATTGTCTTTATCGTTAAATGATTGTGTTATTGTAATTGGTGTGTACAGGCCCCCTTCAGCAGTAAATAGCTCCTTGAGTGAGCTAGCACATTTAATCTCTCCATATGTAAATAGAGAGGTCATTATGATGGGTGATTTTAACATTGACTGGCTTTCTGGTGCCTCTGAACCTTTCAAAGAAATATGTAGCAACCTAAATCTTACACAAATAATAACTGAGCCCACAAGACCAAATCTAAAAAACCCAGCAAAATCAACTTTGATCGATTTAATATTATCAAATCAAAGCAATAAAATAGCTTCTGCTGGTGTCTTTGAGCTTGAAATCAGTGATCACTGCCCGGTGGCCTGTATCAGAAGTATTCATCTTAAAAAATCTCAACCCAAAATCATCATTAAGCGTAATTTTAAAGGTTTTAACGAGCAAGCATTTTTAAATGAACTCTATCAAAGTGACATTCATCTCACAAGTGAAATATCTGATGTGGAATTGGCCTTAGAATTTTTCACCAATACTTTCTCCTCCATTTTGAACAAGCATGCACCCCTTAAAAAGCACAGAGTAAAAAATAGATCAAACCCCTGGTTCACAAATGAATTGACCGATATATTTGCAGAGAGAAATAAAGCATGGTCCCTAGCTAGACGCTCTGGTGAAAACTCCAAGTGGACTGCTTTCAGACAAATCAGAAATAGGTGCATATCCATGGTTAGGAAAGCTAAATCAGACTACTACCTCAAACTAATTTCAAACTGCTACTCCAACCCTGCACTATTTTGGAAGGCTGTGAATTATAACAAAAACAATTCTAGCACTGTTCCCAGTCAGTTAAAAATAAATTATCAGATTTTAAATGATCAGAAAGAAATTGGTTTAGCTTTCAATAAACACTTTATAGCTGCTGGTAAACTCTTTCACAATGGAGTATCTACGCCTTCTACGCCTACCACCACGAGAAATAAAAATAGCATACCACCTGTCTCTAAAACTCCTCTTTTCAGCCTTGTTCAAGTCCCAACAAGTATTGTTGTAGATGCGCTTCTTGCCATCAACCCCAGGAAGTACATGGGAGAGGACAATTTGGACCCATTTTCAATAAATCTCTCTGCACTTATCATATCAAAACAAATAACCCATATTTTTAATCTTTCCATCTCCTCTGGTATTGTTCCTAAAGTCTGGAAAAAAGCTCACGTCATTCCATTACATAAAGGGGGTGACAAAAGTGATCTTAACAATTACAGGCCAATTTCCAAACTCCCATGCCTGGCAAAAATTCTAGAATCAGTCATTAATACTCAGTTGAAATCCTTTTTATCCAGTGCTTCCATTTTGAGTCCATTTCAATCTGGTTTTAGGGCAGGCCACAGTACTGTATCTGCTGTCACTTTGGTCTTAGACAACATTGTTACAGCTATCGATAAAAAAATGCACTGTGCAGCACTTTTTGTTGATCTGTCAAAAGCTTTTGATACTTTAGATCACCATTTGCTTTTAGAGAGGCTGCATGAAATTGGTTTTGATTATTCTACACGTAGCTGGTTTAGGGACTATCTCTCTGATAGACAGCAGTCAGTTAAGCTGGGAAGCTACCAAACTGAGTTTTTAACAGTTACAAATGGTGTTCCGCAGGGCTCAATTTTAGGTCCAGTCCTATTCACAATTTACATCAATAACATTGTTTCATCACTACAAAACTGCCATGCCCATTTGTATGCGGACAACACTGTACTGTATTGCATTTCTGATTCAGTGCAACAATCTGTTCAGAACCTACAGAGCTCTTTTAACACCCTGCAGAACTGTCTAGTGGATCTCAGGCTTGTCCTTAATATAGAAAAAACAAAATATATGTGCTTTTCCAGAGCAAGAATTACACATTTTAATGATCTTATTATTCACACAAATAATGGATCTCATATTGAAAGAGTCACTGAATATAAATATCTTGGCATCTGGATAGATGAAAAACTCTCTTTTACATTTCACATAAAAAATCTTGTCTGTCGTCTCCGACAAAAGATTGGCTATTTTTATAGGAATAAAGCCACCTTCCCGTTGTTCAGTAGGAAAAGGATTATTGAGGCAGTTTTTATGTCTGTCCTTGATTACGGTGATGTGGTTTATCGGCATGCATCTCGTTCATGCCTTAAACTCCTAGACTCTGTATTTCACTCTGCTTTGAGATTCATTACAGGAGATGCTTATGATACACACCATTGTGTTTTATATGAAAAGGTTGGGTGGTCCTCCCTTAAGGAGAGACGTGATGCACATTGGCATATTTTTATATATAAAGCTCTGACTGGAAAGCTACCACTATATTTGACAGAAATGCTGCTTATTTCAGATGGGCTTTATCAAACCCGCTCAACTGACATGCTCATGTTATATGTCCCCTAT
Organism: Ammodytes marinus; assembly: GCF_949987685.1. Classification (NCBI taxonomy): domain Eukaryota; kingdom Metazoa; phylum Chordata; class Actinopteri; order Uranoscopiformes; family Ammodytidae; genus Ammodytes; species Ammodytes marinus. The sequence continues at coordinate 1,625,997 of NC_137216.1, read as the reverse complement.
GCCCGGTCTGAGCTTGGTAAAACCGCTTTTAGCCATAGTGCCCCTGACTCCTGGAACAGCCTACAACATACAATTAAAATAAATACACTCATAACTGTTAACCAATTTAAAATTATTATTTTGAATCAGCCCCTCTACACTTGTAACTGTTTTAATTAGGCTATTATGTCTCTCATTCAATTGATCTGAATGTTTTAAATTGTTGTTGTCTGTGTGTGTGTGTGTGTGTGTGTGTGTGTGTGTGTAAACTTGTTATGTATTCTCATTGTATATTGTGTATCTGTACAAACTCGACGTCATTGTAAAAGACTCAATTGATCTTTCGAGGTTAAATAAAGGAAAATGAAATGAAAATGAATACTCAGTTACAAACCTTTTTAAATTGAACAGGGGTCTAACTCCCCTTTTAAACAAGATAACCATTGACGTTTAGCCAGAGGACATTTAGTTTAGCCACTTTATTTTGCTCATAGATAGTAAAGATTTTACTACTATCGTTATTACAGCTCTTGTGTTACGATCGCCATCCTGTGGTGCACGGCAATATACAGGTCCTTCTCATATGATTAGCATATTGTGATAAAGTTCAATATTTTCTGTAATGTACTGATAAACATTATACTTTCATATATTTTAGATTCATTACACACAACTGAAGTAGTTCAAGCCTTTTATTGTTTTAATATTGATGATTTTGGCAAAAAAGTTAAGAAAAACCAAAAATCCAATCTAAAAAAATTAGCATATTTTCATCCGACCAATAAAAGAAAAGTGTTTTTAATACAAAAAAGTCAACCTTCAAATAATTATGTTCAGTTATGCACTCAATACTTGGTCGGGAATCCTTTCGCAGAAATGACTGCTTCAATGCGGCGTGGCATGGAGGCAATCAGCCTGTGGCACTGCTGAGGTGTTATGGAGGCCCAGGATGCTTCGATAGCGGCCTTAAGCTCATCCACAGTGTTGGGTCTGGTGTCTCTCAACTTCCTCTTCACAATATCCCACAGATTCTCTATGGGGTTCAGGTCAGGAGAGTTGGCAGACCAATTGAGCACAGTAATACCATGGTCAGTAAACCATTTACCAGTGGTTTTGGCACTGTGAGCAGGTGCCAGGTCTTGTTGAAAAATGAAATCTTCATCTCCATAAAGCTTTTCAGCAGATGGAAGCATGAAGTGCTCCAAAATCTCCTGATAGCTAGCTGCATTGACCCTGCCTTTGATAAAACACAGTGGACCAACACCAGCAGCTGACATGGCACCCCAGACCATCACTGACTGTGAGTACTTGACACTGGACTTCAGGCATTTTGGCATTTCCTTCTCCCCAGTCTTCCTCCAGACTCTGGCACCTTGATTTTCGAATGACATGCAAAATTTGCTTTCATCCAAAAAAAGTACTTTGGACCACTGAGCAACAGTCCAGTGCTGCTTCTCTGTAGCCCAGGTCAGGCGCTTCTGCCGCTGTTTCTGGTTCAAAAGTGGCTTGACCTGGGAAATGCGGCACCTGTAGCCCATTTCCTGCACACGCCTGTGCACGGTGGCTCTGGATGTTTCTACTCCAGACTCAGTCCACTGCTTCCGCAGGTCCCCCAAGGTCTGGAATCGGCCCTTCTCCACAATCCTCCTCAGGGTCCGGTCACCTCTTCTGGTTGTGCAGCGTTTTCTGCCACACTTTTTCTTTCCCACAGACTTCCCACTGAGGTGCCTTGATACAGCACTCTGGGAACAGCCTATTCGCTCAGAAATTTCTTTCTGTGTCTTACCCTCTTGCTTGAGGGTGTCAGTGATGGCCTTCTGGAAAGCAGTCAGGTCGGCAGTCTTACCCATGATTGCGGTTTTGAGTAATGAACCAGTCTGGGAGTTTTTAAAAGCCTCAGGAATCTTTTGCAGGTGTTTAGAGTTAATTAGTTGATTCAGATGATTAGGTTAAGAGCTCCTTTAGAGTACCTTTTCATGATATGCTAATTTTTTGAGATAGGAATTTGGGGTTTTCATGAGCTGTATGCCAAAATCATCAGTATTAAAACAACAAAAGACCTGAAATATTTCAGTTGGTGTGCAATGAATCTAAAATATATGAAAGTTCAATTATTATCATTACATTATGGAAAATAATCAACTTTATCACAATATGCTAATTATATGAGAAAGACCTGTATTATAGATACAGCTATGTATGAGTGGACAGGAATAGTTAGAACAATTCCTCTAGCTTGTCCTTTTCTGACATAATTTTTATATTAGGTCTACATTCTGTTGTCTTAATATCATAAGGTTCCACTGCACTCCAGCATATTTATGTTATTTTACATTCTTACTCTGAACCATCATTCATTTAATATCTGGCTCTAATTGTCTATAATATTGTCTTACCTTGTGCTTCTGGACCCCTTTATTTGCCAATTTTAAAATACGACAAACTCAAGTAGGCCTATGTGTTTTAACTTAGCTCTGTGTATAACCAAAGTGAATAAGTAACCAAAGTAAATAAGTAAAGTCATACAAAAATCAAAACATTGTAAAGGTTTGTTACACTTTATTGAGAAGCCACTCAAGTGTGTCATACACTTAACCGAACCATATAGGCCCCAGGGGCTCGAACTCAGGACTTTAACACACACACACACACACACACACACACACACACACACACACACACACACACACACACACACACACACACACACACACACACACACACACACACACACACGTACATGATCCAAGAGCGGAAGCAACGAATAATGAAAAGCAGAATATTATAACCATTTGATGGCTCAATATTTTCTTAAACTCTCTTTCTCAGAACTGTCTTTGCTGTTTTCCAACCAAATACTATATACATGGAGCGCCTTGGTAGCATGCCAATCAATCGCAACGTTAATGACTGTCCGCCCTGTGACCCAGGAACATGCAGTTGATACGAAGATCCTCCTCATCTACCTGCATGTCTTCCTGATATTCAAAAATAAATATTGTTATAAAAGGTGGTGTATGTTTTATCAGTGAGTGTGTTAATATGTATTAATATAAAGAGGCGTCCAGCGCTCTCTTGAGATAAAACACAGCTGCTCCTTTTTCTCAGTAATCAATCACTTCAATTAGCCTTACAGTTGTGCAAAATTCAGCAGCGGGTCAGCACCACTGTAAATTGAATATAGGGGAAACACTGCATTATTAGACTAAATGTTATTATAATTTGACAGTACATTTTGAAGAATTGGCAATATATATATATATATATACAGTCATATGAAAAAGTTTGGGAACCCCTCTCAGCCGGCATTATAATTGACTCTGCTTTCACAAAAAAAATATAAAAGTGTTATGTCTTTAATTTACCAGGAACAGTTAAGTACTGGGATGTTTTCCAAACAAAGATTTTTTGAAAAGCAGTATTTGGTTGTATGAAATAAAATAAAATGTGAAAAACTGGCTGTGCAAAAATATGGGTACCCTTGTGGTTTTGTTGATTTTAATGCCTGTAACAGCATGTAAAACTGATGACTTTAAACACAAAGTTGGTTGGATTATGTTGTTAAGCCTTGAACCTCATATAATTGTCTGTTTAATCATGAGAAAATGTATTTTAGGTGCCTAAATGCAAGTTGCACTTCTCTTTGACTCTCTGCTGAAGTGAGACAGAATGGGATCATCAAAACAGCTCCCAAAAGATCTGAAAAACAAAGATTGTTCATTGTCATGGTTTAGGGGAAGGCTACAAGAAGCTTTCCCAAAGGTTTCAATTGTCAATTTCGACTGTAGGGAACGTTGTCAGGAAATGGAAGGACACAGGCATAGTGGCAGTTAAACCCAGGCATGGCAGACCAAGAAAAAAACAGGAGCGGCATAGGTGGAGGATTGTGAGAATGGTTGCACACAACCCACAGATCACCTCCAAAGGCCTGCAAGAACATCTGGCTGCAGATGGTGCATCTGTACATCGTTCAACAATTCAGCGCAATTTGCACCAAAACATCTGCTTTTTATAAAGACCAAATAACTTAATTTTTGTCTCATCAGTCCAAAGCATTTTCTTCCAATATGAAGCTGGCTTGTCTAAATGAGCTTTTGCATACTCCATGCAACTGTATCTGTGGCGTGGGCGCAGAAAGGGCTTCCTTCTCATCACCCGGCCATACAGATGTTTTGGTGCAAATTGCACTGAATTGTAGAACCATGTACAGATACACAATCTGCTGCCAGATGTTCTTGCAGGTCTTTGGAGGTGATCTTTGGGTTGTGTGCAACCATTCTCACAATCCGCCGCATATGCCGCTCTTGTACTTTTCTTGGTCTGCTAGACCTGGGTTTAACTGCAACTGTGCCTGTGTCCTTCCATTCCCTGACAACGTTCCTTACAGTAGAAATTGACAATTGAAACCTTTGGGAAAGCTTCTTGTAGCCTTCCCCTAAACCATGACAATGAATAATGGGTCAGAAGGTTTGGCTCTCTTCAAGAAACATCCCACTCAACACTGAGTCTAAGAAGCTGTCCCCACGTTACATTGGTCCTTTTGAAATCGAAACTGTTATCAACCCATCCGCTGTCAAATTAAAACTGCCATTATCTATGAAGATTCACCCCACATTCCACGTTTCCCAGCTTAAGCCTGTCTCCACCAGCCCTCTGTGTCCTCCAGCTACACCCCCTCCACCTCCCCGCATGATTGATGATCACCCCGCCTACACAGTCCGGCGGATCCTGGATATTCGCCGCCGTGGTCGGGGCTTTCAGTACTTGGTGGACTGGGAGGGTTATGGTCCTGAGGAGAGGAGCTGGATTTCTCGCCAGCTCATCCTCGATCCCTCCCTTATTAAGGAGTTCCACCGGGACAACCCAGGGAAGCCCGGTGGCTCGCCTGGAGGCTCTCATTGAGGGGGGGGGGGTACTGTCATGATCCCGTTTGGGCTCCTTGGCCTTATATGTGTTTTCCCTTTTCACCTGTGTTTGTGTGCTGAGCTAATTGCAGGGGTGGAGCCTGGTGTGCTGGAGTCAATTAACAACATTCGCAGCTGCCTTCAATCTTCATCAACTGCGCTACTTATACCCGGGCCTACCTTCCAGACACTGCCAGATTGTAGCTTCTGTTTTTCACACAGTCAGTTCACTCTCTCGCTCACTTGTTTTCAGCTATGCTCTGTTCCACTTTTTCCTGGTTAACCCCTGTTTCTCTGCCACAGTTCTCCCGGCCTGACTCCAGCCACCAGCTCCGGCCCTAGCTCTCCAGCACTACTCCTCGGACCCCTCCTGCCTGCCCGCTCTAGCCTGCTTCCACTCAGCCCCCTGGACTTGCCCCGTTGCTCTCTCCCTGGACCCCCATGCCAGCCAGTTTCCCTCCCCGGATCCCGGTCCTAACACCCTGCTGGTTTTCTCCTAAAATAAATCTTCTTTTACTCACACTGTCTCTGCGCCTGTGTCCTCCAGACCCAACCGTAACAATAATCCAACCAACTTTGTGTTTCAAATCATCAGTTTTACATGCTGTTACAGGCATTAAAATCAACAAAACCACAAGGGTTCCCATATTTTTGCACAGCCAGTTTTTCACATTTTATTTTATTTCATACAACCAAATACTGCTTTTCAAAAAAATCTTTGTTTGGAAAACATCCCAGTACTTAGCTGTTCCTGGTAAATTAAAGACATACCACTTTTATATTTTTTTTGTGAAAGCAGAGTCAATTATAATGCCGGCTGAGAGGGGTTCCCAAACTTTTTCATATGATTGTATATATATATATATATATATATATATATATATATGTTGTTTGTTTTATTAAAGTTATGCAACCCATTTCCTATTGACAGTGATTACCGTGATCATTGAGAAAGAAGCATATGTAACTGTAAACAAAAATATGTATCAAACAGGCAAAAGACCAACACAAATAATATGTGCAAGCAGGGCTGTACAGTGCGACAGTTTTGATCGCATTTGCTACTGAAATTGATCACGTGCGATGATGAATACAAATCCATTCGCACTCATGCGACAGGTTGATAATGAGGAGAGGCTGTCTTTGAAACACAGAGGAGCGCTGCACAACACTGCTTAGAGGGCTCTACATTAACACTGCGGGTAAATGAGTCTTAGGCAAGTAAGTTATTGAGTCCACCCTTCACTTTGGCTGGTGAAAGATATGTGTCCTCGCGATCTGTGCTCGTGCAGCGATTCTACCTATAAAAACTTCACCAACGGCAATTACCGGAAGGAGACGGCACATTACCGCAGTTAAGTTAGCGCGTGTACAAACAGAGCATTTCCTGTGCGCCTTCACATTAAAAGCCTGTTACTAGCCAAACGTGAGTTGACTTTTATTTTGAAGCCGGTAAGAACAGGAAGTTAGCGCTTTTTTCTAGCTTGAAAGGCAACTCATTCAGCTGCAGCGAGCAGTCAACAGTAGCCTAGTCTATTTACAAAGTTTTAAATAAGCCACTGAAAAGCTACTCCCAACACATTCACAACAACCTATTTAGGCCTAATGTATCCTAAATTGTACCAATATGTATACTTATTTATTTAATAGGCTATGTTTAATGTTTTAAAGTTTGGTTTTAATTAACAGAAGCAATTGGCAGGTTAGATTATTTTTTCTAAATTGCAATCAGTGCACCCCTATTCATTTTTCCATAATTATTACTACACACACTAGGATATAATATGAGTTGAGAATCTCAAATGAGACCAAGATGACATGCTCAAAGGTAATTAGAGCGAAATGCAAGGGTTAAGGTTATGCAAGTTTTCAATCATACTTTGTGTGCTACCAAATTTATTTTTGTGCTACTGAATTTTTTTGCTTGCTAGCACCAGTGCTACCACCTAAAAAAATAAGCGTACAGCCCTGTGTGCAAGTAATACGTTTTGCTTTTGAGATTACATTTATTCGTTATTTTCTCTTACTTTTTTAAACGTTTTAAAGTGAAATGAAAATTGAGCGGAAGTAGGTAGGCGGGCGGAGCCAGGCTAGCTAGAACCCACCGAAACTACACTGAACAAAAATATAAACGCAACACTTTTGTTTTTGCTCCCATTTTTCATGAGATGGACTTAAAGATCTAAAATTCATTCCAGATACACAATTGTACCATGTCTCTCAAACATTGTTCACAAATCTGTCTAAATGTGTGATAGTGAGCACTTCTGCTTTGCTGAGATAATCCATCCCACCTCACAGGTGTGCCACATCAAGATACTGATCTGACATCATGATTAGTGCACAGGTGTGCCTTAGACTGTCCACAATAAAAGGCCACTCTGAAATGTGCATTTTTTTGCTTTATTGGGGGTCTGGGGACTCAGAACCAGTCAGTATCTGGTGTGACCACCATTTGCCTCATGCAGTGCAACACATCTTCTTCGCATAGAGTTTATCAGATTGTCAATTGTGGCCTGTGGAATGTTGGTCCACTCCTCTTCAATGGCTGTGCGAAGTTGCTGGAGACGGCTTATGGTGGAGAAATGAACATTCAATGCACGAGCAACAGATCTGGTTGACATTCCTGCTGTCAGCATGCCAATTGCGCGCTCCCTCAATGCTTGTGGCATCTGTGGCATTTTGCTGTGAGACAAAACTGCACATTTCAGGGTGGCCTTTTATTGTGGACAGTCTAAGGCACACCTGTGCACTAATCATGATGTCAGATCAGCATCTTGATGTGGCACACCTGTGAGGTGGGATGGATTATCTCAGCAAAGCAGAAGTGCTCACTATCACACATTTAGACAGATTTGTGAACAATGTTTGAGAGAAATGGTACAATTGTGTATCTGGAATGAATTTTAGATCTTTAAGTCCATCTCATGAAAAATGGGAGCAAAAACAAGTGTTGCGTTTATATTTTTGTTGAGTAAAGTTCCTCGTAGCTATAATGATAGTAGTCAACAATAAAACTGTCGTTTCACGAACGTTAAATCACGAACAGTTATACCTTTTAAAAAAAAATAGAAAAAGTGGGGGGAACGTGGCGTGTAGTTTAAAAAAAAGCAAAGTACCGTTGTATATAACAAGCCTATCATATCATATTCAACTGACCTTACGTAGCATAAACTAAGTTCATACAATGTTACTATCTATTCGAAGAATACAGATTTTCTTTTATAGATCAAACAAATAAAACGTATTCACTTTCAGTACTCACACTTGCTTGTAATCGTTCATTATCGTTCATTTCTCAACTTCTTCTTCTTCTCTGGTTAAAATGCAATTTCCGGTCTGCTGGTGGAGGTTTCTGTGAGTGGAGGTCTGCAGCGGAAGTTTGTGTGGGTGGAGGTCTGCAGCCAGACTCTCTTGTCCTATTTGGGCGATTCTGACCCACAATCCAGTGCGCACGTGAAGTGACGTCACATCGACGAAGCCTCCATATGAAAACAATCGGGGATGCGCCGGATATAAAAGCAAGAGGCAAGATCAAGGCGCAATGTTATGATGAAATAAGAGAGTATAGTATGTCCCAATAGTATGCCTACTGCATCCTAACTAGATTCTTTTTATTATTCGGATGTAGTATGTAGAATATAAAAAAGAAAGAGTATGCAATTCGGAACGCAACCATAGTCCCTTCAAACTGTGCGGCTGCTGTCCAATTAAACAGTCCGTCGCACTCCCGCATGACGTCACGTCCTGCCGCTGAGGTGCTGGGAAGTGTAGTCACTGACACAGCACTCATACACATACAGTAGCTACAGCATGTCAACAATCAGCTCTAGTAAACAAAAGAAGATACATACTTCTTCAAAAGAAGAAAACAGCAGCTCTCACTGAGGCATGCCATGTTCCAGCCTGCTTCATTCCTCCACCATCATCCCCGTTCCCAAACCAAGGAGCACAGGATTGAATGGCTACAGACCCGTGGCCCTGACCTCTGTAGTTAGGAAGTCTTTTGAGGGTCCTGTCCCACCTTGGACCCATCACAGAACCCCTGCAGTTTGTCTATAGAGCCAACAGCTCTGTAGACCACTTCCTCCTCCAACACATGGACTCCTAAGCCAGGATGCTGTAAGTCCAGCTTTGTTTTCTGTTCATTCATCTCAGTTCTCCCAGCTGTGGGTGCTTGACTCCACTGACAGACTGGGGAAACTCCTCTCAGAGCCTCACACTTGTATCCCCTTCCATAGACGCTAAACTAGGGGTGTGACTTCTTAATGTCTAAAATGTTTTTTTAGAAATTCTAACGGCTTTGTAGTTCCAGATAAATGATGCAACAATGGAATCTAGTTGCTTAAAGTAAGACGGAGCAATACAACAAGGAATGGATTGAAAAAGATGGAGGAAACGCGGCAGTACAATCATCTTAATAGCATTAATCTTCCCTACGAGAGAAAAAGGAAGAGTCTTCCAGAAATTAATTCCCTGCTTAAGCTCTTAAAGGGATAGTTTGGAATTTTGGACATAGGGCCTGATTCCCAAGTTAGCCTGAGTGTTATTTATCATTGGCTTTCCTGAATAGAGAAGTACATTTATTTCGTCAGCTGAGAAACAAATGTACTTCTCTATTCAGGAAAGCCAAATCTGAATATTATCTAACCATCACAACAGAAAATTTGAATGAATTCTGGAAAGCAATAAAATCATTATCTGCTTCTAAAAACTCATATGAATTACCCTCTTGTATAGTCAAAGACTCCATTACTGTTCATGATAAGGTTGAAATGTTAAACTGTTTTAATGAGCATTTTATTTCTTCTGGGTTTTTGGTCAATTCTGCCTCACATTCTGCAGTGAAATCTGTAAATTTGGGTAACAATGCTAGTGATGTACACCACATTTTTAGTCTTACTCCTTTTGCTGTTGCTGAGGTTCACAAAGCCTTAAAGCATTTGAACCCTAGAAAACCGTCTGGTCCGGATCACTTGGAACCAAGGTTTTTTAAATTAGCAGCAGACCTAATAGCTGAACCATTGACACATCTTTTTAATTGGCTTCAAACAAAATCCCTATGATCTGGAAGGCTGCTTGTTCTACCCCTACTAAAAGGAGGGGATCCACTCTCAAACCTCTCAGTGTTATCAAAAGTCATGGAATCCCTGGTTAGTGAGCAGGTTCAAGATTATGTCCATACTCATCAAATATTATCTGTACATCAATCAGGGTTCCGAAAAAATCATAGCACCACTACTGCTGCCATGAAAGTTTTAAATGACATCATAAAAGCTCTAGATAAAAAACAACATTGTGTATCTCTCTTAATTGATCTATCTAAAGCAGGGGTGTCAAACTCATTTTGGTTCGAGGGCCACATACAGCCTGTTTGATCTCAAGTGGGCCGGACCAGTAAAATAATGGCAAAATAACGTACATATGTCAACTCCAAATCTTTAGCTTTGTTTTTCAGTAATATGCTTTATCACTCAGCCTACATTTGTAACCTACATTATCAGGGATCACAAGGGATCTCTGTACCCCCCAGAAATGTCTTAAAAAATGTTGCTGCTGGCCATGGGAATAGGAGGTGTGGCGCCAAAGTTTTGGGGGTATTTTGCTCAAAGATGCCAATACGCACTAATGAAATAAATAACTGTTTATTTGGGTACAACAATACAACAGACACTGTATTGTGCAATTTTGTTTGCTATGTACAGGGACACATTTTGTGCAAACATGCAGACAGTAGAAAATACAATTAAATAAAAGTGCAACTTCTACTGTTTTAATTTCTTTTTAAATACAGAGCTTTGTGGTTGTTTTGGAATACGTTTTTCCCAATTTAAAACATAAAAATAAAGCAGCATTGAAAATTAGGAAATAAATCTTGTAGGCCTACACTAGCATGCTCCTGCTCGTTTCGCGCGCAGAGCCACAGGCACACCGCGCTTGCTAGTACCTTAATTGTTCAGCACAAAAAAAAAAAAATATATATATATATATATATATATATATATATATATATATATATATATATATATATATATATATATATTTATATATATATATATATATATATATATTTTTTTTTTTTTTTTTTGAAGATTTACAAGATTTATATATATATATATATTAGAGGTGGGCATAGATTATTTTTTTTAATCTAGATTAATCTCATTGAATTTTGGAATTAATCTAGATTAATCTAGATGAAAATGGCTCATTTGAATTCATTCATAATATGTGTGTGCTCCCTAAATAATGACTCAAAGTAAGTCTTTGAGAACGTGTTTCTCAAGCCAGGTGGCGCATCAGACCAGGGGCTCATCTCCTGTTTCCAACATGCATCACAAACTGCTTGAGGAAGCTGTTCTACTATGATAATTGGTGATGAAAATAAATAATGTTCAACAAGATGTACTTGTGTTTACAAACTGTTTATTCAGTTAAACATGAACTTTGAACTGTAGTTTAGGTGATACCTGAGACTGGAAGAACTCCTACAGTAAACCAATTTCGCATTGCACAAGGTGCAAACAACCTTGGTCTTGTCGAGGTTTCCATTGGGAAGCTTCTTAAAAATAAATTTTCCCTGAAGCAAACCCGGCGGCTTCCTAGCTGCATCCATGTCAGCACGTTACGTTTGATGTGGTACACAGGTGCGAAGTCGGACTCGTTCTGACTCGTGCACTACAGTGCAATTCGGCCAGGTATACATCCGCGCTAAAATTCGCAACCCAACTTTGAGAATAGTGTTGTAAGAGTGGCGTAGCCCTTTTTGGGAATAGGGCATCTCACGCACCGTGAGATGCGTGTGCGCAGGTGGTGTGTGTCGTGGGCAAGTGATGGAGAGAGAGAGCGGCGGGTGTGTGAAGAAGCTTTGCTCCTGCAATAAAGGCTCCTCAAGTGTCAACAACGGCCCCCGGCTATTATTAGGGACTTTAAGCAACGACGGTTGAGAGGACGACTACGGCGGTCGAGTAGAATTTTGAGCATTCGAGAATTTAAGTCATCACCTCCTATCGCTGTAGTCAGAGCGAGTCAAAGCCGTAGTCCGTCTGTTTACAACGGCAGAATGGGTTTTTGACGTTGTGAGCGCTACACCAACTGCAGCAAGTAGCCGGTCTAAGTGTTGCTAGGTGATAGTGGAGCCCGTTGGAATGTTTCCCTGGCGCCGTAGCCGTCCCTAAAACACCGCTGCTTAAAGTCCCTATTACCCGACCAGAGAACACACGGAAGGAGGTTCACCCCGACGGCGAACAGCCATCGGCCCTGGAGGGAACCATCTCCCCTGAGCCGAACAGGAGGTGGAATAAGAGATTAACGGCGATATTTTTTTTTATCGCCGATAAGAGTCTGGCTTTAACGCAGCACGTTAACGCCGATAACGGCCCACCACTAATAGGGGAGAACGGGGTAAGTAGGCACACTTTTTACTCTAGTGAGAATTGCTTATCACCTAAACATCTTTCAATAGTCATTCCTACATTAAATTGAAGCTTAAGGTGTTGGCTTGAAATATGTACCCCTCACTTTTTCTATCTTATTGTAATAAAGAAGAAATTAATCATCAAAGACACCCTTACACATTGTGACAACCAACCCCATCAAGGGGTCGGTTGTCAAACACTATGGGGTTGTTTGTCACAATGTTATCTTAATGGGAATAATCTTAAAAAGAAGGCACGAAAGTAGAACTAAATTTGAAAGTTAAATTGCATTGTCAAGTTGACAAATAGGCCTACATAACTTACTGTAGCCTTGGCAGCTGGTCTAGTTTGGGGTGCACTGGGTTGTTTTGATTTTGTTGCCCTTTTTTCTTTTGCATGCTAGCTGCCTTTTCCTGCTCTATTCTTTCCTTCTCTGGGGTGTCAGTGAGGATACAGCTTGACAATTTCTTTCATTATTGGGTTCCTTTTCTGGCTGCAGCCTTGAGATAACATGTGACAACCAACCCCCCAAAAAATGTGACGACCAACCCCAACTTGAATTTCTTGCTAGCATCAAGACCAACAACCATCTGACAACTAATTAGCGTGCTAACCACAATCTAAAATATAGTTTACCCTTCACACTTTGTATGGGTAACAAGTGTTTTGTTATAAACCCATTGTGTAAAAGCCTAGAAGAAAAATACTGAGGAGCTAAATATTTTCAATTTGACATGAAAAACACAAACAGTCGTCTCACCTCAAATTCAGCAGTCTAACTCCAAGGAAGACTATGTAGGTGACCTCTTATTCCAATTCTGGATATTTACATACCAAAATTTCACTGACAGCGCCTTCTGGTTCCGAGATATAACGATTGTGACAACCAACCCGTGTGACAAATTACCCCGTTCTCCCCTATATATATATACAGGTCCTTCTCATATAATTAGCATATTGTGATAAAGTTGATTATTTTCCATAATGTAATGATAATAATTGAACTTTCATATATTTTAGATTCATTGCACACCAACTGAAATATTTCAGGTCTTTTGTTGTTTTAATACTGATGATTTTGGCATACAGCTCATGAAAACCCCAAATTCCTATCTCAAAAAATTAGCATATCATGAAAAGGTACTCTAAAGGAGCTCTTAACCTAATCATCTGAATCAACTAATTAACTCTAAACACCTGCAAAAGATTCCTGAGGCTTTTAAAAACTCCCAGCCTGGTTCATTACTCAAAACCGCAATCATGGGTAAGACTGCCGACCTGACTGCTGTCCAGAAGGCCATCATTGACACCCTCAAGCAAGAGGGTAAGACACAGAAATAAATTTCTGAGCGAATAGGCTGTTCCCAGAGTGCTGTATCAAGGCACCTCAGTGGGAAGTCTGTGGGAAGGAAAAAGTGTGGCAGAAAACGCTGCACAACCAAAAGAGGTGACCGGACCCTGAGGAGGATTGTGGAGAAGGGCCGATTCCAGACCTTGGGGGACCTGCGGAAGCAGTGGACTGAGTCTGGAGTAGAAACATCCAGAGCCACCGTGCACAGGCGTGTGCAGGAAATGGGCTACAGGTGCCGCATTCCCCAGGTCAAGCCACTTTTGAACCAGAAACAGCGGCAGAAGCGCCTGACCTGGGCTACAGAGAAGCAGCACTGGACTGTTGCTCAGTGGTCCAAAGTACTTTTTTCGGATGAAAGCAAATTTTGCATGTCATTCGGAAATCAAGGTGCCAGAGTCTGTAGGAAGACTGGGGAGAAGGAAATGCCAAAATGCCTGAAGTGCAGTGTCAAGTACCCACAGTCAGTGATGGTCTGGGGTGCCTTGTGTTTTTGGGGGCGCGGCTCTGCTGCTGACCCAGTGTCTCACCTGTCTGTCTCGTCTCCTGTCGTTTCTATGTTTTTTGTTGTTTTAAGTGATCGTGCCCGCATTCTCTTTGTGGCAAGATGAAGTTCAGCGATGGCATATTACTTTGGCTGGCTGTGTGCCTTCTCAGTAGTTTAATCGCCGAAGTATGGAGTTTATACGAAAAAGCCGGCATCCTCACCTACACGCGGGCCCAGCTGTTGTCACTCAGGCACTCAATCAAGCCGGAGGACTCTGGTCTGGAGCTGCTGATCAAGTATCCGCAACTCAAAAACATCGGGACGCGAAAATGGACAAAAATAAAGAAAAGAGGATCCAGAGGCGGCGTAAGAGAACGACTAAGGAGGCGCGGCAGCAGACATCCTCTACCGGTAATAACTTTTTCTAATGTTCGCTCTTTGAGCAACAAGATGAATGAACTGATCGCTAAAGTTCAATATGACAATGAGTACCGACAGAGTAACCTCATCTGTTTTACGGAAAGCTGGTTGAAAGAGGAGATGCCAGACCCCAATTTACCGGGTTACACAATAATTCGGGCTGACAGAGACACTAATTCGTCACGAAAATCTATTGGCGGTGGCTTGTGTGTCTACATGGACACTCGCTGGGCTACCCAGTACACCGTCCGGGAACGTGTGTGCACACATGATTATGAAATCCTGGTTGTCTCTTTTCGCCCCTTTTACCTCCCGAGGGAGTTTGGCCAGATTACAATCATATTGGCCTACGTACCTGGGCCGGACTTTGTGGGAGCTGCAGCCAGGATAGCCGAGAGTTATAACATCGCTCTGTCCCGTGCAGTTAACCAACCCGTCCTGTTGCTCGGGGACTTTAACTCTTGTGACCTGTCCGATCATCTGCCCACTTTACATCAATACGTGGACTGTCCCACCCGCCTGGCACGTACCCTGGATAAGTGTTATGGCAACATACCTGACGCCTATAAATCCATCTGTAGGCCTGCCTTGGGGAAATCTGACCATAACGTCGTCCATCTACTTCCACGTTACAGGGCTAAGTTGAGACGGGAAAACACAGTGACCAAGGAAATTGAGATCTGGACTGAGGACTGTAGGGAGGAGATGAAATGCGAGCTGGAGACTACCGACTGGCTCTTTCTTAACTCATGTGACACCCCTCATGAACTAATTGACACTTTCACGTCTTATCTGTTGTTTAATGAAAGTAAAATCACTCGAACTAAAACTGTTAGAATATTTCCTAATAACAATGTATGGATGTCTAGTGATCTTAAGGAATGCATTCGTGAGAAAAAACACGCTTTTAGTAATGGTAATACTGAATTACTTAAGGAAAAAAAATGTGAACTAAGATCTAAACTGAGTAAAGCAAAAATAGAATATAAGGATAAAGTTGAATGTCATTATTTCTCAGGAAATGCCAAGAAAGCATGGGAAGGTTTAAATGTGATGATGGGCAGGGAGACTAAGAAAAAGTGTACCCCCTTGTCACACCCCTCTCCATCTTTTGCAAATGATTTAAATGTCTTCTTCAGTCGTTTTGACAAGAATGATTTCAGTGCTGAACGTGATAGTGTGTGTAGATCCATTCCTGGATATGTCCCTATTACACTGAATGAACATGAGATTGTAGCCAGCCTGTCTAGTGTTAAGCCCAACTCGGCCCCGGGGCCGGATGGCCTGAGAGGGAGAGTTTTAAAAGAAAATGTTTATGAACTTAAAGGTATTGTGCTGGAGTTATTTCAGTGCTTGCTTAATTCTTTAACAATGCCCAAATTATGGAAAATGTCTCATATTGTGCCTATCCCTAAAAAACCTGGAACTACTGAATTAAAAGATTACAGGCCCATTGCACTTACTTCTATCTTAGGAAAATGTTTTGAGAGAGTTATAAGCAGACAAATCACAGCATCGGTTTCTAACAGCTTAGATCATCTTCAGTTTGCTTACAAAAGCCATAGGGGAACCGATGACGCAACCATCAGTATGGTCCACACTCTCTCAAAGCACCTTCAAGCCCCCTCCCACTTTGCTAGAGCCTTGTTTATCGATTTTACTTCCGCCTTTAACAGCATGCAGATTCACATCTTGCTGCAAAGACTTATCGAGATAGGAGTAAACGGTGGTATTATCCACCTTGTTAGGGACTTCCTCTCTGACCGTCCTCAACAGGTTCTGGTTAATAATACTCGGTCCGACATCACTGTACTTAATACTGGCGCCCCGCAAGGGACCATTTTATCCCCACTACTTTTTTCCATATATACAAACGAATTCCAATTAGATCTGGAAAACTTTCGTTTGTTTAAATATGCTGACGATATGGCCCTGGTTGCCTTATTAAAGAAGGGGGACACAGTCGGAGAGGGAGCATATAGAGCATATGTGGCATCTCTTCAGAAGTGGTGTGATGTAAGTTCCTTAGAGATGAATGTCACAAAAACACAGGAACTTGTTTTTCATGAAAAGGACCATGTGCAGCCCCTTACAATTAGGGGACAAGTTGTAGAGGTAGTAGACAGTTTCAAATATTTGGGTACATTTATTGATTGCAATCTAAATTTTAGTGAAAACACAGACTATATTTTTAAAACCTGTAACCAACGTCTCCATCTACTGCGCAAACTCAACTCATTCAGAGTGAGCAAGCACATTATGGAAACAGTTTATAAGAACCTTATTGAGGGCATTTTAACCTTTAATATGGCAATGTGGTATGGTAACCTAAACGTAAAAGGAAGAAGCAAGCTACAGAGAATAATAAACCTTGCCTCAAAAATCATAGGGACAAAACAGAAACATTTAAGTTGTTTGTACGACGAAGTGCTGAGGAAAAAAGCTGTTAAAATAGCAAACGATCCGTCCCATCCACTCCATAGGGAGTTTGAACTTCTTCCCTCGGGTAGACGTTACAGAGTGCCAAGGGCAAATCGTAACATTTTTAAAAATTCCTTCACTCCTAAAGCGATTGGGGTACTGAACACCATGTCCCGCTGATGTGTATACTGCCACTGCTGTCCTGCTTCTTGCCCTGAAGATGTCTGTGTGTAAATGTTGTTGTTGTTGCTTTTGTTGTTGTTGTTGTTGTGTTGTCCTGCTTGTTGTTTTTTGTATGAGACCGAAGACGAATCTCCACACCGTGGACAATAAAGATTTAACTAACTAACTAACTAACTAACATGTCAGCTGCTGGTGTTGGTCCACTGTGTTTTGTCAAAGGCAGGGTCAATGCAGCTAGCTATCAGAAGATTTTGGAGCACTTCATGCTTCCATCTGCTGAAAAGCTTTATGGAGATGAAGATTTCATTTTTCAACAAGACCTGGCACCTGCTCACAGTGCCAAAACCACTGGTAAATGGTTTACTGACCATGGTATTACTGTGCACAATTGGCCTGCCAACTCTCCTGACCTGAACCCCATAGAGAATCTGTGGGATATTGTGAAGAGGAAGTTGAGAGACACCAGACCCAACACTGTGGATGAGCTTAAGGCCGCTATCGAAGCATCCTGGGCCTCCATAACACCTCAGCAGTGCCACATGCTGATTGCCTCCATGCCACGCCGCATTGAAGCAGTCATTTCTGCGAAAGGATTCCCGACCAAGTATTGAGTGCATAACTGAACATACTTATTTGAAGGTTGACTTTTTTGTATTAAAAACACTTTTCTTTTATTGGTCGGATGAAATATGCTAATTCTTTGAGATAGGGATTTTTGTTTTTTCTTTACTTTTTTGCCAAAATCATCAATATTAAAACAATAAAAGGCTTGAACTACTTCAGTTGTGTGTAATGAATCTATAATATATGAAAGTCTAATGTTTATCAGTACATTACAGAAAATATTGAACTTTATCACAATATGCTAATTATATGAGAAGGACCTGTATATATATATATATATATATATATATATATATATATATATATATAT
Source organism: Ammodytes marinus (assembly GCF_949987685.1). Classification (NCBI taxonomy): domain Eukaryota; kingdom Metazoa; phylum Chordata; class Actinopteri; order Uranoscopiformes; family Ammodytidae; genus Ammodytes; species Ammodytes marinus. The sequence goes on along the minus strand of NC_137216.1, from coordinate 1,607,903 downwards.
ATATATATAGGGGAGATTGAACGGGGTAATCTGAGCCACTTTTTACACTTGTTCCCCTCTAAGCAAGCTGAAATTATTTATCACTCAAATTTTCACATTTCCCATTAATTCATTAATTAGTTTCCTATAAATGGGCATTAGCAGAATTTTTTCAAGATAAAGGGCAGTGAAAATATGATTGTTTTAAAAAAAGTTGTCATGTGGCTCACTTTACCCCAGCTGTGGGGTAACTGAGCCAGACCAGGTAAATCAAGGGGGTAAAGTGAACCAGCTGGGGGTGAACCACTTTCCACTCTGAAAGTACCATAACAACACATATTGTAACCGTTATAATCCTGAAAGCTAGCCACACATTCCAGAACTAATGTCAGACTAGTAAAAGAATGATGGGGTTTGGTCAATTAAGCAAAGCTAATTTTCTAAACACTTGAAAGTAACTCTGAACAAAATCAAATACAACATATTATAATTCAAAAGGTTTTAATAAGATTCAAATGAAAGATAGAACCAGTTAGATTAGAACACAGTCTGGGGGTCAGAACACAGGACCCTTAGAGCCAGCTTGTGTCTGGGGGTTAATACATAGGAAAATCAGAACCAGCGAGAACAGCCTGGGACTCAGAACACAGGAGAAGACCCAACTGGATTATAACATCAGCCTGTGATACTCTACAACTAGGCCTACTCTACATTCCAGCCCTGAAGGTTACAGGGAAAGATGAGAAAGTGCTCTTTCCGTGTGGTTGCCCCAGGTCGTCTTCCTGGTGTATTTCCATGGCATGATGGCTTATCTACAATGTGTATGACATTAAAATAAAACATATGTCATGTAATATTACATTAAAATATGTTTAAGACTAAACTTAACTTGTGCCTCATGGTGGGGGAAAGTGAGACAGTGGCTCACTTTCCCCCACAGCATTTGGCTCACTTTCCCCCACCACCACAATTTGAGAAAAAACTACCTCTCTTAGCATTTCAGGCTAATCTTCAGTTATCAGCATCACATGGTTTCATATGTTGGTAGTTCATCAACACGTATGATAGAAGTTTTTCTACGTGAATACATTTGCTTTGGCACAACAGTTGATTAAGTTGTCAGCAAGAAAATTTACTTTTACATGAAAAATACCTATTTTGGTGAACAAAACATGCTTACCACAGCACCATGAGGTCCTCTCTTTCAGGGCCATGGGGAAATGAGAGGGGCTTGAAAACATATATCTCACATGACCAAAAATGTTTTCCGTTGCCTAGATACAGGGGGTGGCTCACATGACCCGATGCCTCAGATTCCCTAGGTTCTAAAAAAATAATATATATAAAAAAAATATATATATATAAATATATGTATATATATATATATATATATAAATATATGTATATATATATATATATATTAGTGGTGGGCCGTTATCGGCGTTAACGTGCTGCGTTAACGCAAGACTCTTATCGGCGATAAAAAAAATATCGCCGTTAATCTCTTATTCCACCTCCTGTTCGGCTCAGGGAGCCAGTCATTTGTACAGTTCAGCTTAGACTCGGCCGTAATGCTGCTGCACACGCACACACACACACACACACACACACACACACACGCACACACACACACACACACACACACACACACACACACACTCACACACTCACACACACGCTGCATGTCAGAGACGAGGGGCGAATCTTCTCTCACACACCCGCCGCTCTCTCTCTCTCCATCACTTGCCCACACAATCGGGTATTGGAACGCAGGGTGGGTGTGTGTGGCCACCGGTCGCCACGTGACTATAAGTTTCCAAGTTTTAAACACTTCTATCTCTTCAACGTCACCGTACCCGAATCCTAAATATCCCCATAGCAGACGCTATATTTCATCGGGGGGAAAACTTTGTTTTGCGCCACAGTTCGACTCGGCCGTAATGCTGCTGCACACACACACACAGACACAGACACAGGCACACACACACGCTGCATGGCAGAGACGAGGGGCGCTACCAAAAAGACGAGAGGAGCGGTTGGAGCAGTTGGAGAGTTTAGAGACACATGCGCGCACATTTATTTACATAAAATCGCAATCGCAGTCACTTGTGCAGTTATGTAAAATGTTTCACTAAGGAAAATGACAGAAAAAGTAACGCACAGTGACTTTGATGAGTAACTTCAATCTGATTACTGGTTTGGAGATAGTAACGCGTTAGATTACTTGTTACTGAAAAAAGAGGTCCGATGCCGGTAACGCGTTACTATGTAACATCTTGTTGAACATTATTTATTTTCATCACCAATTATCATAGTAGAACAGCTTCCTCAAGCAGTTTGTGATGCATGTTGGAAACAGGAGATGAGCCCCTGGTCTGATGCGCCACCTGGCTTGAGAAACACGTTCTCAAAGACTTACTTTGAGTCATTATTTAGGGAGCACACACATATTATGAATGAATTCAAATGAGCCATTTTAATCTAGATTAATCTAGATTAATTCCAAAATTAATCTAGATTAATCTAGATTAAAAAAATTAATCTATGCCCACCTCTAATATATATATATAAATATATGTATATATATATATATATATATATATATATATATATATATATATATATATATATATATATATGTATATATATATATAAATATATATATATATATATTTTTTTTAGGTTTTTACTTTGCCATAAAGCACTGGAGGAAAGTTTAATAGCTCTAAGCAAGATTGCCATTTACCATTTCCCATGTTGCTAAAATGTGCTTTTTTAAATTTTGGCTTCCCCCTAGCGGCTGGAGTGAGCATTTTGGTTATTTCTTAAAAATTCATAACTCCTCACAGGTATGGGCTAGAGACTTACTTTTTTTTTAAATGCTCAGAAATGTGTGCTCTACAAGTCGCGGGCTGGACTAAATCATCTTGCGGGCCGTATGTTTGACACCACTGGTCTAAACGTTATGAAAAACATTAAACGTTCAGAGAAGCGAAAAAAAGATAAGCCGCTGTTTGAGCAAAATTCAGAGACTAGGGTGAAACGCAAACTTTGTGACAGTGAGTTGGTTTATGATGAACAGTTAGGTTGAGTGATGTGATGCACACATAAGATGATTGTCCGTGTGCAAGGTTTTCAGTAAGTTCGAAATACTCTGTGTAGTTTGTATGCGGAGCAGGGAGGCAAAAGGTGCTCTGCAGAAACCTCAGTGCTCACATTGAATATGAACGGATGTCTCAGTAATGATTTTCACTTTGAGCTCAATACTGTGATTTTCACTTTGAGCTCAATACTGTTTCAACGTATCCACATATCAGTCTATATCAGCCCTGAAATTTAGATTTTCCCCGCCTGCCTCGTTATTTTTCCCAATGAGTAAACTTTTAGCAATTTAAGCAATTGTCAGTTTTGCACACAACTACTCTATATGTTACATCAACGTAATACTGTGTTACATTTTGTAATATTTTACAAATATTTTTTTTTTTTTATTAAATGTACTTCATGTTACTTGTAATATCGGGTCCGACCATTCCTTGTTCGTGTGAACATACCTCACAATAAAACCGATTTCGATTTCTGATTCTGTAACTGGGCATTTTCATTTTTAAATTAACTAAAGTACAAGGGATCATAGAATAGTAACAGAAGAAACAATATTATTTATTTTAACAGAAGAGAATAAATTCGACTTTCCTCCACAGGGAAGCAATGCTTTCTGGTGAATCACAACCTCTCCAACCTGTATGACTTCATGTTTTTTACTATTGCTTCTTTCCATTTGGTCAAATAAACATGAAATTAAATAGAACTAAAAGCGACAAAGAATCACCTTTTTGGTCTGGAGCAACTGAGAATGTAGAAGCATTCTTATGACTGTTTTGAAAAGAAAAGTGTTCTTACACAGGTGACGTGCTCCTCATCTGTGTAATCAAAACTGTCGACTTTCTGCTTGAAGGAGTCAAGGATCTCACCATGTCGCGCCATGTCTGTGGCTAGGATCAGTGTGATGGTTTCCTGTAGAACAGCCCAACAACAGACAACTCATCAACACACACACACACACAGACAGACAGACAGACAGACAGACAGACAGACAGACACACACACAGCCCTACTTGTCGTATCTGTTTGAAGGCCTCAGGGTCGAAGTTGGAGAAGATGTTGCAGTCATGTTGAGAGAAGATCTGGAAGGCCACGGCACAGTGGTGGTTCTCCAGAGGGGAGATGTCATTGTAGCGAACTGCCAGTTCTGTTCTAGCATTGATTTGGTACCTGGAATAGAGAGAATGGGAAGAATGAGAACATGCAAGACACCAGAGAAATAGTGTAAGGTTTTGTTCACAACGGCCTGCTTCAGTGCTTAAGTGAACCCTAAGCCTTTTGTTTAAGTCCTTGTCGTGGTTCGTTTGGGTTGGTTTGAACGCAGTCCCAGACTCTGGTGGCACTAAACAACCAGACTCTGCTCTACTCTAAAGGGCTGCTCTCTGGAGTGGTTCATCACTGGTCTGAACCCCATCCGCACCAATCACAGGAAGTGTAGTACTAAAGTCTTTCTTGCACTTGTTGTCTGATCATATATACCGCATATATTACGACTATATTGTCACATTCAATATTTAAAGGCATACTAAGCGATTGTAATCTAGAACACCATATGCCAAAATCATCTCATTTCTACTCACCATTCGCTACATGTCCTTTGTGTGTACGCTCTGAAAAAAACTTGGGTGTTTCTACCATAGATAGTAAATAATATGGATGTAGCATCCTGGCTGACCTCAGTTATTCACACGGCATCCAATAATCCTGATTTGTGCGCGTCGCCATTTGGTGAGATTTTTACCCCGCCTCACGTCAGGGGGAGGGAGATAGCTGACGTATACCTCCGAGCAGGGCCGGCGGTAGCCAGGGGCCAGGGTAGGCCGTGCCCACCCAAATGTGGGCTGTGCCCACCCAATCAAAAATGTTTTTTTAAATTTTTTTAGGTGGAAGTCCAGACCCACTGTCAGACGGACCTGTTCATTCGCTGTCCAAGAAAATGTCAAATACAATTCAGACAATTAATTAATACTAAAGAATATACCATTACCATGCATTGCTTCTAATTGTATTATTAGGTGGGCAGGACAGCCTGCCTCCAAGTTACCCACCCGCTAATAGTGGTCACTGGTCAGCAGCGCCGGCCCGAGACGTTGCTTAGGGTCCCGACTGCCAGGGGGGCCCCCCCAATTTTTTTTAGTTTGTGTGTTTGATATCAACATCATATTATGTAAATGTAAATTATCATACAATAAAAGGAATACAATGTTTTGGTAGATAGTTAATGGCTTAATAATTGAATCAGTTCATCTGGGAGGTAATCCAAGGTTAACTGATCACGTCACGTTCAAGTCCATGGCATGCACAGTGTGTATTGAGTTTATTTGCAAACTGGGTTGGACTTTCTGGAACTGTGCTAAACTGGTTTGAATCATACTTAAAGGAAAGAGACTACTATGTGTCAATAGGCAATTTCACATCCGAGCGAACAAATATTACATGCGGGGTCCCCCAAGGTTCCATTCTTGGGCCTCTTCTGTTTAACATATACATGCTACCGCTAGCTCAGATTATGAACAAAAACAAATTATGCTACCATAATTATGCAGACGAGACACAAATTTACATAACCATATCACCAGGAGACTATAGTCCGATTCAAGCACTAAGTAAATGCATTGAACAAATCATGTGCCAAAACTTTCTTCAATTAAACAGCGACAAAACTGAAGTAATTGTCTTTGGTGCCAGGGATGAACAATCAAAAGTCAGCACACAGCTTAAATCTGTTATGTTAGAAAGCACACACCAAGCTAGAAATCTTGGAGTAGTGATAGATTCCGACTTGAATTTCAAAAAACACATTAAATCAATTACTAAGTCAGCCTACTACCACCTTAAAAATATATCGAGAATTAAAGGGCTAATATCTCAGCAGGACTTAGAAAAACTTGTCCATGCATTTATTTTTAGTAGACTTGACTACTGTAATAGTGTCTTTGCAGGCCTTTCTAAAAAATCAATCAGACAGCTTCAGCTAATTCAGAACGCTGCTGCTCGAGTCCTCACTAGGACCAAAAAAGTAGATCACATTACCCCAGTTCTTAGGTCTTTACACTGGCTTCCTGTCACTCAAATAATTGATTTTAAAATATTGATGATGGTCTACAAAGCCTTAAATGGTTTAGGGCCAAAATACATTACTGATCTGCTGATACGTTATGAGCCGCCCAGAGCCCTTAGGTCGTCTGGGACAGGTCTTTTAAAAGTCCCCAGAGCTAGGACTAAACAGGGAGAGGCGGCATTCAGCGTTTATGCGCCCAATGTCTGGAACGGACTGCCAGAGAGTCTGAGGTCCGCTGAGACTCTCAGCTCTTTTAAATCGGGTCTCAAAACGTTCTTGTTTCCCTTTTAACCTGTAATTATTTTTTTTGGTAAAATGTTTTAATTCTTTTATTTAAATGTTGTATTTTTATCCATGTTTTAAATTTGTTCCTTTTTTTTTTTTTTTTTTTTTTTTGTATTCTTTATTTGATTTTAACCCTGTGAAGCACCTTGAGTGGCCCTGTGCCTGAAATGTGCTCTATAAATAAAATTGCCTTGCCTTGCCTTATTTAAAAATATTTGAAAATGGGGCTGCCCTCAGTTGCCCATGCACTGTGTATAGTCTATAGCCTATTTCAGCCTCGTCTGTGGAAAAAAAGATAACTGGACAACAGAGCCCTATTCTTCTGCTTCGTTCCTCTCACTGCATTTACATGAATTCATTATATTACAGAAAAATATGTCCCGTAAAAGAAAAAGAGCACCAAGCCCAACCCAGAGGACCCCCCATAATATTTTATTTAAAATTTATATTTCTATGGAAAATCCATGTGTCTTTCTTCAATAGCTTCTAATTCATCCGACCCAGTGTCTCCAAATTATTTGTTAACACAAAATTCCTCAGATTTAGCCTCTTAATTTTCCTCTCAAAGTGCACCAGATTCATAGCCTGGAAATCCTGACCCTGATATCTTGAACGATAGAGGGTCTGGCGACGATCAATAGTAATTTCCAACTCTAGGGGCGGCTCCTACTCGTGCATTTCAAATGCCACTGCACGCAGTTGGATAGCACTACAACCAATCAGAGCGATGCACAAGTGACGTAAGCCCCGTTCGTTTAGCGAACAGCTGTTAAACTGTTCAATTAAACGTTTGCCGTTGTCGGTCGGCAAAACAGAACATTCCACTTACTTGCTAGTGAAAGCTATGAGTCCCGTCTTCCAATTCGTTAAGGGTCGAGGCCAAAGCAGTCTCAAACTCACACAACATATCCGCAGCCATCTTTGATGTTTACTATCACAGCTTCGACGTCGCATGCACGTCACTGTCGTCATCCGGTTACGTCCTCCCCAGAGCACCATATAAAGGGCTCTGGCGCGCCCATATTAGATAGAACCAATTGAAACGTTATACCAGATTTCTGGTAGTCTTGATAAGCTTCAACGGAGCGTCTCCAGACCAACACGCGCAGCAAATTTAATTTGCCAGCGCCTAGTGGCAGGTCTGGGAATGCCAGGCTACCAGATTCATGCATTTCACTTTAAAAAGGTTAAAACAAATCTCCCGGGGGGGCATACCCCCGGACCCCCCTAGCACGGTCGTGACCTCGGCTGGCTACTATTTTCACCCAGCTGGACATCGGAGCCAATAGTGGAAAGACTATATATCTATATAGTGTGTATAGTATATAGCTCTGGACTACCACCATCCAGGTTGCCCAGTCCCAAAGCTTTCTCTTCAATCAGCTCAGGCTGCCTACAGTTAATACTGCGATTAAAAAAATATATACATTATGTTGTATATAATGTATATTATATGTTAGTCATAAACATTTTGGAAAAAAAACATGCAAGAATCAAATCTCCCACACAGCAACACTCAAAGTTTATTTGCATATTGTGTTCTACACAATTCACAGTAAATGTGCCAAAAAGCAGACGCAGGGATCTTACAAGGGCAAAAAAATTCACCCCCCTCAGTGTTGTCATGGAGATATGATCTAAACATACGGACTAAAATGGTTTTGTGGCCCAGGCTGTAAATAGGTTTAGTAAGACTTTAGCTGTATCCCATTACAGAGACCGCCTCCTTGGTAGGACGCGGTCTATGAAGGCTATAGCCTATGAAGGCCAATTCAAAGGCCGAACCAGGGCCAAACAGGCGTTGTTAAACGGGACGGTCTCCGCAGGTCTCCGTTTACGAGCATTTCCGGTTTGCGTAACAAGCCGTTACCTTGCGTGACGACTCGCCGCTCCTGTGCTGCCTAGCAACCCTGATAGCTGCCAACGGAAACAGCCTTGTCAACAGAGGAAAAAAGGAAAAGAAGTTGCCTACCAGACAAAAAGAAAAAAAAGTATAAGAAAAAAAGAAAGGAAGATAAAAGTTAAGAAGATGGAGCAACACGTTGCTGTTTTGTTATTTTTTATTTTATTGTATGCCATCTCTGAAAAAAACCGCAATGAATCATGGGATATGTTGGACTGCGAAGGATACATCTGATGCAGCCTTCAAAACCGTGAAACGAAGGCTGCATTTCTCAGCCGCATATGAGGAGCCTTGCAAGGAGCCTTGCAAATGGAGCAACCTTTGCGTGCCGCTATGACGCAATCGGTCTTCAAATGCAGCCTTCGTAGACCGCAACCCCTGAATCGAGATACAGCCTTTGAAAACGGCCTGTCTAACAAGTGAGTCAAATAAAAACTGCTCGGTATTGGCACCACCCCCCAGTGGCACTTCCTGGTTACTACAGTTGTGGTCACTTCCTTATTGGATGCTGGTAAAAATCGCTGAGTTTGGGGCTTGGTTTCTACCCAGCTGCAGCTCCACTAACGGTGATCTAAATCTTGGGACAGAGCCAGCAGCCGCCCAGAAGGGGAACAGCCCAGGCACTCTCTCTGTCAAATATGGCAGCAGTTAGTAGCTGTCGCCTCTTGAGATCGCTTACTATGCCTTTTAAGAATCGACCATAGAACACCTAGGTTGCGTTCTGAATCGCATACTTTCTACTATATAGTATGTAGAAAAAAGATTTAGGATGTCCCGATTCTTGTGGCCAGATTTAGGATGGTTAGAAGTACCCGGATGTCCTACTTCATGCGGCCAAGATTGTTAGTGTTGAAAAGTGCATCGTATTTGGGCGATTCTGACCCACAATCCAGTGCGCACGTGAAGTGACGTAACATCGACGAAGCCTCCATATGAAAACAAACGGGGATGCGACGGATATAAAAGCAAGAGGCAAGATCAAGGCGCAATGTTATGATGAAATAAGAGAGAAAAGTATGTCCCAATAGTATGCCTACTGCATCCTAACTAGATTCTTTTTATCGTCGGATGTAGTATGTAGAATAGAAAAAAGAAAGAGTATGCGATTCGGAACGCAACCCTAGTCTCCACTGCACTTGGCCAAAATCAATTAAATATAGCCTACAGCTATGATTCCCAACCCCCAGTCCGTGGACCCATGTTTGCCTTGAAATATTTCCAGAATAATTTTTTTTTAATGAGTTTTTGTAATGTGTACAACATGCTTTTCTGCAATATCCAAATGTTGGCATTAAAGGTTCAGTAAGCGGAATGGTTCTTTTAGCTAACTTCCTGTCACTTCGTCCCTACGTCACCACAGTAATGCATTGCGGTCTTAATCAGCGAGTTATCTAGCATCATCTCAGATCCATAAGTGATAAAAAACATGATAAAAACCATCAAAACAGACATTGGGAAGGATTTTTACCTGCTCCGCCATTGTAGGCGCATACACATTCACCCATCTGTTGCTCTGGCGTGCACCGGCAGTGAGACCATGGAGTGTATATAGTAATTATGAGTGAGACAGGGGTCGGTTTGTAGCGTTCTCTCTTCTTTTCTTTTTTTTTTCTTTTTTTTTTCAAAGATATTTTTTGGGCATTTTTATGCTTTATTGATAGTGCACAGAGACAGAGGTGAAATGGGGCAGAGAGGGGAGTGACATGCAGAGAACGACCGCGGGCGGGAATCGAACCCGGGTCTGCTGCTGGGCCCGGCCCGGGAGGGGGACGCCTTACCGACTGAACTAAAGGCGTTCTCTCTTCTGATTGGATAGCAATTTTGGGATACTGCAGTAAGTTTATTTGCCGATTACATGCAAAGCAGCTGACTGAGAGATCGGCTTTATGAAACGCGCACATCATGTAAGTGATCACTGTATGAATAAAGAGCTATTTAACACTTATATTAACATAAATAGACCGCTTACTTCACCTTTAAGATTGGCAACCGGGCTCTGGAATTTTTTTAATGAATATGCCGGTCCTTGGAACAAAAAAGGTTTAGAAACCCTGGCCACTTGCGACACTACATTTAATAGACTCTGGCTGTTAATATGCGCTCCACATTAAGATCAACTTAAAAAATAACCTGCTCTGATGGCAATGGGAGAAACTGCAAGCAATTTGCCTTTTTACTCACTGAACTGTCTGACCAATCATCGAACAGCTTAATCGTGCACATGACTTTTGTTTACAATTCATGGTGCGTTGGAGTTTTGCCTTTGTGAACATATACCAAATCATCAGAAACATTAAAGAATGGATCCAACTCTCAACAGGTGCGCATCAAAGAAGCAGACTATAAGGTGTAAACAGGACAGAAAAGCGGTGAGGAAGACAAAAGGGCAAGAGAAAAGAAAATGAGCAGACAGGACACAGGGAAGGAGGAGGGACACAGCAATGAAAAGGAGAAGAAAGAGAGAAGATATAAGACTAGGGATAGACATGAAGCAGGACAGCATGGAAAAGGATGGATAGGAGGAGATGGGCTGTGTTTGAAAAGCCCTACTAACGTCCAACTCATACTCATTTTGACGTCAATTTGAGTCTTTTGTGGTTGTGTATGCGAGTTTGTGTAGTAGGTGATAAATGCCCATATGAGTACTTACTTCCGGGAAACTTTTGTGTATGGATCGATAGGTTACTTTTCCTACTCAACCGCCCCACAATGCATTGCGTCTTTTCAAACGACACGGAAGGTTTTTAAAAAGGATTTATTGCTTCTGTATACTTCAGTGTAAACAGTCCGAGGAACCTTGCATACACAATTGATCGTTAAGTAGACAGTATGTAGTATATTCATGTTGAGTATGTAGAAGGGAGGACATTAGTAGGGCTTTTCGAACGTAGCCTCGGTGTCAAAGTGAAAAGGGACAGCGAACAAGAGGGATGACAAGTCAAGAGGAAGTTGGGAGTTGTGCAAACCATGGACATCAAAGTGAATTGCTGGATGTGTGTGTGTGTGTGTGTGTCTGTGTGTCTTACGTGTTGTTGAATCCAGGATGATCGAGATCATGACATACAGCAGCTGTCATGAGAATCAAAACATCCACCTGAGTGCACTTCTCCTAAAAGAGAAGAACACACATATTTCTAATAATGCATCAATGAAGTATTTCACTATAAGATAATATCCATATGTGCACTGATGTGTGTGGAACAAAACGTGTTAAGTCCCAGAGGCCAAATCTTTAAGAAGCTACAGGTTAGCTCAGCTAGGCACAAAGACTGGAAACTGTTCAAAATGTTAAAGAAAATGTGTATGTAAAGCAACTCTAAAGTGAACTAACTTATATGTTATATATTGTTTAATCTGTACAAAAACTAAAAGAGCAAAGTCTCAAAGAGAAAGTGATACCTGCAGAAAGGTTTAAAAATGGCACATGGGAGGCCTATCCCTGTTTCCTGTGTTCACGCCAAGTTAAGCTATCTAATGTCCAAATCTTTTCACTTGACTGCTGGTAGACAGTGAATAGGCGTATTTCCCAAGATGGTCACTATGCTTTTAAGGGCTACTTCAGTGATTTAGTATTGCATTTTCTTAGAGTTGGGCCACTCTACAAAATGACAGACCAAGAGAAGAATTGTCCAAAATAAAGCAACTGAGTACGGGATATACTTTATTCCATAGTATTGTCAAGCTCCAGAACCCCTGGATCTGACCTATACATCTTCTATGCTGAAACTTCAGTGTCTTTCATTGTACTCTTGAAGCTTGAGGATCATTCATGTCTATTAAATTCCATTGGGAAGATAGTAACACAAGCTTCTAAGAGATAACTCTGATGATGCCCCATGAGTCATTTTCTCAGACTTGACAAAGCTCCGTCAGAGCCACAGAAGATGTATTACAACTGTTTTCATACTGGTATAATTGGTGGTGAATGTATCAGGGGCCTCATTTATAAAGCTTGCGGCGCACAAAGACCTTGCGTAGACGGCAGAAATGTGCAGTCAAATGTGCGGTGGCAAAACGGTGGTATTTATAAAAGAATTCTTTGCGGAGAAGTGTGCGTATTCCCACGCCAACTTTCGACCATGCGTAGAACTACCGCAAGGTTTTCCTGACTCGGGGAATCAGCGACACTCAATGGCAACACCACAAAATAAAGCTCAGTCATCGGAAAAACACACATATCCTTATGAAATGCATGGCACCCGATATATTTATATCCTTCCCAGTCGCTTTCTTTGTGGCCGGTTGCCTCCCTTTTTTCCTCATGTCAGTCAAAATTCCGTGCTTATTAAGAGCGTCATCATATTCAGGAGTTATTTAGCATTCGCCATGTATGGAAGATCAGTGGCGGACTCAGACTGTTTGAAGGGCAGGGGCGAAAAAATTAGAAGGGCACCATACTTTTGCTCACCTAAAAATGTGGTGTTCCTTTACAAAAAATGCTATCTTCTCAGTTGTGTATCAGATCCAGATTTAAATACCTGGAAATTAAAGCTTAAATGTTGATCTATTGTCTCATATTCATATTTTGGTGTCAAACCCAAATGTTTCCAGTCTACAGTAAAAATAAAGGAATTGGCCTCACTGTTCCGATACTTATGGAGGGGACTGTATATTACCAGGTCAAAACTAGAAAACTTCAGTTTCACGTCTCAAGTTTCTAAGAAGGTGATTACCTGAAGGCAGCAGAGGCAGATCATGCTGTACATCATCTGGGTGACACAGAAACAGTGGCGGAAGTTGTGAAAAGGGTTATTCTTGTAGTTGTCATGAATACATAGCTACACCCAGAGAAAAGAAAGAAAAGAGGTTCGAGATCTGCATTCAACTTAACATATAAGAAGAAGACATACTTATATTAATCCCCTCGGGTAGATTTCAGTTTCACTATGTTATAATACACACACACACACACACACACACACACACACACACACACACACACACACACACACACACACACACACACACACACACACACACACACACAGGCCCGAAATACAGACATGCAAACAGGACCATAGATCCAAACCCAAAAAGTAACGGACTGATAGGTGTTACAGTTTTATGGCATAAGCATTATTAATAAAGTGTTTAGAAATAATATTTCTGGTCTTAAAAGGGCCTATTATTGGTTGGATTCTGTAAAACTATTTGAAGTTGCAGAAGGCACTAAGTCTACTGTAGGTCTCACCAGCCATCTCTTGAGCGTGATGGGGTTGATGTTGAAGTCTTTGACCAAGCCAAGGTCATGGTACATATGTTCCAGACAGCTCAGCATCTGAAGGACCAAAGAAATGCCTTGGTTTGTATACACTGAAACATGGAAATATTATAAGAATTTTTTTTTCGTCTACTGAAGTCTTACAAATTAAACGGATGTACAGTAACTACCCACTACTTCAAATCTATAATTAGTTTTTTTATGCCTAAAACGACAGTTACGTATGTAACTACGGTTCTAAGAGTTCCGGATGACCGCCAGAGGCGGTGCTTTCAGCACTGGATGTTCCACCGCGCGCATGCGCAGGTCGAGTACTTATACCAAAATAGTCACCTGTGACACCTGGGTGACCCCGGGAATATGAAAATATTCCGGAAGTCACTCGAGGATCTGTTCCAACTGGATCTTCTCGCGGTATCTGAGAAGTCTGAGTGACAGAGAACATAGAACCGTAGTTACATACGTAACCATCGTTCTATTTCGTTCCTACTGACCGCCAGCTATTTCACTGTTTTAATGTGTGTGTGTGTGTGTATGTGTGTGTGTGTGTGCATGTGTGTGTGTGTGTGTGTGTGTGCGTGCGTGTGCGTGTGTGTGCGTGTTCGTTCCTACTTTCAGCACTGGATGACTTATAGGGGATTTAAAGCAGCCAACTCGATGGTTTACATGGTGGAGAGACAATAGTTTGGATAGGAAGGATAGATTTGGCGAGAGCACCACTCCTGACACTTCTACACGCCAGCGCAAGCACGCCTGGCTCACTGACAAGGCATGTTCACCGACCGTTTGCAGTCGCAACGGCAAGGAGGAATGCCGTCTTCAAAGACAGCCGCGTCAGGTCTGCCTGACTCAGCGGCTCAAATGGGGGTAGACCAAAGGACCTCAGGACTACCTGCAAGTCCCATGAAGGTGCCCTCAGGGGTCGTGGTGGCTGAATGAAGCCTCTTGCCTCCCTTCAGAAACTGCCTGACTAGGTAGTGGGACCCTACCGTCTGGTTATCCACCCCTGCATGTGCGGCCGATATCGCAGCCACATAAACGCGCAGGGTGGAAGCAGCTCTCCTATTGCCCAACACAAACTGCAGAAAGTGTAGTATCACTCTCAATGAGCAAGTCCCTGGGACTTCGCCATGTGCCATACACTACTGTGAAAACAACTTCCACCTGTTTACATAGAGCCATATAGTGGAGAGTGCCCTTGCACTCAAAAAGGTATGGACCTCTGACTGGTCGCAATACGTCAACAGAGGGTCTATCAGGAGCCACACGCACAGCTGCAGGCGCCCCGAGTTCGGGTGCCACATGTGGCCGCCTACCTGAGACGGAAGGTCCTGTCTCTCTGGAAGGCACCAACGCTCTCCTTTGAGGAGTTTTAGTAACGCTGGGAACCATGGCCTTCCTGACCAGTGTGGAGCCACTAAACGTAGGCTGTAACCGCAATGCTGGACCCTGCCCAGTGTTGCCAGTAAACAGCGAATCGGAGGAAATGCTTAAAGCAGGCTGACTGGCCCAAGCCTCAGCCAGAGTATCTTGCCCTAGGGGACTGGTCCTCTCCATCTAGGAGAACCAAGGGGGACAGAGAGTCGTCTCTTCGGAAGCAAAGAGATATGCCCTGCCTTACTTGTCCCAACCATGCCTACCACCTCCGGATGGAGTCTCCACTCTCCGGGGGGTGGCCCTTGGCAAGAGAGAATGTCTACAGCTGTGTTCCGGATACTTGGAACATGGACAGGGGTGTGTCTTCATGTTGTTTTAATGTTATTTGTGACATGACTGCCGCTGGTTACACAGTGAACCTGCATCTATATTATTTGGCACAGATGGACCATGTTGTTGTTGTTGTTGCACCGTAAGTGTGATGGGTCTGATCTCGGCGTCAGGAATATATGGCCCAATTTGATCAAGCGGCGAGCCTCTTGCGTTCACACGGTCAACCGCCGCCTTCGATGCGGTGGCGGCTGCGATGAATATGGCCCAATATGACCAAGCGGCGAGCCTCCTGCGTTCACGCGGCCAACCGCCGCAGGCGGCCAGTGCGGTGTGTTCCCAGCTTTATTAGTTGTAAGAATGGCTTCATCCGTTTTGCAAAGGAACTCCCTATATGATAGACCTACATGGCTTATAATAGGCCTATATCTGGATTAATTTTACACAAACACATTCGTTCTCGCACTTCATACATGTGCCGATGGAGTCGCCGTTTCTCCTTTCTCCACTTTCTGTGCGTACGCATGGGTCAGAGTTTGCGTGGAGGACCGCACATCTTCCCGTCAAGTTTGCTTTTTATAAATCCCAATGTTTGCGTAGAAATTGGCGTGCGCCCTCTTCTGGGCGTATGCCACGTTTATAAATCAGGCCCCAGGGCATCCATACAATCTTCTGTTCCCATCCAGACCATGACTTGGTAGTATGCTCTACGACAGTGAAATTTGGTCGCATATTCAGTTTGTGGCAGACGTTCAGGCGTTACAGTTGATGAAGCTGAGACAACCTTCTTGTTGAAAATGTTATATCGCATTGCTGCAAGGTAATCTGTGCACTTTCCACCAAAGAGGACAGCTATTACTTGGCACCCAAGGTCATCGATCACCTCTGTGGCCTGGTTTGGGACAATGAATGCATTGGCACAAGATGGTGTGAAGAAGAGATGATTCCACTGCAGCCCTTACGATGTCTACATCAGCATCTCCAATTGAATTGACCACAGTGCAACCCCTTTCTATCAGTTCATCGCTTATCATTTGGATCAGCCTCTGTTTATTCAGATCTCTTGATAGGAACTCCTCCTTCTTACATGAGAACTCTGTCTCAGCAGTGAAGTTGACAATGGGATGAATATTGTTTCCTCTTCTTTGATGTGTGTTGTCTATAATGGATAGCCATCGAACACAATGGTTGTAGCTGAGCCATAAATTTGGATGGTGAAGTCTGCATATGACTGCGCAATTTTACCATAGCCTTGTCCGTGCTTCGATGGTATTTGGTGTAGGAGTGAACCTCCATCAAGAACATAATGATCTGTTTCTGGTACAGTATCTAGGATTGCATCACTTGTATGATCACAGATTGCGTGTCAAAGTTGTGGTTTATCAGCCTTGCGGAAGATGTTTCCAGCTTCAAAGAGGGCAGGAGGGAAAGGACTGAGTTCGTATCAAAGAAGAGGAAACAATATTCATCCCATTGTCAACTTCACATCTCTTCTTCACACCATTACGCTGATTGGAGAAGATACAGATCTCCTTGTCTTACTACTTCACTATGCACAGAGAGATAGTAAGGGCGTTTATTTCAGATCAGTCAAGTCAAAAGCTGATGGCAGTTTTAAAGTGTATGCCGTAAACCATTTAAAAGAAGTACTTGGACATGACTTGGACATGATGTGTATTCTCAGTTGATGTTCATCCATGCTCTCACGGGCTGTGACACAAATTCTCGGATCTTCGGGGTTGGCAAAAAGACTGCTTTCCAGAAGCTTGTAAAAGGGGATCCTGTCCTTCGATCTTGTGCAGATGCATTCATTGTCCCAAACCAGACCACAGAGGTGATTGATGACCTTGGGTGCCAAGTAATGGCTGTCCTCTTTGGTGGAAAGTGCACAGATTCCCTTGCAGCAATGCGATATAACATTTTCAGCAAGAAGGTTGTCTCAGCTTCATCAACTGTAATGCCTGAACGTCTGCCACCAACTGAATCTGCGACCAAATTTCACTGTCGTAGAGCATACTACCAAGTCATGGTCTGGATGGGAACAGAAGATTGTATGGATGCCCTGAACTGGGGGTGGAGCCTGCAGGACAAGAAATTTGTCCCACTCATGTCAACAATGAATGTTGCTCCAGACAATTATTATTCGAATAATCTTTTTCTATTGAGATATATAGCAATTTTAAGCTTGGCCGGCCACCATTTTGGACGCCATCTTGAAAATGAAGCCTTTCCAGAAGGTGTATTTTCCTAGATTTTTAGTATGTTCGTAAGCATGTCCAGAGGTACCAGAATCAGTTGAAAATTCCTTTGCAAAATTTTTTAATTTGAGATATAGCCATTTCAAGCTCCACGCCGCCATTTCGGCCGCCATCTTGGAAATGAGGGCTTCTGGGAGGTATATTTTGGTATAATTTTAGTATGTTATTCAGCACACCAAATACTACTAGAATCCATTGAAAAACCTTTTGTATCAATTTTTTTAGGGTTAAGCCCTAGAATCTTTTTTTCATAGATTGACTCACCTACAGGCTAAGGCGTGAGCTACCGTGCAACGGTGCGACACGGCTATAATAATATAATAACACGTGAAGGCGATTTAGTTAACTAAGTCACACACCGGCGAGCAATACAGCAGCATACAGTGTAGGCTATACAACAGCATACATAGTGTGTGGCACGGCTCACCCACTGGCAAGCAAATAAAGTAAGCTATGCAACGCAAGGCTTAGGCAAAGATGCGACAGCCCCTCAATAACACAATGACGGCGACTCAGGAAACTTAAGTCGCCCACCGGCGAGCACTACATCATACAGTGTACACAATATAACATAGCGTGTAGCGAGAGCTACCATGCGACACGGCTATGATAATATAGCGGTGTAAAACTACAACAGCTACGCAGCCCTGCAAGGCTTAGGTGAGAGCACACGAATGGTGCGACACAGCTCAAATACAACAGTGAAAGCGACTTCTGACCCAAAGCCGCCCACTTGACGAGCAAATTAAAGCAGGCTAGGCAATCGAGCTTTAGGCGAGAGCACCCTAGCAACGACGCAACTCCTACATTAAACCAAAGTAAGCACCCGGTCTAGGCGAACTCAGCACCCGAGCGATAGTGCAACAATGCCAACAAAACACCGTGGCGGCGGCTTGGCTTCTCTTACCCTAAGCCGCTCGCTGTCGATTAAATCAAAGTAAGCAACCGGTCTAGGCGAACTCAGCACCCGAACAACAGTGCAACAATACTAGAAAAACAATATATTCGAGCATACAATTAGCAACCGGGCTTAGCGAAAAACACACAAGCAATGGGGCGAAAGAAAGAATAAGACGGCGACTGTGAAACCAGCCGCCGCCTGACGAGCTCAATGGAAGGTGGAAAGGTGATATTAGCTTCCGCGGCGGTAGCCGGCGGCTTCGCGTAGCCTTCACACTTTACTCACCCCTGACCGGCCGAAGTCGAACAAAATGCAAGTTGCAGCCTTTGGTGGACGAAGTCAAATCGAGGCACCAACCCTTAGGTTACAAAGTACTTGCGACAAGCTAATAGTATACTATCACACAACAATGTGTGTGACCTGCTAGTCCGCGAGAAGATAGAAGGAACAGATCCTCGAGTGACTTTCGGAATATATTCATATTCCCGGGGTCACCCAGGTGTCACAGGTGACTATTTTGGTATAAGTACTCGACCTGCGCATGCGCACGATGGAACATCCAGTGCTGAAAGCACCGCCTCTGGCGGTCAGTAGGAACGAAATAGAACGTACAACACATGGTCCACCTTGTTTTATTCTTTAGTTTCAAAATATGAATTCTTAAAAAATAAAATTCACCTGAACATGTGCTAAGTTTACAATATAATATATCTTATAAGTACTGGTGCTGTATCCGCTGAACCAACCTCATCCTTTGCAGAATCCAGGTTAATCCAAGCCACATATTGTTCACTTCAGCATAGCTGTCACTTGATCAAGATAACAAATCTTAAATTAAATTTTTGTCTCATTTATTGTCATAAATCGCAAAGAGGTAACAACCACGGGTCGGATTGGAACCGGGTCTGCTGTGATGAGGACTGAGCCTCTAGGGGGACGCTCTAACCACTACACAACCCCCCCCCCCCCCCCAGTTACAGTTTTTAATCTGATCTTGAGTCTCACCTCATTGGGCTCCCACTGCCAAGCATCGAATGTAGGCAATCTAAGAGCTTCCACTGTCTCCTCAGACAGATGGTACTACAAAAACACACACACACACACCCAGGGCACACACACACAAAGGGCAGCAGGGCAGACAGGGGGCACAGGGAGAGGAAAGAAGAGAATAGGAGAAAGGGGGATTTGTGGGTCAGATATTCAGCAAGTTGGTCAATCTTACCTCATTGGCCTCCCACAGCCAGACATCAAGATTTTTTGAGAGCGTCTATGGTCTGCTGTGACAGCTTGTACTGCAGGCAACAGAGTTGCAGTTAACCCTGTCTGCCTCAGCCTGGCTCAGGGGCACACCTCTACACACCACTGCACACTCCTACTGTATTATCCATGCAGATCAAAAAGTGTCAATTCCTTGATTTTATCATAGGCTACATTTTGCTGGACTTGTGTATCCCACCATGTAGTGGAACCGTTTAAACTAAAGCTTATATTCTCTTTAGTAATCATATGTGTAAGAAATAACATATACTGGCAGCCTTTCTAATGGCAAATAAATGCTTACATTTCTCACATCCCTACTGGGTTTGCCAAACAATCAAAGATATTGATCAAACATATTTGGTTTGCTTTCTGACTAAACGTGCAATGATGATGCCAGGGTGGAATGCTTGTTTACTTTTAATTGTTACAAGTTAAAGCCTCTTTTGTTACAAAAGCCTGGATAAAAACCTCAGGAGGCTTTATATCGTTAGTATGTGTATTGTTTGGCATACAGTTTTGGTTTCTGGTCAGTCTGTGTGTTTTTAATGGTGTCATGTAAGCCATTGTGGGCTGGGCATGCTAATGCATGACACCCTAATTAAAATTCCATTCCATTCAATTCATTAATTTATTCAGTTCATTTTGTACACATGAAATCACCTGCGAGAACACTCGTTTTATCTTGCAACTGGAACCACAGTCGAAGGGAGGTGTCTTATTTCTTAGCACAGCAAACACAGTGAAGTGTGTTTACAGTCAGTGGTAAAGACTTTGTGTGAGAGCTTACCTTGGGGTATGAGGGCACATCCCTACGAGGAGTCAGCTTCTTATTGTCTTCTAGGAAATTACTGAAAAAAAATGAAGAATAACTAAATAACAATACTATTACTAGCAGGGCCGGTTCTAGGCAGTAAGATTAGGGTGGGGACATAGAAATAGTAGTTGGGCAGAGAAACCTGTGATGCTCGTGTGCAGAGTACGAGCAAATTTTTTTTGCCCTTGCAAGATCTCCATGCCTGCTTTTTGGCACATTTACTGCAATGTAAACTTTTAGACACATTGCTGCTGTATGGGGGGGGGGGGGGGGGTTACCATGATAGCACTGCTACCAGCAGCTTTCCACTGTTGCCTCTGATGTCCAGCTGGGTGAAAATAGTAGCCAGCTGAGGTCACGACCCTGCTAAGGGGATCCGGGGGTATGTCCCCCGGGAGATTTTTTTTACCTTTTTAAAGTGAAATGCATGAATCTTGTGCACTTTGAGAGGAAAATTAAGAGGCTAAATCTGAGGAATTGTGTGTGAACAAATCATTTAGAGACACTGGGTCGGATTAATTAGAAGCTATTGAAGAAAGACACATGGATTTTCCATAAAAATATAAATTTTAAATAAAATATTATGCAGGGTCCCCTGGGATGGGCTTGGTGCTCTTTTTCTTTTACGGGACATATTTTTCTGTAATATAATTAATTCATTTAAATGCAGTGAGAGGAACGAAGCAGAAGAACTCTGTTGTCCAGTTATCTTTTTTTCCACAGACAAGGCTGAAATAGGCCATACACAGTACTTGGGCAACTGAGGGCAGCCCCATTTTCAAATATTTTTAAATAAACTCAATACACACTGTGCATGCCATGGACGTGACGTGATCAGTTAACCTCGGATCACCTCCCAGATGAACTGATTCATTTATAAAGCTAGTAACTATCTACCAAAACATTGTATTCCTTTTTTTGTATGATAATTTACATTTACATAATATGATGTTGATATCAAACATACAAACTAAAAAAAAAGCTTAGGGTCCCCTGGCAGTCGGGACCCTAAGCAACGGCTTATTTCGATGATACCTCGGGCCGGCTCTGCTGACCAGTGACCACTATAAGCGGGTGGGTAACTTGGAGGTTGGCTGTCCTGCCCACCCAATAATACAATTAGAAGCAATGCATGGTAATGGTATATTCTTTAGTATTAATTAATTGTCTGAATTTTATTTGACATTTTTTATTGGACAGCGAACGAACAGGTCCGTCCGATAGTGGGTCTGGACTTCAACCTAAAAAAAAAAAAAAATCTTCAATTTTGATTGGGTGGGCTGTGCCCACCCTTGCCCCTGGCTACTGCTGGTGATGTGATAATTGAACATGATGTAACTTTTTACTTGTGCATATATTGTGACATTTGTATTTATTTTTGTCATAAGTAAAAGTAGGAAATGTTTAGTGAAACAGAATAGAATGTGAAGGCTCATCAGGTTAAAGTTGACCAGAGGAAGGGGGAGGACCATAGGGCCATAGGAAGTAGTAGGGGGAAGGACCTTATATGGTCATACAGTAGGAAGGAGTAGAGGGAGGGGGCTACCGGGAGACCCCGCGCAGATGTGCCTTTTTCACTCCTCCCTCTCACAAGTCTCATTGGTTCTCAGTAGGGTTGCTGAAAATTCCCGGAATTGACCCTTTTCAATTCCCGGGAAAAAAGAGCCTCCTTCCGGGATATCCCGGGAATTCTCGTTAAACCGGAAGTGCCTTTTTAATACTTTATTTTGTACCCACGTACTCGGCCGAGTGGTTTATTGGGCACGTTATAGCCTCATATGCGCAGGGCAGACTGGATGCTAGCTCTAGAATGAACTAAGGGCATTGAAAGTTAAGTAATCTAAAGGCGTTTTCAGACGGGAGTAGACGTTCTGTCTACAGACGCACTCGACATGGATCGTCGGAGAAAGGAGGCTCCGCGAGGAAACGCCGTGCCGTAACCATGGAAACAACTTTTGTTTACAACCCTGTGTCGCTGCTGTTAAATATCTACTCATATTGTTAACATTTGTTTAGTTAATAAGTGGATTAGTTATTCAGTTTGGGTTGGTTTAAATGTCTACTTTGTGGATTAGGTCTAGGTTTCACTTTAGTGTTTGGTGGAAGGAACGGGGCGAACAGCGATGCTCCAGCTGTTTCATCTCATTAGATTCATGTCGCTACAAGAGAAAGCAGCAAAAGAAACAGGCTGCTTTATGTTCATCATACAATCTTGACTTGAATACAGAAGAATGGTGAATATCACCATCTCATTGAGGAGAGAAAAGTAAAACACTGTTCAGCTGTGCCAGGCTGCCAGCGTGTGTGTGTGTGTGTGTGTGTGTGTGTGTGTGTGTGTGTGTGTGAGAGAGAGAGGAGCACCGACGTGACAGTTTAGCTGTAGTGCGGCCGCTTGTCGCTCCGTCTGTAGAACTGCGGACTCTCTCTCTCTCTCCACTCGCATGTCAATTGCTGCGTTACAGACGTAACAACAGTTTAGTGCGGCCGCTTGTCGCCACGTCTGTAGAACGGTAGTGCGTCTCTCTCCACTCGCATGTCATTGAAAATGTATTACCAGACACGTCAAAAGCCTCCCTTCTGAAAAGGCCATGATGGCGAGAGTATATTTTATTAGTAAAGGCCACTATTAAAGCGGCAACGAGTAACATTTAAATATCTTTTAAACAGCCTCATGTTTCCTCTCATAATCATAAATTACCTTTAACAGCAAACGAGACCATCAGTGCAAAGAAAGACGTTTTTATATAGTTTTTATTACTGCATTTGATCTGGTTGTACACCCAATCCGATTTTCGGTTTGCTCGTGCATGCTCTATGGTCACATATCCGTATTGGTCGCAGATTTCAGTGTGGCGCAGGAACGTGATTTGAGAAGCCTATCACTCCAGGTGAGGGAGACCAGATCCCAATTCACCAGATGTGGGACAAAGACTACGTTTGTGCGGGACAATGCGGGACAAAGTGCCGTTTTTTTAGCAAAATAAACTCGTGTCACCACCGGTAATGTCAGAGACACGGCTTTCTATATTAAAAAAACACTATCTTTAGATCAGCGCGCAGCAGTTAAGTTAGCTACTGTTAAACAAATAGAGCATTAAGGCTGCGGCTTCACATTAAAAGCATTTCACTGGCTTCACATTAGCATTTCACTTGACAAACGTGAGTTGGCTTTTATTTTGAAGTAACAGGAAGGTAAACGCTGAAGCACCGCAGGCAGCACCATAGATATATATAGAACACTATAGACTACAGCCCAGCAGCCCGATACACACACACAGACAAACACACACACAGACAAACGGAGACTGCTGTCTCCTCACAGCTATCGGATAAATGCCAGATTATTAAACACGCATTTAAAAAGGGGGGCTCACTTTCAATAACAATGCGGGACAACGTCTCAATTTGCGGGACGTGTGAAAAGTAATGGAAATGCGATCTGGTCATCCTAGAAGGGGAGCGGGAGCCTTGTTTGAGACAGTTATTTGTCGTCATAATGACTGATAACGGGGCTGAACCATCAAAGAAAAAAAAGAAAATGCAATGAAGAAAAGCTAAAAGGGAGAGTGATAGGCGGGCGTGACGGCGTTGCCAAGCAACGTATACACAATTTCACGGAGCGAACCTAGACTGCAGTGTTTACTCCTAAATGAATGAGCGGTAGCCTACTAAAACAAAGTTTACTTTGCCTCACCAGCATCATCAGATGACCATTATTCATCTGAAATAGTCATTATTTACAACAACATAAACACATTACCTCATCGTGATCCATAACTAACTGCCGTCTCTCGTTCATTCGCTTTGTGTGGGGACACATACTCGTTCAGCTCCGTGAGAGGTGACAATGGATCAACTCATTGCAATCAGGTGTTGTTGATACTCTGTCACTAACCACTCTCACCGAGCCGAAAAGAGTCCGGTGCCCTCACACTTTCAACACACGGACACGCACTATATTGCTTCATGATTATTTGAATCTTGAGGCCCTGCACGAGCTAGAAAACAGCTTCACGACAGCTGGCGTCGTAAAAATACTACCGCTTTTGTTCAAAGGTGTCGCCAACGTGCCGACTTACTCGTTGTAGCTTTAATGAATTAAACGAATAAAAAACGGGAGGACGGGTCCCGTGGCCAATTTCCGGTACTCCCGGACTGACTCATTTTGCGGGAATCCCGAAATCCCGGGACCCGTCCAGCAACCCTAGTTCTCAGTTCACTATATAACAGCACGTTTGGAGCAGGGCAAAGCTTTTTTGGTCTTTTGCAGGCATTACTATATACGCCTATAGTTTGTCACGCTCTGTTCCAGCAGACTCTATCTGTCCCATCAACCATGGAGGCAGAAGAAAAACTTAGAAAAACTTTGTGAGTCCAAAATACTCTGAAAGATTTTGGACTTTCGAAGTAAGTTTAAAAACACATCTTTGAAACTCTTGACACAGAATGACTTGGTTAAATTTTATTAGAATAGGAAATCGGACAGAAGATTCAAGATTCAAGATTCAAGATACTTTATTTTGTCATTGTACCAAAACAACAAAATTTTGTTTACAGTTATACCCCGCCAAGAGACATTGAGTGACAATAAACAAACATGGGAGACAGGGGGGGTACACTGAAGAGTCGGCAGCGTGCGCTGCGCCCCTTAAAGTAGGAAGGATAAAGAGAACATCAGGGAAGACAGGTTAAAAAAAATGCTACTCTCACACGAGCTCCTTAGGTGCAAGTGTGTGATTAGTACAAAAACCACCTTGGCATAGTAAGCAACAACAAGCCACAGACAAATAGAACACGTCGATAAGCACAGAGGAATGGGTTAAGGGTTCATGGGACGGTAGGTGTCACAACTCAGGCGCTAGGGGGCGTACGCAGCCGGCAGGCGCCCCGCCCGCAGCCGTCCGCGCTGCGACGGGAGGGAGAGGGGGAGGATTCAGGAAGGCTAGAGAGGTCGGGGAGTGTGTGCTATGTGTTTGCGTGTGTGTGTGTGTATGTTCCATGAAGCTATCTCTGTCCAGGCGTAGTGGCAGTCTGCAGCCTTGGAGACGACCTCCTGGCCCGGTCACAGATAGAGTTCACAGGAGTAGGTGAGGGAATGTGGGGTAGAGCGTCTGTTTACATAAACATCCCGGAGAGAGAAGAGATAGCACCGCCGCCAAGGACGTTGCAGGGAGCCGAATCGAGAGATTGTGATTTGTTTTGGTTGAGACTAGTCGCTGGAATGAAGCCTGTCTTGAGAGTCACTGGTACCGTATTATTCGCCGAAATCAAGTGGCCTAAATCCAAGTGCATGCGGCCCGTTAATGGCATCCCTGATCGAATCAACTTTCCGAATAAGTCCAGGAATCACTTCCAGCTTGCGATTCACCTCGCTTATCACTTGAGTCTGTGCATTAACGGCCCGGCACAAACCCTCAAATACGGGCAGCTTTGCTATGGCCTGATTAGCTGCCAACGCCTTATTACCGTTGCGGTAAATCAGGAATCCGCCAACTCCAATCAGCAGGAACCCTGATACCAGAAGCCCAATAGTGTAGATATCTTCGGCGTCCTCAATGGAGAGTATTGCTAGACACATCTGGTTCCAGCCACTCCAGCCCGTCCCAGGTGTATCCAACACTAAAGGTTCCATCAGGACAAGCGGCATCTCCTTTGCCACCTTTTCTCGTTGAGAAAATTTGGTCAATTGCAGAGAGACCCCAGTTAATCAGATCCATAATTTAGGTTTTCGGATGTGGATGTACAGAGAGGCTCAGGATCGACAGAGACAACACGAGACAGAGAGCAGAGCAGGATAGATAAGGGTCGGGAGGGAAGAGAAAATG
Organism: Ammodytes marinus; assembly: GCF_949987685.1. Classification (NCBI taxonomy): domain Eukaryota; kingdom Metazoa; phylum Chordata; class Actinopteri; order Uranoscopiformes; family Ammodytidae; genus Ammodytes; species Ammodytes marinus. The sequence continues at coordinate 1,581,584 of NC_137216.1, read as the reverse complement.
CGACCGCCTTCCTTCAGAGCTAGACAAGAATGACTTGGAAGTAGCAGGATATTATTGGGAAAGGCTCTATATATTGGGCGATACCTGTCTAAGTCCTTGTCATTTAATAATATTTCATAAAGCTTTAGACGATACTTACTAGGCATGCATGTATATGTCTGGGTATTGTTTCAAGGTTTACAACAAATTTAGAAAAGAGATCAAGTCAACAGATATTAGGGGGAAAATAACTCTATTGAATGAGTTATAGGCATACAACCTCTTTTCTTTTCCTTTCTTGTCCATTTTATGTAATATTTCTATACTCTCTTGTATTTTGTAAATAAAATCCCTTAAATGTTATAAAGCCTCAGTTTGAATTAGTTTATAACTGGAACAGAAGGACCTTAGGTATAGGTTTGTTCTTCAAAGAGAGGGTTCCGTCCTCGGGGAGGTAAGTTCAATTTGATTCCACACAACGGCACATTACTGATTTAAAACACACACAACCTCATACAACTAACCTCTCTGTAAGGAGAGAAAATGTTGATACACCTAATCTTTAAAATTAAAAGAATAGGTTATAAATACCTTCCCAGATTAAACTAGATGTTTATATTCTGAAAATAGTATATATGTTCTATTTTACTAGAAGGGTGGTTTACAAAACTAAGTTACTCACAACTTATAAGCAATAACTAAAGAAGGATATCTTCCGTGAAAAAGGAGGAGGATTTTCTGAAGCAATATTCAAAAGGGTTTATACGGAAATCAGCATCATCATTAAGCATGAGGGGGTTCTGATAAAGTAAAACTCTGAACACGGTGGTATATATTGAATATTGTACTTTATTTAGACGTAAAACTCAGGTGGTTCAGACGGTAAATCCCGCGCTTTTAACCAAAGAGGCCGGGGTTCGCGTCTCTTGCAGGAACCGTGGTGAGGGGAGAGTCTTCTTTATGAAGAAATAATAAACAATTAAAGCATTGTGCTACAAGTTGGTTAATACGGGTTTGATAGGATATAACTAATAAACTTTGGATACTAGCTTTTCATTATAGATCAGACTTTGGAAGTCGAGATCGCAATACTGGCCCTGATTACTAGTATGTTTCCAATATGTTCCAATATTTAAAAAAAAAGATGAATGGACCTGCATATCTATAAATCTATCTATCAAAAGTATATTTATATATGCTGCAGCTCCTCCATGCAGCGCAGCACGGTGGCAGTAGAGCAGTTATGGTCCAACTGGATCCAGTGCCTTGGCCCAAAAAACCTCAACCCCCCCGAAGGAAGAGGTTCCCTGTGTCAGCCACAGCCACGACTCCCAAACACACACACACAGACACACACACACACACACACACACACACACACACACACACACACTAATGCTGGGCTTACACTAGAGGACTTTTAAAAGACTTTGAAAATACTGAAAACTGACACCCTCTCACATAGAAAGACAATCAAATTACACCTGAAGGCAATTAGTCATTAGTTCTCAGAGTTTTCAGTCACAGAACTGAGATTTTGAAAAGACAGGGGGTCTCATATTGCAAGACTACAACGAGATTCCCTTTGAAATTAATATTATTTCCAATCATGCTACCGGGGATTAAAAGTGATTTCAGTCAAATAAAAAGTTGTTTCCTAGCAGGTAAAATGGACTGGGTGTATAAACAACTATATGCCCTCATCACGTAGGCTATATGTCATGCATAATCACGCTTAAAACTGCAAACGCGATTGTGATTATATTTTATTTAAAAAAAGTAAATTGAATATTCCGAGCAGGGGACATCCTGTAGTTATTTGACCAACTTTATTTGCTGATCTCGTCCCCAAATAACTCTCACTCCTAACCCTGTATTTGACGGTAAAGTGTTGTAGCGGTTACAAGGGGTTCAGATCAATTTTACTATTAGAAATTATCTGAAGATTAATAATACCTTAATAATGTATCAAAGTTCAAAGTCCGGGGCACCAGTGATCCACTTAAATAGCAAGTTTGTCTCGTTTTATCAATGATTTATTCTCAAATGTTGATTAGTTTAATGTTCAGTTAAATAAACCAATATTAATAAATCCTAGTCACAATGGTAATTTCCATAAAATAATGTAATCAAATAATTACTATTATAAATTTGGTAATATAACCATAACACTGAATGCTTGACTTGTTGGTTGTTGACTTTCCAATAATATCCACACAAATAAATCACAAACACTTCTGGTTACAATATAAGAACATCTATTTTAACCACAATGAAACTTAAGGCAACATCCGTTTTATACACGCATAAAGCAAATACACTTAACAAACTTATTAAAAGAAACGTCTAGAACAATGTTGTATTTACAACCATGTACCAGTGTGTGTGTGTGTGTGTGTGTGTGTGTGTGTGTGTGTGTGTGTGTGTGTGTGTGTGTGTGTGTGTGTGTGCGTGGGTGGGTGTGAAAAGAAAGTAGGAAAAGGAGGGGGGAAGTTCCCACGTGACTTGAGGGGGAGTGAAAATGCACGGGGGAGCTAGTGAGTCGATCAGTGAGACTAGGGGCGTATAAATAGACGTTTACCCAGAGGTAAAGGGAGGGGCGAAAGGCCCAAAATGGTGGTGGGATAGACTAGGCTATTCTACCTCTAACCGATAACCGCTCCAGCGTGATCCGTGCTCGTCTCCGTTTTGATACGTGTAGGCCAATCCTTTTCGGTCGGGGATACACGCACGGGATGGCGGCTAGACGGCGGTCCAAATCAGGCCCAAGACGCTTGGTGGTCGGGTATGACTCCTGCTGTTTTCAGGTAGCAGGACAAAAGCATAGCTGAGTCTGTGCGGAGATGGCGATAGGGGACGAATCGATCGGCTTACGCTCCGTGTTCCAATGGTGGTTCTCTTAGTAACCACGTGAACGAGTCCTGGTTCTTCTCTCGACGTTCCACCGGAACGTTAACAAAAACTTTGTTATTCTGGAAATCACCACGGCCGCTTGGTGAAAGCTTTTGTAGAAAAACGTGGTGGCTGTTTTCAGGACGGAAGAAAATCCTGTAGGTTGTACAACGCTGCTTGTCTCTATATTAATCAGCTGAGCGCCGAACAGAGAGGGGGAACAAGACGCCGTGGGGGCGCTGTTATAGGACGCGGGGGTCCTTCACCCGTGTTTCAATCTGGCGCTTAAAACGGCCACCTGAAAAGGTGAGGGCGCATCGCAGAGTTTTGGCCACAGGGTGGCGGCACAGAGTTGTCCATAGGTTTGACCCACTACGTCCCCCATTTTGGTCTCGAGGTGGGTTAGGGGGACCTGCCTTGGGATCAAAACAAAAAGGGTTTAAACAGTTCATAGTTCATGATGACAACTCGTCTGTTATAATCCATGGTCCATGACTTGACAACTTGGAATGGTGTCATCCTGGTATTTCCTGAAGGTATTTCACAGTTCTTAAATATGTTGGCATAACCTGGGCAGTTCTAAAGACTTTGGCACATCTGGGCAGATGTTAACTGACTAACAAAACAATTCATACCACCACACAAATAAAATAAAAACAAAACAAGAAAAAACAATAACAAGACAGTCACAACACAGCTCTTTCCTGGGAGGTCGCTACTGAGTAGAGAGAAAAAGGGACAGGAAAAGAAAGGGACTGATGGATAGCTGAAATCAGTATGGATGGTGTTGTGTTTTGCTTGGAAAGTGGTTTGATCTGTGTAACATCATTCAATGTATTGTGCAGTGCTTGTATTGGTTGCATGGAAAATGCAAATACTGTTGTGATAATACAATCACTAAACAAGGCTGTCTCAAACAAATGGGGTGTTCTTGGTACATTGACAGGGACTCATCTGAAGTCTTCCTGCATCCACACTATTCGCACTTTACTTTAGTATTATGTAAACATCTGGTCAATGATCAAATTCCTTCGTGATTTTCTCTACTTATGACATCTATTGCAGTATATCCGTCCTGGGAGAGGGATCCCTTACTTTGTCGACTCTCCCTGAGATTTCTTTAATTTTTTTTTTATCCCGGTAAAGGGTTTTTACTGGGAGTTTTTTCTCAGCCGAGCTAAGGGTTTAAGGGCAGGGTGTGATATTGTATCATATTGTACAAAATGTAAAGCCCACTGAGACAAATGTATTTGTGATGGGCTATACAAATAAAACAGATTTTGATTTGTAGGTTGGCCCACCGAGGGGTCGGCCTGCAGTCCCTGCTGACTGGGCAGTAGTCTGGTTCTGGACCAGCAAGGTTGCTGATCGGTTGTTGAGCTCACCCGGGGGAAAACAAGGGACTGGCAGGTCTAATCCAAAGAAACATGGCAATGGTTGAGACAATGCCTGTGAGTCAGGTGTTTCTTGGAGAAGAGTCGGGCCTGAAGTAAAAGGATCTTCCCTCAAGGGAAGAGAGGGGACAAATGCTGGTAGCACGCTTCTGAGGGGCGTGAACCTGTTCTCTCCACTTGGCAAGGGAAAAGCGCCCGTTCCGATGGCCTGTAGTGGGCTCTGTGATGATTTCACAGGAAGAAGAAAATTGCTTTTGAGCCCAGAGGCTAAAAGCTGGGAGTTCTGGTAAAGCTGACTGCATGACTAGGTGAGTCCAGACTCTTCTAGCCACAGTACAAAGAGAGTAAAGTACTGAAAGAGTGCCCTTTCCTGGACATTGGTGTTCAGTAAAGCATGTTTTGTGAAGGCTGCCTCTGAGTGTGAGTGGCTGACCATGCTCTTATCACAGGGCACGGCCTGCACTGGTTTCCCAGGGTATTGCATTCCCCTGGCCACCTGTAGGAAAGTGGAGATGGATATCGGCCTGATTACTGAGCCTGACTCAAGTAAAATGCGAACCTGATTACACCCCCCCCTTTAATGGTAAAAACGGGACATGTTGATCCATCGGTATGACGGTTGTGACTGACTCGGATGGACTGGGGGCTCCCTTCTCTCCTCCCATGAGGTAAACTCTAGCTGTGGAGGGAGAGGGTGTCAGATCTAGTCATGCGGTGGGTATCATCTCGAGGAAGCTTTTCACCGTAGAGCTAAGCTCATCCTCAAACTCGCCCTTTCCTGACGACTGGAACGGTCATGCTTGGGGTTTTTATCAAAGCGTTTGTTACCCTTGGAGGTATACTGCCTGCTGTCCTGGGATTTATACCCGGCCTGATCGGGATAGTTCTGGCTTCCCCAGTTCCCCTGTGGTGGGTGATAACAATCTTTAGGGGCAGGTTTTAATATGGGAGGGGGCCTGTCATAGCCTTCCAGGTCTAGTCCTGTCTCCTCATAAGCTTGGGCCGCAAACACTTGGGCGTCCCCTTTCTGTTTGGCAAACCTGGTTGTCGGGCGCACCACTGTCTCCCAAACACGTTGAGCTTCCTTCTTGATCTTACGCATGGAGGACTTATCTTTACCACACTTGACTTTAACATAGTTTCGTATAGAGGGATGAAGGTTGTGAAGGAAAACTTCTCTAAGAGCTTCGTCTTCCTCAGTCCCTTTCTCACAACGGCCCTCAAAGTATGCAGCGCTCAGCCACTGAAGAAAGTCCTTCGGAGCTTCATATTCTCCCTGCAACATACTCAGGGCAGCCCTATAGACTGATGTCTTATTAGTCAGGCATGCAAACTCATAAGCCATGAAAAAGGTGAGAAGTCCGAAAACAAACACCGGTAGGGGGGTCTGGATGTTAATCTGCAGTAACAATCCGCCAACCGCGGCCGTAACGAGCATGCGCATAAATCAATGCAAATGGCTGTAATACAACGGTTGGCAAACTCTGTGAATTTATTTAAAAAGTGATTCACATAAACCGAGTAGGCACTAGGGTTGCCACCTTGGATTTAGGAAAAAAAAGATGTTTGGGGCGGAGCGCTCGGCCATTATTAGGCTACCAGTGGCGGCAGTGGCGAAGTAGGTAGGGAGATCGCCTCTGGAGTGCAGGGTCAGAGGTTCGATCCCCCGTCTCCCCGCCACATGTCGAAGTGTCCCTGAGCAAGACACTGAACCCCAAATTGCTCCCGATGGTTCAGAGAGCGCCTTGCATGGCAGCTTCTACCATCGGTGTATGAGTGTGTGTATGAATGGGTGAATGTGGTAAGATATGTAAAGCGCTTTGGGGCTGAGAAAAACGGCTAGAAAGCGCTATATAAGTCAAGTCCATTTACCATTTACCAGTTCAGACTGACCAGTCTAATGACCTATAATAACCATAAACACCTACAGTGCTTTTTACAGTACGATATATAAGGAGACTGAGGTGGGAACCCTGTACCTTGTAGGGGGGTCCGGAGGAATGCTCCCCCGGAAGAAAAAAATGCAACCTTTTAAAGTAAAATTCATCAATCTGGTCCACATTCTGGGCCCATTATCTCATAATCCGTATATGAACCAAATGGTTTCCACAATCTTTTTTTCTATTTTCGCGGGGAGCATGCACAAGCATTATTTATTAAAAAAAAAAAAAAAAAAAGTGGGGGCCCCACACTGGGTCTTGAAACGGGCCCCGGGATCGTTGAGACCGCCCTTGCCCGCTGCGCTTTCTCTCTGCCCGGCCCCGCTCGCCTCTCCATTGAGAATGCATTAGTTGCCGCAACAAACGCCTCGGCCCGTGTGAAACGGCCTTAACTACTGAACGAAGGAAATCAAATGAGGTTTTGGCATTTCCCCCCAAAAAACGGGACAAATTGTGTCCCGGGAGAGATTTATTTTTTCCCGGGACAGCTGGTGAAAGAAGAGAACAATTCTGGGAAAAACGGGACGGGTGGCAACACTAGTAGGCATATTAACACGGTAAAATAATAGTACTGCGGCTGCGGCTACTTGAACGCTCCGATGACTCGGAGAGAATTTTTTTTTAACTTCCCTGCAGACGCTCTGACTGACTGATGTCACCGCCCCTCAATGACAAACACTGTTTCTGATTGGCCAAATGACCGTCAAAGCTCATATGATAGGAGTTAACATCCGTCAATCATAGTTAGTCGCTATGGTCACTCAATGTCCATGCTCCGCTCCACACACCCATACACACACACACACACACACACACACACACACACACACACACACACACACACACACACAGTGCTGGCCATCAGACCCCCCCCTTCCAAAAAATATTTTCTCAACGGATCTCCACATAGATGGCCAATTTCGTTTCCAAAACGGCGAATTTCGCCGAAAGGTGACGAGTTTGCATGCATGATTAGTGTATGGGGAGTACTCCTCACGCATTACCTTGCAAAGCTCTTTGTAGTGGTCTTTAACACTTGATGGCTGTGTCGTCAGAAACGCATGCACACTTCGAGAAGTGGTCTTCCAAATAAGTTGCATCTTCTCCCGAGAAGACGCCTCTGGCAAGTCAGACGCACATTGCTCGATTTCGTTCAGATACACTCTAACATCAGAATCTTTGGCACTTGTGTCAAAACGCTCTATATCCTGTGCCAACGATTCAAGCTGTTTCATACGCAGACCTGAGGACCTATGCTTATGGCGGCTATGTGAATGTGTGGAAGGGGAGCGGTGCCTGGAACTGTGTTTACGGTCGTGTGAATGGGCGTCCCGCTCCCTCTCTGGTGAAGAGGAGCGGTGCCTGGAACTGTGTGACCGTGCGTGTGACTCTCTAGAAGGGGAGCGGTGCCTGGAACTGTGTTTTTACGGTCATGTGAATGGGCGTCCCGCTCCCTCTCTGGTGAAGAGTAGCGGTGCCTGGAATTGGGTTTAAGACTATGTGACCGTGTCCTCCCCTTTTTCTCTGTGTTAGAGGAGCGAGGCTGTGGACTACGTTGGCGGCTATGTGACCGTCCGCTCCTTCCCCTCTCTGGGGAGGAGGAGTTGTACTCTGAACTATGCCTGCGACTATGTGACCATGCATTCCTGCTCCCTTCCGGTGAAGAGGAGTTGGACTCTGAATTATGTCTGTGGCGGTGTGAATGTCTACTTCTCCCCTTTTTCGCTGTGTAAGAGGGATGCTGCTGTGGTCTACGCCGGCGGCTGTGTGACCGTCCGCTCCTTCCTCTTTCTGGTGAAGGGGAAGGGGAAGAAGAAGAGGAAGAACGGGAAGAACATTGCATCTTAAAAGATGTCTTCTTCGGACGAGGAGCTCGGCTCTCAGCCCGGGATTCAGACACTGATCGCTCACGCTGTGTCACAACACTGCGCTTCGTGGGGCCACGAGCAGGGTCTGGCTCCCCTGTATGACCCTGAAAGGGTTCTTTCTTAACCTGGGTGCCAATAGCTTCACAGGCTCTTGCACATACAGCTTGGGTCTCATGCCACACGCCGTCACTTTTATTCCCCTGAAGGCCCCTCTTGAAAATCTCGAGTTCCTCCGTGCACCCCTCAACTAAAGTATTCAGCTCCTTGGCATCACCTTTCAAACTAACAATTTCTCTGTCTTTAGCAGAGCATTCCTCCCTAGCAGCCTTTACTTCACGACGCAGGGCTGCTTCTTTCATTTCTGCGTTGTCAGAAAATATAAGCTCGCCGTCAACTCCTGGATAAGAGTTTTCCCATCAGGATTATTCATAAAATACACCAGTCCATCGATTTCAGATTCACAATCTGTCAGAGAGAGTCGACTTATCCTGACTCTCTCCGGTGGATGGAACCTGACCACTCTCTCAGACAAAGATTCAGGGTAGTGGCCTGTATCCACTCCCCCTGAATCGGTAGGATCGTTCATATCTCCCTTATTGAACTTGTGGGTAGATATGAGAAACAACAACAACGTCCCCCCAATAGGGACTCAAATCACTACAAGTTAGTGACAGTCACTTCAAAAAGTGTTAGTTTAACACCTTTCTTAGCGGGGAGTTCTAAGACTCCAGTTATTTTCCAAAGGAAAATATATATATATACAGTGGCGGACTCAGGGGGGGGGGGGGGGGCAGGGGCGACCGCCCCCCCTCGTGGCTCAATGGTTGAAAAAGCGCGCTAAAGTGCCCTCAAGAGTGGCGAAAACGAGAGGAAAAAAAAGATTTGCAATATATATATATAGGCCTATATATATATATATATATACACAGTATGCAATCATATGAAAAAGTTTGGGAACCCCTCTCAGCCAGCATTATAATTGACTCTGCTTTCACAAAAAAAATATAAAAGTGGTATGTCTTTAATTTACCAGGAACAGCTAAGTACTGGGATGTTTTCCAAACAAAGATTTTTTGAAAAGCAGTATTTGGTTGTATGAAATAAAATAAAATGTGAAAAACTGGCTGTGCAAAAATATGGGTACCCTTGTGGTTTTGTTGATTTTAATGCCTGTAACAGCATGTAAAACTGATGAATTTAAACACAAAGTTGGTTGGATTATGTTGTTAAGCCTTGAACCTCATAGAAATGTCTGTTTAATCATGAGAAAATGTATTTTAGTTGCCTAAATGCAAGTTGCACTTCTCTTTGACTCTCTGCTGAAGTGAGACAGAATGGGATCATCAAAACTGCTCCCAAAAGATCTTAAAAACAAAGATTATTCATTATCATGGTTTAGCGGAAGGCTACAAGAAGCTTTCCCAAAGGTTTCAATTGTCAATTTTTACTGTAAGGAACGTTGTCAGGGAATGGAAGGACACAGGCACAGTTGCAGTTAAACCCAGGTCTAGCAGACCAAGAAAAGTACAAGAGCGGCATATGCGGCGGATTGTAAAAATGGTTGCACACAACCCAAAGATCACCTCCAAAGACCTGCAAGAACATCTGGCTGCAGATTGTGTATCTGTACATGGTTCAACAAATCAGTGCAATTTGCACCAAAACATCTGTATGGCCAGGTGATGAGAAGGAAGCCCTTTCTGCACCCACGCCACAGATACAGTTGCATGGAGTATGCAAAAGCTCATTTAGACAAGCCAGCTTCATATTGGAAGAAAATGTTTTGGACTGATGAGACAAAAATTAAGTTATTTGGTCTTTATAAAAAGCAGATGTTTTGGTGCAAATTGCGCTGAATTGTTGAACGATGTACAGATACACAATCTGCAGCCAGATGTTCTTGCAGGTCTTTGGAGGTGATCTGTGGGTTGTGTGCAACCATTCTCACAATCCTCCACCTATGCCGCTCCTGTTTTTTTCTTGGTCTGCCATGCCTGGGTTTAACTGCCACTGTGCCTGTGTCCTTCCATTTCCTGACAACGTTCCCTACAGTCGAAATTGACAATTGAAACCTTTGGGAAAGCTTCTTGTAGCCTTCCCCTAAACCATGATAATGAATAATCTTTGTTTTTAAGATCTTTTGGGAGCAGTTTTGATGATTCCATTCTGACTCACTTCAGCAGAGAGTCAAAGAGAAGTGCAACTTGCATTTAGGCACTTAAAATACATTTTCTCATGATTAAACAGACATTTCTATGAGGTTCAAGGCTTAACAACATAATCCAACCAACTTTGTGTTTAAAGTCATCAGTTTTACATGCTGTTACAGGCATTAAAATCAACAAAACCACAAGGGTACCCACATTTTTGCACAGCCAGTTTTTCACATTTTATTTTATTTCATACAACCAAATACTGCTTTTCAAAAAAATCTTTGTTTGGAAAACATCCCAGTACTTAGCTGTTCCTGGTAAATTAAAGACATGCCACTTTTATATTTTTTTTGTGAAAGCAGAGTCAATTATAATGCCGGCTGAAAGGGGTTCCCAAACTTTTTCATATGACTGTATATATACAATTCCACAGAGGAGTGGAGGAAAAAAAGATATACTTCTCATATAATTAGCATATTGTGATAAAGTTGATTATTTTCCATAATGTAATGATAATAATTGAACTTTCATATATTTTAGATTCATTGCACACCAACTGAAATATTTCAGGTCTTTTGTTGTTTTAATACTGATGATTTTGGCATACAGCTCATGAAAACCCCAAATTCCTATCTCAAAAAATTTGCATATCATGAAAAGGTACTCTAAACAAGCTCTTAACCTAATCATCTGAATCAACTAATTAACTCTAAACACCTGCAAAAGATTCCTGAGGCTTTTAAAAACTCCCAGCCTGGTTCATTACTCAAAACCACAATCATGGGTAAGACTGCCGACCTGACTGCTGTCCAGAAGGCCATCATTGACACCCTCAAGCAAGAGGGTAAGACACAGAAAGACATTTCTGAGCGAATAGGCTGTTCCCAGAGTGCTGTATCAAGGCACCTCAGTGGGAAGTCTGTGGGAAGGAAAAAGTGTGGCAGAAAACGCTGCACAACCAGAAGAGGTGACCGGACCCTGAGGAGGATTGTGGAGAAGGGCCGATTCCAGACCTTGGGGGACCTGCGGAAGCAGTGGACTGAGTCTGGAGTAGAAACATCCAGAGCCACCGTGCACAGGCGTGTGCAGGAAATGGGCTACAGGTGCCGCATTCCCCAGGTCAAGCCACTTTTGAACCAGAAACAGCGGCAGAAGCGCCTGACCTGGGCTACAGAGAAGCAGCACTGGACTGTTGCTCAGTGGTCCAAAGTACTTTTTTCGGATGAATTCAAATTTTGCATGTCAATCGGAAATCAAGGTGCCAGAGTCTGGAGGAAGACTGGGGAGAAGGAAATGCCCAAATGCCTGAAGTCCAGTGTCAAGTACCCACAGTCAGTGATGGTCTGGGGTGCCATGTCAGCTGCTGGTGTTGGTCCACTGTGTTTTATCAAAGGCAGGGTCAATGCAGCTAGCTATCAGGAGATTTTGGAGCACTTCATGCTTCCATCTGCTGAAAAGCTTTATGGAGATGAAGATTTAATTTTTCAACTAGAACTGCAAGCAGTTGTGAACGGGGGCCAAGCCTCCCACGCGACTCGGGATCGGGCGTCGTCGTCCGCGGCGCCGGCCCCTCGCTTCACGGAATCCGGGGATGTAAAGTTTTTGAATGTGGGATGTTTGGTTTGGGAGTTATAGACCAAAAGGCAAAAGTAATGGCAGAGACAGATGCTCAAGTGTGTTTTTGGCGCCCCCTTTTGGAGCAATTTAAGGAAAAAGTAGAACCAGCCTGAGAACCATAGGACAAACACATGTGTGAAGTTTGGTGTTAATAGGATAAATCGTTTTGGATTTAGGAGCAGTTTGGTTAAAGGTAGCTAATGTGCAAATCTTTAAAGCGCTACCGTTTGGTCTTCCGATGGTCGTAGAAAAATTCTTTACACAACATTTGCTCGTGGGAGTCGGTAGAGCATAATGCTTTTGGTTTCGTCGAAATCGGACAAAAACTGTAGGAGGAGTGTGTTTTGGTGACTGACACAGTTTTTGCGATGTAGCGAAAGAAAATCCCATATGCAAATGGGCGTGGCCTATCTCAAAAGATGCAGCTGACTTGTGGGCATATGTGGATATAAAGTGTTTGACTGTGGGATGTTCGGTGTGGAAGTTATAGCCCCAAACGCGTTTTCTTTGCTTTTTGTGGTTTTGGCGCCCCCTATGGATGACATTCGCAAAATTACGTGAGATAGAAATATGCGGCTCAATGTACCGAACAAGTGGATGTCAAGTTTTTGAATGTGCGATGTTCGGTTGGGGAGTTATAGCAAAATCAAATTGTCAACCTCTCCATTGTAAAGACACTTTTTTGAATTTTCCCATTTTCCCGCCTAAAGACTTAGAAAATGGCGAAAACAGGCAAAAAAATTGAAAAACTCTTTTTTTTAATAAGTCCGGCCCACATCTGAATTTCTTGCCCATATTTTTGCCATAGGCTCAGGTATGCCCCATGATAGTCTCCCTTCAGTTTCAAGAAAATCCCCCCCCCCTTTTTTTTTAAAGGAATTTTCGCGAATCTTTAAAGCGCTACCGTTTGGTCTTCCGATGGTCGTAGAAAAATCATTTGACCTTCCTTTGCTCGTGGGAGTCGGGAGAGCATAATGCTTTTGGTTTCGTCCAAATCGTGAGAAAACTGTAGGAGGAGTATGTTTTGGTGACTGACACAGTTTTTGCGATGTAGCAATAAATGTATATATACGCAAATGGGCGTGGCCTATCTCAAAAGATGCAGCTGACTTGTGGGCATATGTGGATATAAAGTTTTTGACTGTCAGACTTTCGGTGCGGAAGTTATAGCCCAAAACGCCTTTTCCTTTGTTGTAGCGCCACCTAGTGGCTGGGATGTCTGAATTTTTTTGTCTGCGTACGGGGTACGGACGTGGATATGTCCTGGAAGTGGCATGTCCCAAACCTTTACGGTTTGGGCTGCAGCACCACTTTTACGCGGAGAAAAATAATAATAACTAGAACTGCGAGCAGTTGTGAACGGGGGCCAAGCCTCCCACGCGACTCGGGATCGGGCGTCGTCGTCCGCGGCGCCGGCCCCTCGCTTCACGGAATCCGGGGATGTAAAGTTTTTGAATGTGCGATGTTCGGTGTGGGAGTTATAGCCCCAAACGCGTTTTCTTTGCTTTTTGTGGTTTTGGTGCCCCCTATGGATGACATTCGCAAAACTGTGTTATATAGAAAGATGCAGCTCAATGTACCGAACAAGTGGATGTCAAGTTTTTGAATGTGTGATGTTTGGTGTGGGAGTTATAGCCCCACACGCATTTTCTTAGCTTTTTGTGGTTTTGGCGCCCCCTATGGATGACATCCGTAAAACTATGTTAGATGGAAAGATGCAGCTCAATGTACCGAACAAGTGGATGTCAAGTTTTAGAATGTGGGATGTTCGGTTTGGGAGTTATAGACCAAAAGGCAAAAAAATTGCAGAGAAAGATGCTCAAGTGGATAAGGAGATGTATACTTTTTGTGTTTTTGGCGCCCCCTTTTGGCGAAATTTTCCAATTTTTTTTGAGGATGTTCATTAGGACAGTACGACCATATTTCTAAAATATTGTCTTGATACGATGTATAGTTTTGGATTTATGATAACTTACGTACAAGGTATTACAAGAAAGCTAATCGGCGAATCTTTAAAGCGCTACCGTTTGGTCTTCCGATGGTCGTAGAAAAATGATTTGACCAACTTTTGCTCGTGGGAGTCATTAGAGCATAATGCTTTTGGTTTCTTCCAAATCGGGCGAAAACTGTAGGAGAAGTATGTTTTGGTGACTGACACAGTTTTTGCAACGTAGCAAAAAATTTATCCTATCGCAAATGGGCGTGGCCTATCTCAAAAGATGCAGCTGACTTGTGGGCATCTGTGGATATAAAGGTTTTGACTGTCGGACGTTCTGTGTGGGAGTTATAGCCTCAAACGCGTTTTCCATTGTTGTAGCGCCACCTAGTGGCCGGGATGTCTGAATTTTTTCGTCTGCGTACCAGGCACGGACCTGGATCTAGTCATGCAAGTGGCATGTCCCAGCCTTTTACGGTTTGGGCTGCAGCACCATTTTAAATAAAAAGAAGAAGAAATGATCCATATCGAAAAATCGAATCTTTAAAGCGCTAGCGTTTGGTCTTCCGAAGGTCGTAGAAAAATTATTTGACCAACTTTTGCTCGTGGGAGTCGGTAGAGCATAATGCTTTTGGTTTCGTCCAAATCGGGCAAAAACTGTAGGAGGAGTATGTTTTGGTGACTGACACAGTTTTTGCGACGTAGCGAAAAATGTATATATACGGAAATGGGCGTGGCCTATCTCAAAAGATGCAGCTGACTTGTGGGCATCTGTGGATATAAAGTTTTTGACTGTCGGACTTTCGGTGTGGAAGTTATACACGTTTTCCTTTTTTTGTAGCGCCACCTAGTGGCCGGCATGTCTGAATTTTTTTGTCTGCGTACCAGGCATGGACCTGGATCTAGTCATGCAAGTGGCATGTCCCTACCCTTTACGGTTTGGGCTGCAGCACCAGTTTTACGCGGAGAAAAATAGGAATAATCCCTACAAGAACAATAGGGTTCCCTGCCCCGCAGGGCTTGGGAACCGCGTTGCTCTGCAAAACGCGGTCCCAGCCCTACTCGGGCTTGGCCCCCTAACTAGAACTGCAAGCAGTTGTGAACGGGGGCCAAGCCTCCCACGCGACTCGGGATCGGGCGTCGTCGTCCGCGGCGCCGGCCCCTCGCCTCACGGAATCCGGGGATGTAAAGTTTTTGAATGTGGGATGTTTGGTTTGGGAGTTATAGACCAAAAGACAAAAGTAATGGCAGAGAAAGATGCTGAAGTGTGTTTTTGGCTCCCCCTTTTGGAGCAATTTAAGGAAAAAGTAGAACCAGCCTGAGAACCATAGGACAAACACATGTGTGAAGTTTGGTGTTAATAGGATAAATCGTTTTGGATTTAGGAGCAGTTTGGTAAAAGGTAGCTATGTGCAAATCTTTAAAGCGCTACCGTTTGGTCTTCCGATGGTCGTAGAAAAATTCTTTACACAACATTTGCTCGTGGGAGTCAGTAGAGCATAATGCTTTTGGTTTCGTCGAAATCGGAGAAAAACTGTAGGAGGAGTGTGTTTTGGTGACTGACACAGTTTTTGCAATGTAGCGAAAGAAAATCCCATATGCAAATGGGCGTGGCCTATCTCAAAAGATGCAGCTGACTTGTTGGCATCTGTGGATATAAAGTGTTTGACTGTGGGATGTTCGGTGTGGAAGTTATAGCCCCAAACGCGTTTTCTTTGCTTTTTGTGGTTTTGGCGCCCCCTATGGATGACATTTGCAAAATTACGTTGGGTAGAGAGATGCGGCTCAATGTACCGAAGAAGTGGATGTCAAGTTTTTGAATGTGCGATGTTCGGTTGGGGAGTTATAGCAAAATGAAATTGTCAACCTCTCCATTGTAAAGACACTTTTTTGAATTTTCCCATTTTACCGCCGAAAGACTTAGGAAATGGCAAAAACAGGCAAAAAAATTGAAAAACTCTTTTTTTTAATAAGTCCGGCCCACAAAGGAATTTCTTGCCCATATTTTTTCGATAGACTCAAGTATGCCCCATGATAGTCTCCCTTGAGTTTCAAGAAAATCCCTCTTTTTTCTTTTTTTTACAGATTTTCGCAAATTTTTAAAGCGCTACCGTTTGGTCTTCCGATGGTCGTAGAAAGATTATTTGACCAACTTTTGCTCGTGGGAGTCGGTAGAGCATAATGCTTTTGGTTTCGTCCAAATCGGGCAAAAACTCTAGGAGGAGTATGTTTTGGTGACTGACACAGTTTTTGCGACGTAGCAAAAAATCTATCCTATCGCAAATGGGCGTGGCCTATCTCAAAAGATGCAGCTGACTTATGGGCATCTGTGGATATAACGTTTTTGACTGTCGGACTTTCAGTGCGGAAGTTATAGCCCAAAACGCCTTTTCCTTTGTTGTAGCGCCACCTAGTGGCCGGGATGTCTGAATTTTTTCGTCTGCGTACCAGGCACGGACCTGGATCAGCCATGCAAGTGGCATGTCCCAACCCTTTACGGTTTGGGCTGCAGCACCACTTTTACGTAAGGAATAAGAAGAAGAACTAGAACTGCAAGCAGTTGTGAACGGGGGCCAAGCCTCCCACGCGACTCGGGATTGGACGTCGTCGTCCGCAGCGCCGGCCCCTCGCTTCACGGAATCCGGGGATGTAAAGTTTTTGAATGTGGGATGTTCGGTGTGGGAGTTATAGCCCCAAACGCGTTTTCTTTGCTTTTTGCGGTTTTGGTGCCCCCTATGGATGACATTCGCAAAACTGTGTTATGTAGAAAGATGCAGCTGACTTGTGGGCATCTGTGGATATAAAGTGTTTGACTGTGGGATGTTTGGTGTGGAAGTTATAGCCCCAAACGCGTTTTCTTTGCTTTTTGTGGTTTGGCGCCCCCTATGGATGACATTTGCAAAACTGTGTTTGATAGAAAGATGTTGCTCAATGTACCGAAGAAGTGGATGTCAAGTTTTTGAATGTGCGATGTTTGGTTGGGGAGTTATAGCAAAATCAAATTGTCAACCTCTCCATTGTAAAGACAGTTTTTTGAATTTTCCCATTTTCCCGCCTAAAGACTTAGGAAATGGCGAAAACAGGCAAAAAAATTGAAAAACTATTTTTTTTAATAAGTCCGGCCCACATAGGAATTTCTTGCCCATATTTTTGCCATAGGCTCAGGTATGCCCCATGATAGTCTCCCTTCAGTTTCAAGAAAATCCCTTTTTTTTTTTTTTTAAGGATTTTTCGCGAATTTTTAAAGCGCTACCGTTTGGTCTTCCGATGGTCGTAGAAAAATTATTTGACCAACTTTTGCTCGTGGGAGTCGGTAGAGCATAATGCTTTTGGTTTCGTCCAAATCGGGCGAAAACTGTAGGAGGAGTATGTTTTGGTGACTGACACAGTTTTTGCGATGTAGCGAAAAATGTATATATACGCAAATGGGCGTGGCCTATTCCAAAAGATGCAGCTGACTTGTGGGCATCTGTGGATATAAAGTTTTTGACTGTCGGACTTTCGGTGTGGAAGTTATAGCCCAAAACGTGTTTTCCTTTGTTGTAGCGCCACCTAGTGGCCGGCATGTCTGAATTTTTTTGTCTGCGTACCAGGCATGGACCTGGATAAGTCATGCAAGTGGCATGTCCCAACCCTTTACGGTTTAGGCTGCAGCACCATTTTAAATAAAAAGATGAATAAATGTTCCATATCGAAAAATTGAATCTTTAAAGCGCTAGCGTTTGGTCTTCCGATGGTCGTAGAAAAATTATTTGACCAACTTTTGCTCGTGGGAGTCGGTAGAGCATAATGCTTTTGGTTTGGTCCAAATCGGGCAAAAACTGTAGGAGGAGTATGTTTTGGTGACTGACACAGTTTTTGCGATGTAGCGAAAAATTTATATATACGCAAATGGGCGTGGCCTATCTCAAAAGATGCAGCTGACTTGTGGGCATCTGTGGATATAAAGTTTTTGACTGTCAGACTTTCGGTGTGGAAGTTATACACGTTTTCCTTTTTTTGTAGCGCCACCTAGTGGCCGGCATGTCTGAATTTTTTTGTCTGCGTACCAGGCACGGACCTGGATCTAGTCATGCAAGTGGCATGTCCCTACCCTTTACGGTTTGGGCTGCAGCACCAGTTTTACGCGGAGAAGAATAAGAACTAGAACTGCAAGCAGTTGTGAACGGGGGCCAAGCCTTCCACGCGACTCGGGATCGGGCGTCGTCGTCCGCGTCGCCGGCCCCTCGCTTCACGGAATCCGGGGAAGTAAAGATTTTGAATGTGGGATGTTCGATGTGGGAGTTATAGCCCCAAACGCGTTTCCTTTGCTTTTTGTGGTTTTGGCGCCCCCTATGGATGACATTCGCAAAACTACGTTAGATAGAAAGATGCAGCTCAATGTACCAAACAAGTGGATGTCAAGTTTTTGAATGTGCGATGTTCGGTTGGGGAGTTATAGCAAAATCAAATTGTCATCCTCTCCATTGTAAAGACACTTTTTTGAATTTTCCCATTTTCCCGCCTAAAGACTTAGAAAATGGCGAAAACAGGCAAAAAAATTTAAAATCTCTTTTTTTTAATAAGTCCGGCCCACATAAAAATTTCTTTCCCATATTTTGGCCATAGGCTCAGGTATGCCCCATGATAGTCTCCCTTGAGTTTCAAGAAAATCCCTCTTTTTTTTTTTTTTAACGGATTTTCGCAAATCTTTAAAGCGCTACCGTTTGGTCTTCCGATGGTCGTAGAAATATTATTTGACCAACTTTTGCTCGTGGGAGTCCGTAGAGTATAATGCTTTTGGTTTCGTCCAAATCGGGCGAAAACTGTAAGAGGAGTATGTTTTGGTGACTGACACAGTTTTTGCGATGTAGCGAAAAATGTATATATACGCAAATGGGCGTGGCCTATCTCAAAAGATGCAGCTGACTTGTGGGCATCTGTGGATGTCAAGTTTTTGACTGTCGGACTTTCTGTGCTGAAGTTATAGCCCCAAACGCGTTTTTCTGCCGTTGTAGCGCCACCTAGTGGCCGGCATGTCTGAATTCATTTGTCTGCGTTCCTTGGATGGACCTGGATAAGCTATGCAAGTGGCATGTCCCAACCCTTTACGGTTTGGGCTGCAGCACCACTTTCTCGCGGAGAAAAATAATAATAGGAATAATAATCCCTACAAGAACAATAGGGTTCCCTGCCCCGCAGGGCTTGGGAACCGCGTTGCTCTGCAAAACGCGGTCCCAGCCCTACTCGGGCTTGGCCCCCTAACTTGAACTGCAAGCAGTTGTGAACGGGGGCCAAGCCTCCCACGCGACTCGGGATTGGACGTCGTCGTCCGCAGCGCCGGCCCCTCGCTTCACGGAATCCGGGGATGTAAAGTTTTTGAATGTGGGATGTTCGGTGTGGGAGTTATAGCCCCAAACGCGTTTTCTTTGCTTTTTGCGGTTTTGGTGCCCCCTATGGATGACATTCGCAAAACTGTGTTATGTAGAAAGATGCAGCTGACTTGTGGGCATCTGTGGATATAAAGTGTTTGACTGTGGGATGTTTGGTGTGGAAGTTATAGCCCCAAACGCGTTTTCTTTGCTTTTTGTGGTTTGGCGCCCCCTATGGATGACATTTGCAAAACTGTGTTTGATAGAAAGATGTTGCTCAATGTACCGAAGAAGTGGATGTCAAGTTTTTGAATGTGCGATGTTTGGTTGGGGAGTTATAGCAAAATCAAATTGTCAACCTCTCCATTGTAAAGACAGTTTTTTGAATTTTCCCATTTTCCCGCCTAAAGACTTAGGAAATGGCGAAAACAGGCAAAAAAATTGAAAAACTATTTTTTTTAATAAGTCCGGCCCACATAGGAATTTCTTGCCCATATTTTTGCCATAGGCTCAGGTATGCCCCATGATAGTCTCCCTTCAGTTTCAAGAAAATCCCTTTTTTTTTTTTTTTAAGGATTTTTCGCGAATTTTTAAAGCGCTACCGTTTGGTCTTCCGATGGTCGTAGAAAAATTATTTGACCAACTTTTGCTCGTGGGAGTCGGTAGAGCATAATGCTTTTGGTTTCGTCCAAATCGGGCGAAAACTGTAGGAGGAGTATGTTTTGGTGACTGACACAGTTTTTGCGATGTAGCGAAAAATGTATATATACGCAAATGGGCGTGGCCTATTCCAAAAGATGCAGCTGACTTGTGGGCATCTGTGGATATAAAGTTTTTGACTGTCGGACTTTCGGTGTGGAAGTTATAGCCCAAAACGTGTTTTCCTTTGTTGTAGCGCCACCTAGTGGCCGGCATGTCTGAATTTTTTTGTCTGCGTACCAGGCATGGACCTGGATAAGTCATGCAAGTGGCATGTCCCAACCCTTTACGGTTTAGGCTGCAGCACCATTTTAAATAAAAAGATGAATAAATGTTCCATATCGAAAAATTGAATCTTTAAAGCGCTAGCGTTTGGTCTTCCGATGGTCGTAGAAAAATTATTTGACCAACTTTTGCTCGTGGGAGTCGGTAGAGCATAATGCTTTTGGTTTGGTCCAAATCGGGCAAAAACTGTAGGAGGAGTATGTTTTGGTGACTGACACAGTTTTTGCGATGTAGCGAAAAATTTATATATACGCAAATGGGCGTGGCCTATCTCAAAAGATGCAGCTGACTTGTGGGCATCTGTGGATATAAAGTTTTTGACTGTCAGACTTTCGGTGTGGAAGTTATACACGTTTTCCTTTTTTTGTAGCGCCACCTAGTGGCCGGCATGTCTGAATTTTTTTGTCTGCGTACCAGGCACGGACCTGGATCTAGTCATGCAAGTGGCATGTCCCTACCCTTTACGGTTTGGGCTGCAGCACCAGTTTTACGCGGAGAAGAATAAGAACTAGAACTGCAAGCAGTTGTGAACGGGGGCCAAGCCTCCCACGCGACTCGGGATCGGGCGTCGTCGTCCGCGGCGCCGGCCCCTCGCTTCACGGAATCCGGGGAAGTAAAGTTTTTGAATGTGGGATGTTTGGTTTGGGAGTTATAGACCAAAAGGCAAAAGTAATGGCAGAGACAGATGCTCAAGTGTGTTTTTGGCGCCCCCTTTTGGAGCAATTTAAGGAAAAAGTAGAACCAGTCTGAGAACCATAGGACAAACACATGTGTGAAGTTTGGTGTTAATAGGATAAATCGTTTTGGATTTAGGAGCAGTTTGGTTAAAGGTAGCTAATGTGCAAATCTTTAAAGCGCTACCGTTTGGTCTTCCGATGGTCGTAGAAAAATTCTTTACACAACATTTGCTCGTGGGAGTCGGTAGAGCATAATGCTTTTGGTTTCGTCGAAATCGGACAAAAACTGTAGGAGGAGTGTGTTTTGGTGACTGACACAGTTTTTGCGATGTAGCGAAAGAAAATCCCATATGCAAATGGGCGTGGCCTATCTCAAAAGATGCAGCTGACTTGTGGGCATCTGTGGATATAAAGTGTTTGACTGTGGGATGTTCGGTGTGGAAGTTATAGCCCCAAACGCGTTTTCTTTGCTTTTTGTGGTTTTGGCGCCCCCTATGGATGACATTCGCAAAATTACGTGAGATAGAAATATGCGGCTCAATGTACCGAACAAGTGGATGTCAAGTTTTTGAATGTGCGATGTTCGGTTGGGGAGTTATAGCAAAATCAAATTGTCAACCTCTCCATTGTAAAGACACTTTTTTGAATTTTCCCGCCTAAAGACTTAGAAAATGGCGAAAACAGGCAAAAAAATTGATTTTTTTTTTTTTTTAATAAGTCCGGCCCACATAGGAATTTCTTGCCCATATTTTCGCCATAGGCTCAGGTATGCCCCATGATAGTCTCCCTTCAGTTTCAAGAAAATCCCCTTTTTTCTTTTTTTTAAGGAATTTTCACGAATCTTTAAGGCGCTACCGTTTGGTCTTCCGGTGGTCGTAGAAAGATTATTTGACCAACTTTTGCTCGTGGGAGTCGGTAGAGCATAATGCTTTTGGTTTCGTCCAAATCGGGCGAAAACTGTAGGAGGAGTATGTTTTGGTGACTGACACAGTTTTTGCGATGTAGCAAAAAATGTATATATACGCAAATGGGCGTGGCCTATCTCAAAAGATGCAACTGACTTGTGGGCATCTGTAGATATAAAGTTTTTGACTGTCGGACTTTGGGTGCGGAAGTTATAGACCCAAACGTGTTTTTCTGCTGTTGTAGCGCCACCTAGTGGCCGGGATGTCTGAATTTTTTTGTCTGCGTTCCTTGGATGGACCTGGATACGCCATGCAAGTGGCATGTCCCAACCCTTTACGGTTTGGGCTGCAGCACCACTTTCTCGCGGAGAATAATAATAATAGGAACTAGAACTGCAAGCAGTTGTGAACGGGGGCCAAGCCTCCCACGCGACTCGGGATCGGGCGCCGTCGTCCGCGGCGCCGGCCCCTCGCTTCACGGAATCCGGAAATGTAAAGTTTTTGAATGTGCGATGTTCGGTGTGGGAGTTATAGCCCCAAACGCGTTTTCTTTGCTTTTTGTGGTTTTGGCGCCCCCTATGGATGACATTCGCAAAACTACGTTAGATAGAAAGATGCAGCTCAATGTACCAAACAAGTGGATGTCAAGTTTTTGAATGTGCGATGTTCGGTTGGGGAGTTATAGCAAAATCAAATTGTCATCCTCTCCATTGTAAAGACACTTTTTTGAATTTTCCCATTTTCCCGCCGAAAGACTTCGAAAATGGCGAAAACAGGCAAAAAAATTGAAAAACTATTTTTTTTAATAAGTCCGGCCCACATAGGAATTTCTTGCCCATATTTTTGCCATAGACTCAGGTATGCCCCATGATAGTCTCCCTTGAGTTTCAAGAAAATCCCTTTTTTTTTTTTTTTTAAGGGATTTTCGCAAATCTTTAAAGCGCTACCGTTTGGTCTTCCGATGGTCGTAGAAAGATTATTTGACCAACTTTTGCTTGTGGCAGTCAGTAGAGCATAATGCTTTTGGTTTCGTCCAAATCGGGCGAGAACTGTAGGAGGAGTATGTTTTGGTAACTGACACAGTTTTTGCGATATAGCGAAAAATATATATATACGCAAATGGGCGTGGCCTATCTCAAAAGATGCAGCTAACTTGTGGGCATCTGAGGATATAAAGTTTTTGACTGTCGGACTTTCGGTGCGGAAGTTATAGCCCAAAACGCCTTTTCCTTTGTTGTAGCGCCACCTAGTGGCCGGCATGTCTGAATTTTTTTGTCTGCGTACCAGGCATGGACCTGGATAAGCCCTGCAAGTGGCATGTCCCAACCCTTTACGGTTTGGGCTGCAGCACCAGTTTTACGTAAGTCCAAAGAATAATAATAAAAGGCCCAACAAAAACAATAGGGTTCCCTGCCCCGCAGGGCTTGGGAACCGCGTTGCTCTGCAAAACGCGGTCCCAGCCCTACTCGGGCTTGGCCCCCTAATAATCCCTACAAGAACAATAGGGTTCCCTGCCCCGCAGGGCTTGGGAACCGCGTTGCTCTGCAAAACGCGGTCCCAGCCCTACTCGGGCTTGGCCCCCTAACTAGAACTGCGAGCAGTTGTGAACGGGGGCCAAGCCTCCCACGCGACTCGGGATCGGGCGTCGTCGTCCGCGGCGCCGGCCCCTCGCTTCACGGAATCCGGGGATGTAAAGTTTTTGAATGTGGGATGTTTGGTTTGGGAGTTATAGACCAAAACGCAAAGAAAACGCAGAGAAAGATGCTCAAGGGTGTTTTTGGCGCCCCCTTTTGGAGCACTTTAAGGAAAAAGTAGAAACAACCTGAGAACTATAGGATAAACACATTTGTGAAGTTTGGTGTTAATAGGATGAATCGTTTTGGATTTAGGAGCAGTTTGGTACAAGGTAGCTAATGTGCAAATCTTTAAAGCGCTACCGTTTGGTCTTCTGATGGTCGTAGAAAAATTCTTTATACAACTTTTGCTCGTGGGAGTCGGTAGAGCATAATGCTTTTGGTTTCGTCCAAATCGGGCAAAAACTGTAGGAGGTGTGTGTTTTGGTGACTGACACAGTTTTTGCGATGTAGGGAAAAAAAATCCCATAGGCAAATGGGCGTGGCCTATCTGAAAAGATGCAGCTGACTTGTGGGCATCTGTGGATATAAAGTTTTTGACTGTGGGATGTTCGGTGTGGAAGTTATAGCCCCAAACGAGTTTTCTTTGCTTTTTGTGGTTTTGGCGCCCCCTATGGATGACATTCACAAAACAACGTTAGATAGAAAGATGCAGCTTAATGTACCAAACAAGTAGATGTCAAGTTTTTGAATGTGCGATGTTCGGTTGGGGAGTTATAGCAAAATCCAATTGTCAACCTCTCCATTGTAAAGACACTTTTTTGAATTTCCCGCCAAAACACTTAGGAAATGGCGAAAACAGGCAAAAAAATTGAAAAACTCTTTTTTTTAATAAGTCCCGCCCAGAAAGGAATTTCTTGCCCATATTTTTGCCATAGACTCAGGTATGCCCCATGATAGTCTCCCTTGAGTTTCAAGAAAATCCCTCTTTTTTTTTTTTTTTACGGATTTTCGCAAATCTTTAAAGCGCTAGCGTTTGGTCTTCCGATGGTCGTAGAAAAATTATTTGACCAACTTTTGCTCATGGGAGTCGGTAGAGCATAATGCTTTTGGTTTCGTCCAAATCGGGCGAACACTCTAGGAGGAGTATGTTTTGGTGACTGACACAGTTTTTGCAATGTAGCGAAAAATGTATATATACGCAAATGGGCGTGGCCTATCTCAAAAGATGCAGCTGACTTGTGGGCATCTGTGGATATAAAGTTTTTGACTGTCGGACTTTCGGTGCGGAAGTTATTGCCCAAAACGCGTTTTCCTTTGTTGTAGCGCCACCTAGTGGCCGGGATGTCTGAATTTTTTCATCTGCGTACCAGGCATGGACCTGGATAAGCCCTGCAAGTGGCATGTCCCAACCCTTTACGGTTTGGGCTGCAGCACCACTTTTACGTAAGGAATAATAGGAAGAACTAGAACTGCAAGCAGTTGTGAACGGGGGCCAAGCCTCCCACGCGACTCGGGATCGGGCGTCGTCGTCCGCGGCACCGGCCCCTCGCTTCACGGAATCCGGGGATGTAAAGTTTTTGAATGTGGGATGTTCTGTGTGGGAGTTATAGCCCCAAACGCGTTTTCTTTGCTTTTTGCGGTTTTGGTGCCCCCTATGGATGACATTCGCA
The DNA here is from genome assembly GCF_949987685.1 of Ammodytes marinus. Taxonomy (NCBI): domain Eukaryota; kingdom Metazoa; phylum Chordata; class Actinopteri; order Uranoscopiformes; family Ammodytidae; genus Ammodytes; species Ammodytes marinus. Next base: position 1,556,641 of record NC_137216.1, on the reverse strand, counting down.
AAACTACGTTAGATAGAAAGATGCAGCTCAATGTACCAAACAAGTGGATGTCAAGTTTTTGAATGTGCGATGTTCGGTTGGGGAGTTATAGCAAAATCAAATTGTCATCCTCTCCATTGTGAAGACACTTTTTTGAATTTTCCCATTTTCCCGCCGAAAGACTTAGAAAATGGCGAAAACAGGCAAAAAAATTGATAAACTCTTTTTTTTAATAAGTCCGGCCCACATAAAAATTTCTTTCCCATATTTTTGCCATAGGCTCAGGTATGCCCCATGATAGTCTCCCTTCAGTTTCAAGAAAAACCCCTTTTTTATTTTTTTTAAGGAATTTTCGCGAATCTTTAAAGCGCTACTGTTTGGTCTTCCGATAGTCGTAGAAAAACTATTTGACCCAATTTTGCTCGTGGGAGTCAGGAGAGCATAATGCTTTTGGTTTCGTCCAAATCGGGCAAAAACTGTAGGAGGAGTATGTTTCGGTGACTGACACAGTTTTTGCGATGTAGCAAAAAATGTATATATACGCAAATGGGCGTGGCCTATCTCAAAAGATGCAGCTGACTTGTGGGCATCTGTGGATATAAAGTTTTTGACTGTCGGACTTTCGGTGCGGAAGTTATAGCCCAAAACGCCTTTTCCTTTGTTGTAGCGCCACCTAGTGGCCGGGATATTTGAATTTTTTTGTCTGCGTACAGGGTACGGACTTGGATGAGCCCTGCAAGTGGCATGTCCCAACCCTTTACGGTTTGGGCTGCAGCACCACTTTTATGTGGAGAAGAATAATAAGAATAAGAATAAGAATAATCCCTACAAGAACAATAGGGTTCCCTGCCCCGCAGGGCTTGGGAACCGCGTTGCTCTGCAAAACGCGGTCCCAGCCCTACTCGGGCTTGGCCCCCTAATAAAAGGCCCAACAAGATCAATAGGGTTCCCTGCCCCGCAGGGCTTGGGAACCGCGTTGCTCTGCAAAACGCGGTCCCAGCCCTACTCGGGCTTGGCCCCCTAATAATCCCTACAAGAACAATAGGGTTCCCAGCCCTACTCGGGCTTGGCCCCCTAATAATAATCCCTACAAGAACAATAGGGTTCCCTGCCCCGCAGGGCTTGGGAACCGCGTTGCTCTGCAAAACGCGGTCCCAGCCCTACTCGGGCTTGGCCCCCTAATAATAATCCCTACAAGAACAATAGGGTTCCCTGCCCCGCAGGGCTTGGGAACCGCGTTGCTCTGCAAAACGCGGTCCCAGCCCTACTCGGGCTTGGCCCCCTAACAAGACCTGGCACCTGCTCACAGTGCCAAAACCACTGGTAAATGGTTTACTGACCATGGTATTACTGTGCTCAATTGGCCTGCCAACTCTCCTGACCTGAACCCCATAGAGAATCTGTGGGATATTGTGAAGAGGAAGTTGAGAGACACCAGACCCAACACTGTGGATGAGCTTAAGGCCGCTATCGAAGCATCCTGGGCCTCCATAACACCTCAGCAGTGCCACAGGCTGATTGCCTCCATGCCCCGCCGCATTGAAGCAGTCATTTCTGCGAAAGGATTCCCGACCAAGTATTGAGTGCATAACTGAACATAATTATTTGAAGGTTGACTTTTTTGTATTAAAAACACTTTTCTCTTATTGGTTGGATGAAATATGCTAATTTTTTGAGATAGGGATTTTTGGTTTTTCTTTACTTTTTTGCCAAAATCATCAATATTAAAACAATAAAAGGCTTGAACTACTTCAGTTGTGTGTAATGAATCTAAAATATATGAAAGTCTAATGTTTATCAGTACATTACAGAAAATATTGAACTTTATCACAATATGCTAATTATATGAGAAGGACCTGTATGTATGTAATTGCACAGGTGGACCTAACCTGTGACTTACAAGCAACTGTTAGTATTATACCTTTTATTTATTTTGATTCAATATGCTAATTCAGCTTGCTGGACAACTGTGTTTAAACCTACTGTTATTTAGACGTTATAGGGGTTAAAAAAAACAAAAACTCGCCGTGCGGTGGTGTGCAGAGTGTTTTCGCACCTTTAGGAAAGCAAAAATAACAAAGTTTGTCTCGTTTTAACAAATGTTGATTAGTTTAAAGGTCACATATTATGCTAAATGCACTTTTTAAATGTGTTCTAACATATCTATGGGTCCAAGGTGTGCCTAGAGACTGCCAAAATATAAAAAAAAATAACAATCTCTCCTTTTCTCACTCTCCCCCTTTCTGAAACCCCCACCCCTCCCCCCCAATATACTCCAGTCAGAATTCTCCCCTTTTCTGCCCTCAAAAACTGTAAAACCAGAAGCTTCCACTGTGCAGCCCACACCCCTATTTCTTATTGGTCCACGGCCCTGACAGACAGAGGGCGAGGCGTATCTGGCTTCGCTTCCGGACAGGGGGCGGGGGGAGCTCAAAGATTGTATATTTACGAGGGGAGCTGCAGCTCTTTTTAAAAAATAGGCCATTGTGAGATTAGCTGAACATCAGCATAGTACAATAAATTATCTGAAAGTTTTTTTCAGCAAACAATTAAAGAAAAACTTATTAGGGACCACTAAGACCATATAATATGGTGTATAATAGAACCGAAAAGTGTATAATATGGGAGCTTTAATGTTCAGTTAAATAAATCAATATTAATAAATCCAAGTCACAATGATCATTTCCATAAAATAATGTAATTAAATAATTACTATTATACATTTGGTAATATGACCATAACACTGAAGGCTACAGAATTCTTGACTTGTTGACTTTCCAATAATATCCACACAAATAAATCACAAACACTTCTGGTTACAATATAAGAACATTTATTTTAACCACAATGAAACTTAAGGCAACATCCGTTTTATACACGCATAAAGCAAATACACTTAACAAACTTAATAAAAGAAACGTCTAGAACAATGTTGTATTTACAACAATGTACCAGTATGTGTGTGTGTGTGTGTGTGTGTGTGTGTGTGTGTGTGTGTGTGGCTGTGAAAAGAAAGTAGGAAAAGGAGGGGGGAAGTTCCCACATGACTTGTGACTCGAGGGAGAGTGAAAATGCACGGGGGAGCTAGTGAGTCGATCAGTGAGACTAGGGTCGTATAAATAGACGTTTACCCAAAGGTAAAGGGAGGGGCGAAACGCCCAAAATGGTGGTGGGATAGACTAGGCTATTCTACCTCTAACCGATAGGGTAAAGTAACGACCACGAGTACTCAAGATGGCGCCTAACTCAGAACAAAGGGCACCAAGAAGGGGGTAGTTAGAAGGAAGCGGGAAAATTCAAAATCACCCCGCACCCCCTTTAAAATGAGACTATCGCCAATCCTTACACAATTCTATCTGTTCAAGACTACGAAAAGGGGATCTAACATGTGTATGAATGTAGGAGAGGGAGAGAAGGAAAACCACGCTTGAGCGCGGGGGTAAATGAAAGGTTTGAGGTTTTGTTGTGGAAATAGAGTTTGAAGAGCAGACAGTTTTAGTGAGTCTAGTGAGAGACGAAAACACCTATGTAAGGACTTGTGTTCGACTTGTTGTGATGAAACGATCTGTCTATTTGTAGAAGATTAAGACACGTGATGCACCCCACACATGAGATATAAGACACTGTTCTGTAGCTATCAAGAGTGCCATGCGGACTCAGCCTGCTGCTTCAACGCTACTATGAAATCCTCTGTATGTCCTTTGGAATCTTCTGAATAAACCTGAAACAATGATGAACTGTCCAGCCTGTTGAAGTCTTTGTCAGCCATGGGGAAATTTGGCTACTACATTTTGGCGTCACGATGAAGGATAAAATAACAATGGAACATGAGGAGACTACCTGTACGCGGCGGGAGTCATCTGTCGGAAAGAGAAATCCAGATGGACGCCATTAGTTGAAAGTTTCTTGACGGTCCCAGTATCTAAAAATAATTGCGAGAACTGTGACTGGGCATAAGGCGTTGAACGGCAAGATGCGCTCTGTGTGATTACCAAGATCACGGCAGGAAGTCCGGACTAGGGATGCACATAGGTTCCGTTAGGCCAGGTATCCACGAAGTTCCAATGTTGTAAACAAAGAACCGTGTGCAGTTTTATTGACTAAAGCTGCAAACACACCGCACTGGCCACATGGCGAGATTATATACAAAGTCAATGTACTAGCGCGTGACCGCGCGTCCACCCATGAATCGGCGTCCAGCGGCCGGCGGCGGGAGCTTGCGCTGCCGCGCTTCATCAAGGCGCGTGAATGGAAGGCGCTGCCATTGGCGGCGCGGCCAACATATGCGGCGATCGCAGAAGATGAAAATATTAATCTTTTTGGCGTCGCCGCTCTGCGATAGCCAATCAGCGTTGAGATTGCCCGGTGGTCTGCAAGACGAGGTGGACGTGTGGAGTGAGGACATGGGGCTTCCAATACATTCTGCAAATATTTGTATTTTGCATCTGTTTAGCTGTTGGTTGTACTTTAGCCAAGGTAGCGCCGGTTAGCATAGTGAAACTCACCCAGCTGTGTGCTGTTCCGGAGGATAATATGAACCCAAACTTTACGGCAGGCAGTGTCCGTGTGGAATTCCAATATAGTACAGCGAAGCACCGGTGTTGTCCTCCGCCAGACCCGGCACACTTTCACTTTCAGGTAGGCTGATGTCTGCCTTTATTTTTGCCGCTGAGCACACACTGCTGGTGTTAATGTGTTTAGTATGTTGCTGAATTGCTGTTAATGTGTGTGTATTTGCTATCGGGGTGCGTCTTCATGCTGTTTTAATGTTATTTGTGACATGACTGACTACACAGTGTAGGCCTACCTACATCTGTATTTTTTGGCACAGCTGGACCATGTTATTGTTGTTGTTGCACCGTAAGTGTGACGGGTCTGATCTTGGCGTCGGCGTCAGGAATATATGGCCCAATATGATCAAGCGGCGAGCCTCTTGCGTTCATGCGGTTAACCGCCGCGGGGGGCCAGTGCGGTGTGTTCCCAGCTTAAGACTTTGGAAAGAAAGGCTGGACTGGAATCATGCTTCTTACGTCGCTATGTGTGCTTTATGTACGCTCTGGAAAAAGACTAAAAGAAAAAGTGCCAAAGGTTAGAGACCAACGTCAATGTCATCATAAATTCAGACTGCTTGGGTTACTGCTCCCCGCGCTGTCGCAAGTGCAAAGCTGAGGTCATGATGAAAGTGGAGGTGGCCCCGCGCATACCAACTGAATACCAACGATAGGCCTTCCTGGGCCGCTGGCCACTGAATTCCACGTCTGGCGGAGTCTGCCAGGTATGAAATCGAGGAGCATCCTCTGTGTCAAAGTTGGTGGACTACATCTCCCATGAGGAGCTGATCATGTCTCGAAATATCTGAACTTGAGACTCTGAGAGACTCAGCTGTTATAAATGTGCTGTTGTCGATGCAGGGGGCTCTCTGCTCTGTCTCTTTTTTACTTCGTTCAGTGTATGTTGCAATTGCATCGTTGGTCTTTTTGAAATGTGGTTTACTGCAGTAATGCGTACATCTATGCATTGTATTCTACATAACTTTTAAAAAGTCCATATCATTTTTGGTAGGTGAAGTATCATCTAAATGGAGGAATATGTGGTGGAAATAGAGTTTGAAGAGCAGACAGTTTTAAAGGTTGCGGGGTCACTTGTGAGCGACGAAAACACCTATGTATGGACTTGTGTTCGACTTGTTGTGATGAAACAATCTGTCTATTTGTAGAAGATTAAGACATGTGATGCACCCCACACATGAGATACAAGACACTGTTCTGTAGCTATCAAGAGTGCCATGCCACAGCCTGCTGCTTCAACGCTACTATGAAATCCTCTGTATGACCTTTGGAATCTTCTGAATAAACCTGAAACAATGATGAACTGTCCAGCCTGTTGAAGTCTTTGTCAGCCATGGGGAAATTCGGCTACTACAGTTTACACAGCGATATCACCACACTGCCTCACTCGCTGAGTGGAATAAACAAGCAAAGCTTTCCCCGTCCTCCGTGTGTGAGGACAACCGGGGGGAATAATACAAAGCCAATCAAATAGCAAACACAACCTCGAAAATAAACAGTATTGTTCAACACTTTAAAAAGTAATAATATCTAAACCATCTGCCCAGGTAATAAATGCCAAAACTTACTTGGGGAACACGCTCCAGCGTGTTCCGTGCTCGTCTCCGTTTTGATACGTGTAGGCCAATCCTTTTCGGTCGGGGATACACGCACGGGATGGCGGCTAGACGGCGGTCCAAATCAGGCCCAAGACGCTTGGTGGTTGGGTCTGACTCCTGCTGTTTTCAGGTAGCAGGAAAAAAGCATAGCTGAGTCTGTGCGGAGACGGTGATAGGGGATGAATCGATCGGCTTACGCTCCGTGTTCCAATGGTGGTTCTCTTAGTAACCACGTGAACGAGTCCTGGTTCTTCTCTCGACGTTCCACCGGAACGTTAACAAAAACTTTGTTATTCTGGAAATCACCACGGCCGCTTGGTGAAAGCTTTTGTAGAAAAACGTGGTGGCTGTTTTCAGGACGGAAGAAAATCCTGTAGGTTGTACAACGCTGCTTGTCTCTATATTAATCAGCTGAGCGCCGAACAGAGAGGGGGAACAAGACGCCGTGGGGGCGCTGTTATAGGACGTGGGGGTCCTTCACCCGTGTTTCAATCTGGCGCTTAAAACGGCCACCTGAAAAGGTGAGGGCACACCGCAGTGTTTTGGACACAGGGTGGCGGCACAGAGTTGTCCGTAGGTTTGACCCACTACAGTGTTAAGGTTGCGCATGTCAGCCTGGTTCTCCAGCCGACGCTGCTACGTAAAAGTGTCCGAAAAAAGTGCCTCAAAGGCGGACACAGGTCGCAACTAATGCCGCTCCTCCTGCGTCGTGTTTGGTGCTGGAGAGAGTGACAGTGTTCACGTCATTTCGCTTGAGCCAACCCCTTAAGACTAACAATAATATCAAACCTGTTTGATAATGTCGGAACGTCAAGACGGGGAGAAGACTGGCTGAAATTGGGTCGGAAGACCACCTCACACCAAACGACTGAGACTACGGGCGACGGGCGTGCGCCACAACTCCAGCACGACTCCCGTGATTTCAGTCCGACATTGGAAGTTTGTCTGCGACCATAGCTGCCAAGTCTCACTCTTTGGCCATGAGACACACGCAAATCAACCAGTTCACACTCTCACACGCCACACCTCAAATTTCTCACGCGGAGAAATTAATCCCCAAAATAACATTTGATTTGCGGGACTTTTATTTTCAATTTCTTATTTTGAAAAGCTAACAGACATGAGTGCCGTGACTTCCTCTTTCTGAACGCGCATTAACGTTATGCTTTGATGTGCACTGTGCATTCGAAGCGCACCTTCTCTTCCAAGGTGTGTGTTGATAGCGTGCTAAGTTACCGCTGATAAGAATTGTGTCCCCGCCGGCTGGTGAGCGCGCATGCATATTAACCCTTCAATCTCACTCAAGTAAATTCAGAAGATCTTTGGATCGTTTTGTATATTGTTTTTGGTAATTTAGTTTGAAAATTAGGTTTGCAAAATGACAAATGGCTCATCCGCCAATACAAATGCTTTTATTATTCTGTGTAATGAACTAGCCTATGTATTGCACATTTATAGCACTTTTCATAACACAAATCAAGGTAGCCTAAGAGGAGGGACCAGGTAACCCAGATGTTTTATTTTAGCCTAGTAGTTTGCATTGGTGTTGAACTGTTCCCTAATTTTTTTCTTTTTTGAATAAAGCCTAATGCTGCTAGTAAAATACCACCAGCCACTCAACCCTCAATAGTAGACATGATATAGAATAATTACCTTTATTACAGTTTAACCAAATGTTTTAACAATAGGCTACAGGAGATATTTGAAAGCACTACACATGCATTGTAGGCTATTCAATTAAATTTGTGTCAGCGAAACCGTGAATGTTCTCTTTTACTTTACATAAAAATTAATGCAGAAAAGGCACACATTGCTTCATAAAAATTCACCAGAATGCAGGAAATTAAGTGTTTAATGCTCAAAAACAGACCCCCACTTATAATATGTCCACACCCAATGTTTAATTAAGACCTGTCCTACGACTTTGCAATTCATGAATTTGTTTATTTTAATAAGATTTTTGATGTTTTATCACATTTTCCAATTGTCTTTATTTCTGATTTATTATGAACAATATATAAACTCACAGGACACTAGCAAAAATGATTGGGTGGGAGAGAGGACACGGTTTTGGGTCCCTCGGCCGAAAAATCTCACTCCAAACTTTTTGTGAAACTTGGCTGCCCTGTCTGTGACTGTCAAATCGCGTGAAAAGTTGTGTAGTTTAAGCCCAGCATAAATTGTTCAGCAGGACACAGCCTCATGTCTGTGCCAAAGAGCTACTTTTCTAGTTAACCTGGTTCACAGAATTAAATTTTTTTTGGGAGGGTAATTTTCTGATTTATTCATTAAGCAAACAACTGATTTAGCAATATCAATAATGCAACAACCAATACGGATACTAATGCAAAACCACCAGCTATGCATTAGGGCTATACACAGAGCCACGATCCGTGTGAGAAGGAAGAATCGCAATTTTCTTCCTTTTCTTTTTTCTCTTAGGCTTAAATTTTGGATAAAGGTTTGGTGAAGGAAGCTGTAGCTCTTAAGTGTTTATTTGTTTTCTAACTTGATTTTTGGTTTAAAGCACAGTTCAATATTTTTTATTTTTCAGTTAACACTATTTTGTTACAGAGTTCAAATCTGTTCAGGTTATTTGTTATTAAATGTTACATTAAAGCTGCAGTTGATAATTTGAGCCGTTGGGATCCCAACGGCTGTTTTCCCAACGCTCTACCTGCTGTAGCTCCTCCCTCTGAACGACAGCTACGCGCGTTCATGTGAATTCAGTTACTGACAGACACCATGTCCGATTCCGAGGTGATTAAACATTAGTAATGATAACTACATACGTACATATTGAGCATACATTTTAATCACAGACATACCATGTATGTTAGCTTAAAATCATTGTAAGTGTGCTGGTAGGCCTAACAAAAGTAGCTGTGCCAGGCAAGATAGCAAACTAATTGTAACAGAGCGGAGAGGTGTGTGTGTTTCTCCTACTATATGCTCCTGCTCTGACCGCAGCTGGGAGGGGCTGCTCGGGCAGTGTTGCCAACTTAGCGATTTTGTCGCTATATTTAGCTACTTTTCAGCCCCCCTGGCGACTTTTTTTTCAAAACAGCGACAAGCGACAAATCTAGCTTTTTTTCTGGTGTAATTGGTGACTTTTTCGCCGAAGCAAATATCACTTTTAACGCTTCTCAACGAGCAGCGGGAGCCTCCTGGCCCGTCCCCCGTCACAGAGCACTGACAGACGGCCCGGTCCTCGCGCAGCTGCCCCTCCCAGCTGCGGTCAGAGCAGGAGATACACATCTCAGCTCGGGGCTGCTGCACGAGGAGCGGGCTGCGTGTCAGTGCTCCCGCTGCTCGTTGAGAAGAGATGATACTTGCTTTGGCGTAAAAAGTCACCAATAACACCAGAAAAAAAAGCTAGATTTGTCGCTTGTCGCTGTTTTGAAGAAAAAAAAGTCGCCAGGGGGGCTGAAAAGTCACTAAATATAGCGACAAAATCGCTTTGAGTTGGCAATACTGATCACAGGACGAGGGCTATATGGGGCCAGCGGCAGGCAGAGGAAGGGGACGAGGTCGCGGTCGGAGAGGTCTTGATGTGATAGGGCAAGAAGACATGGCCGGTGTACTTTTTTTCAAGCTCTCTCCGTCTCCCTTTCAGCAGTTAACTTTTCAACATTCGTCTTTCCTCGTTTTTTTGCTGTCTTAGCGGTGTTAGTTGTTAGTATCCTGGGAATGGTAAATTGAGGGTTCGTTTGTGAAGACATTGCTACTCGCTGTCCGCCGTAGTAGCCTTGTACCAAACAGTAGGCTAGTGTCAGACTGCTAGGGTCGTGAACGCTCACGCAACTGACGCATCAACGTCGTTGCCAAGGTCCCACAGCCAATAAGAACGGAGAATCTGACCTCGCTCTGATTGGTCAAAATTAACATGAGCGGTGGCAATTTTGGGGGGCAGCACACAGAGGCAGGGGGGAGCAAAGTGATAAAAAAATATTTTCAGACCACTTCACCTACATATAGCTGAATGGCTATTATGACAGTTTTGCCAAATATTACAGTAAAAAAACTCTCAACGGCAGCTTTAAGTTAAATGTTATAATAAATGTTATTTAAATAAAATGCTTTTCAAATTTCAAAAATCGTTGTATGTATCGAATCTTGGGCCAAAAATCGTGATACAAATCGAATCGTGAGTTTTGTATCGTTACGGCTCTTCTATGTATGATGAATTTACACTCACTGGCCACTTTATTAGGTACATTAGGTTAATTTTCTTTTTAATACATATAACTTATCAGCCAATCACATGTCAGCAACTGAAGGCATTTAGGCATGTAGACCTGGACGGGACAACTTATTGAGGTTGAAACCGAGCAACAGAATGGGGAAGATAGGGGTTTTAAGTGACTTTGAACATGGCAATGTTGAGCGTGCCAGGAGGGCTGGTATGAGTATTTCAGAAACTGCTGATCTACTAGGATTTTCATTTCAACCATCACTAGGGTTTACAGAGAATGGTCCAAAAAAGAAAAAATATCCAGTGAGCGGCATTTGTGTGGACGTAAAATGCCTGGCTGAAGTCAGAGGTCAGTTGCGACATTCAGATGGCAGGATCAGAATTTGGCCTAAACAACATGAAAGTATGGATCCATACTGCCGTGCACCATCAACCTTGCCATGTTCAAAGTCACCCTAACCCCTTTCTTCCCCATTCTGATGCTCGGTTTGATTTCAGTACATTGTCTTGACCACGTCTAATGCATTAAATTGCTGCCATGTGATTGGCTGATTAGCTTTTTGTTTTTATAAGCCATTGAACAGGTGTACCTAATAAAGTGGCCGGTGAGTGTACACCAAGCTTAACAGTCAAGCATATCTCCTGACAACACAGGAGCTGATTCCAACAAGCAGGTCTTTAAAACAGGATCAGCTGTCCCATGACAGTTTATGACTCTGTAGATAAGGCTCCCCTTTGTGTTTATTCACCTGGACAGATAAAAAGGACCGAAGAGATACAGATATAATGAAGCACATAATTGCTTCTGTTGTTGCTTACCTGTTGTTTCTGGATGCCATTTCCTCCTGCAAATGCTTGATATCTTTGCGACATTTCTCGATCTCCACCACCTTCATCCCCTCCACTGCAGACAGACAGACATGCAGACAGACAGAGCCATGGATTAAAACCCCACTAGTTCATTCACCTCTTCATAATATTTGTTGCTGCAAACACACAACGTTCAATAGGTCAATGGGTCATAACAGCCCTTCAATGATTTTGCTTTACTGTCTTTTATTCTGCCACAGAGGTTTGGGCCAAACGTTAAGCTCTCTGCTGTAGGGGAGAATGGGGTTATATGTCACACGGGTTAGTTGTCACAATCGTTATATCTCGGAATCAGAAGTTGTGTCTGTGAAATTTTGGTATGTAAATATCCATAATTGGGATCAGAGGTCACCTACATAGTCTTCCTTGGAGTTAGACTGTTGAATTTGAGGTGAGAGGACTGTTTGTGTTTTTCATGTCAAATTGAAAATATTTAGCTCCTCAGTATTATTCTTCTAGGCTTTTACACAATGGGTTTATAACAAAACAACAGCAATAAATTCAAGTTGGGGTTGGTCGTCACATTTTTTGGGGGGTTGGTTGTCACATGTTATCCAAAGGCTGCAGCCAGAAAAGGAACCCAATAACGAAAGAAATTGTCAAGCTGTACCCCCACTGACACCACATAGAAGGAAAGAATAGAGCAGGAAAAGGCAGCAAGCATGCAAAAGAAAAAAGGGCAACAAAATCAAAACAATCCAGTGCATCCCAAACTAAACCAGCTGCCAAGGCTACAGTAAGTTATATAGGCCTATTTGTCAACTTGACAATGCAATTAAACTTTCAAATGTAGTTATGCTTTCTTGCCTTCTTTTAAGATTATTCCCATTAAGATAACATTGTGACAAACAACCCCGGCCATAGTGTGTGACAACCGACCCCTTGATGGGGTTGGTTGTCACAATGTGTAAAGGTGTCTTTGATGATTTATCTCTTCTTTATTACAAGTTAGAAAAAGTGAGGGGTACACATTTCAAGCCAACACCTTAAGCTTCAATTCAATGCATGACTATTGAAAGATGTTTAGGTGATGAGCAATTCTCACTAGAGTAAAAAGTGTGCCTACTATCCCTGGTCTCCCCTACCTTACACTGGCCTCTCGTTGGTTTTCAGTTGGTATGATCAATCAAACAAAACAAGGCACACACTTTTCCCCGTCATCCCTACATAGGATTTAAAACCGTAACCTTACAACTCGCCTGAAGCTCTAATCTCGAGCGTCATTTCACGTGCCGATCACGTTTGAGCCGATGCAGCATAAAAATTACAGCGGGAACAACTGCTGGCTTGAGGAAGAAGGCACTGCTCCTGGGGGCCTATTGTCCCCGCTGCAGTTTTATGCTGCGTCAGCTCAAACGTGACCACGTGATCGGCACATGACATGACGCTCTAGAGCGTCACAGGAGTTGGAAGATTACATTTATAAATCCTATGCAAGATGGGATGCCGACGGCGTCTGTCGAAAGTACTGACTTGAAACTATATGCCAGTCTTGTGTTTCATGCAAATAGACCCGGAGAGACGATGGTTTAAAGTAGAAACAAAGCTATTTTATTTTCGCGGGCTCAAAAGAATGAGAATTCGATGGTCGCGGCCAATATTTTGTCATTTTACGATTGGAAAATAGTGCTGGAAATAGGCTGCATTTACCAAGCCCCAACCACAGCGAGTTCTACCAGCATCCAATGCGGAAGTGACAAAAAAATTATTTCACTAAGTGGCCACTAACAGGTGGTACCAAAACAGAACAATTTCTCATTGACGCCCTTGTTAAATATGCCGTTTTCACAGCATTATTAAACCTATTTACGGCCTGGTCAAACAAACTATTCTAGTCTGTATGGTTAGGTCATATCTTGACCATGACAACACTGAGGGGGGTGAATTTTTTGGATTACTCTAGTTTTTAAACTATTGGAGGTTAAAATGTACTAATAATTAGGGTGACAGTTAGCCGCCCGCTGACCCCCACTATACGTCAGCTAGATGGGCGTATCTCCCTCCCCTCGACATCACATCAATGCCCTTTTTCAGTAAGAGGAAATGAGTGAGAAAAAATCTGACAAGATGGCAACGCACATAGGCGAGGGCCAGGTTATCCCCAAACCTTCTTAACGCTACGTCATTCGTAACCCCTACTTATAGTTCCTACTTAACATTTCGCGTGTTTTCCAAAACGTTCTTAGTTTCGAATCTCTTTTATACGTCATACGTTGGTAAGGTTGGTCTGGAGCGCCATTAGAGACTTCTTAGCTCTACCGTAGTGATGTTGCAGCTCCTGACACTTGTCGCCGCCGCCGTACAGTGACCCAGAAATCTCTGTTGCGCATGGAACTACCACATTGCCAGTGTTGTGTTTCACTAATGCAGGGGTGGCCAACCCGCGGCTCGCGAGCCGCATGCGGCTCTTTGCCCAGCTTCGTGCGGCTCTTCAGTTCATATCAAATTATGTGATAATAATTTTTTTTTTTTTTTTTTTTTTAACTTTTTTTTTGTGTGGGCCTATGTGTGTGCATGTTCGCAAACGTTTCATGCGGCTCTTACGTTCGTTTTACATGTTGTCTATTATTTAATTTTTTTTTTATTAATGTGTAAGCCCTATGTGCCTGTTCGCAAATGTTTAATTGAGGACGCAACATAACGTTCGCAAACGTTTGGTGCGGACGCAACATAAAACTGCCCGCTCAGCTTGGAGGGAGGTTTTCCGTGAGTAAACTATTTGTGTCAAGTTCGCTCCGAAACTGAGTGGGAGAGTTCATATTTTTTGTTGAACGTTATGGCAGGCCATTCTGCCTTATATGCCAGGTGTCATTTGCGCATTTCAAGGCTTCAAATCTTCAGCGCCACTTCAGCTCTCTCCATGCTACAAGTAAGTCCCACAAAGCAACATGCATAGTAAGAGAAAAACGCTATTTTAAATTGTTATATTTTTGTTTGTGGACTTGGTTGAACTGAGAGTTTGTGTGTGAGGCAGTGCACACAATGTTCATTGTTGAAAATGACTGCCCTGTCGTCTTTAGTTCAGTCCTGTCATTATCACAGGGGCGGCCTTAACGATCTGGGGGCCGTTTCAAGTCCTAGTGTGGGGCCCCCTGTTTTTTTTTTTTTTTTTTTTTTAATAAATAATGCTTGTGCATGCATGTGCAAGCTCCCCGCGAAAATAAAAACGCCCCCCCCCCCCCCCCCCCTGAAATCTTACTGGCCACTCCAGTGCCCCCCCAGTTCAAATGTTATTTTTTATTTTCATTTTATTTTTTCAATTAAATTTTTTTCCTGATATGTATCCTAGTTCAGAGATGATATGTATTTTTTTTTCTTTATTAACTTTTTTTGATAGGTAGTTGCCAAGTTCATCACACAAACACTCCAATCCACTGATATGAGATCAGTTTGCAATTTTCAATTACTAAATTAATGGTCGGACTGTGGCCACTAGAACTGGTCTCTGGTCAGCAAAGGTCTTGAAAACAGCATAAGTGTGCTTGTGACATGCGTGCCACCCATGCACGTGTATAGGCACGTGTCCCAGCAGATTTTTGAAATCTGAATAAAAAAATTAAAGTTTGTAGTTAGCGAGTGTAACATGTTCTTAGCAAGGGCAGACTTTCATAAATAAAGGTTTATTTTTTTAGCAAGATATTTGGTCAAAAGCTAGTGGTCATCCGTCCCTCTGTGCAGTTGTTAGGCATCTGGCTGCTAGCAAGTTATGTTGTCTTGCTAATTTTACTATTCATCTGAGCTGAAATAAATATTGACTTTTTCCTTTATTATCTTCGCCAGAATGCACCAGAATGCTTAGATTACATGTTAAAAACACAAAAAAATCTTCTGGGGGGGGATGCCCCCAGACCCACCTTCAGGGGTTTAGTTTTCTGACAAACATTACAATGGATACTAACATGATTTGGGCATTTGGGATTATAAATCATCTTTGAATTGGTTGTACAGCACATCACATGCTATTCATTCAGGTGTGCGATGGCCACCCCACTCTAACTCTGTGGCCCACCTTGGCCACCCCCAGTCAAAATTTTCTGGAATCGCCACTGTGTGTACCCGGGTGTACGATGTGGCTCTTTGCAGTAACACAGTAAAAAATGTGGCTCTTTGTCTCTGACTGGTTGGCCACCCCTGCACTAATGGTTTAAAGTCATTCATGAAGAAAATAATTGCTGGAAACAATCTTAATCTCCTCCGCTGTTTCTATATCTGTTTTTAAATCAGTATAGGCTATGGTAGTATGTTGGACCATGGTTAACACTAGAACCGCCGCACTGTTCCACACCGCGGCTCGTCTGGATCAACTGACAGCTGAGTGCTGTTTTCATTGATAGGCCTATAGGGTATTGGTGATATTATAGCCTATCTTCCTTCAGTTTCATTACTGACCCACCACGAAACGTGAATGGTGTTCTTAAAAATACTTAAAAACAAGAGGTCCAAAACTCAGATGATGATTTAACAAACTAATTTATGACTTCATATTACACTAGAAATGCACTGGTAGATTTGATTATGCAGCCTAGAAAGAGAACGCTGGCACTTCTAGTGTTAAATAAATGTTTTGGCCTAAAAGGATTTCTAGCAATTTTTTATTCGCAAAGACTGCAATACGTTTCATAATATAGCCTAGTGCTGTCATGCACCTGCGCATGAAATGAGCAGGAAATGGAAAATCGAACTCTGAGCAATCGATTTCAGCACATTCTTTCTGGACAGCGCCGTCTACGAGCGATGTAAGGAGTGTTTCTCCTAAGAGACCGTTCGGGAACCACGACTATAGAGGTACTTACCAAACAACTTTGGTAAGTCATAACTTAGGAGTCTTCGTAGCGTGGAAGTTATCGGGAGACAATTGGACGCAGTTGGAATAACTAAGGTCAGCCTGGATGCTACATTCATTTTATATACTATCAGGAGTAGGAGGGGGAGGGGTAAGCGGAGTGATACGAAGCTAGATGAAAAGAGACGAAGAAGAAGAGTGACAGGAGGAGTATGCTAGAGACGAGGCTGCTAGCAAACAAAAGTGACGACTCGTCACGGAGGAAGATTGAGAGGTACTTAGAGTTTTGAAGATAGGCTACTGGGAATGTTTTAGTAATATTGAAAAAAACTTTGAACGTGAGTCAAGCTATCAGCTTCTTGGGCATTAGGGTTAGGGTCCTCCTCTTTGACATGAAGGAGGAGGACAGTTCATCCTTATGCCTCGTTTCCACCAAGTAGAGCGGGTCGGGTCGGAGCGGCTCAGAGCGGGACAGCTCGCTTTTAAGAATCTTGGTGGTGTTTCCACCGCCAACCCTACCCTTACTGGTAGGGCGGGGGTTTAGGCTGGACTGCGATAGCCGCCGCCAGAATATGGGTTAAACTATTGGGCTGTGGAACAACTGTGGTCAAGCCAGCGGTCTCTCGTTTTTGCTTGGTCAAACCAGTCGCTTCTTTATTTCTTTATTTTATGTTTTATTGTGAGCGTAAACGCACAGAGACGGCTCGGTGCAACTGATAGAGACAGAGAGCAAACAGCGCTGGCTGCGGCAGCTACGTGACATCGTAGAAGCCAACTGATTAATAATATATATATATTTTTTTTAAGATATTTTTTTGGCATTTTTTATGCTTTATTGATAGTGTAGAGACAGAGTTGAAATGGGGCAGATAGCGGAGTGACATGCAGAGAACGACCGCGGGCTGGAATGGAACCCGGGTCCGCTGCTGGCCGAGGCCCATGGGGTGGGGGTGGGGTGGGGGGGGGGGGGGGCCTACCAACTGAGCTAAGGGCGCCCCCAACTGTTTCATTTAATGACGAGGAAAAACACCACAAAATAAACAGTGCTTCGCTCACATTTTCGCCAAAACACAAGCCTCTTCATTCTTGCCGAGGTGACTACACACGGCGGAAATGGTTCTTTCAACCAATAAACGGACGGCATGTGTAGCTCCGCCTTTTCGGCACTCTTTTGGACGGCTGGTACCCCAACGGAGGAGTACCGAAATTAGGAGCGGTTTAGAGCGGTTAGGTGCGTATATATCCGTACCCTACCCAACTTTTGCAAATGAAAATCCAAAATACCCGGACCAAACCGCTCCGACCCGACCTACTCGTTGGAAACGAGGCATTAAGGTCAAATGGCGCATTTCCACTGCATGGTATCAGCTCAACTCGACTCGACTCGTATTTTTGGCGTTTCCACCACGAAAACATGGTACCTGGTACCTGCAGCGGCTGCTTTTTTTAGTATCGCCTCGCTCTAGGTTCCAAGCGAGCTGAGCTGATGCTAAAAGGTGACGTCGGCAGACGGCCGACCGCTGGTTGGCCAGACGGTAGTCTCTGGCCAATCAGTGGCCGGCCGTATGCCAACGCTTCTGATTGGCCAGAGACTATCGGCTTCATTCTGTTGTTTCTTTATATGTCCATGGTTAATTCACCCCAACTCTCCGGGACTTTTGAGTGTATTTTGTCTCTTTTATTTGATTTGCATCACAGATCCGATTTTTTCCCCCCATATATTCGCTAAACTCACCCAGCTGTGTTGGTTGTTGGGGAAGTTACTTTAAATATACGAGAGGAGACATGTAGGGGAGCTAGCAGCTAGGCTAAATAGCCTATAGTAGCCAGCTGGGACAGACGTGATAGCGAGCAGTTACATTACAAGCCTCGGACTGAACTGATTACCTCAATAAAATATTCAGGCAGAGACACGGCTTGCATTTGAAAACACGTATACTGAAACAAGCACTAAACCGTCAACTTTATCATGCCCATGTTTACGTGCATAGGGATGTACGTGAAGCATCCCTACAGCTGACTGTGTGGCAGAGTCACACATTGGGACACAACCCTCCCTTTTAATGGCCCGTCACAATATTCTTCTATTTCTTTTAGCAAACAGATACAAGGGGGATGTTTCTTAAACATTTTTCATCCGTGTTTTTCGCGGTTGGTTCAGTTAATAGTGCAACAACTGCTCGTAATTTCTGCTTTGCTACTCTCCGGAGTTGGCTTTCAGTCCCTTTGTATGACAAAGGGGCTGAAAGGGGCCCAAATTGTAGGCCACATAAAGCCATTGTTGTCTGACTGAATACTCACACAGCAGCCAACCTTCATAACGTGTTACCGACAGACACAGTAGCCTAATAATCTATACTTTATATATAAATGTCATATATATACCCATATACTGTATATGTTTTACAATACTAATACTTTATAATCTACTGACATGCAGTGGCGTGGCGTGGGGATTTTTTTTGAGGAAGCCAAGTGAGACAACACCTTTAATCTACATGTTTATTGGAAGGTGGGGGACAGAAAAGGGTAGGCTGCGTCGCAGCTTGTATTTAATGTAACTACAAGAGCTATTATAGCACCTCGTCACTTAACCAGGATTTACACCATGGGCGTAAAATTGCGTATGGACGGTGTGGACGTGTCCATACCAATATTCAAATGTGCTGAAATTGTCCACACCAATATGAGAAGGATATGACAACGACGAGAAAGGGTTAATGCGTTGCCTCTTAATAGTCCCGCCTTGTGTATTTTGCGATTGGCTTTGCCTCCTGTTGGTTGTCGTGGATTGTGTTTCGGTTAGCGGTGATTGGTTGCTTAATTTGAGAGCGGTAAAACAACTTCTGCTGTCATTTCGGAATCAATCAGCTCAGCTGCTGCGCTATGAATGCGGCTGAAGTTTGACGTCAACTGAGGAAAAAAAGGAAAGGAGAAGACATTCGGAAATATTTTCACCAAACAACGGTAAGTTAAGTTAGTAATCAAACATCTCATTTTAACACTGACAATGACATTCTGTATGTAGGCCTAGTCTAATCAAGCATCGTTGTAAAATAAGATCTGACAGGACATGTCTGTCTGGACCACCGGCCATGCAAAGCCCAACAACATAAATGATCTAACTACCATTAGTAACAACAAAACAATACAATAGCAACAAATAATAGGATGGTAGGATGGCCTAGAGGTAACCATGAGGTCGCTGGTTCGATCCCCGGCACCGGACAGGAGGGTGTGAGTCGTAAAACTAGCAGAGGCTGGTATTGTGTCTACGGTGCCCACCATCTCTACCATTGTGTCCTTGAGCAAGACACTTAACCCCAAAACTGCTCCAGCGGCGCTGTACTGCGGCTGACCCTGCGCTCTGACCCCCTCCGAAGTGTAGTAACTTGAGAGGGGATATGCGAAAAGACAAATTTCAATGTGCCTCGTGTACAACTGACAAATAAAGATAACTTAACTTAATAATAAAAGTGTAGATGGTGGCATAATACTCAGGTCTTGAAAGAATAATATAATGTAAACAATTGATGTTTCGGCGGGCGGGCAGAGAGAAGGCGCAGCGTTCCGTCAGGCGGCATGACAAGCGGGCAGGGGCGGTCTTAACGATCTCGGGGTCCGTCACTTTTTTTTTTTTTTTTATAAATAATGCTTGTGCATACTCCCCGCGAAAATAAAAAAAGATTGTGGAAACCAGTTGGTTCATAGCAGGCAGCACTCTTTACTCTGCAACTGTAAAAACAGTTCAGTAGATTGGTCTGCAGACTCATGTTATATGATGGAGGGGCCCAATGCAACAGATACAGGGTGGAAAGTATAATTTATACATAGAAAGCTTATTCCCGTTTGTGTGTGGGGGCCTTAGAGGCCCCTCATGAAGCCCCTTAGCCAGAGCTAATAATGCTTTTGTTTTGCACTTGCTTTTCTATTTTTCACCTATAGTTGAGGGGCCGTGGTGATTTCTTTCCTTATAGTTAGGCTATTCCTTGTTGGACCCTGTTATTGACATGAGTGACTGAGCTCTTTGACAATGCGACATTTAAAGTTACTATCAGTATTTCTGGCTTAGGGCCCCCCTGAGCCCTTGGGCCCCTGGGCATGGGTGCATGCAATTTTCTTCTCAAAGTGCACCAGATTGGGACTTCCGGCTTAGCGATCAATGGAGTAAGACGTGACTTTGGAAGCTCCTGCAACATTCGCTAAATTATTTACTTTTGGCACATTTTTACTAATTTTTTTGGTGTGAATTTATTTCCCAACACATTACTTTAGACTTATTGCCTTCAAAATGCCTCCTAAACCGAAACCCGGGAGCAATTTACCTCCTCAACTACAACGGCCTGCCGCGAATACGGCATCCCCGCCACATAGTGGCCATGCACGCCCGGACAGAGGCGCTAGCCCCCCGGCAGATATTGCTACCTCCGGTTTTAAGGACGAGCTGCTCCGCTCCCTACGCAGCGAGATGGCTGCTATTTTCAAGACTGAGCTTAATACGGCTCTGGGCGAGAATTTATCTTCTATCAAGACGGAGCTGCAGGCAGTAAAGTTGGAGTTATCTCAAAGTATAACCAACATCCAGTCCGAGGTAAACACTCTAAAGTGCACCGAAGGCGAAATGGAAACTTCCCTCTCCACTTGCACCGACGACGTTGCCGAACTCCAGGCTAAAGTGGACAATATGGCGGCCGAACTCGCAAGGTTGGATAATAAATGTGAGGATCTTGAGGCTAGATCACGGCGCAATAATATAAGGATCCTGGGGATTCCCGAGGGTTCGGCCAACCCCTCCACTACAACGGCCGTCTCTACTCTGCTCAAGGAGGCATTTAAACTTGACAAAGAGCCCCTCCTCGACCGCTCTCATCGCACTCTTCAACCGAAGCCAGGACCCGGAGACCGCCCTCGCCCTATTATCGCTCGTCTGCATTATCACACGGACTGTGTCGACATCCTGAGGCGCGCCAGAGCCGAACAGCGGATCAAGATTGGTGATATGGTCATTTCTGTCTTCCCTGACCACACTGCGAAAACGGCCCGAGCTCGAGCCGCTTTTAATGACGTCCGCCGCCAGCTCCGCGAGATACCAGGGATTCGTTTTGGACTGTTCTACCCGGCGCGCCTCCGTATTACGCACAACGGTGCCGAGAGGGAATTCACATCGCCAGAAAAGGCCAAGGCGTTCATCTCAACATTGAGCAAGTAAGAGGACTGTCAAAAGAGTAATAATGTTGATGTTGCAGTAAACCTATTAATGGACACTCGCTAATTATTTGATCTTCACACCAAGTTATATGACGTTTAAGTGGACCTGTTTATATGTGCCCTAATGTTCATCAGACAAGTTTGCAGGAGCCCAAGCTTAACTATTCTGCTCCTGTTAGTTCAAAGCTGTAAGTATGTTTCTTACTGATTCGACTCTCTGTGAGTCAGCACTGGGTTCTCCATCGTTTGGGGATGGGGTCGTTGTAAGTGC